>NC_137173.1:90272377-90888086 GCF_951804945.1 Podarcis cretensis
GTTAAGATATACAAGTCTGCTTTGTCCTGTTAGGATATTGTTATGTGTTCAGGGTGAAAATTTGGGGAGAAGGCTGTACGCAGAGACCCTTCTAATTCCTGGTTACAGCAAGCACCATGATTCAAATTCCTGAAATAGCCAGGCTAGCTTCCTGGTGTGGTGTCCCAGGGGCATAATGTGCGTCCTGGGGGCGTGGCATACTACCTGCGTGGTGTGGTGCCCAGAGCGGGGGTGGTGGTGTTTAGCCGCCATGGCACCCCACCGGGATCATGCTGCCAGGGGCGGTGCGCTCCCCCTGCCCCCCTCTTCCTCCGCCAGTGTGTGCCAGATAGCAAAGAAGTAGGCCCTGCTCCCACAACTTGCTGGTAGGTAGTTAGCAAAGAAAAAAGTCAGTGCTGAGTTCTGTAAGCATAAGCTAGAAGCTGGAGGAAGAAGCAGGCTGAAGCAAGACCCTCGTGGGGTGTTAATGCTATGAACCCCTCCATCGTAGGCTCAGATTGTGCATATTTGTGTAAACAAACCATATATTATAAAGAAACCACAGTGTTGCCTGTACCTCATTCTGAAGGAAACACAGACCCTGGAACCCCTGGACACACTGCTTGGTGATTGGGGCGCCATGCAAAAATATGTAAATGTTTCTGTGAGCACTATGTGAAAGCACTTCCAGTCATACAATGGCAATGTTTTCTCTTCCACCTTGCATTTGTCGCATGCAACTTGGTTTCTGTTCTGCCATCATTTGTCTCACTGCCTGTGGTGGCAAAATTATATAACTTGTGTAACTGACATAATTAATTATGCAAATCGCATAAGCTACACTGCCACTTTGTTATTCCATCCAAGGCATTTTAATGCAAATGAAACACAATACGAACTGGGGCAGCATAACCAATCAGGGATCCTTTGCAGACTGAAAGCAACAGCAAAAAATAAATAAATTGTTTGCTGGATTGATTTCTGTTCCAGACAGGGGACAAATAAGTGAACACCTGTAATTTCCACTCCTGTTTCTGTTTTCCACTGAATTCTGTGACATTCCCATGTGCAAACAGCACTGGATTCAATCCTCTGCATTTGGAGAATCAGGAACTGGTATGGAATTAACAGATGCAAAAGTGTGTGTGAGAGAGAGGCAACTTCATTGAAAATGCAGCAGTTAAAAAAAATGACTTATTCTGCAAATGGTGAAATTCACTGATTAATTTGAGAGATGATTAAAAAGAGAAAATGAAGCTTTCATTAGACTTGGCCTCCAATGATACAATTGGAGTGCATAATGCTGAAGTTAATCAATAGAAGATTTAATCTAGCATATTAAAAATAATATTAGGAAAACATACTATCTGCCAAGAAGATGAATTCACTAATTTTTATAACATGGATGAAATAAATCTTATATAGGCAATGACCATTATACAAGCATTCAAAACACTTGTGACTGCCTGCATGCATCTTTGTGATCCCAGAAGTGGCAGGAAAAAGGAGAAGAATGGGACATAACAGTGGGCTTATATATGCTCTGCTTTAAGCAGCTGTGGCAATCCTGTTGATTGTTAAGGATGCTGGGATCTGCTAAAAGGTAAAGGATCTCTGACAGTTAAGCCCAGTCACAGACGACTCTGGGGTTGTGGCGCTCATCTCGCTTTACTGGCCGAGGGAGCCGACGTTTGTCCGCAGACAGTTTTTCCGGGTCATGTGGCCAGCATGACTAAGCCGCTTCTGGCGAAACCAGAGCAGCGCAAGGAAACGCCGTTTACCTTCCTGCCGGAGTGGTACCTACAGCATTTTTCTACTTGCACTTTGATGTGTTTTTGAACTGCTAGGGTGGCAGGAGCTGGCACTGAGCAACGGGAGCTAACCCTGTTGCAGGGATTCGAACTGCCGACCTTCTGATCGGCAAGCCGTAGGCTCAGTAGTTTAGACCACAGCGCCACCCGCGTCCCATTGAGATCTGCTAGGAGACCCCTATTCCCAGCACAGGGCTCCAATTCCCAGAGTAGTTAAACAGTCCCTTTTCCCAGGGAACTCTGGGAAGTGTAGCTCTAAAAGGGCGATAGGGGACTCCTAACAATTTTCAAAGTGGTATAATCAGTGTTATTATTCTAGAAAAAGAGGTGCCAGAACTCACCACAAACACCTCCCTTATGTTCTTAGAATGGGAATGGCAGTCACTTGAGAGGTGCTGGAACTGAGTTCTGGCTGAAAAAAAGTCCTGGGTGTAATACTGCGTTAAATGTATCGTGCAAATGGGGCCTATGCCTAATAACTGTAACTAAGAAATGAGACATGTACTGTAAATAAAATACCTACTGCAGAGAGAGTTTGGGTTGCAAACTAAAATTTAGTGAGAAATTACAGAGACTTAAACTGCCCCCACCCTATTAAGGATTTACAAGTTTACAAAATAGAAGCTTGTTGTTGTTTAGTCATTTGGTCATATCTGACTCTTCGTGACCCCATGGACCACAGCATGCCAGGCACTCCTGTCTTCCAATGCCTCCGGCAATTTGGTCAAACTCATGTTCGTAGCTTCAAGAACACTGTCCAACCATCTCGTTCTCTGTTGCCCCCTTCTCCTTGTGCCCTCAATCTTTCCCTACATCAGGGTCTTTTCCAGGGAGTCTTCTCTTCTCATGAGGTGGCCAAAGTATTGGAGCCTCAGCTTCAGGATCTGTCCTTCCAGTGAGCACTCAGGGCTGATTTCCTTAAGAATGGATGGGTTTGCAGTCCATGGGACTCTCAAGAGTCTCCTCCAACACCATAATTCAAAAGCATCAGTTCAAAAGCTAGACACCCCCAACACCTCTATAGAAGTGCTCCCAACTTAATATACCTGACAGGCGAGGGGAATGTCCATGGTCCTACCCCTTGCAAGCTGGTTTGAGCATCTAATCAAATGGATGACCATGAATAATGAGAGTTGCCTGTGCCAGAGTTTTATTGCAAGCCTGAGGCAATGTTAAGTAAATGTAACACACAACTGACCTGCCCTGTTTGGACTGAAGACTGCAATGTAAACATCTGGTAATCTGTAAGTAACGCTATAGAAATTCCATCTGTTTGTTCTGGAGCCTGTTCAAATGTCAAGGATGTGAGAGTAGAGAGAGGGGACAAAGAGAGAGAGAGAGCTCTCCACATGACATACACAGGATGTCAGTTTTCATTGAGGATATCAGATGACGAGTTTGGTAATTATTTTCTTCTGCCTTGAAAGAAAAGTGAATTTTAGTGCACAGTAGCAAGGAGAAGAGAAGCTGCAGCAAAGAACTAGAATCCCTCTTTGACAAAATACCACTTTCAAGCTTTAGGCTACGATATTATATACACTTAATGTATGTAGAAGTATGTCCTATTGAACTCAATGGGGATTTTTTTTTCTGAGTAGGACATAGGAACACAAATCATAGGAAGCTGCCTCATGGAAAGCCAGGTCATTGGTCCAGCTAGCTCAGTACAATACTGACTGGTGGCAACTCTTCAGTGCTTCTCAAACTTGGGTCTCCAACTGTTTGTTGGGCTATAACTTCCAGCATCCCTGTCCACTGGCCCTGTTAGCTAGGGATGATGGGAGTTGTAGTCCAACAACAGCTGGAGACTCAAGTTTGATATACATTATGTCTATAGGGTTTTGGACATACAAATACGATTATTAATTGGAAGTTACCCACATTTTTAAGCCTGTGAGCACATTTAGATTTTTGAGTGACTGCTGTGGGCAATGTCCCTTTGGTCCTGCTTCCATGAACCTCCCCCATTCTAAGACCCATGTTATTTTTCCAAGAGACTTTATTCAGTACACCTAAAAGCACACAGAGCAATCAGAGGAAGTTGGAAAGAGAGTCGTTGTTCCAGTTTCCTCCTCCAGCTCTATGTTCTCTTCACTACCTCAAGTAGCGATGGAAAGGTCTGTCAATCATTGTTTTCTCAGTTTCTAATTTTTCCAAAGTTAAATTCAGTTCTCCATGTTTCTGTAGCCATTTGCAACTCTTTAAAAAATAAAAAAAACTCCATTATAATTTAGTGTAAATTGGAATAAACACACTCTGAATAAACACACTTTTATACAGGCAGCTCCCCATTTGCAAATGGGTTGTGTTGTGCATGTCAGCTATTGGATGCAAACAAAATGGTCGCCTGTCTGCAGTTTTGGCTAATGAACCCATGTTCTGCAAGCAATTTCCCCTAATACAATGTGTTTCTGTATGTTATTTTCACAAATGCCTTTACTCTTATGTACACTTTCCACTGACGTATGCATTTTTGAGAGCATTGGTTGATTGAAGAACTGCATTGCAAAATTTGGATAAGTGCAAATTTCAAAATTTCAAAAGTGTTTTGGTTCACATATTTTTTCTGAAAGTGTGAATCTGATAAATTCACATTTAAATGCAAACTGAATCAATATTTTCCCCCATTCATATTAAAGACTAGGCGGAGAAGCTTTATGGGTGCTGGTGAAGAACTCAAGGACACCATTGTGCCCAAAGGTATCACATTGGTGATCTCTGAACTAGAAAAAGAGAAAATCCAAAGATTTGAGGCACAATAAATAATCTGTAAGGGACGCGGGTGGCGCTGTGGGTAAAAGCCTCAGCGCCTAGGGCTTGCCGATCGAAAGGTCGGCAGTTCGAATCCCCGCGGCGGGGTGCGCTCCCACTGCTCGGTCCCAGCGCCTGCCAACCTAGCAGTTCGAAAGCACCCCCAGGTGCTAGTAGATAAATAGGGACCGCTTACCAGCGGGAAGGTAAACGGCGTTTCCGTGTGCGGTTCTGGCTCGCCAGAGCAGCAATGTCACGCTGGCCATGTGACCCGGAAGTGTCTCCGGACAGCGCTGGCCCCTGGCCTCTTAAGTGAGATGGGCGCACAACCCCAGAGTCTGTCAAGACTGGCCCGTACGGGCAGGGGTACCTTTACCTTTACCTTAAATAATCTGTACATTTGGTGTTGCTGTTATAATCTTTGCTGGTTGCTGTATCTTGTGCTGGATGCTGAGTTGGGGAGCCTGTGGCTGTTCAGATGTAGTTTGACTCCAAATTCCCATCCATTCTAGCCAGCATGGCTATATTGAGATTCATAGAGCCACAGATTCTTCATGTGTGCTGTAGATGGAGATAATAAACAGTAGGATTGGGAAGAGAGGAGCCCTATGGGTCTTTATAAGCGTATGTGTTCTACATGGTGTCAGCTGACAGATGCAGGGAATTGAAGTTAGCATCATGTCAGTTTTTACTTTATTCTTCTCACTAGCTCGTTACGTCGACTGGCAACAGCGAAGCTTTCCTTTCATGCACATTATTATCAGTTCACCAATGGCTCTGTATTATTCCTTAAAAAAGAAAGAAACGATTTGGCTCAACCGTCTTTGAAATGTCTCATTACAAATCCGTTAAAGGGCAACCGCAAATGAAACTGCCGAGAAATGACAAGTGTTGCTCACCTCACTGTTTCTTATCCTCACTCCTTGCTGGGAAAGATAAACATGTGGAGAAACATGGATGCTTTTGTCATATCTAGGGGGTTGCAAAATGACATTTTTAGAGAAAAGGTCACAGGAGTCACCCTCTATACTGTTTCACACCAAAGCACAAATTATTTTCGTTTCCATTTTTTCTGGATGTAGTAGATCTAAGCTCTTTAATTGCCTCTGTGGTCTATATCAGACCTGGTCAAATTGCTGCCTGCTGACTAGAAATTAAAAACTGTATGACAGGGAGTTTACATGGGACCCAACTGTTGGTTTCTGTTTTCCTTCACTGTGCAGCGAAATGCTTGTCACGGGACATTGTTTTGCATTCCACAGTCAGAGTACTGTTGGGTTTCCCATGGGAATGGGAGACTGGATGTGACGTTCACTGGTTTCCTGTTTTTCACTTTTTCTCTCGGTGTTCTTTGTTTCCGAGAGGAGTTGCTTCTCTGCTCTCGCAGAGGCAAGATGCATGTTTGTATTCTCTCAGCATTGAAGTGTAAATAAAGTTAAAGTATGTGGCACATACTGCTCATCCTTCCGCTGTGTGGACTACACTGTTTAGGCTCCAGATAAGGAGCCTGTAAATCTCACATTTTATGATTATGGGCCCAGGAAAATGCATTCAAGCTGAAGAATGGCTGCTGGCAAAGGAACAAGTGGGGTTTTTTTGTAGGGCAAGTGGAGGGAGGGGGGGAGATATAAGGCAAAATCAGCACAGGTTGTGCTCAGCTTAGTGAGTCATATGTTGTGCAGAACCTAACACAGAGAAGTTGAAAACACATTTAGCTGTAACATGGGAAGATTAACACTGAGTGGGGGATTGGTATGTGTGTGGTCATTTTACAGCAGTGCTCTTCAAACTTTCTGCCTTTGGGGAAGCCTTTTCTCTTGAGTGTGGGATTTTTCTTGCAGAAATGGGCAACATGCAGCTGGGGGAGGGGGCACCTGTGTTGGGATCCAAGGGGTGAAGAGAAGAGGTGTGTTCTTGTTACTTATTAAAATGTAGATCCCACCACTCCTCTAAAAGAAGTCCAGGGCAACAAACACAAACAAGTTAACACAAAATAAAACAATAAAAACTTAAAATAAAGACACATCTAAACCATTTTACAACAATATCCTTTAAAAAATAACAATTCTACATTATATATATATTGTAAAATATTTAATACTTTTAAAAAAATCTGATTAAGAACATTTGAAAATAGCCAGAAGCGGCATCTTTCAGTCATTAAATGCCTGAGTGAGCAGGGATTTTTTTAATGCATCTCAAGTCTTAGTAACAGGAGAGACAAATGTAGCTTAACTGGGGGGGGGGGGAGAGCGCTTTCCACAAAAGAGGAAGGCCCTGTCATTGGTCAACACCAACCAGGTCATTGGTCAACACCAACCAGGCAGTAGCGATTAGAGGCATTACCAACGAAGCTTACCTTGCTGATTGTACATTTACATTCAGCCACGTTCAATCATCATCTGGGGATTTACACCTAAAATTTGAATAGCTCACACAGTGGCTACTTCTACAGCAAAAAAAAATTGGCAAACAACACAAATAACATCATATGTGATTTGGCCCTAGGTAACACCAGTGTGGCTAAGAAGCTGCATTATGGGTTTCTTCCTCCGAATGGACCCAGGTACCTTGTTTTTTAACAATGGCACAGGAAGGAGTCATGGTACGATGGTTTCCAGAATGCTGACTTAATGCGGGAACGGGCTCTTTGGGTACCCCATAGCTGTGTTTCAGTTTTTTATGCTGATATGAGAAAGCTTCTCCTCCTCCCGGAGGGGAGAGATTGTGATCGGGAGCCTTTTCCCGCGCTTTGCAGGGGGCGTGCCAGCCCCCTGCCCCTCATCAATGCTGTCACACCCCACTCCCAGTCCATCTTCCAATTGGTGGGAAGCCCGGGGGCGGGGTTTAGTCGCCTAAATGGGGCCGCGGCAGTAGCGCGCAAGTTGCGTTGTATGAATGGCCAGATTATTCCCCATGGGGACATCCGTATTGGTAATGAGTCATTGTACCGTGATGACGGTGTCCATCTTTCTGATCGCGGCAACGATTTATGGCTGGCAGATATCATCAGAAGCCTTAGGGATTGGTTGAAGCTGTGAGGGTATTGGCGGCGAGCCTCTTAGGCTCGGGTGGCGGTTAGGCATTGGAATCTGTGGTTGGGGCAGGGTGTGGCCATCGCCTACCCCTTCCTTATGGGTGTTCCGTTAAAGGAATCTGGTGGTCGTGGATCCTGTCCCATGCCCTGCTGTGGCTGGGGGCCATGGCATGACCCCCGGTGACATCAGGGGAGAGCTTACAGTTGTATTTGCACCAACAGGCTCCCCCTACTGGTGGTTAACCACTGTTAGACTTGCCCCTCCCTGAGGGTGGAGTTGAATGTTGGTGTTCTTTCAATGCCTAAGCCAATACCTCTCACATGCTGTAATCAATAAAGTTGTGCCTTTTCTAGCCCATTAACCTTTAAATCTGTGTCCATGTGTCTTTCTTATCCACAAGCATGGGGGGAGGGTCCTCAAATCCCAAGACTGGGCTATGGGCCAGTGGTACTGATTTATTCAGTGGCCAAACAGAACTCTAGACCCTTTCCACATGGAGCAAGCTATTGTGGGATGATGGGGAATTATTTAAAAGGACATTATTTGTAACCTTCTATCCAAATTTTAATATTTCATATACCATACATATTCTTGCCATGATTTTGCTTGTGTTAAAGAAATAGTAAAAAGAAAGGGAGAAGAGGGCTTGTGGCAGTAGCTCGAGGTGATCAAATTCTAGACTGTGGCAATTCATACTCCAGTTTAGATGTTATATTTTGGAATGTTCAGCCATGTAAAGAGTTCTGCAGGTGGGGACAATTTCAAAATATGAAATCTTATCAGCTTTATGAAGTGGTACAGTCAGTAATCATACCTACCCATTATGTGAATTGCAAATTAGGATTTGAAGTTCAAAGCTTTATAATAAAAAAAATCATTTTCTTTCTTTCTTTCTTTCTTTCTTTCTTTCTTTCTTCCTTTCCTTTCCTTTCCTTTCCTTTCCTTTCCTTTTCTTTTCTTTTCTTTTCTTTTCTTTTCTTTTCTTTTCTTTCTCAGGTGAAATTTGATAGCCAAATTTGGAAATTCATACCAGAAAATTTCCCACCAATTATGGGTTTGCAAGTGTTGCTGTCAGGGAACTGAAAAAAATATGTAAAGCTTAAAAACTGATTTGTCAGAGAAAGTTTGGTTTCTAAAAATAATCTCCAGTGGCGTAGTGTGGGTTGTCAGCACCCGGGGCAAGGCAAGTAATTTGCACCCCCTAACCCATGGATTTGCGCCCCCTAACCCTAACCCCCAGATGTTGCGCCCAGTGCGGCTGGCCCCCCCTGCACCCCCCACGCTACGCCACTGATAATCTCTAAATTTTAAAAAAAACAAAAACTGTTTTGAGCCGTTTCCTCATTGTTGGCTCAGCCATTGGCCCTCTAAGATTGTTTGGCTGCATCTGTGATGGCTGGTCTAATAGGGTAACAATATAGTTCAGATTTAATGAGTTGCAGACATGATGCCCGAGGCTAACGTGCAGAGGGGAAGTCCATGGCACAGGGAAGGCAATTAATTCATTGTGAATGGGCTGTTTAGTGTTGCATGAGGATCAGAAGGGCAGAAGGGAGAAATGCTCTTTTATTAGTACATACAATTACAGAACAGGTCAAGAATACAATCATAAAATTGGAGAAAACATTTATTTGTAGGAAATCTGAACTTTCTCCAGGTTGGCCCCAAAGTACAAAATTCTTATGTCATAGCCATTATGAAGCAAACTGCATTCTCATAGTCTAGTTCCTCGAAGGCAATTACAAAATTGCAAAAATCATCATTGCAATTGTCATTAGCAGAGCATCTTGACAGAGAGGCCTACAGCCAGATGGCTATACCAATCCGACTCTGAATCTAAGCAGTGGCGCCTTCGGGACAGAATTGAGTTGTAATTTGAGGTGTCAGAATACCAGATGGGGATGAAGGAAACAGAAGGCAAGACACAGGTTAAAGCTTTGTTAGGAGTCAAGGGATGGGGGGGGGGGGGTGATGGAGACTCCTAAAGTGAAAGGACTTTAACCTTCACAGTTAAAACTGGAAATCATAGAATCATTGAATCATAGAATCATAGAGTTGGAAGAGACCACAAGGGCCATCGAGTCCAACCCCCTGCCAAGCAGGAAACACCATCAGAGCACTCCTGACATATGGCTGTCAAGCCTCTGCTTAAAGACCTCCAAAGAAGGAGACTCCACCACACTCCTTGGCAGCAAATTCCACTGTCGAACAGCTCTTACTGTCAGGAAGTTCTTCCTAATGTTTAGGTGGAATCTTCTTTCTTGTAGTTTGGAACCATTGCTCCGTGTCCACTTCTCTGGAGCAGCAGAAAACAACCTTTCTCCCTCCTCTATGTGACATCCTTTTATATATTTGAACATGGCTATCATGTCACCCCTTAACCTCCTCTTCTCCAGGCTAAACATGCCCAGCTCCCTTAGCCGTTCCTCATAAGGCATCGTTTCCAGGCCTTTGACCATTTTGGTTGCCCTCCTCTGGACATGTTCCAGTTTGTCAGTGTCCTTCTTGAACTGTGGTGCCCAGAACTGGACACAGTACTCCAGGTGAGGTCTGACCAGAGCAGAATACAGTGGCACTATTACTTCCCTTGATCTAGATGCTATACTCCTATTGATGCATCCCAGAATTGCATTGGCTTTTTTAGCTGCCGCGTCACACTGTTGGCTCATGTCAAGTTTGTGGTCAACCAAGACTCCTAGATCCTTTTCACATGTACTGCTCTCAAGCCAGGTGTCACCCATCTTGTATTTGTGCCTCTAATTTTTTTTTTTTTTTTTGCCCAAGTGCAATACTTTACATTTCTCCCTGTTAAAATTCATCTTCTTTGTTTTGGCCCAGTTCTCTAATCTGCCAAGGTCGTTTTGAAGTGTGATCCTCTTTATACCATTCTTCCATTTTATATTCTGCCCCTTCTACATCCTAGCTATAATAATTTGTGCAGCTGTCAATAAATTTGTGAGCAAGTCCTTCATAGCCTGTGAACCTTCCACCCCATCAGAAATTGATAATAATACTATCTCTGGACCATTGTTACATTTTTTATCTCACTTTTCCTCCAATGGAAGGAACAGTTCTCTCCCTGTTATCATCACAACAACCCTGTGAGAAGGTAAGGCAGGGAGTGAGTGTGTGAGTGAGTGAGTGAGTGAGTGGACCAAGATCACCTAGTAAGGTCCGTGTCTGAGTGAAGACTTGAACCTGGACTTTCCTGGTCCTAGTCTGATATTCTAACCTGTTACTGAGAAGCTCAATTCAGCTGGAAATCTGTATGTGACCTTAAACTAAGTGAGTAGTTTGGTTTTGCTCTGCGCAATAGGTATGGTGCCGCTGCAAAGTAAAAGAGGAAGCAAAGCTGGCTTAAGCTGAGAGAACCCATGGCAGCAGGAAGGCATGAGATGGACCATGTACAACAGAAACCAAATTAGTTTCTGGAACATTTCCAATATCTAACAAAAGCAACTATCCTTATTTGGCCCTGACTGTGATTGGTTCCCAAGCACAATTCAAAGTGTTGGTGTTGACCTTTAAAGCCCTAAACCTGGCATGTCCAAAGTCCGTCTCGGGGGCCTAATCTGGTTTAATCCGGCCCCTCGGGTAAAATCTCCTGGGGTAAAATCCTAAAAAAAGCTCAACAACTTCAATCCTTAAAAAAAGATCAAGTTTGGGCACCCCTGCATAAACAGACTCGGTCCTTTATAACTGAAGGACCATCTCCAACCCCATGGTTCAGGCTGGACACTGAGATCCAACCCTGAGGGCCTTGTAGTGGTTCTCTCATTGTGAAAAGTGAAGTTACAGGGAACCAGGTAGAGGGCCTTCTTGGTAGTGGCACCCACCCAGTGGAATGTCAGATGTCAAGGAGATAAGTAAATACAGTGGTACCTTGAGTTACAAACTCCTCAGGTTACAAACGCTTCAGGTTACAAACTCCACTAACCTGGAAGAGTTACCCCAAGTTGAGAACTTTGCCCCAGGATGAGAACGGAAAACGTGTGCCGGCGGTGCAGCAAGAGGCCCCATTAGCAAAATCACGCCTCTAGTTAAGAACAGTTTCAGGTTAAGAACGAACCTCCAGAACAAATTAAGTTCGTAACTAGAGGTACCACTGTATATAATCTTTAGAAGACATCTGGACAGCCCCATATAGGGAAGCTTTTTAATGTTTATTATTTTTTTTTTAAATGTTTTTATATATGTTGGAAGCTGCCCAGAGTGGTTGGGGCAATCCAGTCAGATGGGCAGGGAATATTATTATTATTACTATTATTATTATTATTATTATTATTATTATTATTATTATTATGTGTTTCCTCTTTTCAGTGATTGGTAAGTGTTCATTATATGCAGGTGTTCTTCTGTGCAGGCAGGCCCAACATGTTTTGGCAACGGGGGCACAGATAAGTCATCACCATAAGCCACCTCCATGAGCTTTTCTACCTGTGTTCTGATTCTCCGTCTGAGACTGAGGTCCATTAAAAAACACACAAAGATACCTGGATTGTACTGTGAATTTAGTTTCTTGCTTGAGACATACTGAACAGTGACAGAAAGCTACAGAGAGCTGCACAGCCTGTGACTTAGAAATAATAAAAGTGCAGCTCAACAACTCCCCCCCCCCCCCATGGAGAAAAAAGTCTTTGCATAATTATGCATGACAACTTGCAACAGGGGGAACGAAATAAGATTACAAAGTTGTTGTTCAGGTACAATTGGTGCTAGAGGATTATAAATGTGAAGGAGCAGGTTTCTCTTCCAAACCCTGCTTAAAATAGACTCCAACGACAAAAGAAATAACACATTTGCAAAAGCAGAACAGAGTTTAAGACCACTGGGAGTGAAAAAGGAATTATTAGCTATTATGGTTAAAGTAATCTGTATTATAAGAACCTATTATAGGCTTTCAAAACTGTGCCTAGGGAACAGTGTGTGCGTTTAGTGTTTGAAACAGGGGAGGCAAACAAGATATATGTATTTGAAGAGGCCAAAGGATTGATAACAAAGTAGTATAGAACTGAGAGATGGATTAGGTTAATGCTGACTAGATGGTTATATGTTTTCAAAGAAATGAAATTAGTTTCTCCTCTTGGGTTTTATTTTGTCATCTGTGTTTATGGGGGGAAACAAGGGAGGGGAAAGAGAAATAAAGAATTAAGACAGGGAAGTATGCAAGTTATATATAGCACACTGCTGATTAAGCAACTAGCAAAATAATGTTATACTGTGGGTGGAACACAGTGGAAAGGTAGAATTTTTCTTCTGTAGTCTCCGCATTGTTCTTCACTTCAGGGTCCCAGGCAAATGAAGTGCAATTTTGGTTTCTCTCCATTTCTCATTTCTCCATTATTAAGTTCAATTCTTCACATTTCCACATCAGTTTGTGATTTTTTTTTAGGGTTCTCATTAAAATTCATCAGTATTGTGGTGCAATTTCCCCTCCAAATAAACTCCTTTTTGTATGCAATTTTGTCTAATATACACATTTTTGCCCAGCCATCTCCCCAAATATAATGCATTTTTGTACGCTGTATTCATTAATATACACATGTAAAGACACATTGCTCTAGCGTATGTATATATGTGCACATTATTTGGCAGGATAACTGCAAGACTTGGAAATGAGAATTTCAAAGAGTGGCTGTGTTTGGGTTCGCATATTTTTTCAAAAAGTGAACATTAGGTAAATGCAAATGGAATGAAATTTCTCCACATCCCTATCAAAGACTCAATATGTACAAGGACTGGCAGTATCCCCCTGCCCAGGGTTTCAGACAGGCGACGTCCTCAGCCTTACCTGGGGATTCAATGCAAATTCTCTGCTCTATCACTGAGCCACCATGGCTTACAGAGAAGAACCTGAAAAGCTTTCACCAAACCCCAGAGTTCCCAGGAACACAGCTGAAGAGCATCAACAAGTAAAAGTTGTCAAGATATTGTCACCTTATTTTATTCTCTGCAATTTGAAATAAAAGAAGGAAGATGGATATTGTGAGAACTCCTAGTAACCATTTGCAGAGGTGCATAGAAACCATGTCTATTTTCCCACATGATGGCTCTGCCATAAGAATTAACCATTTTTGTGCACTGTTTTTCTTAGAAATGTGACTTAAAATTGGAACAAGAACGTCTGCATCTACTTCAGAAGCTTGAAGAAAGCCAGATGAATTATGTTCATTATGACAGACACATGTGGCCTTTATTCAAAAACCTGCTGTCCTATAATAGCATTCGGGGGGGGGGGGAGAGAGAATAGACTGTGACACAGCAAGTCAGGAGACATCCATTAGATCCGGTTCAAAACAGCTTGATGTAGAAGGTTAACATTTGCAAAGTAAACATACTTCTCAATGAATATTTTCCTCTACCACTGACATTTATTTGATTCATACATCTACAGAGTCCAGCCCTAACTGTGTTTGTTTCAGGTCCCATCTGTACACCTATCAGATGGCAGTAAGCTAATGGTATTCAGAAGAACTAACATTATGAGTCTAATATGGGGAACTTCTGTTATGGTTGGGTTGTAACCAAGTGCCACTCTGCTGACAGAAAACTTCAAGCAGCCATTTTCACTGATTTCTGCTTTCCTAAAAGGTAAAGGTAAAGGTACCCCTGCCCGTACGGGCCAGTCTTGACAGACTCTGGGGTTGTGCGCCCATCTCACTCAAGAGGCCGGGGGCCAGCGCTGTCCGGAGACACTTCCGGGTCACGTGGCCAGCGTGACATCGCTGCTCTGGCGAGCCAGAGCCGCACATAGAAACGCCTCAGAAGAGCCGCCACAGAAACGCCGCACACAGAGCCGCACACAGAAACGCCTCAGAAGATTGAGATACTCTCTGGAGCAGATTTAGGGGGCTGGAGTTGCAGGGGGGAAAAGGGAATTGCTGAAAATTGCTTCCCTTCCTGTTTTGCTGATGGAAGGTTCCCATTGGCTACAATGCAAAATATAGTATTATTTCTACAAGTGACCATGCTTTCCAAAGAACAGGTTTTGCAAGTCCCTCTCCCAAGGAGATTACAATGTAGAGATGGACACAAAGCGTGTTCTTCTTCATGGAGAGCACGTGTTGCGGTGGGGTCTAACAGGACACCCCCTCTTGGTTACTGGGCAGGACCATTTGGATGGCCATGACTGTGATTGGGCCAATTTGGGTTGTTGGGGAGATTTTGATGTTACCATTTAGAGGGTGGGCCCGAAGGTTATATAGTCTTGGCATGCAGTTTTTTTCAGTCTCTGTTGCTGCGTGCATCGGATCGCCTGCCCACCCTCCCTAATTTAGGGCTGTTGCATTTGACTTTGCTCTGCCTGTCATGGGGTCGTCTCCTTTTGGGGCAGGGGCCTGGTAGGAATTTTGCCACTTGGCTGATTGGCTGGTGCCATTTGGTTTTTGCCTACTGCGTAGCAAATCGTCACAACTTATAAGGTTGCGGTTAGGCATTGGTGGAGGGCTAAGGGTTGGCTGTGCCTGCCCCTCCAATTCTGCTGCTGCAAGGGACTTCTGTTAAAGGAATCCAGGTGCTTGCCACACATTTGTCCGTATCCCCGGCAAGGGGCTAGGGCTGTGTAAGCCCCTAGGAGCATGCAGGGAGGGGTGAGGGCCTATGGCTCAGCCCCATTTCTCCCCAATATTGTTTTCCCTTACTGACTTTCACTGGAATCCGGAAGTCAGTTCTGTCTCCGGGTGGGGAGGACAGATAGTCATAACCAATGCCTAAGCAACCACTCACATTTATGTATTTTAATAAAGTTGGGGCCAAAATTATGCCAAAAACCTTAAACAAAAAATTCTGTGTGAATTGTGTGTTTTTTAGGGGGTTGCTTGGGGACCTCGACACACAAAACAGGGGCAAACAGGGACAATAATGTGTGATTAGTTCACTTATGAACTTCATAGTTTACTTCAGTGTTTCAATTAAATAGCTGTTGCTGGACTGCAGCTGCCATTTTCCCTGATTATTGGTGTCATGCTGACTGGGGCCAATGGGAGATGGAATCTGATAGCAGCTGAAGGACCACAAGTTCCCCATCCCTACAGTAGGGTTTTGAGATTAGGAGTCTGTTCTAAAGACTACATATGATGCACCTGTAACAATGTCAAAACACCAGTTACCAGTCAGATATACATATCTTCTGGCTCAGAGTGGTTGCCTTATGGAAGCTCTGTTGGTAACTTTTCCATCAGAGACATTTCTGCCCACATTCAATCTGGACATTCTGTCACTGCCAACTTTAAATGCATTTTTGCAACAAACATTATTCCTAGAGGATACTTGTTTAGCTGATATATATTACTTAATATATATTACGTACAGAAAAAGCCATATTATTTACATGAAAACAAAACCATTAATAAACAATATGAATACACATAAACACAGTATCAGTATAAAGTCAGATGGCCTTAGGGGTCAGTTTAGGGAAGTTTTTAATGTTTAATGTTTTATTGTGCTTTTAATTCTGTTGGGAGCCACCCAGAGTGGCTGGGGAAACCCACTCAGATGGGCGGGGTATAAATAATAAATAATAATATTATTATATTATATATTATATATTATATATTATATATTATTATTTTCAGACAACATAACCAACATTATCCATACAACCACTCACCCAATTTCACTTGCAACTCATTCCACATAACTAAAAATTATTATTATTATTATTATTATTATTATTATTATTATTATTATTATTATTATGGCAACCCTGAAGGCAACCCTGTATCAGGAACTTTTTAATGTCTAATGTTTTATAATCTTTTATGTGCTGTAAGTTGCTCAGAGTGGTGAGGAAACGCTGTTTACCTTCCCACCGGAGCGGTACCTATTTATCTACTTGCACTTTGATGTGCTTTCGAACTGCTAGGTGGGCAGGAACTGGGACAGAACAACGGGAGCTCACCCCATTGCGGGGATTCGAACCGCCGACCTTCTGATCGGCAAGTCCTAGGCTCTGTAGTTTAGACCGAAGCTCATAAAAGTACAAAGCATAGGAACTATATTGCATCATGTTGCCTCTGACAGGGAAGTTTTGAATGATGGTTTGGGGCAGGCATCCTTTTTTCTTCCCTTCAAAATTCCTTAGCTGTTTCACAAAGAGTGGCTTAAATTTCCAGTACAAATGTCCTTCTGCTCTCTGGAGAAATTTGTGTTAACAAAAGTGTTAACAAATTTTGTTCATTCTCACTGGCCAGATAAGAATTCCACAAATCCCCAATGGATGAGGTGTTGAGAACTTTATTAGAGATTTCTTTTACTGTTTGCTTCAACATAACACACAACTACTAACAAGCAGCAAGAAAAGTGAAACTAAACCACAACAACTACTTTTGCCTTAAGACGGCATGTCCAAAATGGCTAAACGTTATAGTTTGGAGGAAAATTCCCAAATGCCAACCTATCTCACAATACTGTAACTTCTTTCAAAATCTCCCAGATGTTTCTGTCACTTCCAAGGCCCCCTTGAAACATTACTCACTCAGACTCTGGGTAGGGACTGGTGTTGACAAGTTCCTGCAGAGTTGCTAGGGATGAGGACAAAGCGTGGTATTTAGCTATGGTTTACTCAGGTTAGATCAACTGAAATTAATAGACCTAACTTAGCCATATTTGTTAATTTCAATGCAGGCATAGGCAAACTCAGCCTTCCATATGTTTTGGGACTACAACTCCCATCATCCCTCGCTAACAGGACCAGTGGTCAGGGATGATTGGAGTTGTAGTCCCAAAACATCTGGAGGGCCGAGTTTGCCTATGCCTGCTTTACTCTGAGTAAAAGTTAACTGAGTATCTGGAGTGCTTTGCTTGTTGCATTTATATTTCACCTTGTCACAGCCTTCCTGTGAAATTGGATTCTCTTGTGCCCAAATGATCTTCATGGTCAAATAATTTCCCACATGGCCAAGACCATTATGTTAGTCAAAGCTGATTCTGCCCCCTCTGACAAGCATAGCTATACTGATTTTTTATTATTATTTCAGTGGGCTACTTCATGAACATTGTTAATGAGAAGAAAATGTCCCACATCCCCACCCTCCCACAGAAGACCCCATCAAAAAACACACAAAAATGTTATTTTACTTGTACATTTTTTAAAAGATTGCGCTGCTTCAGGAAACAAGCTAGTCTTTCTAGCATCTGCCTTTCAATGGTAGTCTGAAAAAAACAGCCATTTCTCATCCACTCTGTGATAAACTGAAGTGCAATTGTGCCACAGAGATTTTGTTCTCTTTTGCGGAATGAAGTGTGAATTCTGCTACATTGTAAAGAGTAGCAGTGGAATTGGAGAGACGTTCCTCAAATGAATGCAGGTTCTATGACCCTTTTATTTATTTTTCAGCGGTGTCTTTCCACCAGCATAAAGATGTGCTGAAACTAGGCAAAGATAAAGTTTCCTTATTGAAATATACTCAGAGTCACAAAGTGATTTCATGCTCTTTATTCAGCTCATAGTGGTGAGGAGGAATGAATGAATGTCCCCTCAAAGTATCTGCTTTATATACATTATTTACACAATGGGCTGCACATGATTGGCTAATTCCGAAATTCTACTGTAAGCCAATCCGGTTGTGGATTCGCTTCTATCTGGAGAATGATTGGGTGGTTCCTGCCAACCAATCATACTGCTGCATTGTTCTAGGACCAACCAGACTGCTGCATTCTGAATCCTATTGTTCTAGGACCAATCAGACTGCTGCGTTTTGGATCCTATTGTTCTAGGACCTTCAGACTGCTGCATTTTGGATCCTATTCAACTCAGTACAAAACACTTACATTACATAAAATCACTAACGGAACTTTCTAGCATTGACAGGCTCGTATATAAATTTGATTTTGGCCTATGTTCCAGGTTTTAGTTTGATTTGATAGTACAGGGAGCTCTTGTTTTTGTACAGTGTCTAGTGAGGTGTTGTCTAAAAGCGCCAACACACCTCCATTTTGTGATCTCGTATTATCACCTTGGCTCAGAAATCTGCATTTTTCTGGAATTTCCCCCCATCAGATTATATTAAAGCAACTTCATAAGACAATACACTAAAATAAATTAATCTAAATAAAAAGGAAAACAGAAAAAGAAAGGAGAATGCAGAGTCCTTTCTCAACGGTAGCTCTTCTTGCAGAGAAAGAGGTAGACCCTCTCTGCTCTAACTTGGGGACCTTTCTTTTCTTCTCTCAGTCTCTTACCTTGGGAGATATTTCCTTCCCTGCATCTCACTCAGGGTCCTTCCTCAACAATCCATTCCACTTTCTTTGGACCCCATTAATGGCCCAGCACAGAGGACACAAAGGAAAACAAAAGAAGAAAAGTGGCAGACTTTGGGCTCTCAAATTTCAGTGCAAAATTTGGTGCCCTCCACCTCTTGTGGTCGATTCAGCATCTTTGTTGTGGCACCCCAGGAGTCCTTGCACTTCACACACAAATCGCACACAGCCATTCTATTGGTCCCATTTCTTAAAAGCATAGCATGAAGTATTGCAGTAGCACAGCACACACAATAATATGATATAGCCATATTATGTCAACATAGCTGGATTTATGCTGGCAAAAATTGGCATAGCCTGTAGGTGACTCATTTCATGACTTACCATACTCCCCACCCCCACTGCTATTTTTTTCTACCATATCCTTGTTTCAAGAGGACCATTGTGTCTCTTTTTTTATAGTAATGCCATGCACAGTTTGCTAAAACTGCTCGTTTTAACTCATTCTTTCTTCTGTAGGAATGCAGTGGCTTAAAACTGACCCTTTCTTTTAGTACTGTACTGAAACAGAAAACCAAGGCTAACTGAAGAGAATTTGCTTGTAAATAAACAACTCGGTCCTTTATATGGTAGATGCATATAATATTATTCGCATATGGCTTGAATTCTAATGAGGCTTTTTTTCGCTTGAACCCACACATAAAGAAACATCTGTTGATCGAAAAAGAATATCCACTTCCTCAGATTTCATAGTTCGTCCTACACACACCCACACACAAATGCCTCACAGTTATTTACTATGACTGCACTAAATATTCACTTTTTCTTTTCATTTTGAGGTGTTAGAGTAGCAATTTTCTTATTCCCCCAGTTAGGAAGCACACAGTGGGATATTTCCACAACACTTCCCATCATATGTTTGGTTTGTTTTCTGTTGGGGTTTCAGCGTTGGGGTTTCAGTTTTAATGTATTTTAATCTTTGTTGGGAGCCACCCAGAGTGGCTGAGGAAACCGAGCCAGATGGGCAGGGTACAAATAAATTATTATTATTATTATTATTATTATTATTATTATTATCTTTTTTAAAAAGTCAAAAAGAGGAATAAAGCCGACTGAGAATGAGAATGAGGGCAATGCTCACTGATCCACTGTTACCTTTACTCTGAACTGAAAACAAAAAATGAACATGAAAAATGGGAAAGCACCAAACCAGGAACCTGAACCAAAGGCAGGAAAAGAAAGGTGAACAGACATATTTATGAAGCCTAATAATAATAATAATAATAATAATAATAATAATAATAATTTGTTATTTATACCCCACCCATCTGGCTGGGTTTCCCCAGCCACTCTGGGTGGCTTCCAACAAAATATTAAAATACAACAATCTATTAAACATTAAAAGCTTCCCTAAACAGGGCTGCCTTCAGATCTCTTCTAAAAGTCTGGTAGTTGTTCTTCTCTTTGACATCTGGTGCCACTGAGGGCGGGTGCCACTACCGAGAAGGCCCTCTGCCTGGTTCCCTGTAACCTGGCTTCTCACAGTGAGGGAAGCACCAGAAGGCCCTCAGTGCTGGACCTCAGTGTCCGGGCAGAATGATGGGGGTGGAGACACTCCTTCTGGTATACTGGACCGAGGCCATTTAGGGCTTTAAAGGTCAGCACCAACACTTTGAATTGTGCTCGGAAACAAATGGGAGCCAATGTAGGTCTTTCAAGACTGGTGTTATGTGGTCTCAGTGGCCGCTCATATTCAATAGCTGTTGAGTAAACATATTTCTGTATATCTGAGGCTTCCTCCCTTCTCTCCGACTCCCCTGCAAACTGTGAACTGGCTATGACTTTTGCCTACTTTCAGAGCAAGTGCTGAAAAATTGCTGAAAGGCATGCAAGCTTTTTGACACTATTGAGAGTTTTATTGGAAAACAATCCCATTCAGCACAACCTTTACCAAATCTCTAGGTGAACTTCCTAGTTAGAGGAATAAGAGGAAAATATTGATGTTCAAAATATTCAATAAGCCTATGAATTATATCAGCAACTTTAATTTCACATCAGAGTTTTAAATATGAATTTGGGCTATTGAAGATCCATCTCCTCGGTCATCAATATTTGTACAGCAGTAAGACTGAAAGATAATGGAAAACAGTAGAATTAAAGAACTCATTTTCTCCTGGAGCACCAACACATTTTGGTATCCAACATCCATGAGACACAGAAGATTAACATAGAAATAAAGAATGTTGACTTCCTGTATCCTTCATATTATCCCTTAAGTATTGGAGAAGAATCAATCAATGTTAACTGCAAACTATTACAGAAGCAATATTCTTTTATGCTGGAAATGAATAAGAATTTAGGAGGCACTGTGCTGAAATTATGAATTGTGTTGAAAACATTAATGTATATTAACGTTTTATTACAACTTTAATGTATATTCATTCCAAAACTGAATATAACAACATCTTGCTATATGTGACCCAAATATGATCTTACATAGCACTTGGGCAGCCATTATTGGCTAACGAACAATGACAAGTAACAGTGAAGAAAACATCATAGGCTATATCTGTTCTCTGTCTGCTAGCAACTGGGAGAGTTTTAATGCTGTGCCACAGAGGAATCCAATATGACTGCTGAACAACAAAGTTACCAGCAAACTGATTTGACGTATTCCTGCCTAAGAATTTCCACTAGCACAAAACATTTCACCAGCAGAAATATACTACTTGGGGAGCAACTCCATAGCAATCTCCACCAGGATGAGCAAGTCAAGAGCCAATGGATCTCTATCTAAGCCATGACTTTCCTGATGAAGCTTGGCTATCCCAGATTAACTCCCTCACCCTTGTGTGGGATAATCATTCTCATATAACCAACATGCTTAAGTCTAATTAATGCAATGGAGCACCCCTGCAAGGCACTTGGGCTGTTGGGCTCTCATCGGGTCACAGCTCAAATATTCAGCAAAATTAATATGCTTTTATTGCCCTTCTTAACCGTCTGAAAAATCAGATCTGGTGATTTCTCTTTAGGTCTTATCTGTGAAATTATTCTCTACCTTACCTTTGGAGCTATTATACTACCAAGGGATGTGGGTGGCACTGTGGTCTAAACCACTGAGCCTCTTGCGCTTGACGATCAGAAGGTTGGCGGTTCAAATCCGTGTGAGACGGTGGTGAGCTCCCATTGCTCTGTCCCAGCTCCTGCCAACCTAGCAGTTTGAAAGCACACCAGTGCAAGTAGATAAGTAGGTACCGCTGTGGCGGGAAGGTAAACAGCATTCTGTGAGCTCTGGTACTTGTCACGGTGTCCCGTTGTGCCAGAAGTGGTTCAGTTATGCTGACCACATGACCCCAAAGGTGGACAAACACTGACCCCTTTAGCCTGAAAAGCGAGATGAGCACCACACCCCATAGTCTCCTTTGGACTTAGCCGTCCAGGGGTCCTTTGCCTTTTATTATACTACCTCATTCTGAGTTTCGTGTTTGTTGCTTCCAGTACCTAGACGTTTTATTAGCACACACTAGCTGATTTTTGATACACTCGCAATACTGCCACACAAATAAACCATGGCATGAGAAATGACAGAAAGTGTGTGTATAATTTTGTTGGTCCCTGCTGCTTTCAACTCCTGCTTGATTTCAAAGCTATGACGGTAAAAGTTTTCAAATAAGGAAAGATTCCCTGGTCTACGTTAAGGAAACTGGAGTTAGTTAATATTTCTCTTGGGGTTCTTCAGTCAGAAAAATTGTTGCCTGTGGCAGTACAGATGCTTATAAACCCTCAATGGCAGGCAAGAACAGCCACATTTGCCAGAGGCCCCAGCTGCCTTCTCAATTCCCAGAAAGGCATGCAAACTTATTTTGGAACCTATATATATATATATGTTGCTATTGACAAAAATCTCCCACTTGTGTAAAAGGAGAGGGATTCAGTCTTTATATATTTTAGTTTCAGCAAGGGAGTTCAGTGCCATCTATCTGAATGTGTAATGCAAGACAAATATTTGTCTTCATGTCCCCGCATTTTGGGAATGAGCCATTATTGTGTATCTAGTTGTACTAATGAAATATGACACCTAATGAACTGGAAAAGGAATTTTTGCCTCAACTCAGAGCAGAATATTAAAGAACTGCTTGATACTAAGTTTAATAATGCTCTACCTGAGGTGAGATAACTTCAATATTAAGCTTGCTGGTGGCACAGTTGTTAGGGTGCCGATGCAAATTACTTGCTGAACTAGTTTAAAATTATTTGGAAAGATGCAAGAATAGCTGGGGGGGTTGGGGGACTCATTTTAATTTGTTTAATTAAAGCCAGTGAACTGAAATCTGTACAAGAGGATTTCTGATTCAGTGATTAGATAATGAATAATTGGAAATCAAATGGGGGGGGGGTGAATGTGGATCAGTGTTGAATATTTACCAAACTGATATGACAGTTGTATGTAAAAGAACTCAGCATTTAGGGATACTATATGGAACTTAGAGCGGTATAGTAATTCCTAGTTAGTGTTGTCAACCCAAAATTATCCAGTACAGTGGTATCTCGGGTTACAGACGCTTCAGGTTACAGACTCCACTAACCCAGAAATAGTACCTCGGGTTAAGAACTTTGCTTCAGGATGAGAACAGAAATCGTGCAGCGGCGGCGCAGTGGCAGCAGGAGGCCCCATTAGCTAAAGTGGTGCTTCAGGTTAAGAACAGTTTTAGGTTAAGAACGGACCTCCAGAACGAATTAAGTTCTTAACCCGAGGTACCACTGGACCTAGAACCCCTACTTTAGCCTTCATCACATAATAATGATAATTATTTATACCCCGCCCATCTGACTGGGTTGCCCCAGCCACTTTGGGCGGCTTCCAACACATACAAAATCAGGTTTCAAATCAGTAGGTTGTTCCTCTGTGGGCAGCTCTTCCTGCTATCTTTTTACCGGTGCATGTTTTGCTGTTTGCTTAAGTAAACTTAAGAAGAGCCTCTTTCCAGGGCCAAAGGTGCTTGAGTTGACATTCCCAGAGTTCTTCTTTCAAAGTCACAAAGGTGTATGGAGAGCCTCCACAAAGCTGCCTCTCCTGGGCTCACACATACATGGGAGCGGCTTTAGCAGGGAAACCACCAGTCTCAACAAGTGGATCGGAGAGGATTTGTTAATGGAAAAGCCTATACATCCTTGAGAGCCACCTGTCCTTCTGGAAAGGGCTGTCTGGATATGTTCATAACTGGGCAGCTCTGTTAAGTTCCCCAGGAAGGCTACAGCTGGTTTGTCCGTCAGCATCTTCATCACCACTCTCTTGATGATGCTGGCATTCACTTTGCCAATCAGAACACAGAGCTCATGGGACAGCTTCCTCACGCCAGTCGCCAACACGACTGCCAATCAGGCAAGGTCAACTCTACTCTGAATTGAACACAGATGTCCATCAGCCCTCTGCTCTGTCTTTTCCCTCACTTAATCCCCTTTAATTCATTTATTGAATGTGTAGAGGGGAGGACTCAGAGCTGTTCTCCCCTCTCAGGGCTGTGCTTGTTTTCACTGCTTTCTGCAGATAAGAATTCCAGAAGGTGAACCAGCCTAACTTGAAAAGGAACATTCCTAGCCACCAATCCAATTTGCTCCTTTACCAACAGCACAGAGTCCAGGAGGATTCCTAAACAGGTACATGGTCCTTAAGGAGGAATGAAACCATACCCCAAACATGCGGCAAACTCTATTTGGAACAGCAGATTTTTCAACCCATAGTGTGGATGGTCCTGTCCCACAGCAGCTGTTCAACTCTAAGACATTTCAGATCCTTCAGGAACTAGGATTCTGTGACTAGATTCACTCAAACAATAGATCTGTATGGGAAAACTGTGGATGAATTTCACACACACATTAAACTTCTTGAACTGTGATGTTTCAAAGCTTCAGACTTGAAGATTTGGACTACCGAAGCCATAACCTTACTTGTACCATTGGAAGGAGTGCAGAGAGAAGGAACGCCATGGTATATCTGCATAACTGGACTCCTTCATCTGCCCCAGCTGCAACAAAACATGTCTCTCTTGCATCGGTCTCTACAGCCACAGCAGGCACTGTAACCTTCCAAAAGTTTGACTTCATCCCCAAAGGTGCATGCTTCCATTGTCTCCAGTGACAAATGGATGGCAACAACAACAACCAAAGCAGTGTGAAGACGTACCTCTCTCATTATTTGGGGAACTGGGACTTAAATCCCCTTAAATCAAAATATTTCAGACTATCTTTGCAAAGGAACCAAACCAAACACACATCTATTTTAGTGTTGTCTGTCAATTACATGCTTAATGGAGTAGTATTTGGCAACCTATAATTTGAAGAAGAAATTGCTGCTATTTACCAATCAATTTAACTTAGCTTAGCTATTTAGGTTAACAAATGGAATAATACGGTGTATTAAGATGGCAATTAAGTTCTGTGAGTGCATACACAGTGATTATGTGCAAGATTCCAACAGCGTTATCTGGGAGAAAAGGTCAACAGAATGTGTGTTTGAGGGATGGGAGGAAACACCTATGAATGTGACAAAGCCGGTCGCCTTCTGAGGCAAGCGGGGTTGCGAACAAGCCTTGGACTCTTCCCACATCCAGCAGGGGACATGGCTAGTCCCCCATGCCATAGGGGGAATCCTGGTCATGTCACCGCCACAGCCAGCCAATCCAGTTGGCTAGGGGGCGTGGCTTGCTGCATTTAAACAGCTGCATGGCAGGGAGTTCACTCTTCTCTTCATGCTTCCTTGGATCTCCTGCCCTCCTGCCCTATTTTTTGTGTTCGACACCTTGACCTTGCTATGGACCTCGGTTGGTCGCCTGTCGAAGGAGCCTGGTAGGATTTTTTCCTACTTAGCAAATTGGCACCAGCCATTTGGTTTTTCGCCTACCTCGTAGCAAATCGTCACAACTTTGTAAGGTTGGGTGGTTAGGCACTGGAAAAGCTGGTTTATGGGAGGGGAGGTTGTGGCCATCACCTACCCCCTCCCCTTTAAGGGTATTCCATTAAAGGAATCCAGGGGTCGTGGTTCCTGTCTGAAGCCCAGGTGGAGGCTAGGGCCATGGCACGACCCCCGGTGACCCTTGGGGAAGCTCCAAATTGATGTACATCAACAGGACTCCTCCTACTGGTGGTTAACCCTTGTGAGTCTTCCCGCATGGTGGGCAGGAGTCAGATATAGTAGGTTCAGGTCCAATGCCTAAAGCCAATACTACTCACATTCTATGACCAATAAAGTTGTGGCCTTTTTTATCCCATTAACCTAAAATACTGGTGCCATTGTGTTTTATCCCCACAAATGGGGAGGGTTTGGGGACTTGAAACGCAAGCTAAAATTTTCTGTTCAGAAGAAACAAATGCATAAAAAAATTCAGTCATACTAGCTATCCCTGGAATAACTTTCCTCGGGTCAAAATTTGTTAGGATCACATACCTGTTGCCATCTGGCCCAGTGCTGGAATATTTTGCTGTATGAAGTAGAGCACCAAGCGTTCCTTCCCCCATCATGCTTACATCAACACTTTAAAAACATTTGACCATTCAGATTCCATTCCCCTAAAGTCTGCCACCTGAAACAGCCTACATTGTTTTGTTGCATAGTAGAGTTGCATACACTCTAACATTTCTCCAGTGAAAATAGGGACATCCAAAGGGAAAGTGGGACATCCCAGGAACAGCCTCTCTTTGGAGTTTTGTTTAGTTCAAACAGTAACATATAATAAAGGTGATCAGTAAACTGATGACTTGTTTGGTACTGTGCAGATGATCATCTTGATCTGCAAAGTACAAAAGTAGACTTTAGATATTCTGCAAGAAACATTTCTTAAGGTGAGACCTTCTAGGTGGTGCAATATAAAATGCTAACTTTCCAAAAGCTATTCCTTTACTTTTTTCCCCTTAAAGGAAGTAAGACTTAATTGACCTATTCTTGTTAAGGATCCGTCAGCAATTCTCTTTAAAAACTCCTATTTAACATTTTGTGCCTTGAATACCAATCACTTTTGGCAACACTTTGGCATACAAAAGATTTGGGATGGGGGAAGAAAACCTTTTCTTGACATTATTTAAATTTAACTGCTTTGAGGAAATGCCTTGCCGGTGGTCCAGAAAATGGGGCTTTTTTTCCAGCAAATGTATGGGAAGCTTAATTTACAGCTTTAACCAGTTAAGACTGTGTCTTGGAAGGGTAAAACATAGGAAAGAAGAGGTATTTTTATATTTCCTTTTATTAACAAGGTCTGATTTTGAGAGTTCACTAATGGTTTCTAAATCTGGTAGTGGCAGTCAAGGTACAAGCTAATCTGCGGACATATTGCTCTTCTGAATTTGATGTCCAACAAGAACTATTCTGCTGCCAGTAGTTCCCCCCTGCAAAGCCCTATCACCATGTTGCATCTACTCAAGCAGCAAGCAGGTTTTACACAACCATTTTAGGGTGGCAAAGAACAAAATTCAGGCATCCGTCCCCCACTGTCTCAAACTGGTGATCAACTCTGTCATAGATGATAGGCCCGAAAACCTTCTCATCAGGGAAGATCCCTGCATGCAAATAATTATTGATTAAACCATTACATTTAGTGGCAATGGCTAACAACTTGCTAATTCCTGAGGTAAATGTTTGTGTTGGACTCCAAAGTTGCATATTCATAACACCTTTAGAATGAAGCTACAGTCGAAGCAGACAAATAGCAAAATGTTAATACTTTATGTCTTCAATCTGGTAGATTTTCAAAATACGATGTTTGTTATATTTCCACATGCATAATTGGAAGTGTGAAAATCCCCCTTTCCCCCTCAATTCTTTTCAGCTCTGGTTTTGTTTTTTGTTTTTTTTCAAAAAAAAATTTATTGATTTTCCACATTTATCCCAAAAAAGACATAACAAAACACTTAACAAAGAAAAACACATTACATCTGGTTTTGAATGTTTAGCAATTCACACACAAAGCAATTAACGTTCATCAAAATTTCAAACCATTACAAAATACATCAATCTCGGGTCACAGAGTGCTTTGTATACTGCTCTGCACAAATATTTGGGAGAAATTGCCATCAAATGCAACTGGACTTACTTCTGAGTAATCATGCACCAGATTAGAGTCAGACCTTCTGATACAGTCCCTTGCTAGCATCTGACATTAATTAAAGAGAAGGGGGAAATAAACAAATGGCAGAAAACGAGTCTGAAAATTTTGATATTATAAAACAAAGGAGAGGGAAATGCAGCCTTCCAGATGTTTTCAACATCAGCTCCTATCAGCCCAAACTGGCATGGTCAATGGTCAGAAATAATGGGAGTTGTCATCCAATAACACCTGGAAGGCCAGTTTTAATTTTAATTCACTATGCTTATTCCCAGGTAGATGCATATAGAATTACAGCCTAACTTCCACTGGGATTTACCTCTAAGTAAACATGCATAGGATTGTGTTGCATGTGAGCTTTAAGGCCATATTCAAAACCTTTAAGCAGTTCCGCTGACTTGATCGGTTTAATTCCCCCTCTCTTGACTCGAAACACAATCTGACTTAATACACTAACAAACTTCCACGTATTGGGGTGAACGGTCCTCCTCCTCCTCCTCCTCCTCCTCCTCCTCCTTCTTCCTCCTCCTCTTCTTCTATCTGTGACCAAATGCTGCACTGTGAACTGTTCCTGTTCAGGGTCCCAGTCACTTCATCCTTTCCCATAATATTCCATTCCACTCCACTCCACACCCCAGGTTCCTCCTCAACAGTCAGTCAGTAATCCATGGCAACAGAGCATGCTCAGTCCTTATTGGGCTATTTTTTGGGGGGGTGGGGTTCCTCCCTTTGGGATTGCTTTCATATCGATTTCACAGGCACATCTGGTAGCCACAGCTCAAAGCAGAATCCTGGACCTGACTGACTTGTGGTGTGATACAGCAGCAATCTTCTTAGGTTTTTATACTCCAAAAGAAAATAACCATCCCAGACCCTCCAAATGGCCCTATTTGCGTGCTGAGGTCCCCAAGACACCCCTACCCAAATAACTCACACATCACACATTAATTTTGTTTAAGGTTTTTGGCATAATTTTGGCCACAACTTTATTATCATACAAATTGTGAGTGGTTGCTTAGGCATTGGTTATGACTAGCTGTCCCCCCCGCCTTGGGGGACAGCACTGACTCCCTAGCCAGTGCGGAGGAACAAGATCAGGGACAACTGGAGCTGCGCCACAGACCCTCAGCTAATCCCCGCATGCTCCTTGGAACTTACGCGGCCCGCACCCTGCCCTCAGGGTTTGGACGAAGGGGATGGTAAGTTCCAGAATACCTTTAACGGAATACCCGTGCATCCGCAGCATTGGAGGGGCAGGCACAGCCAATCCATACCCCTCCACCAACCAATTTTAACCAATGCCTAACCGCCAACCTTACAAGTTGTGACGATTTGCTACGTAGTAGGCAAAACCCAATTGGCACACACTAATCAGCCAAAAGGAAAAATTCCTACCAGGCCCCCGCACCAATGCGGACGACCCCATGACAGGCATAGCAAGGTCAGAGCAAAGCCCAATCAAGGGAGGGCGGGCGGGAGATCTGGTGTCCACAGCGAAAGAGAAAGCACAAGCTGTGGACCTTGCTTAAATAGCCACTGATCCCACCCCTAAATTGGCAACATCAATTTTACCCCAGTAACACCATCCACCAATCTGAATCCAAGCCCTTGATCCTAAGCTGCCTAGCTACCATGAGGTGTCTTGTTTGGCCCCATCCGCAACACGTGCTCTCTTTAATGAGAACACGCTTTTCCAGAATCCTGCCTGGTTTCTGATTTGATCCTGGAATGTCCCACTTTTCCTTAGGATGACACTATTTTCACCAGAGAAACGTTGGAGTGTATGGAGTTATCTGACCCCTGGGCCATCTGAAGGCAGCTGTGTGTGGGGATTTTTTTTTCCTTATTGTTTAATGTTTTATTATGTTCTTATATATGTTGCAAGCCACCCAGAGTGACTGGGGCAACACAGTCAGATGGGTGGGGGTATAAATAGTGAATAATAATAATAATAATAATAATAATAATAGAAAAAGTAAAGGTAAAGGTAAAGGTACCCCTGCCCGTACAGATAGAACGACACTATTACATGTAACGACAGGTTACATATGCTTCAGTTTACATACGCTTCAGGTTAAGGACTCCGCTAACCCAGAAATAGTGCTTCAAGTTAAGAACTTTGCTTAAGGATGAGAACAGAAATTGTGTTCCAGCGGTGCGGCGGCAGCAGGAGGCCCCATTAGCTAAAGTGGTGCTTCAGGTTAAGAACAGTTTCAGGTTAAGAATGGACCTCCGGAATAAATTAAGTACCATATTTTTTGCTCTATAAGACTCACTTTTTCCCCTCCTAAAAAGTAAGGGGAAATGTGTGTGCATCTTATGGAGCGAATGCAGGCTGCACAGCTATCCCAGAAGCCAGAACAGCAAGAGGGATTGCGGCTTTCATTGCGCAGCGATCCCTCTTGCTGTTCTGGCTTCTGAGATTCAGAATATTTTTTTTCTTGTTTTCCTCCTCCAAAAACTAGGTGCGTCTTGTGGTCTGGTGCGCCTTATAGAGCGAAAAATACGGTGCTTAACCTGTATTTTCATCAGAGAATTGTTGGAAGTTATGTCATCCCCCCCCCCCTTAGACTAAACATGATGTGTAACCTCTGCCCTCCCCACAGCGTCAGATACCATGTAGAAAACAATGAGCATGAATTTGATTATGAATGTCACATCCATTCCCAGCTTTGATCATGGAATAAACATTGTTAGGAAAAGAGAGATGTTGTGCTGATGCTCCGGCAAAGGATTTCCATAGTAAGATGAGCTGTACAGTTCTCTGGCTGCCAAACAACAGAAGGGGTTTTGTGTGAGTCTGCATAAGCATCGAAATGGCAAATGCCTTCACTTCCAGCAGTTTGAAGTGAGCAGTCTCGAGCGCACAATACTGACTTCTAGATGTCAAAAGAAGAGATGGTTAGCATGATTGGGGTTCTCTGTGTTTTATCAAACAATTGGGCTGTCTCCCTCTCTTATTATGTAATTGGATCTCCTTTCTCTCTCCCCCCACCCCTGTAGGGGTAGTGAAACTTATCTCATTGCTTTCATCGACTGGAAGAATAAGGCTTTTGATTATGGCTGGTGTTTTACAGCCATTGATCCGTGCAAACAGAAAACTTTAAATCAATGGGTCGGGGCAATGGTAACGAGTGAAGTAAAATCAGTAAACAAGCAGTCTCTTGTTGCTAGTTCAGCTTGAATGGCCTTAAGTATAATGACTGTAGATTAACTGTGTTGTATATAGCTACAGGAAGGAATATGGGTTCCCAGTAAAGAGGAGGAGAAGACACATTGGGCCTAGTAGATTTTAATTCTAGAATCCAACTTCCAGAACCTTCCAGACCAGGGTCAGTCCCAGATTTACAAAAGATATTCTGGTTTATGATTTGATCCTGCAATGTCCCACTTTTCCTTAGGACGTCTCTATTTTCATCAGAGAAATGTTAGAGGGTATGGTAGGATGTCCCTATTTTCATTGAAGGGTATGGAATTATGAAACAACAACAACAACAACAATCCCGAGCCCAGGAGATAAGTTACTTTGCAACCTTTAAAAGACACCTGAAGGGTGCCCTATAAAGTTTTTTAATGCTTAATGCTTGTGTTCTTTATATATGTTGGAAGCTGCCTATAGTGGCTGGGGCAACCCAGTCAGATGGGTGGGGTATAAATTATCACCCCTATCATCAAAATAAAATTGGATGTCCCTATTTTCATTGGTGGAATGCTGGAGGGTATGAACTTCTGCATATATATATATATATATATATATATATATATGAATGGTGCAGTATGGCAGTGGTTTTTCAAGCTTTCTGCCAACAAGATGTCCTCTCTCCTTATGGACTTCTAGGTTATAGAAGTCTTGGGTATTACAAAAAAAAGTTTCTCAGGTATGTTCTAGGATATACAGCAAGGGTATCAATAGCTATTCTTTGTGCTAACACGGAGAAAACTTTCAGTGGCAGGAGTGAGCTTATTTATGCCAATTGCAGATTGGTCTTGGCCATGTAAAACTCTGGGGAAGGATGAGGGAATGTGCAAGAACTGTGTATTTTCATTAAAGCCTCTCTATGCGGATCAAGCCATCCAGATGTGAATCTTCGAGGCAGGAAGGAATGACAGTTGTTATATGCTGGAAAATGCCAAACCCTTCCCTAAAGGGTATGTATCTAAAGATATGACAGCCTTATTGTGAGTAGCTAACATGGTTAGCTACAGTTGAAAACTAAGGGAATCATTGCTATGGGTAGTATCCAACCAATATGTTCAATCAGTGCAAGGATTTACATTTGTGCAACATAGTTTTCACCACACTTCTCTCCCCATGTGCTTTCTGCCCTCCCCCAATCTGCTCTGGAGGGTTGGAGAAAACCCTAGAACAGATTTGGGCAAGGGCACACAGAGGGAAGGAGAAAAGTTCTGTTGTACAAGCAGAAATCCTTGCGCTGACAAGATACACTACTTGAATACCGTCTTAAATCAGTCTTCAGTTTTATTTTAAGAGAAATCCCCCACTCAGAAGCTGATTTCTATTTTAAGGTTAATACAGTCCCCCTGTTTAAATGAATGAAAGGTAGAAGTGACCCAGCAAGTACCGTATTTTTTGCTCTATAAGACTCACTTTTTCCCTCCTAAAAAGTAAGGGGAAATGTGTGTGCATCTTATGGAGCGAATGCAGGCTGTGCAGCTATCCCAGAAGCCAGAGCAGCAAGAGGGATTGCTGCTTTCAATGCGCAGAGATCCCTCTTGCTGTTCTGGCTTCTGAGATTCAGAATATTTTTTTCCTTGTTTTCCTCCTCCAAAAACTAGGTGCGTTTTGTGGTCTGGTGCGTCTTATAGAGCGAAAAATACGGTATATGTCTTATATTGATTCAGTTCATTAGCAGTTTTCTGTCTCTGATTGGCCATCCTGCTCCCATGATCTTTCAAACTCAAAGGGTCTGGATATTATACATCGGGTTTTATGCATGTACATACTCTGCTTCTGAAGAATGGGATGTATTTGCAAGGAGTTTAAAATTTTGAAAGAAACTAACAATAACCTATAAATATAACCAGACTTTCTGAAGTCCCGTGTAAATATGCCAACTTTCTCTGTAATTTGTCTCCCCGAAACCTAAATGAAGTATAACCAGGATACTCAGTATAAAACTAAAAATGGTACCCACATACTTGGAAGTAAATTTCATTGAACTCATCTGGGATTTACTTCTGAACAGGTATGTGCAGGATTTCTCTGAGTTTTGGGGTGGCATATCTCTTTAAAGGCTTGAATTTTAGAGAAAGCTGAGGATCTGGAAGGAAACTAGTCCTAGCAGTGGGACAAATCAGAATATTTCAGGTTGCGCTTTACTAGCTTTCAAACTGCTGCAAATCTAAGATCTAAGATATGTCAAGAAAAATTAACTGCACAACCCTTTCAATTTGTCCCTTAAGGGAACCCATCATTAGCATACTTTAAGAAAATATGTTATGCTTGAGCAGTAATTATAAAGTCACGACCTTGTGGGAAAATGCACATAGGGCTATCCTCAGAAAACATTTTATAAATGGAAATTAACTTAAGAAACAACGTTGGAAGTGTTTCTTTTGATGTTAATCAGAATTTAGTTTAAAAACAAAATGTCTAAAATAATTGAAAGTTTCCCCAGTAGCGTATTACTCCTTGCAACAGAAAAGGGAGTAATCTAGCTTAAATCTGAAGTTGCTACACATTTTTTGGCATGTTTTAGCCGGAGGATCCAGGGAGACCTTATTAAGCCTCTCTTCTTCTTTTTTTAAACAGGGAAAAAAAGAGCACCCCTTCAAAGAGATGTTCTTTGCTTCGATACTGACAGCAGGATGCAGTAGAAGCTTGGCTGACAAGCACAAACTCTGTACTTTGAGTTCCCCAAAGCGAAAGTATGCAACTGAACATGTTCCTACTTGAAGAGCTAATGGACTGTTATCATTAAAAGAATGACAACACGTATTGCCATTTTCGATTAGTTTATAAGCCTGTGGAGCAAGGCTCTGTGGTTTTGTAATTATTGTGGCACACCTCATAGCATTAGGTGCATTAAAAAAACAACACAGTGAGGATTGTAATTTATGATGATGAGAAAGGTGTGTTCTACAGCTTGGGCAGGTTCCCATTTGCATGTTTACGGATGGGTGGCTGCAGCACCAAGTGGAGACTTGCATGTGTGGATGATGAATCCTGGGTCACACACAGCTCACAGATAGATCTTTCATATCACCTTTGATGCAATGTTTTCCAAATTCATGTTTAAGGACTAAATGCTATGATTGTGTACTTGGGAGTAAGTCTTGCTTGAACTAAGGAGCTTACTCTACACAGGATTGAACTGTAAAGGTTCCATAAAAACTGCACTCAGTGTAAGAGTCAGATTCTTCAACTCTCCCTTTCCCTGATTTATAGAGGGGGAAAGGAGGATTGCATCTATTGGCTCCGGTGACATGAATCATAACTGCATATGTACTGTGAAATATTTCTGAAGTGGCAACTGGACGTACAGGTACTTCCACAAAGTACTCATAACTCAAGACAGGAAGAAACTCATTCTCATGCATGTTCTGCAACAGAACTCTATGACCCCTTATGGTGCACCCAGATCACTGAGAAAATTTGATTGTTGTTCCAAACTCTTCTGATTAGGCCTTTACTTAGGAATCAAGCCTTTAATGTGGCAGCCCCTGCCCTGTGAAACTCCCTGCCAATAGAAGCTACTTGCGTTCTTTTATATGTCTGCTAAAATTGTGTTTTTGAGACAGGTCTTTACAGTGTGAAGTTATTTGAAAGCATTTACTGATTTCTGTTCTCATTCTGAAGCAAAGTTCTTAACTCGAGGTACTATTTCTGGGTTAACGGAGTCTGTAACCTGAAGAGTCTGTAACCTGAAGCGTCTGTAGCCCGAGGTACCACTGTAGTTGAATAGAACTACTCTTGAATAAAATTCTCTTCAGGATAGTGCACAACAAAATTCAGTTTAGCAAAAGTTTAGCAAAAGGAACAGTAACGAAAGAATAACTAAGAAGAACAATAGTAAAACTCAAACAGAACAAACAGCGAGAGAGCCCATATAAGGCTCACTAATGGTCTTTGCCAGGCACCTAAATGATAACAAAGAAGGTCAAGTCAAGTCAAGTAACCTTTATTGGCATCACATAGGAACATAACAAAGAAGGTGCTTGCCAGTGTTTAGCCGTGCCCGGCATTGAAACCTGAAGTCTCCTCAGAGGATGAGCAGGACACCCCAGCAGATCTCCTGCCACATCAGCTGCCTGGCTCCTAGGCCATTTCTGAGGCCCGACCCACTCCCATTTCCACCAGAGCCATAGGAAGAAGTGACAGTGATCCAGGTAGGATCTTCAGGACCATCACTGTAATATCTGGCTAGCAGCACATGATGCTATTTGGGAAAAGAAGGAAGTGCATGGAAGCACCTAGACTGATCCCATCCTGGCTGAGAGCCAAGAAGCGGGTAGAGTTTTCTGCTCCTGAATAAGATCCCAGTGTGAGCTGGCTCATCACTGAACCAACCACAGAAGCAATTGTCCCCATGCAGTTTCAAATGATAGCCTTCCTCAACTGGGGGAATTGACAGCATCAGGTGTGCCACCACCAAGAAGGTCCCTGTCCTGTTAGTCAGCCTCCTTTTCTCAGAGACCTCCTTTCCCGAAGACCTTAAGTTCCTTTCTGAGCATGAGCAATGATGCCATTTGCTAGAACTGATGGACCCTCTTTGCTCTGGCAAATGAATGAGTTCATAAGTAGACATTCAGATTTGTGGTAAGTTAGCAAAGAGAAAGTCAAGGAATGAGAAAAATAGCCAGGCAGAGGCTGGATACCTTTATTTGAAACAGCTTCTGCTTAACACCAGCAATTTTAGTGATAACACTTCACAAGATTGTTTGCATTTCTAGTTAAAAGATAAAAGCTGCTTAAAAAAATTATTTTTTTAAGTTCATTGAACTAAGCAGAGTAGGCCTACTGAAATAACCAACTTTGCTTCACACCATATTCATTAATTTCATTGGCTCTATGATGAGCAAATAGTTAAACATCACTGTGTGTGTGTGTGTGTGAGTGAGTGAGAGAGAGAGAGAGAGAAAGAATGAGAATAGATCAAAACACCTGTCTGTATTTTTTGACTTCCTTTGAAGACATGGCTATAGGGACTGTCTCAATGAGTAATTCTAAATTTACCACTCTTGATTTCTATAATGTAGGGCTGGTTGGTTAGCTGGATTTTTCATGCTCACGGAAGCATGGCTTCTTCTTTGACATTTGTGCAACAGTATTAACACATCATTCAAAGTTGAACTTGTCATAGATATCCACATTTGAATATTCATTAAAGGTAAATCAGCTATACAAATGTGATGAATGAATTTGAATTGCACTCTCTAGTTTCATCCCTGCCAGGCATAGAAAGCAAGGCAAATGAAGAAGAAACTGAAGGAGTATTGGCAAGCTCTTCTACATGTTCTCCTGGTACTATTTATTTACATGTTTCTAAATTAATCTTTCAATTCCTTCTGTTCCTTCCTTTCTCACACCCTCTGCTTTCCCACATCCTCTTCATGTTCATCACACATTTTTTGCACATTTCTTAATTGTCTAATGTGTACTTTAAATGGAGTGCAGATTTGGGCTCAACAAATCCTTTAGCTCTGAAATGGCCAGCATTCTATTCCCAGGCAAATCAATTAAATATAATTTTGCACTCGAAAACAGAAGGCCTTCACCCACACTTTGCAGTTCAAATGAGAATTATTGGTCACTAGGAGGTTACGACAAAATGGCAAATCTGCAGCACTGTTCAAGATTGCCATTTATAGATCAGAATGTTCAAAGAGGCAAATAGATGAGCAGGCAGGAGGATTGATTTGCCGGCTGCTGACGTCTCAATGGTCCTTTGTACGGAGAGAGCCTCTTCCTTGCTGCAGTTCCTCGGACATTAGAAAAATTGCTCTCCAAAACTGATTAGTCACAAGTTTTCCAGTCATCACTTAACATCACCAAGCAACTATCACACAGGTGTGAGGTAGCCCTAAGTCATCTTCTTGGAAGTAGGAATATTTGTTTGTTTGCTTGTTTGTTTGTTGCATCTTTTTCTCACCATTCCCTCAAGAAACTCAGAGAGGTATACATGGTTCTTTTCTGCCTGGGCTTTTTTCCCCAGTCGGAACTTGAAGGAACTTAGTAATGTCACCTCTTAAATGGGCACCATTACCATTCTAAGAGAACGAGGGAGGTGTTCATGGAGCCAGTGTGGTGTAGTGGTTAAGAGCGGTAGACTCGTAATCTGATGAACTGGGTTCGCGTCCCCGCTCCTCCACATGCAGCTGCTGGGTGACCTTGGGCTAGTCACACTTCTCTGAAGTCTCTCAGCCCCACTCACCTCACAGAGTTTGTTGTGAGGGAGGAAGGGAAAGGAGATTGTTAGCCGCTTTGAGACTCCTTAAGGGGAGTGAAAGGCGGGATATCAAGTCCAAATCTTCTTCTGATGATGAACTATGTGGAACTGGCGAAACTGACATACAAATTGCGAGATAAGGACAACTGTGACTTTAAAGAACGGGGACTTTTTACAAATTATTTAAAAAGGCAACAAAATGAATTGGACTCCTTGGCAGGTTTTGAATAAACATACACAAATTTATTGAGGGTTAATATAGTAGACAGATAATAAAAGGATACATACAATTTTACAGTATGCAGAGAATAACATGAGTTGAAAAATCAGAGAGAGGAGCTGAGGGAAGTTTGGGGGAGGGAGGGAGGGGAAAAGGGGAAAATAATGAAGATGATTTTTTTTATAATTTGTTATGTTGAAATTGTTAATAAAAAAACTTTTTAAAAGAAAAAAGAAAAATAGCACTGCTTCTGCCCATTTTATCCACATGCCTACCTTGCGAAGTAGGTTAAGCAAAGACTGGATAACCCACCTAGCTTAAGGGGTCAGTGGTCCCTCCCCAGTCCAGATCCCTCCCCAGGTTCATCCGTTATATCACACAGTTCGTCAGTTCTGCCTTCACAGTTCTGATAATTATCACATACGATTAACATACTTTTGTCCCTTCTCCATACCTTTCTTTTTACTTCAGCAACTATTCTTCTTTTTTAATTCCTCAAGTACTACCCTGGGTAAAGGCAAGCAGTGGGTCACTTGAATGTCAAAGTCATAGCTTTTCACCCAAGGTGAGTTGAGAAGGCTGAAAAGCTGTGCTTAAGCAGTTCCTGCTCATGTGTGATAGAACCATCACAAGCTATTGCCGATAAGACCTTTCTACATCACTGCACCATCAGGTATCTCATGCATTTTATATTTGTGCTCGAAATCACTAACCAAGTGCATTATCTTGGAGCCTGAATATATCTGAAGGACAATGTGCCTCCTCACATCTCTCTGTGGTGGTTACAATCTTCAAGATCAATTATACTTAACTGTTTCCCTGGGCAGGTTGCATTCCATTTTCTGGAAAATCTGTGTCCATTCTTCATTTTCAGTGACACTCATACAAAGGCCAGCTTCCAGTACACTGTGGCTGTTTAGCCGAGCCTTTGTCTAACCGGTGACATGGATTCTGAATACAATCTGAGAGGCTGGAGTTTTGTATTTGAAGATGCAACACTCTCTCAGTCCAAAGAGAATATTTTTTTGGAAGCACACTGCAATTGCTGCACACACAGAGAGAGACCCTTTAAGATTTTTTCTCCGTATATGGAACCTTGGTTACAAAAACTAATTTGCTGGATTATGGCAATCTGAATGACAAAAGCAGGCGTTGCAAAATCCACAACTGGAATCCTGTTTTCTGTTTTTCTGCACGTTAGTTTCCCCAGGGAAAAAAACAAACAACAAGTTTCCTGTAGAAAAGACAGCCAGCACCCACCAAGAATAGGACTCCGACATGCAACAATTGTCCAGTTATCAGTCAGGAAACCCTCTGAGTGATCTTTGGCCAGTTATCTCTCTCAACCTACCTCATAGGATTATTTTGTAGATAAAATGGGAGAGAATTTTTATATGCTACAATAATGTGGTAATGTGAGGTAACAGGTCCGGGTGTTGTGTCCTGTACGACTCTAACCCAACCTGGCTTTCTCTGATGTCTGATTTCTCAGTAGTACCATATTTTCTTCACAACTTTGAATTTACAAATTCAAAAGTGCACTACCCTGTGCATATTTACTTTGAAGTATGTCCCTCTAAATTTAATGGTACTTGTTTCCTAGTACCTATGCTTAGGGTCACTGACCAAGAATCACAGACGATTTTGCAGATTTTGCACAAGAATAATAGCTTACAATTTCATTACATTTGACCCCTAGCCTCAAGTGTATAAGAGAAATTGTTTGTACGTAATTAACTCTGTGATTTATCTACCTAGAAAGCAGCTGCCCAGATAATCAGCTGAATAAGCCTGGCTCTGTATTCCTTACTGCTTCTTGCTGACATGCCTGTGAGATGGTAGCTTGCTAAACGGCACCCTATAGGAAATGTGTTCTCATCTATTTCTTCTATGCATCCCTTAATAGTAGATGTCATATGTTCTCTGAAAACACTTTTATGAGAGAGGCTGCATATGCAATATTTGACACCAGTTCTTTGAAATAACAAGGATTTGTTGGTACGTGCAGGAAACTTTTCTCCCAGTGGTTTTCTGTAGGAATGTTTCAAGCAAGCTGCCACATTGCCATTGGATCATATAATAGAAATAATCTGTTCAAACTTGCTTCAAAAGCTTTGCTTGCTTCTTTACATTATTCTAAGTCAGGAGAAGTTGTGTGTTAATGGTTTTTTTAAAAAACAACACCATCTGTTACATATAACATTTTTAAAAAATCAAATGGGAAAGAAGCAAAAAAGTATCTTAATTCAGAGACTGTAAATGATAAAGCCTTATTTCCGCCACTCTTGTAGTTTGCTATGAGGGGAAATCCAGCCCAGCTTTAAAAGCAGAATTAGTTTTGTTTCTACAAAACGGAGTAACATATAAACTCTGCCAAGAATGGATGTGCAATATGAATGCCAGAATCTGAAGTCATGTGTGTAGAATTCTGTAAAGTGGCAACTATGGTGTCTGTTTTGAGGGCCTAAGATTCTCTTTCCTTCAGGGATTAGAAAAATTGCAAGAAAATCTGATCCCATATATATGAGTACAGGAAATGGTTTTCAGAGTAAAATAGTGCTTCTAAGAAAAACAACAACAGAAATGTCTGTTGGAAAACAGCATGGACCAAATGGGCAAGTATGTTTTCGAAGGCTGTATATCATGTACACATTTTTTATATGTGATTACTTTTCCCTCCGTGTATAATTAATCTAGGGTTTACAGGAATTAAGTGGATACTGTGAATGCAATAGAGAATCCATGTAAACATATCATTGGCCTTGAAAGCTTTAGTCAGAAGGAAAGACAGAAGGACTAGAGAATGAGTCAGTGTGTTTTAAAAGTTCACAAGTGGCCTGTTCACTTCTGAAATTGGCTAACCCCAGCTAGCCCTCTAAGCTAATTCTTAGCCCTCCCTGCACTGATTTTTCAAAAACGAGGGAGGGAAAATAAGCAGAGTGATAAGGTGGACAGAAGGATTAAACCTCTCTGCCTAGTTGAGCACCCTGGTGGTACAGATAGGGGAGAAATTCAATTCACTTAACATTTAAACGTGATTGAACCTAATTTGGTCTGGTTTGGACAGATAATGGAAGTTCCCTCCATTAAGGGTAATGGACCCATTTGAATGGCCTGCCCTTGGAGACTGATGAAACATGATGCATTCCAGATGTTCTAAGGGGACTTTTCAGTGACGAAAACTGGCGATCTTGTCAAAGCCCTGGTTTTACTATGGAACAGCATGATGAAATGGGTGCTTCACATGACCGCTCCTGAGCACCCTCTCTGGTGTCGTGGAGCCCAAGTGATCCCTCGGTATTCTGAGGAACTCCAGATTACGAAACAAGTGGCGCAATTCTCACTCTGAAGCTGACCAAATATTGGTTAGAGTACGTTACTATGCCATACCATGTGCAAGTGCAGACTGCTCTTTTTGCAGCTTGTATTGCATTCTCAGTTAGCTAGCCGGCAGAGTTATTTTGGATGGTCTGGAGGTTACTGACACCCATCGTGGGGGAGGAGCTCTGGAGCATTTGAAGATCTATGTCAAGGAGCTGTCAGTGAGGCATGTTATCCACAGGGCAGGCACACACAGAGAAGGCACAGAATGCAATTAGTTTTTTATTAGCAGAAAATAGCAATACAGTGGGTTGCGAATGTGATCTGTGCGGGAGGCACGTTTGCAACCCACAATGTTTGCAACCCACAGCACCACATCTGTGCATGTGTGGGTCACAATTCAGCACTTCTGCATAAGCATGAGCTCTGAAACCTGGAAGTAACCCATTCTGGTGCTTCCGGGTTTGGCGCGGTGTGCAACCCGAAAACACACAACCTGAACATCTGTAACCCGAGGTATGACTGTACAGCAATGTCCCAGGTTCATTTTAACTCAACAGAGGCTCTCCTCCTCATCCAACCAGGCCTTGACAATCCACTATGGCCAACTGGCCACACAGTTTGAGGATAAAGCTCTCAACTTTGGAGTAATATTGACTCTGCACTCATTGCCTCTCCAGTCCAAGTACCAAGTGATGTTATTGAGGATGTATTGTAGGATCAGTACATCCCATACAGCTTATGCAAACAGCTTACGTGGACAAGGTGCTGGTGGCAATACATACGACCATGTGCCCACTTGACCCCTGTTCTTCCTGGCTTATTCAATCCACCAGAAAGGAGATGACTGGTTGGGTTCAGAGCATAGCTAATGCTTCTTTGAGTAAGGGGCTGGTCCCTGCTGCATTAAAAGTGGCAGTGGTGTGATCACTTCTAAAGAAACTGGATCTGGGCACTTTTGATTGGAAAAACTATTGACCAGTCACAAATACCCCCTGGAGAGAATGTGGTGGAGAGGGTTGTGGTGCAGCAGCTGGATGACAAAGATTATTTAGATCCATTCCAATGTGAAACTGAGTCAGCCTGATGGATGACCTTTGCAGAGAATGGGACAGAGGGAGGTCTACCTTGCTCCTGCTTCTTGGTCTCTCATTGGCTTTTGACACCATCTATCATGGTATCCTCCTGGATCAGCTCCAGGAAATGGGAATTGGGAGCAATGTATTACAGTTATTCCAATCCTACTTTTGTGGTTGATCCCAGACAGTAGCATTGGAACAGTACCACAGGGCACTATCTTATCTCCCATGCTATTTAATATCTATATGACACCACAGAGAGTGGTCATTAGGGGTTTGGGGCAAGGTGCTATCAGTATGCTAATAATATCCAGCTCTAGTTCTCCATAGCAGCTGAATCAAGAGAGGCCATGCATTCCCTGGGCCATTGCTTGTATGCAGTTATGAAATCAATGAGGAAAATCAATGCCTAGTTATTGAACACCTTTATTTTAGAAATTCCTCTGGCCAGGAAAGTGTGAAATTTCTCAATGGCCCATAGTGTGTGTGTGTGTGTGTGTGTGCGCGCGCACACACACACACACACACACACACACACACATGCCCCAAGAATCAGTCAAACCTTGTTATCAGGGAAGCTTCAATCCATCACCATTTCATTTAGGTGCTTATCTTGGGTGTCACAAAAGTAACTCTTTTTCTTTTTTGCTCACACATTCTTCCCATTTAATGAAGTGGGCTAAGATATCTATGTGGTACTTAGATAAATGTTTTAGCGTCCTTCCTCTTAAAACAGAAGCAAAGAGAAGTCCTGTCTGGATGCATAAATTTTATCAGGAACCATGATTCATGATCCCGAGCGTAAGATTCACAAACAATGTGACCCCAACCCTGACAATACATTAATCAAGCACTAAAAAGAAAAGCAAAAAGAATAGAAAGGAAAGGAAGGAAGGAAGAAAAAGAAATTTCAAGGTTCTAACTGGAAGCAGTGAGCAAAGTGCCTAACCAGAACAGCCTCTTCACTTGCATTATTCCATTTATGAGCCTGCATTTAAGAGGAACAAAAACAACAAAATATATGAGATGCAGTCGTCTCCGACTCAGAAAATAAAAGGGTAGCCAAGAAGATAAATGGATATTTTGGTGCTATCCAGGTCACCTTGACAGTTTTGTAATATCCCAAAGTTGAAATAACGACTGTTTTCTCAAAATAATATCAGTATGTGAATTATATTTTATGTATTCCCCTTCTTTTTTTGTAATTGTTATTCTATGGCCACCAAAAAATGAAAAGAAAAATATCCCCTTAACATTTTTATCACTGCAATGCTGCAGTTGGCTGTAGCAATTCTTTAGTCTGCTTGCATGCAAACAAAGAAACAAAAGGTATTTTTGAAGTCCCTGCAATCAAAGGTTGCGATCAGTGGTTCCTAAACCCCATAGTACATGGAACATAGAAGATAAGTTTCACCTTTGTTTCAGGGATCCAACTTCTGCCTCAGGAGGAACTTCTTTCTCATTTCATTCTCTTTATCAGCTGCTAATGGAATTAACCAAAGGGTTAGTGTGACTTTCCAACATACTGGAATTGCATGCTCAGTTATGCTTATCCACAATGTTTTTACAATGCAGACCCGAGTAATTGTATATATATTGTTATCCGCAATCATCTAATTGTGCATCATCATCATCATTAACATTCAAAAGCACAGGCATATTTCTAAGCAGTACAATGCAGAAAATGTAGATCTGAGTCACTGTTGTACGCACAACATCAATCAGATTTTCTTAACTACTGCCAATCATTGGTTTTTATAGAGACAGAATTGTGTCCCTTCTCCAACTCAGATCTTCTCCTACCCACACACAACAGATGACCAGTGGACTACCTTCTTCCCCAGTTCAGTGCTGGGGAAGTTCAGTGCACAAAAGAATTCATTTCAGTTCAAGTTCACCCCTTCCAAAAAGGAACTGGCCCCATTCTAGTTTAATTTACAATTCATTCAAGTGACCCTTGGAATTTGCCCCCAGCCTTCAGAATTTTGAATGCTGGTCTTATAAAATACTCTTAAGGAGAATAAGAAAACATCAGAACACACACATAATGCAATGTGAACAAATAATTTATTTTTCCTAACAAATATTATATTTACTTTTTCAGATAGGTAAAACTGGTAAATTCCCTGTCTACAATCAAACCAGACAAGTGCTTTGAAACCATCTCCATTTTAAGATCTTGCTGCCTTTTTAGACTGTGTGTTTCATTATGTTTCTGAATTATTTTACCTGCATTTTAATTGGGATTTTTATTTTCGTTTATGGAATCTACACAGTTAATTTCTTTTGAAGGGCTGCATATGTATTATTATCATTATTTTCAAGATACAGCCAAGTGGGTTTGGGTGCTTATAGATTTGTGTATAGGGAGGGAGCAGGTGGGATCAGGGATGCAGGTGGTGCTGTGGTATAAACCACTGAGCCTCTTGGGCTTGCTGATCAGAAGGTCAGTAGTTCGAATGCCCGTGACGGGGTGAGCTCCCGTTGCTCGGTCCCAGCTCCTGCCAACCTAGCAGTTCGAAAGCATGTCAAAGTGCAAGTAGATAAATAGGTATCTCTTTGGCGGGAAGGTAAACGGTGTTTCCGTGCGCTGCTTTGGTTTTGCCAAAAGCGTCTTAGTCATGCTGGCCACATGACCCGGAAAAACTGTATGCAGAAAAATGTCGGCTCCCTTGGCCAGTAAAGCGAGATGAGTGCCGCAACCCCAGAGTCATTTGTGACTGGACTTAATTGTCAGGGGTCCTTTAACTTTACCTTTCAGGGAGCAGATGAGGACTAGAATACATATATTTGAAATAGGAGGAAAACCTCCAGTCTGTCTGCTGGGCATACTGGTTTTAATAGACCATGAGGCAGCTGCCAGTGTGTGGTAACCTGGCTCCCATTCTGAGGCTCTTTGCTGCAGTGCTTCTAGATAGAGAGGCAAGGCCTTTAAGGCAGGAAGATCTCCTCAAGAAACGTCACTGCCTAAAAATAAAATTCTCTCCTGCTTCTCTTCAGAAAAGAAAAAAAAAAATAATGCTTGCAGATTTAATTATTTCGCAGCATGGGTTTAGTCTTGATTCCAGCAAAGAATATGCATACAAAACAGAGTGAAAAGCAGGTGTTGTTTTCAGCATTACCTAGCAAAAGAGAATTATAAGAATCTTAATAAAATATGGGCAAGAAAAAAACATAAGTGTTCCATTCCATTCAGATACATAACATTTAGAAGTTGCAGGGTGACATTTTACTGACATTTTGGTACCCATTTTCTTTATTGTCCTTTGTCATAAACTTCACCGTGCCTCTCGTGCATACATTTACTTGATCTTTTCAGCAAAGTTTATCCCGCACTTCATAATAAAACAGGTATAATCTCCACTGGAATTACTGATGTACTAAAATATATTTTCTCTGTGCTCATCATGTTCCCCAAATAATCCCTTAAATAAACCTCTTCTTTCTAATCCACTGCTGCTATATAGGGAATGCATTTTCTTTTTTCTTTAATAGATGATCTCCCTGACAGTGTTTTACATAATACGTTAGGAGATCATCATTTGCAAACTGAACTCTTTCTCACTTAGTAATGTTCTATGTCCACAGCTTTTCTAAGCTGTAGCACCTTAAAAAAAAATGGTACTTGATCTTCTCAATCATACTTTTTCTTCAGACAGTGTCACTAAGAGATCTATCTGGTTTAGTATAGATGTGTACACACACACACACACACACACACACCAAGCAGAATTCACTCTTCCCAAAACAATATGCAAGCTGAAACACAGCTATCCTTTGAAATCTGCACTTCCCTGAATTTTCTGATTCAGATAAATAACATGCACAAAAATGCTTATATTAATTAAAATAACAAACAAAAATGCATCATATTAGGCAGAATTGCACACAGAAATGTGTATATTGTGCCCTAAAATGCTGGTGAATATTCACGAGGCACTCAAGACTGAGAAAATGAGACACTAAGAGAAATTATTTCCTAGTTTTCATCCCTACATTTCAGAATCTCACTACTTTGGACTCCCAATAGCTCTCACTTTTGAGAAAAGGAGCCTGCAGTATTCCTACTTTCTGCATTGCAGTACCACACAGTGTAGTTTGGCAATAAGGGACTTATGCCTTGCTGAACTGCAAGTGCAGCCCTCTAGCCTACAGCCAAGTTTTAGGCAATGGCTGTTTTTTTTTTCTTTCTGAAGAGTTGATTTCTGCATTTTAGAGATCGGGACTAGGCCACATTGTAGTGTTCCCCCGCCACCTCAAGCTTTGAAGTTATCACTGGAGTTTTGCTTAGACGACAATCCGAAGCAATTTTAGAGTGTCCTTTTCACTGAGGAGAATGGGGGAAGCCACAAAAAATGGATATTGTAGGTACATCTCTGGAGACCTGTTGGATAATGAGATAGTGCTGATGTTCTCTAGAGCAGGTGTGGAAAACCTTTGGTGTTCCAGATGCTGCTGAACTGCAGTTCCCATCATCCCTGGTCACTGGCCACCTCTGAAGGGCCAAAGGTTCCCAACATCTGCTCTAGAGGTTGGAGGTAGCCCAACAACCTTGTTTACTCAGTCTTATGTGGGAAATATTCCATGAGTTACCATACATCTATACTCCTAATCAATGGTGATAGAGGTCAGAAGTTACTCACACACACACACACACACACACACACACACACACACACACATTTGCCCCTGGCAAAATGAATCTTGGCATTATCAGTTGTTAACAGAAGGAGTAACAAATTGAGAATGACTAGGAAATACCATGTAGTGGCACCCAGGGCCAACCCCACTTTTAAGGCTACAATCCTAATAAACAGAAATGACTGCAAAAATTGGCTTTTTTTCCCCCTGAGTAAACCTACTCAGGATTGGCTTCCCTTTCTTTTAAAGTTAGTCACCACTTGCCCATATGACTATTTGCTTGGGTAGCATTGTCTAAAAACACACACACCATTCAATACAGTAATAGATTAACGATCTAGAGTTATACCCTCCCTGATTAGAGCCAGTACACATTGGAACACCAATTGAGGGAAACATACAATAGTTGTTTCGTCATGCTCTGCTCATGACCTTCATGGTGAGGAGGCATGATTTACATATAAGATATCTTGCCCCGAATACAGTGACTTTTCGGCAGTAATTCTGTTGCCTCCAACCAAGAAAGAGCGACAGACTATGGTGCTAAGCTTGCGTTAATGCACACATTTTCTTATTATATGCAAACAGATTTTACCTAGAAGCAAATAACACTGAAATGAGCACTAAACATGCATCATATTACACAAAATTCCAGTAGTGGCGTTTTTGTCATGTGAAAGTTCAAATGCAATGTGGAACTTTACAGTAAAGGAAACATAGAAAAAGGAATAAACTGTCATGTGAATGCAGCCCAAGGCTTCCCACACAATTTAGTATTTTGAATCATTCTTCCATGAGGAAACAGGGCTCCTTGCCTCAGAATAATTCCCCTGAACTAACTGAGGGATGGGGCCAGCGGAGGCGAAGTGACACACTAGAGGAACAACTTAATACAGCTCTTCTCACAATGAAAAAATGGAACATCTGAATAAAGCTCGTGTCACAATGACATTGAAAAATCACTGCCTTCATTGGTTTTGCTTGCTTATGTTAAATTATCTCTTTCAAAGGAGTAATCCATTAAAAAAGGTACAATGTGTAGTCCAAGTTACTTTAGTCATGTCCAAGGACACTTTTCTGGTTCCATCACAAACTCTTTTTGAAAGATATACGCAAACCCCATTTGGAAACATCCTTCTATGCAGAGAAGGGCAGCCTTATTGTTTGAAAAGCACAGCATGAAGAATCTTTGCATATGTGGTTCTTTGGACCCCTTACCTGCGGGTTGTATGCAATGTGGCACCAAGGTTCCATTAGTACAAGGATCTGTCCTTGCGTAGCATAATATTTTGTTCCGTTCGTCCCCTTGCACGTCTCCTAAATCTGCTTTGGGGTTACAGGAACAGATTTGGGGATGACATGAGGCACGTACAGGGGAGGATGGGGTGAATAACCTTCCCCAGCGCAACTGTTTCATTACATACCACCCTGTGGGTTGTGTTCCATGTAAGTCTGTCTCAGAGTAGACCCACTGAAATTAATAGTCTTGAGTAAGAGGTAACAGTGTGTGTGTGTTAGAACTGTTAGCATTGAAATTAAAACAAACAAACAAAAACGCTTTAACTAATAGCAAAAGAGGTCTTCTGTACTGTGCAGGCTGATAGACACCCTTTTGTTGTCAGGCTTATTAGATATCAATAAGGCTTTTGGGAGGACACAAATGACCAGTGGAAAGGCCAATGATAAGCTGCAAAGCTCAAACAAGTGTACAAGGAATAATAATAATAATAATAAATGTATTTATATCCCGCCCTCCCCAGGTGAAGCCAGGCTCAGAGCAGCTAACAACAGTAAAATAATACAGCATTATACAGAATATACAAAAATAGCCACTTCTTAATTATTTTAAGCATGAGACAGATCCCACCCCACAATATCAAACTTATGAGTTTGGGTTTTTTTATTTGGTCCAACTAATGCATTACCCTAATATGGGTCATTGGGGAGTTGAATTGCTCTTACTTCCCCCACAAAAAACAAACAAACAAACACCTCTGGACCACTTTGCCTGCAAGTTATCTACTGGCTGAATCTACTCTATATGGAGCTCTTGTTCCTGTGTGTTTCATCCAATTTGACCACTTTAAAATTCCTTATTATATTGGCTGGGTAGGGATTGAAGTAAAGAATCAACAGAGCAACTTGGAAAAAGAACAGATTTTTATTTAAAAAAAACACGCAGATATAGATACAAGGTAAATCATGGGGCTGATGTGCACCCTGCCACTGCTGCCACCATTGCTTCTGCTGCCACTGCCGCACGGGACAAGTGCCATCTCATCCTCCTCCCCAAGCTTGGCACTTGTGGTGCTAGAGAAGGAAATAGGGACATTCTGGGATCAAATCAAAAGCTGGGATGACTTTCACAATTCCAGGACTGTCCGTGGAAAATCAGGACACTTGGAGGCTATACAAGACATCTAATCATTTTTCATGATATAGGCCTCTAATTTTTGGCATTTGTTCCCCTTTCCAAATTCTTATATAAAGCTATTCACAAATATGAAAGAATGCAGAGGGCAGAGTGTTGTGAAAATACCAGTCTAATATTCAGGCATCGTACTTGGCCAACAAAACCCGAGTGTCCTTTTCAAACTTCAAGACAAGTGAAACAAAGTGTTTTGCATATCTGTAATAGCAGAGGTGAAGAACTGAAAAATATCCCACTCTTCTTGGTGTCAGAGATGGCTAATAACTATTCCGTTACTGTATGCTCCTCTTGATACTTCTGGCATATCAATACTCTGGCATATCAATGAATAAAAGCATTCTCCGGAGAGTGAGAGAGCGGGTGAGAAATTCACAGAGTTTAAAAGATAGGCCATGTCAGTCTGAATTTGGTTTGCATTCTCAAATATATGTGAAGCGTTGCTTGAGAAGAAAACAAAGCAGGCACAACGCTACTGTTTTCCAAACAACTTTTGATCCTTTCCGCAGTGTTGTTGGTATGTGTTAACATATATAAGGCTCAATGTTTCATTACCAGGAAGTAAACAATAAAGTAGATTTATAGTACTTTTCCATATGGTATGAGAATAAGGGCTAATTTCAGAAGTGCTTGGCCAAGTCAATCTTTGATTAAGACACAGATTGGAAACCTGGTTCCTTCCAGAAGTTGCTGGATTCCAACTTGCATCAGCTCCAGCCAGCATGGTCAGGATAGGGAGCAATCGTGTGCACAAAATGTTGGCATAAAGCAAGCCAGTGTAAGTCAAGTCAGTGTAAAGTTACATCAGATCCCAACTCTGTTCAGAAGCAGGGCAACTGTTGGCTGAGCTGGTCTAAGGCTGTGAGGAAGTATACAAGACTCAATAGTGATTTAGTTGAACACAGCCCTGGACTAAAGCAATTCTGCAGTTGCGTTTTTGAGCAATTGTGAAGATAGCTGACTTGTTCCTGTCTTGTTTTAATGTGAAGGGCCTTTGAAGATTTCAGACCCTCCAATGTCTTCTGCATAGCTCAGTTGGCTAGAACATGGTGTTGACATTGCCAAGGACTCAGGCTTGATCCCCATATGGGACAGCTTCATATTCCTGCTTTGCAGTGGGTTGGACTAGAATCGTCCAACTCCCAAGAGACTGTGATCTACTCACAGTATAAAAAGACGGGCTGTGATCTACCCATTGTCATTGCCAGGAGTTGTTGAGCTTTTTTTTTTGGGGGGGGGTTAGCCAAAGTTGTTGAGCATTTTGGGAGGATCTAAAAGGAACACTCCCCTTCATGGATCAAGTCATAGCTGAGAGTTTAGACTAAATGTGATCCACCTGGAGAAGGAACTGGCAAACCACTCCAGTATTTTGCCAAGAAAACTCCATGGACATAAAAAGGAGAAGCTTTGAGAAGAAAGTGAGTTTCCATGGCATGCTCTGGTTCATGGGGTCACGGAGAGTCGAACACAACTAAGACGACTAAACTACAAAAGGAAGACTAAGGCGATCACAAAACTTGATGGCCCTATTTTCCAGAATCCCCTCTGGTTTCTGATTTGATTTCTGATTTGGAATGTCCCACTTTTCCTTAGGATGTCCTTATTTTCATCAGAGAAACGTTGGAGGTATGGAGTTATGTGACTCGTGTGCCAAGGAGATAAGTAACTATACAACCTTCAGAAGACATCTGAAGGAAGCCCTCTATAGGGAACTTTTAATGTTTAATGTTTTATTATGTTTTTATATATGTTGGAAGCTATCCAGAGTGGCTGAGGCATCCCAGTCAGATAGGTGAGGTATAAATAATAATAAAATGATGATGATGGTGATGATGATGATGATGATGATGATGATGGAAAATAAGACATTCCTATTTTCATCAGAGAAATGTTGGAGGGTTTGAGACTTGAGGAATTGCCTGCCTTTCTTAGTGTTAGCCTAGTGTGGCCAGCAAAACCTTAGACATCCCTTAAAAATCAAAATACAAGTTAATGGCTGATAACAGTGAATGGCTATTAGTCACAAGTCCTCTGTGTTCACAGGAAGTACACTGCTGGGGCCACAAAAGAGATGACCATGACCTTCATAAGTTGCTTGTGAGCTTCCATAAACAAATGTCATCAGAAACAGAATTTTGTATTAGATAGACCTTGGTCTGATTCATGGAGACAATTCTTTTAAAGCTCCCCCCCCCTTAACCTTTTCTTTAACCTTAAGTCTTCTAGATTCACAGAGCTTGTGGCTGGATTCTTGCATGTTCTCTGTCTAGGAGTACAAAAGGCTACTAAAGTACAGCTCATCAGTTCCAAACTTCTCAGGACAGACAGATACCAATACCAAGGACTAAGAGATCCAGGGTTTTATTTAGTGAGTAACATAGAAGACAACAGAGGGACTGGAGTATAAATAATACCATTTCCAGCAAAAGTTTTTAATTCTGCAGTGTAGAGATGTTCCTTAGTTCAGTGGTTTGCTTTATTAATTCATGCAGCTTGCTCTATAAAACTCACACGTCTATGCTAGCAAAAGGCTCTTCCTACTATTTTCCATATGGAAAGCTTGTCAGTTATAGAGAAATGTATGTGAAAATCATGAAATGAGCAAACACATGTTCCTTAATTGGTGTACCAAATTTAAATAGTGGTTTTAGTTACTGGAAACAGTTCAGAATGCCCCCCCCCGAAAGGTTACAATGGCCCTAATGCCAGCCTTTAGTACATACATTGTTGTTGTTGTTGTTGTTTAGTTGTGTCCGCCAGTCACAGCAGATAAGCCCTTGACTTGATGGACCAACGTTATGACACAGCATAAGAGAGCATCATATATTCATTAATCTCCTGTGCTATTGTTGTTGTTGTTTAGTCGTTTAGTCATGTCCAACTCTTCATGACCCCATGGACCAGAGCGCACCAGGCATTCCTGTCTTCCACTGTCTCCCGCAGTTTAGTCAAACTCATGCTGGTAGCTTCGAGAACACTGACCAACCATCTCATCCTCTGTCGTCCCCTTCTCCTTGTGCCCTCCATCTTTCCCAGGATCAGGGTCTTTTCCAGGGAGTCTTCTCTTCTCATGAGGTGGCCAAAGTATTGGAGCCTCAGCTTCAGGATCTGTCCTTCCAGTGAGCACTCAGGGCTGATTTCCTTCAGAATGGATAGGTTTGATCTTCTTGCAGTCCATGGGACTCTCAAGAGTCTCCTCCAGAACCATAATTCAAAAGCATCAATTCTTCGGCGATCAGCCTTCTTTATGGTCCAGCTTTCACTTCCATAGTACATACATACATCATTTTATTTGTATGCCACCTTTCCATAACCAAAACCATGCTCAATACAACTTACAACATGAAAAGAAACATAATTGCAAATATAACTATAGTAATAAATTATAAGTAAAACATCAAAAAAGTACACAACCAAACTGAATGATTTCCACATAAATCATAAAAAGATGAAAAAGCAAAAATTAACATTAATAGCAACAACTCCCTCCCCTTAAACAATAGCTCTGTCCCAAAATATGTTCAACAGCCTCGGCTTTTGTAGCTGGAGTCAGTCAGCACCCTGCCCTTCCAGGCCAGGGAGCAGGTCTTCCAGGATACCAAGATGGTATCAGTCCTCTTAAATGTAGCAATAATAAATGAGGCAATAGTGACATGTTTATATATTTAATAGATTGAGTCTCCAACGTGTAATACATGATTGTCATTTGAACCGCCCTGAGTCCTGCAGGCATAGGGTGGTATACAAATTTTAATCATCATCATCATCATCATCATCATCTCACTCATTTTATATTCAGAACAAGCCTATATGGTAAATCTGGCTGCGAGATACAGACTAGGTGGACTGCAGAAACCCAAGGGGTGACATCCCTGTGGGTGTCCTGCCCATCATTGCCAGAGAAGGGAGGACAAGTGGCAGTGAGCTTTCACATGACCTCTACAAGATCTTGCAATAGCTCCACCAGGTCTAGCAAGACCTTGCCAGAAGTTGCTACTACCTCGCTTCACTTCCTCAGTGGAGGTGGGTAGGACGTCTGTGGGGGTGCCACCCCTTAAGTTTCCACAGTCTACCCTCATGTATATAAATTACTGGAGGGAATTGTTTTCTTTGTATTATGGTGAAACCCTGCTGTACAAAAAGAAAACGGTGTTCCCCAGGGAACCTTTTTTTTTTTTACAATTTCACTCCTTGTAAAGTCCACGGGCCTAGAGAAATATCAAGGGACAAAATAAATAAATAAAATGGAACGACAAAGTGACCCAAGGCTTTGTGAGGTCCCTGATCATACTTCAGGAGGCGTTCTTGACCTCAGGAGGTGTCCTTGACAAATCATCCATATTATTTTGCCCCTACACCGTGCTGATTCACAACCTTACTCTACAGCCATAGGTATGTCAAACCAATCCTTCCCGCTCACACATTCCCTTGGAATTTCTCATATTCCAGATCCCTACTCCCACATTACCAAAAGTACTCATTGTGACTAGTTGGTGTGTTCTGACGCCAACTAAGGAGTCAGGAAATCATGTTCCCCATATTATATTTATACTATTTCAAGTACTCTGAGCTATTCTTCAGGACCAGAAGTCATCTGCCCAGCTCTTCCATGATGTCTTGAAAAAATTAAAGATTTTTAATTATGCTGGCACACTTTTCTTCAAACTGAAAGGAACAATCAGCAAGTTGCCTTGTTTTTCCTTGATTAGAAGCAATCAGCTGCCTGATGTTTGCCTAATGAGCACAGACAACAATTTGTAAATGAGGGCCCATATACCAAGTTGCCACTGAAACATAAATTCCATGTAATTTAATTGCAATTCGACTGCATACCATTGGCATCTCTGTTTAACTCCTAATCAGGATCTAAAGAATAAAGCTTTGGGATAGCCTTTCAATCACGTCTCTGTCTCTGAAGGAACTACTTTGTTCTTATTTTTTTCACCATCAACAAAGAAAACAATTCCCTCCAGTAATTTATATACATACCATTTAATAGATGCAAAACAAACTTTCCTCCATTCTTCAATGCCACAAGTTACTGAAAACTATTTAGATCCCCCGCCAACTGATCAAAAGAAAAGCAGCTAGCTTTTAGTTTTGGAAATTGTTGTTGTGGAATAAAGAAGTCTCATTAAAAGTCATTGCACTTTAGTTTCTAATAAGAAGGCACCCTCAATAGCTAGAATTTGCTCTCAGATTTCCTCAGGTGGCTTTGGTTTGGTACAATACAAAGGCACACAGCTGCTTAACACAATAACACTCACGGAGAAGGGTAGTGAAAGAGACAGCAGAAGTATTTGCTGAAACAAAGGAATGGTTAGTGTCTAAATAACCTTTTGCCTCCTATCAAAGACTGGCACAGAAGTAACAGTGTCCTAAACAGTTAGATCTGACCGCACCCTGTATGTACTTGATTCTGAGATGTTGCTGACAAATAAGCTGCAAACTAAATCAAGAATCAACCCTAGGGATGAACATCAATGTAACATTTATTTATCTTCTTGAACGGGATTTATATACTGCTTAATCATCACAACCTCTAAGCAGTATACATAAAGCATGCCTCGAAAATGCTGATAAAATAAGAAGTTGAAAAAGTTGATCTAGTCCCCCACCAAAAGAAAAGCACCAGTTTTATATCAATAATAGAACTAAGTTACATGTTAAAGTACATGGTCAATGATGAAAAGAAAGGAAGAGCGGGTCATTCACAGGACACACACACACACAGATGTGAGGCAAACTTGCAGTTGGTTTCTTTATTAAGGAGGAGGATACAAGGAGGCTCATAAAGGCAGACTCCTCTATTGTGCAGCCCCTTCACTCTCTAGCCTTCTGAGTCAGGGCTCCTCCCCTGTAATCTTCTGCTACGGGGAGCCCCAGGTGTTTCTCTCTGTGCCTGTCTGGCTCGTTGCTTGACAACACATAACATCCTTCACGTTCTAGGAGTAAGTGGGGCCAGAGATCCATCAACAGAGAAGCTGTGGGAGAGATGCAGGATCTGGCTTGCCTCTGTCATTTCTGCATTTGAATTGGAAACCTCATCACTCTGCCCTGTGTCCTTCCTACTTCTGCCTCTTCGCTATCTGTGGCATTTGCCCGGTCATTTGAAAATGTCTGTACGGGGGGAGAGAGAAAGGGTTAAAATGTAGACCAATAGGAAAGCCGGAGGCGGAGCCTACCTGTTTATAAAAGGGGTTAACCTGAGATTTGGGTGTGGGTAGTTGGTTTTAGTGGGTTGGTTGGTTGGGAAAGGCAGTTGGAAAAGCAGTTGGCAGGCAATTGGAAATAGAGAGACAGTGCAGATGGTAAAGAGTAACAACGTTTGGAATGCAGTTAAAGTTTGTTTGTGTCTGCAATAAACTACACTCTTCTTTGTTAACTTGAGAACCTGACTGAGACTAAGTGATTTACTGGGGAGGACCTGGTTGGTGGCAGCGGATTAGTGGTGTATGGGTCAATAGTCCATGAGATGACTGGGGGCTCCGTACGAACGCCACACTATCCCTCAAGCTTCCGTTTCTAGTACCTCCCAGCTTGTCCACTCCTCTGATGTGTGGCCTGTGTCTCACCACCAGGACCTGGGATCTAAGTCATCTTCTACTGTGCCTTCCTTGGGGGGCTCGGGGGGGGGGCTGGCTTCCACCACTCTTCATCATCCTGTCAGTCCCTGACAGTCAAGTTAACATGTTTTGGTGGTAGCAATAATAATAATAATAAAGGTAAAGGTACCCCTGACCGACTCTAGGGATGTGTGGCCTGTGTCTCACCACCAGGACCTGGGATCTAAGTCATCTTCTACTGTGCCTTCCTTGGGGGGCTCGGGGGGGGGGCTGGCTTCCACCACTCTTCGTCATCCTGTCAGTCCCTGACAGTCAAGTTAACATGTTTTGGTGGTAGCAATAATAATAATAATAAAGGTAAAGGTACCCCTGACCGACTCTAGGGTTGCGCGCTCATCTTGCTCAAGAGGCCGGGAGCCGGCGCTGTCCGAAGACACTTCCGGGTCACGTGGCCAGCGTGACGAAGCTGCATCTGGCGAGCCAGCACCAGCACTGCACACAGAAACGCTGTTTATCTTCCCGCTATAAAGTGGTCCCTATTTATCTACTTGCACTTAGGGGTGCTTTCAAACTGCTAGGTTGGCAGGAGCTGGGACCGAACGACGGGAGCTCACCCCGTCACGGGGATTCGAACCGCCGACCTTACGATCAGCAAGTCCTAGGCACTGAGGTTTCACCCACAGCACCACCCGCGTCCCAATAATAATAATAATTAATAATAATTTTGAGCAGGCATCAAAAACAAAACAGTGAAGGCATCTTTCTAATATCAATAACTTCCCAATCATTTTGGCCACAAAATAAGCCATGTTCCATATTCCTGTCTACTGTAGTCAAAACTGAGGTGTGTGCTGCCACCATCATTTTCTTTCCAAAGTGCTATGCTTAAAATAAGAAGTGAGCAGAGAATTCTCAAAGCAGTACTCACTCTTGTCTTGTTTGACTCATTACCTCAAATTCTACATCTCATCCTAGGAAAATAAAATAGGTTGAGACAAGGCTAATAGTTCTTGGCATTGGTATTCTGGGTGATCCTGCCTGAGTGACTTAATAACTCCACATCCAATTGCCTGCCAGGCTAACAAGGCAAACAAGAGGCTGCATTTCCCCCTGAATTTATTCCAAAGGGCATCAGTAGGCTCTTGTTGCCTCTTATCTGCAGTCTTTAGAGTAAAAGAGCCAAGATGCTCAACCTGCCATAACGTATCTACTGTAGCTTTTAAAAAATAAAATAAAAAATGCTTAATTTTGTGATGGCTTTAGAAGGGGGGGGGGTGCAATCAGCCGGAGGCTTCAGCCAAATCAGATAATTGGCATCTCATAAATCTGCTGTTAGGGACTCATTTTTAAATATACCGTTAATAGCTTCTAAACTACACATTAAAATGTCCACAACATTACTCACAAAAGTAAAAAAAGAGAGCTATATATAAAAAAGGTCTGCTTGGTTTTCTTTAAGTTACTCTTTGAGATTTAATGGATAGCCTGGGTAGGCATAATTACCATAAATTTTGATTAATAGACCTTTAGTATATCTGCGGAATGAGGAGAATTATTAAGGATATTGAAATAATTAACATCAAGTGTTTTAATGCATTCTAGTTTATTGCTTTTGGAGAGGATGAGAAAGAAACAGGATTCTATTTAAAACCATGTCAGGCTTATGCAAACAGAAAGTTCTCTCTCCCTCCCCCTCACCTCCGCCCTACCTCTGTACATCCTGCAAATGGCTCGAGGGAAGTATAAAATATGCAAACCTGTCTGGTCCAGAAATCTGTGGACAGTGGGAGATGTATTGGATTTAAGCAGATGTTAAAAAGCGGGCAGGCGGGGAGGCAGGTTATTTTGGCCAGGGTTTGGTGCAGGCAACACACAGGATTCAATAAGGTGTTTGGAGATACTTAAAAGATGAGTTCACCAGGACACCAGACAGCAGTTGCGTGTTCAGACCCAGAACCCCCCCCCCCCAAATAAATTCACACATGACTCAAATTTAGGTTTGGTTTTTGGCAGAATTTAGGCCACAACTTTATTGATTACAGAAAGTGACTGGGTGCATAGGTTCTGGTTCGACTAGCCCCCTGCCATGCAGGTAGCGCTGGCCCAGGGTTCCAGCATAGGTCAGCCTAGGGTGAACACCTGGATAAGCGAAAAGCCAGGAACAGGCTATCTCCGCCACCCAAATGTCCCCCTGGATTCAGGCATGGGCACAACCCCCTCTTAGGGTTTGAGCAAACCATCGAGTCCCTGGATTCCTTTAACAGAATACTCTTCACATAGGGATGGCGAGAGCGTTCTCCCATCCCTATCACCTGAACCAGAGCCTATCTGCAACCTTACAAGTTGTGACGATTTGCTACACGGCAGGTGAAACCCAAATGGAACAGCCAATCAGTCAAGTGGGGAAAATTCCTGTCATGCCCCTGTCCCAACGATAGATGACACATGACGGCATAACAAGGTCAAGCGCACAGTCCTAAAAGTAGGGAGAGGTGTGGGGGTGTTCCAAATGCATGTGCCAAAAGAGGAAGCTCTGGGTCACGTGCATAGGTATATATAGGTCCCTCAAACCGTTTGGACTGCATCCCATTGGCCAGATTGCACCCAGCTATGAGGGACCTGCCAATTGGGTGTTGTGGCTGACCATTTGTACCCACCCACAACACAGGGTGTCGGTTTTCCAGGTCTCACCGCAATACGTGCCCTCTTTAAGGAAGGACCTGATTTATGAGCAAATGTCTTTATTAAGTGGGGCATCCGCTCACTCATTATCATGGAAATGGCAAGGCAAAAGGTCTGCCCCTCTCCAGCACCATTTGAGTGCAAAAAAAATGATCTATCATTCATTACATTCTCTTCATATTCAGGAGAGACTTTCTGAAACTGAGTCAGCAACTTCCTTGAATGACAGGGGCAGCAAAGATTGCTGACAGAGTTGTGGTGTGTGCATTTGTGTGTGTGATATGGCATTCCCCGACTTGGAAACAAAAAAAGACACAGTGTCTTCCCCTCATTTCGCCCCTTGCTTTGAAGTAGCTGATCCAAATGAGTGTTGGGAGAAAAAAGGCCTGAAACAACTTGCTGCAAGCTGTCACTTCTGTGGCCTGGAGTATTCCAGCAGTGAAAAGAAAATAAATGAAGAAAAGAAAAGGGAAACAAAGTGTAATGCCATGTCAACTGAGACATTTTGACTACTTAAGAGCCAAACTAGATGTGACATTAATGGTGTACGAGCAATTAACCTGCAAGGTGCAGGACTATCCTGTGTGGGCATTTAACTCTTTCTCACCCAGCATGGTCCTGAAAGAGCAATAAGAACTATTAGAGGGAAGTCCAGCTCTCACTGTCACCAAAGGGAACTTTCCTCCTGAAGTTTATGAGGGCAAGCAGGTTCATTGACATTGGTTTGTGTGTGTGTGTGTTTGTGGATGCTTAATTCCTTGTGTTTTGTGGTACTGATCTTGTGCTACTGACCCCGTTCACTCATCCGACCTCCATGTTGGCTATTTAAAGTTTGAATCACACACACATGGAATGCTTCCTTCCATGCATTTAGCTTCATGTCCAGTTTAGCTGTAATGCTAATATGATAATAGTTCTTTATCTCTTTCAAGATTGCAAGCTAGAGGAGACAACGAAGATTCACAATGAGCCAAAGAGATGTGGGTGATCGGATAAGGACCACAGTACTGGTGGAGATTAATCCCTTTCTGTAACATTTATTTATCAACTGTTTGCAAATGTTAAAAAACAAACAAACGGAACACTCCCAAGGTAGCTTCAAATAATCAATACACAATATGAAGAACCATAAGCTTCAGCACAATAAAACCATAACACAAAAAGGAATTAGAAGTAAGAACTAGCAATAAGACTAAAAACATATCCACCCTGGTTAAAGAGGTAAGATGCAATAAATGAACAACTTACTGAGTTGCAATTATAAGTCCACTTAGCTTGGAGTAAGTCCCACTGAAGTCTTCTTTGTTAGGAATGCAGGCTAAATAACTAAAACTGTTTTATTAAATCTTGTTTAAGAAAACACAGCTGAAAACATGTAAGCCTTTGGGGCATTTTAAAAGGCCTGAACTGATGGGTCTGATGTACCCCTACATAGGAGCCAAGTCCTCAGGGATTATTTCCCCCCCCCCATAAAATATTTGAGGGGGCTGGGCAATTGGCATTGCGTGGACAGGCGGAGTCCCCAGATCCCGAGTGGTCCCCCCCGTCATGTGGAATAACGACTCTAGACAACGTGCTATGGGATTAAATTGGCCACAACTTTATTAAATTTCAAATGTGGGTAGACCTTGGCTCAGGCATTGGGCGTTCTCCCTCCCTAGTCCCCAGCCGGGGACCTAGGGAGCATCAGGGTTATCCAGTGTGTGGGGGGGGGATGGGCCGGCTCTGGAGAACATATGTTCAAGCAGAGATAGCCGCCCCCGTTACGCCGCCGCAGGGGAGAGCAATGACGACCTTTCGGCGTACGGCCAAAGCCTCCCTTCAAAAACCCCTTTAACGGGGAACCCTGGTATCGCCGCCGCAAAGAGGAAGATGGACTAAAGGATTCCGCCCAAGGCCTGATACCGCCAAAGTTGTGACGTTTTGCTACGGGAAAGGCGAAACCTGCCAATGCAGGGAAATTCCTTTCCGGCCCTTTAACAGCGACCTTATCGTAGCAGCGCCCGCATACCTGTGGAGAAAGGTTAACCTGCAAAACCTATGAAGAAAAGATAACCTGCAAAAGAAAGCATTAACTGAGGGTGGGTAGGGTGGGAGAAGCTCTGGAGCCAAGTGAGGATTAACAATTAAGATCCACCCTCTATTGTGTGGGCAGGTAATCCCTCCCCCTACCTGGCCTGGTTTCCCTGGCAACGCTTCCCCCAGGTGGGATTGGACAACTCACTGGGGTAGGCGGGGACCTCCAGGTATCCCACCTGAGGGAAGGCAAAGCCTATGCTGATGGGGCCACTCCAGATCCAGGGATGCACGCGTCCCCGCAAAGGGCGCCCCCCGTTTTAAGTGGGGAGCGGTCATTGGCACCTGAAGTGCAGCTGGTACAATATAGATGTCAAATGATCCAACCACCTGGATTTCACCAACACTTGGCCAACTGTACCACATGATGCATCCGAATTGGCTGGAAAGGCGGCTCCACAAGGAGTGTATTACAACAATCCAATCTGAATGTCACTGGTACACAAATAACTGAGACAAGACCATTCTCTTCAGAGAGGGCCACAGTAAGTGAACCAGTCTAAACTAATAAAAATCACACTATCCACTATCTGAGCTTCATCAGTTTAAGAATAGCCATTGTGGCTAGCAGCCATTGATAGACTGTTCTACTAACGTGTCCAACACACACACAGGTTTTCTTTTCAGCCTCATAGTTTCTCTATTAGGCCCCTTTAAAAGGTAAAGGGACACCTGACTGTTAGGTCCAGTTGCGGACGACTCTGGGGCTGTGGCATTCTGTCTTTACAGGTCGAGGGAGCCGGCGTACAGCTTCCGGGTCATGTGGCCAGCTTGACAAAGCCGCTTCTGGCAAACCAGAGCAGTGCACAGAAATAGCGTTCACCTTTCCGCCGGAGCGGTACCTATTTAGCTACTTGCACTTTGATGTGCTTTCGAATTGCTAGGTTGGCAGGTAGGCAGGCCCCTTTACTTGGTCCTATATATGTGAGTGGTTATTAGTCATTCCTCTGAGGAGGAAATATAGTGTTACCTCGGCTACAGACGCTTCAAGTTACAAACGCTTCAGGTTACAGACTCTGCTAACCCGAAAATAGTACCTTGGGTTAAGAACTTTGTTTCAGGATGAAAACAGAAATCGTGTGGTGCGGCGGCAGTGGGAGGCCCCATTAGCTAAAGTGGTACCTCAGGTTAAGAATAGTTTCAGGTTAAGAACAGACCTCCAGAACAAATTAAGTTCTGAACCCGAGGTACCGCTGTAAATAAAAATTGTACTTGGGACACTATTTGGGGAAGCCAAAACTCCCCCCCCCCCCAAGATACTATGAGCTAGCTCTAAGGGATCCTATTTGGGGCTTGTGTGTGTGTGTGTGTGTGTGTGAGAGAGAGAGAGAGAGAGAGAGAGAGAGAGAGAGAGAGACTGCACACACACACGTGCAATTCTTTAGAAACAGAAACCTTCCTTTCATGCACAGAGACAGAACACAATGGCAGACATTTTTTTTCTGGATATAAATAAACTTCAGCAGCAGCGATGACTGAGCAACAGAATCAAAGAACGGAAATGCCTGGCCCACAAGGCCTCTTTTCCCTGGTTGTAGCCACAGTGTGTCTGCATGTTGTTTGTCTTCCGCTTTGTCTAGAAGGTGCTTGTTCTGCAGATATTGATGTTGTTTCTGACCCTGACGACATGAAGCATGGCAAGCACTTTTTAACAGAAGCAGAGAGCAAGCAAAGGCATCCCTCTGCAGCTTTGTGTTCCCTATGCAAAATGCATTTGCAGCTTTTCTACTGTTCCCAGCCCAAGTATATGGGATATGCAAAGTTCAAAACAAAACATAATATGTGAGGCCTACATTGTTTTTCCTCTATGCTGAAATGCAATTTCACTTGTGTCATGGAGAAATTTGAAGAGAACCCACCAAGTTTGCTAAGGAGAGGTTCCATTCCCATATTATTTCCTGGAGTGCTCAATGCAAAATACAAAGCAGAAAATGCCAAGGCCACTAAAACATACAGAGGCCACCCCTAGGGTTGCCATATTTCAAAAAGTGAAAACCTGGACACAAAAGTTGTTGGACTTTTTAAAGTTTTGTCCAAGGTTGTTTTGCTTTTTTAAAGCAAAATAACAAGAAAAAAAATGAAGTTTTGGAGCTATTTTTAAGGAAAATCATTGAAAACAACACCGCATAGCTGGAATACTGCAATCAGAAGCAGCGTCTGGGTGGAAATCGCAAAATAAATATAAAAAATGGCTGGGAAAATCTGGACGTATGGCAACCCAAGCCATCCCAGAATGTTGAGAAACAACTAGGAGACCCTACCTGCATTCCATTTGTGATATGAGAACCACGACTGTATACCACAAAGTTTGCATCACAGGGTCCAGCCATACTTTGTCCTGTGATTTCAAGTGATTTCAAGCCACAGGTTCAAGAGGTGGGGTTTTTTTGTCCCCCTGTTTTACCCAAGAAAACACTGTTTACTATTGAAGCAGAACAGTATGAAACATGATTGCCATTTCTTCCAATTCAGCAGTAAGCAGTGGATTTTTTTCCAGGGGAAAGCGGTGGAACAAAAAACCCCAACATCTTGCACCCATGACTTGAAATCACAGGACAAAATCTGAAGTGTGGGTGGGCCCTTAGAAGGAGGGATGTGGGACAAAATCAGGTTTTGTTGTTAAATTTATTACTAGCCCTTCCCCAGGAGATTCCCAGGGCAGGCTACAACAATTTGAAGTCTATAATTCAAAACAGTTAAAACAGATTACGTTGGCAAATATAGCCACAAAATGGGTCCTGAAAATACACATCTCAGGCCAAGCTAAAGAGGTGTTCAGCTGAATAGCAAAGAGTCCAGACCCATCTCTGGGCTTCGGTCACAGGAGAGCAGAGAGATTTATGGAGATACAGAGTGGTGAGCTCTTCAACACTGGAAGTCTTGAAGCAGAGGCTGGTCAGCCATCCGTTGGATATGTTCTAGCTATGCTTTTTCTTGTATCCAACGGTGGGTTTATCATGGCTGACAAGGCCCTCTTTACCACATCCTATAATGTGTAATAGGAATGCGGGTGGCGCTGTGGGTTAAACCACAGAGCCTAGGACTTGCCGATCAGAAGGTTGGTGGTTCGAATCCCAGGGACGGGGTGAGCTCCCATTGCTCAGTCCCTGCTCCTGCCAACCTAGCAGTTCAAAAGCACATCAAAGTGCAAGTAGATAAATAGGTACCACTCTGGTGGGAAGGTAAACGGCGTTTCCGTGCGCTGCTCTGGTTCGCCAGAAGCGGCTTAGTCATGCTGGCCACATGACTCGGAAGTTGTACGCTGGCTCCCTCGGCCAATAAAGCAAGATGAGCGCCACAACCCCAGAGTCGGCCACAACTGGACCTAATGGTCAGGGGTCCCTTTACCCTTTACCTTTATAATGTGTAATAATCTACCCATTATTCTGTCCTATTATCTACCTCTGTTTTCCCCTAATTATCTATCCATAGTTCTATCCTATTGTAGGGTGTATATTATAATTTTGTATTAGTGGACAAAATATCACAGGTCTTGTTCACACACAGTAGGGCATGGGAGCAGATCTTGTGGCTCTGTACCCTTCCCCACTATGCATAGTGCCTCCAGTGTGAATCAGACTCTCTGAGTATAAATGTGCACTTATATAGGCTCCACTCAGGCCAGGCCCATTATTTCTGAATCCCATCATGTGACATGCGAAATCACAATACCTCTTAATTATATAATTTCCCAGAGGATTGTACAGCATAGAGGTTGCATCATGTGCTTGGCTCCATTTCTATGGACAGGTACAAAAAGGTAAAGGTAAATGACCCCTGGATAGATTAAGTCCAGTCAAAGGCAACTATGGGGTGTGGAGCTCATCTAGCTTCAGGCCGAGGGAGCTAGCGTTTGTCCACAGACAGCTTCTGGGTCATGGGGCTAGCATGACAAAACCGCTTCTGGTGCAAGAGGACACTGTAATGAGTGCCAGAATGCAGGGAAATGTCATTTACCTTCCTGCCGCAGCAGTACCTATTTATCTACTTGCACTGGTGTGCTTTTGAACTGCTAGGTTGGCAGGAGCTGGGACAGAGCAACGGGAGCTCACCCCGTCACGGGGATTCGAACTGCTGACCTACCGATCAGCAAGCCCAAGAGGCTCCATGGGTTAGACCACAGTGCCACCCGTGTCCCTGGATTCTAGGGACAATATGATGACTGAATAGGACTATATATTTTTGATGCTGTGAGCTGCCCTGAGATCTACGGCTAAAGGGTAGTATACAAATTTAATAATAATAATAGATATGTTTTCCCTTCCAATGTCTCTCTGCCCACCCTTGACTCCCGCACTTCCTGCCCGCTGTCTCTGCTATATTCCTGGCTCTTCCGAATGGTCCACATGATGTATATCAGAGATGGGTTATGCTGTCTAGCCACAGCTGCTGCACTTCATGTTTCAGAATAGTTTACTCATTCTCTTCCTAGGCAGCTGTGACACTTCGGCTGCGACAGTAGAGGTTCTGGCAAGGAAAGCCTTGCATGTTTCTGTTCATGAGCTGGAAACTGTGTTGCTAGGGAAGCTGGCCCTGTTGCAGAGTGTTGAGGCACACAGTGTGATGTGCCCTCTGCATTGTGACCACTGGTGGGGCCTTTGGCTGTGTGTTGTGATCCCATGTGGTCATCTGAATTGTCCAAACCTTGGCATCAGTCTCATCTGGAAGATTGTTTAAAAATAATTGTATCATGGCCTAACCTTTATTCTTGCTTTGGTGAGCAGCATGCCTTTGTCTCTTCTGATTAGCAGCGGCTGAGGCTCACAGGGCTGGCCCCAGTGCAGCACTTCTCCTGTATTAATGTGAGATAATAGTTGCCTGAAGACTTCTTTTTCTTCTGAGCTCCCCGGCTTATGTATCATCCCCAGAGGTCAGCGACCGCTGCAGCCTTCCTGAACTGCTGAAAGCTGGTGTGAATTCAGCTTCCCAAGCTGCAAATGAAGCTGAGAGGAGCGACTCTGCTTATAACTCTTCAGCACTGAGGAATTCTGCGTCTTTCTGTGTGTAGTGCACAAAACCCTAAAGACGTATAATGGGCCGTTTGGTGAAATGTGTCGTGCCAGCAATCCCTCAAACAACGGGAAAACATAGGACGTTTCCTTGACAGGCCTAAGAGCAAAAGCTGTGTGTGTCTTTAATGGAATTGGGAGAAAGTGTGTAAAATTATTTCCCCTGTGTGGCAGATCGACTGGTTTACTTTCAGAAATATCGAACGTCGCTTCAGGAAACTCAAATGACAAGAAGGCTGGCCTTTGACTAGAGCCCACTTTGGACTGGGGACTTCTTGTGTGTAGTTAGAGGAAGACCTCGGGAGGGAAGCATTTCTCGGTAACATGAAGAAAGCTTATTTGTGTGTAAAACACATGTCTTTAATTTTTACTGTGACCCACCAAGTCTTTGGAGATGGCGCACTGTGACCTTCTTTTGTTTGTTTTCTTTCCCCCCTTGGGCTAGCTATAATTTGGATAATGTGGGCAAATAAATCTGCTGTTAAATTAGGAGTATTTGGTTATCAGATGTCCAGCTCTATAGTTCTGAAGAATTAATCAAAACTCCCCCTACAAGCCTCTGGACAGAAAGGCACGCAAGCACGCACCAGTTGTTAAAGGATGCCAACTGTAGACAATTGTTATGAAATATTACCTTGATGTGAGAACTGAAGTTGTGTACATTTGCTACCTAATGAAGCACAGGAAGGGGTTTTGTTACAAGTTCACGAACCAGCTATTAAGACTATACCCTCCTTTTAAAAATTGATTCCTGGGCAAATTCAGCCTGGGGATTTGCCAAACATCATTCAAAGCAAAGGGTACAGTTTAACCCTTGCTATCATCTTAAGGCAGCACTCCCACTGAAGTAGATGGTGTTAGTGCCAGCGATGATTTATGGCCCCTGAAACTGCAATGCAGTGGGTGGGTGCCCTGGATGTATCAAATAGGGTGCCTTTGAACTTTTAACCATAGCTGTCAACTTACAGATTTAAAAATAAGGGACCAGCAGCCTCGAAAATAAGGGATCAGCAGCCAAAATAAGGGATTTTCAGAGCACAGGTATGTTCAAATTATGAGCCCCTCCGAGCCAAAGGCAGAAAGCCCAGGCAGCAGCCAAACGAAGCCACAGCGCAGCAACCCGGCAAAGGGGATGCAGCAAGGAAAACCACCGTCACCCCTCCTCTGGGAAGTGCTGAGCAAAGGCGAGTCCCCAGGCAATACGGCTGATTTGATCAGCACAAGGAATGCAAGCTCCACCCCCCAGTCGTACTTAGACTCCTCATTGGGTGAGCAACTCAGCCAAGCAACACAGTTGGAGCCTCCGTCCTCCCTGGCCAGCAGGGAGGGAGAGGAGCTGCTTCCTTTGAAACCCGGGAAATTTAAGGGACATCATCAATAAGGGACAGCAGCGGGACACGGCGCTGGGATAAGGGACTTTCCCGCCAAATAAGGGACGGTTGACAGCTATGCTTTTAACTGGATCAAGTTTCTTAGGAGGCATCTCTGAATCGTTTTAATCACTAGAATAATACCTACGTTACAGTGGCCAACGAAACAGAGTATTTTCGCCGATGTGAGGAAACATATTGATTTCCATCAGCTGCTGTGATAAAAATGACATGATGCTCTTTCCAAGGTGGCAGTTCTGGAGCTTTGAGGATGGGGAAACTCATTTAATCACAGCAGCTGCTGAAGTTGGGAGCCAAAATGTTTTGCCACTTAAATGAAAAAAAATACTGTTTTGTTAATCACAGTAGAATTATAGAATCATAGAGTTGGAAGCGACTCTGTGGGCGACCTAGTCCAACCTCCTCCAATGGAGGAATCTCATCTAAAGCATCCATGACAGGTGCTCATCCAACCTCTGCTTAAATACCTCCAAGGAAGGAGTGTCCACAACCTCCCGAGGGAGACTGTTCAACTGTCAAACAGCTCTTACTAACCCCTGTGTAGCAAAATATGAGTCAGCAATACCAAAAGCAACACAATGGCCAGAAACAATAACAATGTGAAAAACTTTATGGAATAATTCAAAACATCAAAACTAACAAACTGAAGTCTCTACATAATCTCATGAGCACTGTTCCAGAGTATTTTTCATTATATCCTTTCGAAAAATGATTGGTTAATGTAGAAATTACATATCTTTCTACTTACAAGTGTTGAACTAATTGGCTGATGAAGAATTCAACGAAACAGTAGTTGTTATTCGGAAACACTGTTCAGCAGAGTTCAGAGTTGGACATCAGGACGTTTGCTAATTATACAAAGCTTCACAGCTTGCTCTCTGCCGGGTAAAGTCTGGCACCGTGATTCATTTAAGAACTTTCCGAGACTTTCAGAGACTTTAGTTTGTTAGTTTTGATGTTTCGAATTATTCCACAAAGTTTTTCACATTGTTATTGTTTCTGGCCATCGTGTTGCTTTTGATATTGCTGACTCAAACAACTCTTACTGTCAGAAAGTTTTTACATATGCTTAGTCGGAATCTCCTTTCTTGTAACTTGAAGCCATTGGTTAGAGTCCTGCCCTCCAGTGGCGTAGCGTGGGTTATCAGCACCCGGGGCAAGGCAAGTAATTTGCGCCCCCTAGTCCCAGCGCCTGCCAACCTAGCAGTTCGAAAGCACCTCCGGGTGCAAGTAGATAAATAGGGACCGCTTACCAGCGGGAAGGTAAACGGCGTTTCCGTGTGCGGCTCTGGCTCTGGCTCTGGCTCTGGCCAGAGCAGCGATGTCACGCTGGCCACGTGACCCGGAAGTGTCTCCGGACAGCGCTGGCCCCTGGCCTCTTAAGTGAGATGGGCGCACAACCCCAGAGTCTGTCAAGACTGGCCCGTACGGGCAGGGGTACCTTTACCTTTACCTTTAACCCGTGGATTTGCGCCCCCTAACCCATAGATTTCCCTAACCCCCAGATGTTGTGCCCGGTGCGGCCGGCCCCCCTGCACCCCCCACGCTACGCCACTGCTGCCCTCTAAAGCAGGAGAAAATAAGCTTGTTCCCTCTTCCATGTGACAGCTATGTGATGGCTATCATATCTCCTCTCAGTCTCCTCTTTTCCAAGCTAAGCAAACCCAGCTCCTTCAACTGCTCCTCATAAGGCTTGGTTTCCAGACCCTTGAACATTCTTGGTTGGTTGCCCTCCTCTGCACCCATTCCAGCTTGTCAACCTCCTTCTTAAATTGTGGTGCCCAGAATTGGACACAGTATTCCAGGTGTGGTCTGACCAAGGCAGAATAGAGATCAACTATTATTCCATTTGATCTGGACACCATTGTTCTGTTGACAGATATGCAACATATGTGTGTATTTTTCTACATATATACACAAAGCCCTTGATTACTAGGCAGCTTCCTTATAATTTCAGTCTTAATAAAGATGCAGCTACTTTTCATAAGTAGCAAAAATGGGAGTGGAGAATGGCTTTTTTAAAAGTTCTTGATCTTTACAAGTTTTGGCAACCTGGTTAAATGAATGACACACATTTCTTCTCTGTGCTGTATGGTATAACACTGGAAGGCTAGTGAAAGAGGCTCCCCTTCTGCTCTGCTCTGTTCATGTTTGTTTATCAAATTCAAAATGGATAACACTAGCTATCTATTTGTTTTGCAAAGAGGTTACTTGTTTGGCTTCCAAGGGCGCAAAACATTCTTGGCTATCTACCAGTAGCCTTTGCTGTTTATTCTGCAGTGCAAACAGATAGCTGTCATGCTGACTTTTGGAATAACAAATCCAGTCAGCCAGAAGGGTTTTAATAACAAATCCAGTCAATCAGAATGGCTTTTAATAATTCTAATTAAACAATAACAACAACACCCTTCTCATTTATGCATGAACAACAAAATAATTTATTAATCAGAAGATTTTTGGGGGAGGAGAAATCACAGCACATCTGTATATTAGCAGAAAATACTTGGGCATGCACAATTTATGGAATTCACTGTTAGATTTAGTGATAGCCACTCACAGATGTTCTTTTTCTGAGGCTCTGCTTTGGGTCAGAAATCCATTTGTTGGTACCCCAGACCTTATCAACTCTGTTACATGAACAGCAACCACAGTTTTATTCTGGCAACCTTTCTGGAGTTTATTCCATTCTTGAATGTATCAGATCCCAAGTAGCACCAGCAGAAAGGGGTTTAGCAGGAGGGGATTTTCCCCTCCTTCTCCTAGCAATCCCATGAAAACCCTTAGGGATTCCCTTGAATTCCTGAGGGTGGGGGGCTGAGGGAGAAGCTGGCACCACCAACAATCAGGAAGTTGAGTTACTCTCATGAAAGGTGTCTCTGCCTGACTTGTGAGATATTCTTCTGAGCACACCTGCACAAGGATGGGCTGTTAAATTCATGGTCTATGGCTTCTGAAGCTTGCATTAAAAGTGTAATATTTTTGCAATATGTGTTTAGTTTTTTATACTAGTACCCAAAAGAACTGGCTAGTGTGAAGTGAAAAAATGTCACTTCTATCCAGCGTAAATCTTGTGGGTCAATTATGTGTACTTTTCAAAAAATCTGCCTGGGAGATGGACTCTTGAAGTGCTCTGTGATTGAAACATCATACAGTGTACTGCTGCCTATATGCATTTATCTGGAGAAAAATAGTTGATCCCAATGCAGCTTATTTCCAAATAGAGATGCATAAACCCCCACATGCTCCTTCCATAGCAGAACAGTAGATATACCCATTATTTGATCTCATGCAATACTCAATATTTTTCCTTCTGTGCAGATTTCATTGGTTTGGGAGGGGGAAAACCACTATGTAGAAAAAACAGTCTCCAGAATTTTAGTCAAGTGAAATTCATAACATTCTATTTCATTAGTTTCAAGTCCAGAAAGAATTTGAATAAATGGTTGCTAAATCATCTCATATCACTATGCTTTACTTGTCTGGGAATGGGGTATTTCAGTGGCAGACAAGTTCTTTGATAACAGCTTGAGAAGAGATAAACCATAGTGTTGAAGAGACTCATAAATTTGCCGCAACCATGAGTTTTTAAATAATGACTCTTCCTGAACTTCTTCCATCAGACAGAGTCTCAGAAGATTACCATCAGTTCTTTGCATATTTTGAAGCCAACAAAGACAAGGCTCTTATGTGAGGAGCAGCTTTGATTTTTAAGACTCCACTTTCTTTTCTAACCAAAGGAATTTGGATATTATTTCGAAAGGAAAGAACTTGCTTTCAGAAACTTATTTTGTAATACTTCAAGTTCCTTTTCTAATCCCGTGCCCCAGAGTTCTACAGAATCTCTCTCTCAAGCAGGGTGAGAGGAGAGAAAGATTTAACTTATTACACATCAAGCACCTTCCATTGCTGGAATAAGTACCCGTCACATTTAGTGCTCCAGAATTTTAACATGGCTTAAAAAGTTTTCTCAACCCAAAATTTAGAAAGGTGAAATGTGATGACGCTCCCCAATAGAAGATTAAAAACTCACCCTTCACTATCTGAAATACTGTTGTTCTAGGGCAGAGGTGGGGAACTTCAAGTCTGGGAGCCAAATGCAGCTTTTCAGCTCTCTTTATTGTCATTGAAATTATTCCTAAGCCTCTTGGAATGTTCCTAGAATGCCCCTCCTTTTAAAGAAACTTTATTGTTTTAAAAAATGAAGACAAAATATAAACAACATCAAACATACAGGTGAAATTCGGAAAATTAGAATATCGTGGAAAAGAAGAAGAAGAGTTTGGATTTCATATCCCGCCTTTCACTCCCCTTCAGGAGTCTCAAAGCGGCTAACATTCTCCTTTCCCTTCCTCCCCCACAACAAACACTCTGTGAGGTGAGTTCATTTCTTTCAGTAATTCAACTTAAAAGGTGAAACTAATATATGAGGTAGACTCATGACATGCAAAGCGAGATATGTCAAGCCTTTATTTGTTATAATTGTGGTGATCACTACAGCTGATGAAAACCCCAAATTAACAATCTCTGAAAATTAGAATATTAAATGAAATCAGCAAAACAAGGATTGCAAATAGAGCAATACTGGACCTCTGAGAGGTAGGAGCAAGCACGCATATGTACTCAGTACTTGGTTTGGGCCCCTTTTGCATCGATAAATGCGGCGTGGCATGGATGCTATCAGCCTGTGGCACTGCTGATGAGATTCTGCAGATGAGAACTGAGAAGGGGTAGTTCGACCCCCTTTCCCAAATAAGACACTGTTAGGTCTCAAGAAGTGGGAGAGTTAGGAGGCAGCCAGAGCATTGCTAGGCAATCCACACATAAGCAGAGGACTGAGAGTGTGTCGAGTCCCTGTTCTAGGAGACTGGATAAGATCAGAGGACAATGAAAGGGCAAGAGGGGAAAGACAGGAATTTGGCGTCCTTTCTGCTATGAAAGGATTGGCGATTCAGACTGACCAACTATTGTCAATGCGAGCAGGTGAGAAGCCGTGCTCTGGATGTGTGTTTTTTTGTAACTAAAGGTACATAAAACATAATGATAGGAGTCATTACTTCTTATCGGGGCTTGCTTGCCTGCCTGATATCATTACAGTTACATGTCACAAGATTGGGGAAGGGAAGTGGATGCACAGCACATGTTTGTACATGCAATTTCCCACCCAGTTATGCATATGAATACAGACATACACATAGTGAAAGCATTTACAAAGAGTAGAAGGTGGACAGCCTTCAAAAACCTGCGTATTTGGTATAGATTTGGAGTAGGCAGTGTGATGCCAAGCGTAAGTTGGTAGACCATCCCTTACCTATGTTGGCTGATCTGAAGGGCACCACGTTGGCATCTGGTATAGATGCTAGCATTCTTTGCAAGCACATTGTTTTCTTTTCCAGAAACCAACAAAAGATACACAGCAAAGTTAACTGTTTGTTCAGAATGTCTGTATAGTCCCACGATTTTCCGCAGCCCTAATATTTCCCTCTAGGTTGATATGTGACTTAGGTTAATTTTAAGCTATAGGATAATTATGCAGGACAGAACAAGTTACCCCGAAGGCATATTTTTTAAACCAAAGATATGGAATACAGCTTGTTCTGTAATGGTCTCTGGGTAACAGGAACTTTTTTTAAAAAAAGGAAGAAGGTTAAATTACCAGGTAACCTTGAACCAGTTTTGTCAGATCGTTGCACCTGAGAAAAAGATAAGACACCTGGCAGAGATGTTAGATCCGATTGTTTGTGGCAGTGAGGGAGATAAGCAATGTGGACATGAATATTGTAGCTGCTTGGAGTCCAAGGAGTCTCACACTGACCTGTACATTAAGTTATGTATTTGGATACCTGCCACGAATTAAACTCTGTTCCTTGGCTGCAGGAAGCAAAGACAGATTTTGCAATACTCCGACCTCATTTGGACCTCCTCCATGTCCTGTTTTGAGCACTGAGAAGAATGTGGCCAAATTGTAACCAGTTATGGGTTTTTATAGATTCATAACAAATAGATTTAATGGACAAATAAATACTGCATTTTTTTTAATAGGTTCAGATTTACATGTGAAGAGGGCTTCTCTGGGTAGCCATGCAAAATCATTTAGTGGTTATGCTTAAATACCATTGTAAGTTGTGGGCAATAGTAAACATGGAAGGTAATTCCTATGAAACTATTTTTTCATATTTCATTGAGATAGAAAGGGAGTCTTCATTTTGCAGTTTGAGGATGACCTTTTCATGAAGAGTCAGTTCAGACCTGACTTCAATCCATCTTCTTCCTTGTTAATGGTAATACATTCGTTAGGTATGTGAGTACATAAGTTCCCGTTTCCTGTGCATAGTTATGTAAATGGACAGATTATGCGACTAACTTTGAACAAGGGAAGACCATTTGCAGGAGAAATTGTCCAAATCGGAGAAACTCAAGCGAGTGACAGTGACTTACAAGGCCACAAGAAGCAAGATTATTACGAGAAGCTTAATGGGAAGCAAGACTTGCAGGAAACCATCCAATACTACTTGGAAGAAAGGAAGTGAGATATATTTTGCTTAAATGATTTAATGCTGAAGACTTGATATTTCTTATATCTTTTGTAACTCAGGGTCAACCCAATGTTTTTCCTCCTCTCTCTCCTATTCTGAATAAGGCAAGCACTGAAATTCAGTTCATTGCTAGTGATGAAGTCCCTTTAGGGCACAGAAGTGAAACAAAGAATCAAATCACTGAAATACTTTTCTATGGTTGTATCTTCTGTTTCATAAAATGTGTGTGTGCGCGCACATGCACACACACATGCACACTGTATATTTCTTCACTTAAAAAGAAATAGTACAGGGCAAGATCTGATGGCCTTATTTCAAATGAATATTTGGGGGGGGGGGCATATTGATGGTAAGAGCAGTTTGAAAATTTAACCAATTACCTAGAAGGATGGAGGACTCTCTCTCTCACTGAAGGTCTTCAAGCTAGGCTGGGCTTGAAGCTGTTGCAAGTGCTCTAGCTCTCCATTTCCTGCATTGAACAGGAAGGTGGACGAAATGCTTTACAATGTCTCAACTCTATGATTCTGCATTTAGCCCATGGAAGCAACAGCTCTTTGCCAAAAGAAATTGTACACTGCAAAGCTCTATAGCTAAGCCAGTGCTTTCCCCCTCCCCCCATAAAAACCCTGTTTTGCTCATATTCAAGGAAAGGGAAGGGAGGGAAGACAACCCCTCCCCCCAAATCCAAACAATCCCCAAACAGATGATGAAGTGGAGTCTGGTCCATCTGGGCAAATGGGTCCCTGTTCCACCAACATTATTCTGCAGCCTCCACCTGCCTGCCTTCCTATTTATTTAATCAACCAGTCCAGTTACACAAGTCAGCCGTGGCAAAACTAAATTTAGCTGGCTCTGGCTGTCGTTGCTCCTGGTTCCACTTATTGCTGGCGTCCTTGTCTTCTGCTTCACCAATCCCAATGGGCACCAGGAACCACTGGTGATGTTCATTCCCGACAAAAACAATTATGTGAGCACTCTTTGCCCAGTGCTCACTCTTACACAATCTCATTTCTTGAAAAAAGGAAGTTGGGTTGCGGTTGCTGTTGACAAAATCTTGACAAATCATGGGGCACAATCTTGACAAATCATGGGGCCCTGCTCGACATCACTGCTGACGCGCCACGCCCCCACTAAGCCTGGCTATCAGCAGCGGACTCGGGGGCAGGGTTTAGCCAATTAAACGCGGCCACGGCAGCCCCGTCCCTCATTGCGCTGCCGGGTTATGGCCATTGAAAAGTCCAGGAAACTCATAAATCATGTGGTTGCTCGCAAATTACGTTATATGAATGGCCAGGTTATTCCGCATGGTGACATTCGAATTGGCGATGAATCATTGTTCTGGGATGACAGTGTTCATCTTTCAGATCGTGGCAATGACATATGGCTGGCTGACATCATCAAAAGCCTCAGGGATTGGTTGCAGCTGTGGTCTCGGGTGGTGGTTAGGCATTGGAACGTGTGGTTGTTGTATGGAAGGGCAGGGTGTGGCCATCGCCTACCCCTTCACTTATGGGTATTCCGTTAAAGGAATCCAGCGGTCATGGATCCTGTCCGATGCCCTGCTGTGCTGGTGGCTATGGCACAACCCCCGGTGACATCAGGGGAGAGCTTACAGTTGTATTTGCATCAACAGGCTCCCCCTACTGGTGATTAACCCCTGCTAGACTCACCCCTCTCTGAGTGGGTGGAGTCAATTTTGCTGTTATTCCACTGCCTAAGCCAATACCTCTCACATGCTGTAATCAATAAAGTTGTGGCCTTTTCTAGCCCATAAACCTAGAATACTGTGTCCATGTGTCTTTCTTGTCCCAAGCAAAGGGGGCGGGTCCTCAAATGACAAGCTGCCTTATACTGAATCCATTGGCCCATCTAGTCCATTATTTTCTATACTGTTTGGCAGTGGCTATCCAGGCAGATTCTTTCCCAGTCTTACCTGGAGTTACTGTGGATTGACCCTGGGATCTTCTACATGTCATGCCTGTGTTCTACCCATGAAGTATGGCTGCAAAATGAGGTAACATGTTCAGAGAGGTTCATCAGAACTTCCAGGTACCACTAATTTCAAATGTTTAGTGCTCTGCCACTGGATTCAGTGAGATTTGAAGTTTGGCTCAGCCATGACCCATGATTTGTACTCAAGTTACTGAACAAATCAGCAGCTTTATTAGACCTGTCAGTGAATAACAAGAGGAAGCGATGTAACATCAATTTTTGTGGGGCCCTGCAAATCATTTTGATCTAAGATAAATCTCTTTTGTGTGACAAACCATTTCTGATTTGCTTGCATCCCACATAACTGACATGCTTATGATTGTATCTTTAGAAAAGTTTATTGAAAATATCCTACAAGATGCAACACCAGCAATTGTGTCTAATAACCGCTATATGATTTAAAAGCAGGAATTGTTCCTTCTTCCGTGTATAATAGCTAAAGGTTACAATCATCCACCCCTCGCTCCCCACACTGCAATAAAAAGGAGCTACCTTTTCTTTTGTGTTTGATGGAACACAAAGTAACTTTGCCGAGTTAAAGCAAAAGCCACTCCAACTCCTTATACTAATTTTAGCATGACAATGCTAACAAATATAAACTGGGTTCCTAGATTCATTTCTTCTTCATCCTGGGATGGGCAATCTGTTACTTGCAGTGGTGAGTGGTGAGTGGATTAGGGGAACTAGGCTGGGGAACTAGGCTCCTTCCCAAAGCCTGGGAAGCTTCTGGCCTGCTTAGGGAGTGAGGCATAATGCTCTGATGGGTCCAATAGCCATTCCATCACCTTGCCAAAGCCTGACAGGTTTTGGAAGGAGGACTACAGCATCCTGTCAGAGACATGGCACCTCCTTCCCAAAGCTCAGTGTCAGGGCCTGGACTGAGGAGGAATGGTGGGGGCCGCCCGCCTTGTCCTGAAACTTCTTGAGAACAGGAGGACAGTACAGTGGTACCTCGGGTTACATACGCTTCAGGTTACAGATGCTTCAGGTAATAGACTCCGCTAACCCAGAAATGGTACCTGGGGTTAAGAACTTTGCTTCAGGATGAGAACAGAAATCGTGTTCTGGCAGTGCGGCGGCAGCGGGAGGCCCCATTAGCTAAAGTGGTGCTTCAGGTTAAGAACAGTTTCAGGTTAAGAACGGACCTCCAGAACGAATTAAGTTCTTAACCCGAGGTACCACTGTATAGATTTAGAACGGTGGTTTGCAGAAGGACATAGTTCAGAGGCTGCAGAAGGGAAAAGCTGGGAAATATTGGAAAAGGAACAGCAGGAAAAAGCAACACTGAGGGAGAAACAGCTGACAGACTCAGTGTCTTTGGAGAGAGTTCCTGATCCCACCACTCCCAGGACTAGGCGGACATTGAGGGTAGGAGAACAGAAAGCTCAGTTCAGCTGGGGATGATGTAGGATAAAGGAGACCGTGTTAGGATATTTCCGTTCCACCTTAAAAGGGAGCAGGCTTTGTGAGTCACAGAGTCTGCGTATTTCCTGTTCACAGGATGTTTCTGTTGTGTCTATGCTTTTGTTTTCTCTCTGTGCCTGAGACATCAACGCAGGCAGTCATGTTTTCTTTGTTCTGACCAACGCTGAATAAAGTTGTAAATAATGCTCTCCTGCGTGCATCTTTTGCTGTGCGAATTCTGCTGATAGAGCGTGCATCAGCTCTGGAATGTGGCAAGCTATTTCTGGAGCTCATGTCGCTAATTGAATGATACTGTGTGTCTACGGGAGATCGATGGATCGTCCGGAATCGACGTGGGGTCATGATGGCCTTTGTCTCCCTGGCAGTATCCCAACAGACCGAGGGGGGTTGGACTTTACTTGGAGAAATCACCATTATCTAGAGAGAGACTGCATTCCTTTCTCTCTCTCTGATTATTGAACAAACTAATTGGTAAGAACTCTTTTTAAAAAATCTGCTTCTTTGCTGCCACCATGGGAGGGAGTAGATTTCCTGAAGCCTGACACCCTGGAAGCTTCTGCCCAGCTTAGGGAGGGAGGCATGATGCTCACATGTGCGACGTTAAGACATCATGATGCCACACACATGATGTTGCCCCCCATTGCCCTCACAAGCTGGTGCCTCTGGTTCTACCTGTTCCCCTTTGAAAAATTTAGCCGCACATCATTGGTTGCTTGGCCTAATTACATGTGCATGGTAATGGGTGGGGTAGAGAGGAAAGGAAGTTGGAGAGGGGTGCTTGGCTGCTTTGGGTTCTGGCCCAACCCAAATTTGGCTTTGGCCTTGCCCACCTCTAACTCACTTCTGGCTCATGTCTGGCATGCACTCCCCTTGACAGATTACCTCCTTGAAGGAATGCAACTCTGGATTGATAAATATCAAACATTTGGCATGCTCTGATGAAATTGGCTCTGGCCTACAGAAATGTATGTTGCAATATGTTTGTTTGTCTTTTAGGTGCCATAGGACACGCCATGGAAGAAGACTCAAGAGACAGAGTAACAGTGAAAAGGTTGGAATAAATAAAGAAATAATAAAAAATTGTCCAGTAGCACCTTAGAGACCAACTAAGTTTGTTCTGGGTATAAGCTTTCGTGTGCATGCACACTTCTTCAGATACACTGAAACAGAAGTCACCAGACCCTTATATATAGTGGGATGGTGGGGTGGGGTTTTTTGCTGAAGGGTAGTAGGAGATGGGCTATTGACTCAATGGGTATGGTAAACCTGTTGACGACTGTGAACGACTGCAATTAGTCCTACAGGAAAAAGCAAGGGGTAGTATGCAGATGACCAAAAATAGCTTTAGCATATGTAATGAGACAAGAATCTACTATCTCTATTCAGACCAAGTCTCTCCATAGTTTTCAGTTTAGTAATACGCAAACCATGTATCTGAAGAAGTGTGCATGCACACGAAAGCTTATACCCAGAACAAACTTAGTCGGTCTCTAAGGTGCTACTGGACAATTTTTTATTATTTATTTATTTATTTATTTATTTATTTATTTATTTCGGTTGTATCAGCCCAACACGGCTACCTACCTGAGTGAAAAGGTTGTATTTATTCAAATATAGCAATAGAAGATCTGCCAAACAAGAACCAAATTATGTAAGTATGAGCAGGTGGGTTTAAAGTGACCTTCTGCTGAAGAAGGTTTGTCACATGAAAGGCAATGGTGGTGAGTTGCATACTCTCGTGGTCTCCTCTTTGAACTTCTGCAGATCTGGCTACTGTCCAGTGAAGTGAATGGACCAATTGCCCAGCATCTCTAATGTTATTTCTTTGGCTGATAAAGCAGAAGATGTTTTAGTTAGCACAAAAAATGTATCTTGGTTTATAGAGCTATTATGCACCTGTTAGTGATCATAAAGAGCCTTCTGATCTGCCCTTCATAGACCAGGAATCTCCTACTGCTCATCAGTGCAGGAGTTCCTGGACAGATGGAACACCCATTAAGCTGGATTGCGCACCTGCTATTGCCTGTCTTGGGCTATGTAAATTGGCAAAAAGAATGGCTGGTCCAAGTATGAGCTAATGGAATATCAAAATCCATCTTATGTGCCATAGAAGAGGCAGTTTCCTGATTATATTCTACCTGGGCTATTTAAAGTTATTCCTACCCAGAGAAATGGGTAATAGGCACATTCAGCCTTTCCTTTGTCGATTAAGAAGCATAAAGTGGTCACTGGAGTCTAAAATGTCTGATACATGCCATTACATTATGTGAATGCTGATAGTCCATTGCTGTTTCCAGCAATGAATACACAAAATATGGATGGGACATTTTATTAAAGAACTATTTGCACATGCTGGGGATTCTACTTGTGCCAGTGTCACTGCAATGTACCCACAGATTCATGCCAGTCGTATTAAATGTGGAATTATTCAAAGGTTAAAATCCCATCTACATTTATTTTGAGGCAAGATGCAAAGTACTGTCTCCTGTTATTGTGCTTAACTCTATTGTCTTGGAATCAGAGGAAATTTAGGCTATCAGTGAGTGCCATGACAAAGCATGGAACACTTTGAGACACTGGCTCTTTCTTCTGAATAAACATGCATAGGATGTCACTGTTAATAATCAACTAATGCTATGGTATCCCACAATCCCTTTGCATATCCTTAGTGAAGTAATAAAGATACTTTCTAAAATATGAATATTCTAAAATTGCCCTAAATATTTGTTAATAAAATAAAATCCAGTTCAGTCTTCTAGTTTAGCAGCGTTCTTGGCAAAATGAAATTTAAATTAGCAAATCAATCTACATAAGAGCTTGCATGTCATCAACTTTTTAACACCCTTGTTGAAAGCTAGGCTCTTCCAACACACATTATAGATGCACATAATTATTAGCCAGAAATTAAAAGCAAGATTCATATCCAAATATTTATAGAGTGTTTAGCTAAATTTATGGAATGCACACATACATACACACTGCCTTCTCCATAGGAGTCCATTTGTGCAAGTTTAACTTGGAGTGTTATTGACATAAAACATTACAAATTTATCACCAGGATCCGGGAGAAAAAGTAAAAAAATTATTCACCCTGCTTACCATAAAACATCTGATTGTAAAAATGTCTGATTCATACTGCAAGATATGATAATCTTAAAGGTGTCTTATATTATGCACATTATGAAGCATATATTTATATGAAGCTGGCTAGAACTTACAAATTGCCCACATACTAAAATCAAAATGGTACCAAACTATGGAACTAAGTGTATCATAGATGCTGCCACTGTCTTTTTAGCCAACGAATTGAAAGGACTGAAAAATGAAATATGTTCTTCTGTTTTCATTACATTTTTTCCCTTCAATGACCAATGTAAAATATGAATGTGTAACTCAGGAAAAATTCTGTGGTGCTCCTGCTCACTGTGATGACAGAAAAGACACAAACCTGAAGTCAGGAATGGCATTATCCAGCAACCAGGAAGAGAACATTTCCTTGAAGTATGCCATCAAGTTGCAATTGCACCCAGATGTCATTTGTGTTCTGTCAATACTGTATGTGGCATCTCTTTCAGCTTCAACATTATCACTTCCCAAAGAATTCTGGGTGGCACAGAAATGGGGGTGTAGAACCTTGCCTTTGAATCTGACTGTTCTAAATCAAATTGAAGAAGCTTCTTTTAATATCAAAAAGCCTTTAATCCTGTAAAGAAAGTTCCTGTGCTTTAGTGGGGATACTAAAGTACTTTCCCTTGTACTGATTGTTCAATCAAGGGTGAAATTCTTCCTTCACATTGAATGCCTTTTGTATAATGGAAGGACATTTCATACCATTAATGTTCAGAACAAGAAAATGCTTTAGTTACTCCAACATCAAGGACTTTGACTTTTATTTTCAATTAATTCAGAGGATCAATGTAAAGAGGCGCATGTGAAGCTCCGGAGTGTATTGAAGAGTTCATGTGCTCAAAATTAACCATGCATGATGAATTTTAGAATACCTTTTCTTGGGCTCCAAATATAAAGAGACATGTTTTGTGGGTGTGAAGGTGGAGCCTTTGCAACCTCATGGCATCCACACTTCTTAGCCATTAGAGATGTGTGAATATGTCCATTTTGGTTTCTCTCATTTTCTCTTCCTCCCCCACATCTTAAGTTCAATTCTCCAAATTTCCACACCAGTTTGAAACCCCTGCAACTATTAGAATTGGGAAGCACACTGGAAACTTCTCTAGCTTAACAATTATTCTAACTCTCTACCCTAACCATCTGAGCCTGGGAGCCTGAACACTGTATAACATGACAAACTACTGGACATCAGAAATGAAAATGCTGTAACAACAACAAGATGAGAATGAGGAGAAAGGGAGAGAAAATTGCAAGGTAGTAGACTCCCAATGCTTCTATAGAAAAATGTGTATCTACTGAGAAAACCACAGCTTCTTGCAATCTAAATCATAGCTGAAACAATACTTTTTTAAAAAGTCACTCTTAGTAGGTTCACCTATCACTGCCCACATACTGATTTAAGAATTCATAGAATCAGTTCATTAAAATGGGCTCCTCCACGTTTACCTTTTGTGCCATGTACAGTATCTAGGCAAAGGTCCACACTTTAAAGTGCTGTGTGAATTTTTTTTTTTTTTTATTCTGCCAGGGAGCTTTCCCCACAAAAACCCACTCTTTACCACTGAATAGGAGCAAAAGGAAAACCTAAATAGCCATGTTAAAGAGTAGGGGGGGGGGGTCTGATAATATTTTACCTTCTCCACTGTCTTTCAGTCACCTTGTTTATTCTTTGACCCTCTGTGAGTTCCCCTTTCCCAAAGCACAGATGGTGGATTTAAGTTGCTTCCTCTTCAGACTCTGGAGATCTTTCTGCTGGGGAGATGCTATGAAATGGTTGGCTGAAGGTCCCAAAAGAGTCTCTCCTGTGCACATAGCTTGGTGCAAATATATTGTCCCATCCATCATATTGCGAGTTCAAGACAGGTTTACACTTGTTTTCCAAGATAACTTGTCCAGGTGTGTTTTCAAGTTGACAGGTCAGCTTCTATGCTCATAAAACCTGCTTGGTACATTGGCCACAGACACAACGCCTGCTCCAAAGCTCTTGAGGTCACCAGAAATATTCCCATTAACTTCAGTGGACCCAAATTAGTCCCATTTGCTCAACAACCCAGCGGAAGTTTCTGCTGAGGGAGTACAGATTTATGACCATACCATGCCAGATGCTAGAATTGACATTCCCTGTTCCATAATTCCGGTGTCAAACCCAAGCAGGAAAAGAAAGAACATCAACATTAGCAATCATAGGAGGGAACCTTCTTGTTGTTTCAGTGTTTCTTTCTTGTATCCACTGGAGACCTCTTGGAAGATCTCCTGGTTGCTGATACCTAAGAGCAACCTTAACTGGGAAGCTTTCATACAGGTCAAGACATATAGGCTGTAGTCTACTGGCACAAGGAGGGTTTTGTGACAATTCACCCAATGCCTTATCTGCCAAAGTTGTGACAGTTGCTATGAGGAAGGCAAAAATCCCAGGTTGGCCAATAGAACTGCAGGACAAATTCTTCCCCAGGCCTGAATATGACAACTGATTGCCATCCATAGCAAGGTCAACAATAAAACAAAATCTCGAATAGGTAGGTGTAAACCTAAATAGAGGGTAGGTGAGTGGGAGATCCTAATGGACAATATTGCCAGGTAAGGGGCAACCACTCACTTTAACCCCAAAGGGCAGACCACAGTGAAGTTCTCATGAGGACACAGTCAGCTCCACTCCCTGGCCAGGTCAGTCCCATGGCTTGCCTGCCATTGGCCAGTTTTGCAGGTGGCAGATTCATATTTCCTAGCTACCAGGAGAGGCTTCTGCTTCTCCTGCTGATGGGAAACCTAGCTGAGGGCAATGTGTGGGGGAGGTGGGTCCCAGGCCTTGTTAAAAGTAAGCAGAATTGTATCTGGTCTCCATGCAGTTCCTCATTTTGACCAGGTAAAGATGCACAAACTGCATCACCACCTGTTATCCCTCAGGTTCTCAGTTTCAGATCCACCATGGTGGTGTCCTAACACTAGGTATAAAGAGAGTACTATACCTTTGGGGAAGTTGAATATCTTACTAGGGCTGACCATCCACAAAATTAGAAACCTAGGAAGCTGCTATAAACAGTCACATCACTGAGCCATCTAGCACAGTGTTGTGTACACTGATTGGCAGCTGATGTTTCAGGCAAGAGTTTTCCCCAGCCCTGCCTGGAGATGTTGAGGACTGAATGTGGGTACCAATTTTATACTGTCAAGTGTCCTGATGATCTGTCCCAGGCCTTAAACTTAGCTATGGACGCTGAAGTCATACACACATTTACTTGAGTGTAAGTCCCATTGAGTTCAGCAGGTCTTACTTCCGAGTAGCTAAATAAAGAGCCGCATGGTAGCTTTTGCAATCAGGTGTAATGTTGAAACGTAAGGGAGCCAATCTCACAATAATTTAAATATGTTCCCATCACGGATTCAGTTTTCTATTAAGAGTGCCGGGATAGAAGTAGAATTGGAAAGGTATCAAGAGACAAAGCAATGCGAGGCTTTGCTGATTTCTTTATTTCCATTATTGAGCAATTTCAGCCTGGTTTTCCATTTTAATGAGAATGTTGATTACGATGGCATTTTGGTTCTTAGAAAGAGGCTGGTACATCAAAAATAGGAGTGTTGCCAAGTTAAGTGTTAAATGACAGATTCACATGCAATTGCTTTGTCTCAGCATAGCTGAATTCTGGACACCTAATTCCAGTGGAAGCAGAGCTTCAAAGTTTATAAAGCATAGCATGGAACTAAACCCTTACTGCAGTCTTGGTTGATGAAACAGTCAGCCAAGTCTTGGTGGAGATTTATGTTGCAAAAGTTTTGTGACCGTGCTGCAGGGAAACCTTTGCAAAATAAATACCCACAGGCTTAAGATTTTTTTACAAATAAAAAATAGACTAAATTAGCATTCCCCAACCTAATGCCTTTCAAATGTGTTGGACTACAACTTCCATCATCCCTGGCTATTGACCATACTGGCTGGAGCTGATGGGAAGTGGAGTCCAACACTTAGAGGGCAACACTCTGGGAGAACTACACATGCTTAAATTCTGCATTTCAGATTGTGGTGTTCTGTTGGAGGAGGGTGGAGTCTGGTTTGTATTTTTAAACTTTTATCTGTACAAAACCAGGAACATGGTCAACCACCTAAATGCAGCTAACAGTTGCTAGAAATTAATAAAGAATTTGAGCACATTGCTAATATCAAGTTGAAGCTGTTAAAGCTCATTGCTTTATGCTTCCTTTCCCCTGCCATGGTTGTAGCATGCAATGCTGGATGTCAAATCAATGTGGCACACAGTTTCCACACCAGCAACCAGCAACCAGCTGCCTTCTGGTAATAATACTGACATGGGAACTCTCTGCACCAGCAGACAAACTGATGTATTGGTTGGCACACTGCACAGTATGACTGTGTGACAGAGGATAAAAGTCCACACACAGTGTTTATATGTAATTGGTAAACACACCATGGCTCTTATTAGCCACTAGTTCAGCTGGTCACTCATAGATCTGATGGTAAAACTGGTTCCATTAGACTTACATCTCATCACACAGAAATGTCATTTGGTGTATTAGGTATTATTCAAAACCCAAATGACAGAATGGACTTGTCCCAGACTAAGTTAGTTGTGAAGTAAGTTTTCAATGGGTTTCAACTAAGTTGAAAGTTTTCAATGGGTTTCAACTGGTACCAGGAGGATCTAACTTACTGTGGATCACACATAATCATGTTTGGTAGTGACACAACTCAACAGAACATGGCTAGCCCCTGCAAGATCGTATTTCAAGAGGATACATTGTTCAGGAAGGGTGTGTCTGATGATCAGTCGGATATCAAGACAGGAGGTTCCAACTAAGGCATAAAAGCCAACAAGGAAAGCCCAGGAATGATGGAATCCAGCATGAAGGGTTTAAAACTATTTCAGTCCAAAAGCAATGAAAGGAGTAGTGGGGAAATGAGGACACATCACATATTGAAACATTATCTTCCTTGTAATGAAATAAATTAAGCCCCCCCCCTTTTTTTTACTTAAACACACACAAGGGTAGGGCATTTGATGTGGAAAGGAACTATTTTGTTTGGACATAATTAAACTCTATCATTTATCCCAAGATACAGAGCTGATTTCCCATTGTGTGCTAAGCTAAATTGTAAAAAGATAACTGGATTTAATAGCAGATTATATTTAAAGGTGAAGAAATGTCCAATTTGGTTTTTGATGCAGCTAGAGATTGCTTATCAATTCTGGAATGATTATGTTCTCATGGAAGGAAAGATATATTAATAGACTATAAAAATGCAGCTATAAAAAAAATGTGCTAAAGATTGATATGCTTTAAAACACACACACACAGAGAGAGACATATATAGTACAGGAATGCCAAAGACAAATGGACCTGAAGGAAAATATTAACATGGCAGAATAACTTAAGGAGAATGACATTGCTGGGAACATTTTTTAAAAAAATTGTAATAAACCATGCATGCTGTTATTTCTTGTGAAAATGACTTTGGCTATGAAGATGGTTGCGAACAGCAAAAATACAAACTGAATTACCTTGATTGAATCATAGATATACTTTCAGATATACTTTCATGAAGTCTGTGAAGATGATTTGACCAAGTACAAATTCTAGAAATGTGGAAAGGCTGATCAGTGATCATTTTAGACATGTGTGGCAGTGTCATGTATAGATAGAAAAATATTCAGGCAGACCTCACAAAGCAATCTATATTAAATGATTAAAACAATAAACACAATAACAATTATAGAATTTTAAAAAATGAACATGGAAAGAAAGGTTCCTTTTTGGAAACCTTTTCAGAAGCTGCTGTGATGGCAGTTTGAGTGAGAAAGAGGGGCCACCTCAGGTGGAAGATTGGAAGCTGGATGATGTCCACCAAACAGTCTCTGCTTCTTCTAGTTTCTCTTCAGTGTATGATAGTTATTTCAAAGAACCTGTGGGGACAGTTGGGTGGAGGGACCACCAGTGGGAAATGGACAGTGGCAGCTTGACAAGCTCTTCCAGTTTCTTCTCCTGTCCCCTCAGGCCAAAATGGTTCTTCAGAAGAAATTCTAGGAGCAGATGGTGGGGAAGGACTGCCACTAAAACTGGTAGTAGTGTTTCTACTTCTTCTCTGCTCCCCTTGGGGCAGTATGGTTCTTCAGAAGAACCTGAGGTGGCTGTTGCCACTATTGGTTGTGTACTGGTGAGGGTATAGGACATGAGAACTTTGATTGAACTTCACTTGCTGATGTGCCATTCACTTGTTTGTTTGCAACACATTGAATGAATGAATATCCATTGAATGCTGGGAAAGTGAAATGAAATTTGATGTGCATGTTTAGAACACAATTCTACATTTCACATTCAAGCACCCATTCCACTGGTGTTCATTGTCAAGGGGTTAGGAAAATGCAAAATATGCTATACAGTATATTTTGGGCAGTGGTTTGTTAGTTCTCAGGACGTGGGTGGCACTGTGGGTTAAACCACAGAGTCTAGGACTTGCTGATCAGAAGGTCAGTGGTTCGAATCCCCGTGACGGGGATAAATAGGTAGATAAATGCAAGTAGATAAAATTCTCTGGCGGGAATGTAAATGGCATTTCCATGCGCTGCTCTGGTTCGCCAGAAGTGGCTTAGTCATGCTGGCCACATGACCCGGAAGCTGTACGCCGGCTCCCTTGGCCAATAAAGCGAGATGAGCGCCGCAACCCCAGAGTCGGACAGAACTGGACCTTATGGACTGGACCCTTTACCCTTTACCTTTACCTTTGTTAGTTCTCAATAGGTTTGGCTGCCTCTTGAGATATCCTTGCCAAGCTCAGCACCTAAGGTCAGAGGTCATCATCAATGTTTGGATGCTGGGAGTCATTTTGAATCAAGACAAAGGGCTAAAATGTGACTTTGGTGTGACTTCAGCCTATTCTTTGGTGTGATGGGCTCTAACTATAAGGATTTGGACGCCTCTGAAGATATCAGTGCCCTCTTGGGCAGCCCTTCACCTATTTAGCATGATGGTTCCAAACTGTGCCAATTTGGATGCCTCTTAACATACAGTGGTACCTCGGGTTAAGTACTTAATTTGTTCTGGAGGTCCATTCTTAACCTGAAATTGTTCTTAACCTGAAGCACCACTTTAGCTAATGGAGCCTCCTGCTGCCGCCGTGTCGCTGGAGCACGATTTCTATTCTCATCCTGAAGCAAAGTTCTTAACCTGAGGTAATATTTCTGGGTTAGCAGAGTCTGTAACCTGAAGCGTATGTAACCTGAAGCATATGTAACCCGGGGCACCACTGTATTGTGACCCAACTCAGCATGAGGGTTCCTGAGGTGGAGAAGGTGCTCTTCATCAATTTTTGGATGCCAGACACCATGTTGAATTAAGATGACAAACCAAATTCAGCTAATCAAGCATTAGTTTCCCCCCTCATGAAATTATTCAGGGTCAGGTCAGAGCCATGGGCTGGTGTGCACAGCTCTAAAACCCACAAATTATACTATCTATTTAAAAATAAAAATCCCTTCAAATTCCCAGACAGTACTGGGCACTTCCCACTAGTATATCCTAAATATTATACCTGCATTGAAGACTTAGATGCTGGAAAGTCAATGCATGTCTGTGCATTCCCTTATCCAACCTTAAATGCTGTGGATGCAAGGCACCAGTTTAGAATTTGCCATGACCTGACTATAGCCATGTTCATCACTGCTTCCAAAGTACCCAGGAAAATGGTAAAACATGCCACCATGTGATCTATCTAGGGATGGATGGATCAACATGTTTCTGAAGCATCCTCTCCTTGGTATAGAAGCAAAACAAGATCTGAAGGGCTGGGTGGTTTTTTTGTTGTTGGTTGTTGTTTTTTTGTAGAGGTGTTTTGTGTGTAAATATTTGAAAGTATACAAGAGGCCATCCAGGAAGAGGAGATAAACATTCACTGGGTATCTTGGGGCAGGTAGACTTCACTACCAACAGAGATGATAATTTTATGTGGCTGTTTAATAATACACTTTCCCCATGATGTGGAAGAATGACATGTGAACCCTATTTATAATTGACAAGCTACCAGATTTTACACTCAATAGTTGTTGCAATATTGACATCAAGTAGTTCTGCATAGTTTTAAATATGGACACCACATCCTCGCCTGGCTCATCTCTCTCTGCCACAGGCTTTGCTGTGTCTCCCCATCCATGCATTATACAATATGTTAATCTGAATATCTATCAGGTGCATGGAAATGCATGCTGTGTTTCACAAACAAGTTTTTATATTCCTCAAGCATTTACTGCTATGGACATTCTTTGATTTGATTCAGATTCCCACCGGAAGACTGATTTGGAGGATTTTCAACTTTATCTTCTCAGCCCTTAAATATAATTCTCATATATGCCACTTCCCGTCCAGGGTTGTTGGGAGCTAGAAAGCTTGTCCTGAATAAATTAAGAGTATTTATTGAACAACTAAGTATAGGGAATGTTTCTTTTACACATCCTTAAAATGAGCTAGAGCTTTCACAAGCTATGTTGTTATGTTATGTTATGTTATGTTATGTTATGTTATGTTATGTTATGTTATGTTGTTATGTTATGTTATGTTATGTTATGTTATGTTATGTTTTATGTTATGTGTGAGAGAGATATATGATGATGGTGGTGGTTTGTTGTTGTTGTTTAGTTGTGTCTGACTCTTCGTGACCCCGTGGACCAGAGCACGCCAGGCACTCCTGTCTTCCGCTGCCTCCTGCAGTTTGGTCAAACTCATGTTAGTAGCTTCGAGAACACTATCCAACCATCTCGTCCTCTGTCGTCCCCTTTTCCTTGTGCTCTTAATATTTCCCAGCATCAGGGTCTTTTCCAGGGAGTCTTCTCTTCTCATGAGGTGACCAAAGTATTAAGTATTGGAGCCTCAGTTTCAGGATCTGTCCTTCCAGTGAGCACTCAGAGCTGATTTTCTTAAGAATGGATAGGTTGGATCTTCTTGCAGTCCATGAGACTCCTTCATGGATCACTGCCTTGTCATGGTGAAGGGGTTTGAATAACCCTGAGAAGCTATGAGCCATACCGTGCAGAGCCACCCAAGACAGACAGGTCATAGTGGAGAGTTTTGACTAAACATGATCCACCTGGAGCAGGAACCGGCAAGCCACTCCAGTATTCCTACCAAAAAAACTCCACGGACAAAGACAACAGGCATATAAATGTTATGACGCTGGAAGATGAACCCCTCAGGTCAGAAGGCGTTCAACATGCTACTGAGGAAGAGCAGATGACAAGTACAAGTAGATTCAGAGCTGATGAAGCAGCTGGGCCAAAGCCGAAAGGTCTCTCAGTTGCGGATGTGCCTGGAAGTGAAAGGAAAGTCCAATGCTGTGAAGAAAAATATTGCATAGGAATTGGGAATGTAAGATCCATGAACTATGATGATGGTAATTTTATTATGTATACCCCACCCATCTGGCTGGGTTTCCCCAGTCATTCCTGGTGGTTTCCTGCACATGTATAACATAATAAAATGTCAAACATTAAAAACCTCCCAATACAGGGCTGCCTTTAGATGTCTTCTGAAAGTTGTGTGCGTGTGTGCGTGGTTGTAAATCAAATGCAAGAGCTGAATCAACAAAACTGAATGTTCATTTTTAAAATGGCTTCCTTCATTTTTTAAAAAACACACACAGCAATGGCATTTAGAATGTATGTTAGTTTACTTAAAATATAATAATGGTGTTACTTATGAAGTCTAATGGAGCCACAAAATAAGGGCTGGATTCAACTAACCCAGCATACTAGAAGGAGCCAACACAAGAGCTCTCATTATTGCAATGGGTCCCATTCACACCTCTACCCACACATTGCATTGGGGGGCGGGATAAATTTGATTTGCTTCACATGTAAAGGTGTATTTTCTGAAACTACGTGAGAACCGAAACACAGCTGTGCTCCGAATTTTGCAATGCCGTTCTCCAACCAAGTATTGTGTACCAAAAATGTACATAATAGGGTAAAGTGTGCATACAGCTACACATATAATAGCAAAAATGGAATACAAAATGCTAGGGGGGGTCTTTGCAAAAATGTGTTTGTTAAGCAAAATTGCATATTCAAATGTCTGTAAGTAGGAGATGTTCGTGTAAAAATATTGAAAAATGTTCAAGAGAACATTTTTAAAAATAAAGATTAACAAACTGATATAATAATTTGGAAAACCGAACTTAATTGGGGGGGGGGGCTGAATGAGCAATTGAGAGAACCAGAAATTGACATATTCACCCATCACTAGATTCAAGTGTGGCTGTATTCAGATAGCACTTTATTCACTTTTCCTGGCACTTGCTCACCTGTTAATTTTTGTGTTTTATGTGATCTTTCATACACCATAAAAGCCACTTCTGGAAAACAAATGGATCCTAGCATATTTTACCATTCCTTTGCTATTTCTGGGGGGGGGGGGTCTGTTTACAACCCCATTAACTCAGAAAATCATGGAGGTTTTGTACTGTAATTTCCTCGCCATTTTCAGGATCATGTTACCTCCGCTCATGAAATAGGGTAGAGGGAGGGTGTATCTTGGTTAAAATGTCTTTCACACTGTTAAAAATGTAGCAGAACTTGGCAGTATATCAATAAAAATAACCGCAGCTCAGTAGCACAACAGGTACTGCAGTGTAAAAGCTACATTACAAATGAGGACAGAAATGCTAGCATTGTAATCAGTAAAACTAACACAATAAAACCCATGTTTGAATGCAGCTTTTGTTTATGTAGGGGGAGTCACTGGAACCGCGATGCACGGGGAGAATAAGTTCTGCCAATCAGCTTGGTTTTCCTGCTCAGGTTGCCTGTAACCCAACTGCTTTTTCACTTGAGTAAGGTAAAGGTAAAGGGACCCCTGACCATTAGCTCCAGTCATGACCAACTCTGGGGTTGCGGCGCTCATCTCGCTCTATAGGCCGAGGGAGCCGGCGTTTGTCCACAGACAGCTTTTGGGTCATGTGGCCAGCATCACTAAGCCGCTCCTGGCAAACCAGAGCAGCACACAGAAACGCCGTTTACCTTCCCGCCAGAGTGGTACCTATTTATCTACTCTCACTTTGATGTGCTTTCGAACTGCTAGGTTGGGAGGAGCAGGGACCAAGCAACGGGAGCTCACCCCGTCGCGGGGATTCGAACCGCTGACCTTCTGATCGGCAAGTCCTAGGCTCTGTGGTTTACCCACAGCAGTTTGGAAATATTAAGTAGCCAATAGCAAGGAGGCAAAAGGTTGCTTTCCTTTTTTTTTTTATAAATATCTTTATTAAGCAAGTTTTAAAAACCACATACAAAAATATAACAGAGATGATAACAAGCATATAGGAAAAAAGCAAAAGGTTGCTTTCCATTTGATCCATGCAGCATCTCCTTCTTCCAGATTCCTGAAACTATTCCTGCTTTATTAGAGAGAGAGAGAGAGAGAGAGAGAGAGAGAGAGAGAGAGAAGGAACTACACATAACATATATTTTGGCTCTTGTTGAATATGACAGAGAGAAAAGAGCAACATGAACGTTAAGTTAACACATTCAGGAAGAGAGAGATTGAGCAAGCTGATGGTGTGACCTGGAACAATTTCACGCTTCAGTGAAAAAATTAAGGCAAGTGTGCTTGGCCTGGAGCTATTATGTAAGGGTTTTTTCCTTAATCCTGGAAGTCAATGTGACAGAGCAGCGAATGAACAATCTTGGTAGGACCGCATAATTAAATTAGGTACAGACTAACACTGTGAAATTCAACCAATCTGATTATAGTGAGATATGTTGGACCAACTACTTTAAGAATGATCCAAACTAGTTTGCTACACAGCTTGTAAATGCCAGTTCACCCACAAAACATTTCTACTGAAAGCCAGCGCATACACTCATGAATACCAGCTGTCCCTATTTATTCCTAGATTGTGCTGATTCTCTGATACACATCCCTAGTAGATCACTATCCCTGCTTTCTTAATGTTGTTAGTGTGAGTTACTAGGGATGTTCTACTGGTTTCGGTTGCTGCCAAGAATACCTTTAATGAATTAGGTCCTGCCAGGCTATTAGGTCCTGCCAGGCTATTGAATACAACATAAATTAGGCAGAAAGATCCTTCAACAGTGTGTAATAGAGGCATAGGGGAATGGGGGCCTGCATATAATATGAGAACAGGGGAGTAACTAGGAATGCTTGAGATATTCATCTTTTGTGAACTGGTCTGATCCGCACATCCTGTATGAATCTGCTGATTGGGACTTATAGTTATGCGCCAGTTTTCACATTTTACAAATAGGTTTCTTAATATGGTACCCTAGTGTCCACAAGTTACGTCAGTGGTTGGGAGTGGAGAAGTTCACATGTATTTCAAAATGCAAAGTAGAAACTTTATACAAAATATTCAGATGTTCATAATATGTTAAGCAGATATATTTGGTTTCCTTGGGATAAAATTGATGGTGGGGGGAGGGGAGTAAGGATTCAGAATATTTGGATTGGAGGAGTCTTTTTCACTTTCTTTTTGATATAACAAGTCAGATCTTTGGCTGTAGTTAAATGAAGCCAATGCCATGAATGGAAGCTATATAATTCCTTAAATAATGCATCACATGGGAAATTGCTGGGATGCATAAATCATTATAACTTATCTTCAATGTGTGCATGATTTCTAGATTTTGGATTGTAGAAAGCTCTTTGAGGAGGGCACCGATGTTATATATGGAATCAACTGTACTTATCAAATAATAATACACTTTCATCTGTATACTCATAGAATTGTAGAGATGTGTTTGTATTATTTTCAGCTGTTCAGGTAGAACATCTGTTCAGTGGTTAAACAAATTTTATTTCTGATGGGGCCTGGGAGCATGCACACAGCAGCAACCAATCTCTTCAACCAGCCCACATATTGGAATCAGCTCAGCTATAGCTTCTGGTCCCATAGCTTTTTCTTTAAAAGTGGTCATGTGCCAGACATTTGCTTGATAAAGTATACATTATAGCATTTAGTATATCACAAATTCATTCATAAACAGAAGCCATCTATCAATTTAGTGAGTCTTGTCTGTGGTTTCTAGTTAAATTCCTAAGCTCTCTGATATAGCAAACTCTGCAATCATTAATTACAATGTAAAAGTTGCCTCTTATATAACTCATTTCTTTAGCTTGTAAAATTCATTTAACAGGATGCCAGGACTTCTTCCCGTAGGTTATGAATGCAGATGGCTTATATTTGGCAAGCGTGCTATCCTGTGAAATCTGGCAAAAGAGTTTGTGACTTTTGCTATGCCAGCTAGCCTCCAGTCACCAGATATTTTTGGATTTCTATATAAATACCTCATGAAAGGGCAGGAAAGACAAACTGAACAGGAGCTTACTGTCCTATTCATACATTTGACCATTGTTGCAAATGTCTGTTATGTTTCTTCAGGTCCCAAAAACTAGCTTGGCTTGTCCTCCTTATAATGCAAATTTCAGCACATTTCAGTGTTTATGCTTCCCAAGCCCTGACAGATTTTACTCAGAAATAAGTTCCAAAGTGTTAAATAGGACTTACTCCTAAGTAAGTAGAGATCTAATTTCAGTCTTAAGGCAGGAAGTTGCATGTGATACGAAATACCGAAGCTGTTGTGGCGAAAGAGAAATCAGCAGAGCTGTTTGTAACTGGCACAAAAAAGAAGAAAGAAACAGAAGAAGGAAAGAAATTCAATTCTGCAGTCAGAAAAGCTGACTTCTGTGTCCTAAATTCCCTCCCATGTGAGATCAGACCCTGTTGAGTGCCTGGCACCTGACTTCTTAATTTATTTATTTCAGCAGTTTAGGCCATTTCTCATTTGATGATTTTAAACTGATTTTATATTTGTTGAATATAATCGCAATTGAGCAACATATAAATTTCTCTCTTTTTTGCACAATAATTCATAATGTTTTTTTTTTCTGTTTGTGTGACTTATAGCCCTTTTGCTAGTTAGGCGGAAGAACAAAGGACATTGTAGTCCTGCCATCTTATGACTAAATACCCTACCCAGGAACCTCTCTGGTTCCCGAGATTTCACCAGCCGTTGCCACACCTTCCCACTTTTACCTGGAGAAAAAGGACTGTAAGCAGTATTTTCACAATAAAAGAGAAAGAAAGTTGACATCCCAAAGGAGCATTATAATGGCAAACCCCTCCTCTCCCTCCTCCATGTTATATGTGTGTGCTGAGCATGAGGATTATAATTCAAACAGATTTTTCATAACTTGTTCTAGAGATGTAAGTTGCTTAGCCCAAGTGTACACATCTAAAGAACTTGTTTTGCCGCTCCCTTTCTTTTACTCTCACTCTCCCTTCTTCCTCATTCTGTCCTTCCTCCCGGCTCTCACTGTGAAAAAGCATGCTGGGCCAACTGGAAGATCTGCCCACCTATTGTTGTCTGGGTTGGCAGAGGATGTGGGTTACTAACAAGACTAATTGCATTCTTGGCAAGGGTAGCTGATTTCCCCATACACACACTTTTTGTGGCTGAGATATTTTAAGCACTGAGAAATAAGCTTTCCTCCAAATCTCCTTTCCTTAGCAGCTGTCTACTTTGCCTATAGCTAAAGCAGCCTCTGGCTTAGCTTCATTTTGAGGCTGCTGGTGAATGAGTAAAGTCATATCGCTGGACCTCAAGCTTGTTGATCTTTGCATAGGATTCTTAGCCATGGGACTTGGAGCTTTTTAGATTTAAGTGCCTCATATCAGCAGGCAGGATGGGAGCTGATAGATTAAAGTTTCATTTGGTTGCCTAGCTGAATGGCTTTAGTTAGTGCTGTGCCAAAATGTGTCCTCCATTTTCTCAAAAGCTTTTCCCACTCCTCTTAACAAAGGAGGTTTGCATTTTCCTGCCTCATTTTCAGGACACTTGAACCTGTCTTTAGGATTTCTGACACTCTGGTGATTTGAGTTGACCTCACTGATGCAAACTGGCCAAGGATAGCTTGTGTGTTTTCCTTCCTAGCAAACATTTCCTCAGCACTCTGCAGCCTCCTTGGCTGCCCACATTTTCCAATCTGAAAAAATGCCTCATGGAGTTACCTCACAATTTCTGCCAACCTAGCAGTTCAAAAGCACACCAGTGCAAGTAGATAAATAGGTACCACTGCGGCAGGAAGGTAAATGGCATTTCCGTGTGCTCTGGCTTCCATCACGGTGTTCCATTGCACCAGAAGCAGTTTAGTCATGCTGGCCACATGACCTGGAAAGCTGTCTATGGACTTAACTGTCCAGGGGTCATTTACCTTTTGCTTTACTTCACTATGTCTTCCCCCAGACTTTGATCAAAGTGTGGACAACTGGTGAGATACTTTCTAGAATGAAGGAAAGGAAACTTTTCAGTCATTTCGAAAACAAGGCAAGGACAAAAATATCCTGAACCCCACCCAGGATAATCCCACTGAAATTTTATCTCGCTTTTGTTACTTTTCAAATGTAATTTCTTTTCTCATTAATTCATAGAGAACTTATGAGAGGCTCTTTAAAGAGGATTTCAAACAAGCCGGACCAAATATTGCTTGAGATTGTTACACATCCCTGAAACATGAAGGTGCAAGGAAATGTAGGGTGCATTCAAATATATATTTATATTGTAACCCACACCAGGTTCTTATGTTGGTGGACAGGTAAGTAATCTCAACAACAACAATAAGCGCAACACATCACAAGCATGCAAATTGGCACTCTCAATTTATGTGGGGCAACTGCACAGATATAGTTTCAGACTATGGTAGTATAATGGTTGGATTGTATTCTTTTTAATAACTCAGTTGTAGACTATGTCATATGCTAGGCAATATGCCTCTATGTACCAGTTGCTAGGGGAAAGTGCCCTTGTTAACTTACAATAGGTTGGTCACCATCTAAAGAGGATGTTGGACTAGATCAAGTGTTGGGAAGCTTTTTCTCTCCAGATTTTGACCAAGTACAGCTCCAATCAGTCCCAGAAAGCATAGCCAATCTGGAGGGCAAAAGGTCCTCCATGCCTAGACTATAGGGATCCAGGTAGATTCTAATGTTCTTTTCTAGTCAATGTGAGATGTTGGTTCTTTTTGTGTCTGTATTTTATGCATTTAAAGTAGGTATCCAACTGAAATTTAATGAACATTTTCAAAATGTATTGCATTCTGAAGACTGCTATTCTATTCTGTGCTGTTATTGATGATAATGGTATATGCAATTTTATGCTCTTTAACAATTGCTTGTGAAGTAATAAGCTCATGTTTTGCAAGATTCTGCATATCCTCCCCACCATTTTTCACAGTCTACCTTAACTATTTCTTAAAGCAAATGAACAACTTTTCACCACACTTTCCATGCAGATAAGAAATAATTCAATCCAAAAGTTTTGTATAATTATTATAATTATTGCTGCCTCAAATTGATGTATAGAACTACTGATTTTTTGTGATTAATGAAAAAAGAGAGAGTGACTTTCGTATTTTTCATACTTAGTACTCTTAGAATTCCCTGTATGTCTGCTCCTCCAGTACATTTTAATTAATCCGTTATTCACATTGTCTCTTAGCATTGTTTGCAAACATGATCTAGATGCTTTTGATGGCTCCCAGTTCTTCATTTGAGATGGGACTCAAATATTTGTAGAAAAACAACTCTAAACTGGATACACTTTCTTCCTATTTCCCAGAACTGAACCCACTCAAAACACCTAGCTTATAAAAGGTAGGTTTATTGTAACTGGCCAATAGTTGAGAAAATCATCTGTATCTAAGGAGGATTTTTTTTTTTAGGAGTGGCCTCATGAATGTTTCCAACATCTGATGGGCCCAGCCTGCCAACCTTGAGGGCCCTGCATCTCCAAAAACAATTTGCTGAACAGCACTTATAATGACAAGGGGAAATTGCACATTCGTTACCATTGCCATCCCAACAGAATATGCTCTAAAGTGAGCACTGTTCAGTTATATTGGACTTGTGATTTTCCTTCAAGTGTGTTCTAATCATTGTTCCCAACTGCTTCATTGTTCCTTGCTCCTGAAAGGAGTTGATGGCGGGTTTTTTCACAGCGAAAGAAGTAATTTTGAACTAATCATGTCCATTGCCTGGGACTAGGATAGCCAGGATGCTGCCCTCCAAATGTTATTGGAATACAACAACAACAACAACAACAACAACAACAACAACAACAACAATTTATTATTTGTACCCCACCCATCTGGCTGGGTTTCCCCAGCCACTCTGGGCGGCTTCCACAGAGACCAAAAATACACTAAAATGTCACACATTAAAAACTTCCCTGAACAGGGCTGCCGTAAGATGTCTTCTGAATGTCAGGTAGTTGTTTATTGCTTTAACATCTGATGGGCGTTCCACAGGGTGGGCGCCACTACCGAGAAGGCCCTCTGCCTGGTTCCCTGTAGCTTTGCTTCTCGCAATGAGGGAACCGCCAGAAGGCCCTCGGCGCTGGCATCCAGGCAGAACGATGGGGGTGGAGACGCTCCTTCAGGGAAACTGGACCGAGGCCGTTTAGGGCTATAAAGGTCAGCACCAACACTTTGAATTGTGCTTGGAAACGTACTGGGAGCCAATTCCATTCAGACACATTCAGACACAGTCAGCCTTTGGAAACACCTATTGCCCAGAACTTCACCACATCCTCCTTATGGAAAAGAGAAGGATGATGTGAGTTTCCTTCTGGATTTTTTTAGGCCACAATGGTAAAACCAACCTCAGTAACATCCTGTTACTGTTGAAAGTTGATCAGGAGACACATCTCCTTCTTCCCCCGAGGGTATCCAGCTGTTGCCAGTAAGGAAGTTTCCACCAAAAAGAGTTGCTTGTGCTTCTTTGAAATGGTTAGTTTTGGAACATTTTCTCTCATGCTTCTTCTGTCAGTTAGTCAGCCTCTTTACAAGTGGAAACTGATACCATGCAAAAATAAAATAAAAACCTACAGACTTGTTAGAACACTTTGGCTGTTGTTGTTTTAAGTGCCAAAAGATTAATTGTGTGAGCCAAGTTCTTCATAAAGAGCTCTGTGTATCACAAAAGATAAAGATAATGGGATGGGAGGGGGAAGAGAATGGAAAAGTGAAGAAATCATGGCTGGATCCAAAACAAGTCTGGGATTTTTATAGACCTGACAACCAATGATGAGTCATATTACTTCAAATTGTTTGTCAGAAACAGAAGTTTTCATAGGTAGAACATTTCTGCCATCTGGGCAACCCTGAACCACATTTGCTTTGTGGTGATTTTAGAGTCCGAATAGCAGACTTTGCACACTTACTGGAGAAAAGCTATGTTGATAACAGCAGAACCTACTTCCAAGTGAACCTTCATTCATAAAGGTTGTGCAAGAGTAATATGAGTAGACTTAGGAACTTCCTTCCCAAGGTCCCCATCCCTGGCTTAAGCAGAAGTCTTTCCTATGAAAATTATATATGAAAATTACCATATAAGATGCTTTATGCTGAGTCAGAATATTCATCTATCTAGTACAATATTGTCTGCAGGGTCTGGTAACAGTTCCCATGCTTTTATGCTGGAGTTTTCCACAGCACAACCTAAAGAAAGCAGAAATTGGACCTTTTGCATGCAAAATGCATGCTCTACCACTGAGCTATGGTCTCATTCCCCAATGAGATCCTTTAACAATGGACAACCAAATCTATGTGTATTTGGTTGAGGCAAATTTCACAATTTTGAAACCTGTAATTCCCTTACATTCCTGCATTAACATGAGATTTATATTTATTTATTGTTTTTAAGTCTCACATTATATTAGGCATGCCATTTTATATGAAATGGTCTTATATAGTTGATATGTCACTTAAATCTGCCGCAGGACCATTTGTTTTTAATGGAAACACTGGTGAAACTGGTCTAGGGCCTTAGACATGCAGAGCATGTTCTCCAACAGTAAACTACAGCCTTCCCCATGGGACTTTCTGCAGGAATAGGTGACAATTTAAAAAAGCTTTGTGTGTTCAGTGGCGGCAATTGCAGAGCAAATTGGATTAAATCATCCCTGGAGTCCCTATGACAGCTATGAAGGCAGTTTGGGGTTTACATGAAAATGGTATGGGATTTTTTGCAACTTGTACCTTAAAATTGTCTCTTCTTTTACTGTAATTATTTTTTTTTCTAACTAGGAACAGATGTCGGAAAATTAAATCCATCCAGATGACTGTTTTGTAACTCACCTTAAACGTTATCATGATCTTCTGTTCAATTGGGGTAGGTGGGATTGAGTGGCCAGGTGATGGGATTTCTGAACCTTTAATAGTGATGCAAAAGGGGGGGATTCACTGCAGGAGCCCAGTCCTCTTTTTAGTCCAGCTATCTGAGAAAACAGCACAAAATGAGTGCTGTTCAAGTAGGTGCTGACACATTGTGTTGTAAGTTCTTTCGTACTTGAGCAGGAGCAATTAGGTATGTCAATAAAAGCCAAGCTAATTGATTCTTGATTAATGTTGATTTCATTACCTTGAAGTCTGGGAGGTGCTTATTGATTGTACTGTATTTCAAGACGGTGGTTATGCATTGCCTACATTTCTTCCCCCTCCCAAATTCTGCCTTTGGAACTTCAGGACTGAAGACACACCATTAAGATGGAGCTCTGATTTAATGATGCAAACATCAAAACAAGACGTGGGCCCAATCTGCCTTTGCTTTGAAGGATAAAAAAAAATAGCCAGAAGGGGAAAGTCTAAAGCTTGCACTGGAAGAAGCAAGGTCTATGGTTGGAACATGCAGTATTCATGTAGACTTTGTCAGCATGGAAGTGAAAACAAGCCTGAGATTGCTCTAATAGGCATGGTGAAACATACATCTGGATATCCCCCAAATCAGCCTTTCCCTTTTGGTGTGTGTGCTGTACAATCCCTACCTTCAGTCTCTAAAAATAAAACTACAAAAGAGGCAGGGGACTGATTCTGCTCACACTTGTCTTCCAGTTATTTGCTCTGACTATTGTTGGCATCCATCCATCTCAAGAGACAATGGAATGCTTCTCCGGAGCTGAAGGCAAATTGCTGGAGAATCACATCACCTGCTGCGGCTGCAGAGGCTGGTAACTCATAACTGCTGCCTTCCTCATTGTTTCTGCTGTCTTAGTAGCACCATATTGACCTCTCCAGAGTACAAGCCTGGGTGGTGTGTATGGAGGTTCTGGGCTGCCCAGACAGCAAGACCCCTCTCTCGGCCTCACTGATGTTCTCCAAAGAAAAGCAGAGCATTTGGCACCATCTTGGCTGCAAGAGTTGGCGGAAGGAGGCATACAAGACACCATCCAACTGCCTTAGGGACTCCACTCCAGATTTGTGTAGGGTTTTCTCCTTAGCCTTTCCCTCTCCCAAAGATTTCCCACAAGCCAGTCGGTCCAGATTTTTTCCTCAGGCTTTACTCCTGAAGTCTTTCTCATGATTCAGTATAGTTACAAGGCAGCAGAGGTTTAGGATAAGTTTTTTACTTCTCCTAGATGGGCTACTTTCCCAGGTTGACAAGCCCCATCTGCCCCTCAGAAACTTCTTTCTTGACTGTTGGACCCACTATTGGTCTCAGCCACTCAATCTGCCAGAGGCTGTCTTTGCATACAGGTGAAGTCAATAACGCACCGAGAGGTTGAGACCATCAGCTACTCTCACCTGATTTAGCCATTGCAGGCGCATATTATAGTGGGGAAGAGATATATGCACCAAGTATGTATCAAAGGACCACCAAAGCATCTGCCACCAGGATGCAACATCATCAAAGCGAGAAGTCAGGTCATTCATTATTCAGGTCAGAAATCCCCCACATTATTTTCTCATGCATGTGCTCTTGGGTTGGGGAAACTGGCGAAAATGTTTTATAATGTTTTAAATGGTTCTAATTTTAGTTCCTCTGTTTCGTTTTTGTTGGGTTGATGCTGGTTAAATGTTTAGTTGGGGTGGGAGTTATTTTAATTTGGGTAGAAACTGTAAACTGTTTATTATTGTTGTTATTTTTTGTTGTTGCTGTTATTAGTTTCTATTTATTAATTGTTTTTTGTTTGTTTTTTGGTTGCTCATATAGGATATGTTGGGTTTTTAAAAATGTTTGATGCTTTCTTGTCTTTTTATATATGTTGTAAGCCTCCCAGAGTGGCTGGGGAAACCCAGCAAGATGGGTGTGTGTGTGTGTGTGTGTGTGTGTGTGTGTACACAATTTTAGAGGGCCAGTCAAGGCCATTCCCAGGGTATGGCCACTGTCACATGCTGACAGCTTCTAGGAATCACAGGTGAGAGCTGAGCGTAGGGTGGGGACCAAATGTGGACAAATTATCCCAGAAGGAGCCACATGTGTCCCCCCTTTCCTTTAATGCCCCATTTACTCTAACTGCTCGGTTCCTTCCTTCGTTCCTTCTTGGCATAGAAAATGAGGCACAGAAGTGAGCTGGCCCCTGCTCAATAAGTTTAAAGTAAGCCAGATAGACAAAAACTGTACTTGTGTACAGCTCTTATGTTGGAAGCAAGTTTGATTGACCTCCTTCAAAGACAACAGTCCATTTCACAGGATGGGACTATCCATGAGTATCTGCACACTATGCTCTTTTAATCTGGATCTATTAATCATGAAGCCTCTCTATATATAGTAGTAGTTTACCTCGGATTGCCAGTGATGAGTGTGGCCTGGGGAGAGGGAGTATGACCAGGGGAAGGGCCTAACAGATAAGCTTTGAGGGCCGTATTTGGTCTCTGACCCTGCAGTTCCCCACTCTTTTCTACAACATACCTGCAGGCAATATATACCATTTACCCCTCCCCCCAAAAAAAAACCTGAGAGGAAATATCTAGCATTTAGACTAAATTTATTAAGATGCCCTCTGCCCCTTTGTTCTATTGTGAATGTTTCCCCGCTCTTTTCCGCACACTTTGTCAGGCTTTATCTGCAATAGCTCCTTATCCACTTCACAATCCTGTTCTTGGTGATGGTTGTTCCAATTATCATTTTAATTCTTGAGTTCATGTACCGACTGTTCTTAATTACTAAGATAAGAATGTGATGTTTCTAATTTAAGAAGTGGTGCTCTGTAGCTGCCACTGTTATCATGGTGCAGTGGACCCATGCTATCTTGGACCCAAACTGATGATTCAGCCAAAATAAAACATAGCAAGAATAAATTTGTGACAGTGACTGATCAAGAGCTTTGCAGCAAATTGTCAATACAAGGATTATGAATGAAACCAAGGAGGTTTCATTTTTATTTTTTATTACAAAAAAGTTTATTTTTTTGGGGGGGGAGGGCTCTCATTTAAAAATTGTGTGCGATGACCTTCAAGAATGAAGTGAGTGACAAATGTTGTGATCATAGGAGGTGGAGCAGGGAGATAATTAAAATGTAAAGCAGAGTTTCGGTGTGGGAGGAAGGACAATATTCTGCAACTGAAATAATACAGCAGCTTTTGAAGCACCTTGGTGTTGAGACATCATTGGAGTTTACTTCTGGGTTCCTAATGCCTTCTCTGTCATTGCCCCCCACCCCAATATATAATAACTGTATGCATAGCAGACTCATTTTGATCCATTTACTACTTCTTCTTCTTCTTCATAATAATAATAATAATAATAATAATAATAATAATAATAATACACCGCCCATCTGGCCGGGTCTCCCCAGCCACTCTGGGTGGCTCCCAACAGAATATTAAAAACACAATAAAACATCAAACATTAAAAACTTCCCTAAACAGGACAGCCTTTAGATGTCTTCTAAAAGTCAGATAGTATTTTATTTCCTTGACATCTGATGGGAGGGCATTCCACAGGGCAGGTGCCACTACTGAGAAGGCCCTCTGCCTGGTTCCATGTAACCTCACTTCTCACAGTGAGGGAACCGCCAGTAGGTCCTCAGAGCTGGACCTCAGTGTCCAGGCAGAACGATGGAAGTGGTGATGTTCCATTGGGTATACTGGGCCGAGGCCATTTAGGGTTTTAAAGGTCAGCACCAACCTTTTGAATTGTGCTTGGAAATGTACTGGGAGGTAATGTAGGTCTTTCAGGACCAGTGTAATATGGTCTCGGCAGCCACTCCCAGTCACCAGTCTATCCCAGTACACTATCAAGTGTACAAATGTACATGCAAACTTCGTCTTCTCTGTGTTTGAAGCTTTATTTGGTGGGATGACCTCTCATGACAGTATACTGAAGGTCAGAGTGGATAACAAACTAACATTTGGACTTGATCTTAAGTATGGATGTAAGGAGGCACCACTTTCCATTCCACTCCATGTATGTTGCATGCAGCACTGTTTGCATTCCACTGCAATTTGGTTTCCGACAAAGAGGATATTTGTCTTGCTGTCTGATGTGGAAAAATTTTAAGTAGTTAATGATGTTATCATTACATCATTCCACACCATACATTTCAGTGGAAGGTAAATCCAATGCAGTGTGTGTGTTTTGTAGGGGACGAGATAATCAAGTATGCATTATCTGTGGGTTGCAAACAGCAGCAACAATGACTACCAACAGTATTTACTGGATTGGTTTCCATTCTGGATATGGGATGCACAGCAAACACCAGCAATTTATTCTCCCATTTCTGGAGGAATTTTCCAACTTTCTCAATCTGATGGCAAGCATCAGGATGAGTATGGGGGGAGCGCATGGGAACCGTTTGTAACCCAGGATCAGGACCAAAATCATAAGCCAAGTTGCAGACTGCCTGCAGTCAGCAGAAGTGGCAAATATATACCTCTCAAGAATCCTGAAAAGATCAAAGACAACCATTGTTGGCTTGTTAAGATCTAGAAGACAGAAGCAAACACAAAAAAATGCAAAACACAAAGGAATGTGTCAGCCAAGAAACTTTACAGTTCAAAAACCATTGAAATACACAAAGCAAAGCGAATGTTGACTAGCTCTTGGGGTTGGCTGATTTTTTCACCTCCCTGTTTTGCTTGCTGCACACCCAATGAAGGTGGTAGGTGTGCAAACTGATAAGGAGGTACTGGGCTATGAAGCAAGAATGGCAGAAACAGGACAAGGGGATCAGTGATGGGACTTAACGAAGACATCCTCCTTCCTAAACAGCCTATAAATTTCACGGGGCATTAACTACTAATATTCAGCATATGCAAAGGAAACAGGAGCAGGCTTGCCCTTAGGAACAAAAGACTCCCCAGCCATCAATATTTTCTGTTTGCATTGTTCTGCTAGTGAATATGGTGCCATATATTCTATTTTTAAATGTATCTGCCAAGATAAATAAAGTCTGCATTTCTTAACACAATACGCAACGGGGGACAAGCCAGTGATCATACAAAGGATATGCTTTTAAGTAGTGTGAAGGAGCTCTGACAGTTATCCACATTCTCATAAATATTTTGGCCAGTTTTTTTATTGACTTCCATAGATGGCATCAGCATTGCATGTATAATCAAGCCCATCAAGAGGCATACACAGGTGCTTTGTTGTTTTGAACAGTCAATTCTCCGTATTCAACCACTGTTTCCCTGCTTCACTTCATGAACCTTCTCACTTGATCTCCACAAACAAAGGTGTCTTCTTATACCAGCAGTGGGCAACCTTTTGCAAGCTGAGGAACACATCCCTTATGGGAGGCCACGTACAATGCTGAATGGAGCCAAATACTAAAATTGCATGGAGCAATGAATAATAATAATAATATTTATACTCTGTCCATCTGGCTAGGTTTCCCCAGCCACTCTGGGCGGCTCCCAACAGAATATTAAAAATACAAAAAAGCATCAAACATGAAAAACTTCCCTAAACAGGGCAGCCTTCAGATGTCTTCTAAAAGTCAGATAGTTGTTTATTTCCTTGAAAACTGATGGGAGGGTGTTCCACAGGACAGGTGCCACTACCAAGAAGGCCCTCTTCCTGGTTCCCTGTAACCTCACTTCACGCAGTGAGGGAACCGCCAGAAGGCCCTCGGCACTGGACCTCAGTGTCCAGGCTGAACGGTGGCAGTGGAGACGCTCCTTCAGGTTTACTGGGCTGAGGCCATTTAGGGCTTTAAATGTCATCACCAACACTTCAACCTGTGCTTGGAAAGGTACTGGGAGCCAATGTAGGTCTTTCAAGACCGGTGTTATGTGGTCTTGGCGGCCACTCCCAGTCACCAGTCTAGCTGGATACATCTCTTACCTTTGTCATTCCAGCCATGCACATCCCATCTCTCCATCATCCATCAGGCCAGCAAGGTCCGGGAGAGTTCAATGACACTTTCAAACCATGAGCAGGATGCTCATTTTAATTATATTTGTTTTGCCCCAGGCTAGATATTGGCAGCACTGTCAAGTGTTTTAGGTCTGCCTTTATTCTGGTAAGTATTCACGTGGAGATGAATTCCTGAAGGCCTTTGAGATGTATCATTTATAGTGCTACATCTGCTGTAGGTTTTATCTTTATTTTTTAAAGAGGAGTTCAATTATATGAAAACATCCACACCATCACTCACATATTGCTGTGTTCTGGAGGGTCATTCTGACAGCATTTTTTCTAGGAAAAAAGGGCTGGTACCAGCAAGCAAGGGGAGGGGCCAGTGCATGGGGGAGGGGCATGGCCTGATGCCAAGGCTGGGTGGTGAGGGTGGATTAGCTACCTGATGCTCTCTGAGCTGTCCACCCCACCTATCAGGGTGCTGCCACTCAGGTGAAGAGAGCTCCCCCATCTGGTTTCAGGAAGGAGCAGCAGGGCTCCAAGATCCTGTCAGAGAATGGTGTCTCCTTCCCTAAGCTGGGCAAACACTTCTCAGGCTTGAGGAAGGAAGTGTGATGCTCTGAAGGGGTCAAAGAACCATCCTGCCTCCTTCCCTCCCCCCAAAGTGGGTGGTATTCTGTACCGTTGCGTATCGCCACTGGCGTAGCGTGGGGGGTGCAGGGGGGCCGGCTGCACCGGGCGCAACATCTGGGGGGGGTGCGCTCGCCGCCTCCGGAGTCGCCGAAGAGCCTCGGGCGCAGGCTGTAGCAGAGCCCCATGTCTCGCAGAACCGACGAGCTGTGCGTGCATCCGGGCTGAAGGCGTCCGGCAGGCAGCGGCTCTCAGCGCTCGCCGTGGTCCCCGCGCGTCAGGTCCGCGGAGGGCGTGCCAGGCAGCCCCTCCTCACAGCCCCACCGCCGCCACTGCTGCTGCTGCAGCTGCTGGGCCATGTTGCATTTTCCTCGCCGCTCTGCCCTCCTCCTCCTCCGGGCAAGCGGCGTCGTTTGGGTGGCAGCGCCAGCGGCAACTCGCCTCAGATCACCTGACACGGACACGCCGGCGGCGGCGTGGCAACCTTACCGTAAATACCCCAGCCCAGGCAGCAGCAAGAAGAAGCTGGCAGCGGCGGCAGGTTAGGGGTTAGGGGCGCAAATTACTTGCTTTGCCCCGGGTGCTGACAACCCACGCTACGCCGCTGCGTACCGCCAGAAAAAAAGCACTGGCCATTTTGCTTTTCCCCATCCACATCAAAGAAGAGATGTGCTCTGAGTCAGGTCAGAGAAGTGCTGTACCTGTAGTCATATTCCTTCTAGTTTCCTTGTTTCACCAACCAGTAAATGCCAGAGCTATGAGCATGTGCACTGGTGTCTAATTTTTACCAGTTGATCTTCTATCCTGACAGGTGGCTGAGGTATTATTATTGACAATAGTATAGGAACAAGATTGGGTGGGTCAGTTAAGAGCAGTGTGTCATCTGTTTAGACCTACATTCCTATTTGACCATTTGAAACCTGTCAATTCATTGGGCTGTTTGATGAGGCATGCTATGGGTTCTAGGACTATGTCAAATACCATTGAGGAAAGGGGACAATCCTGCCTTACTTTCCTCATCAGAGGTCAGGAACGCATGGCCTTTAATTCCTGTGAGCCCCAGCTAGCATGGCCCATGGATTAAGGATAATGGGAGTTGTATTCCAGCAGCTTCTGGCATTCTCCTTCCTTGCTGAATAGAGTCTGAATAGAGGCCATTGGTTGCTCTTTCAGTCCCTTTCAGACACACAGACACCCAACATGCAAGGACAAGAAAGGTGTAGAGATCTAAGAAGCCTCCTTAAGACCATCCCACACAAAACAGGAAGGTAGGGGTGCAGCTGGTGAGCTCAGTATGTTTGGGAACATTGTGGGCACGATGAATGCCTGTACCTCTTTCCTTCTACAAACATTTCACCTCCATGTGCTCAGGCTGAATGCCCGAAGAAGGCTCAGATCCCAAGAATTTGTGATTTTGAAACACCGCTCTATAATTTTAAACCCTGATCCTCCTTCAAGTACTGTATATGCCTTCCCTCTGGTGACCTGTACTTGGCACCAAAGATTAAAAACTTGTTTGGGGGTTCTTCCTAGCAGACTATGCAGCTGCTAAGTCAGTCTTTGAACTGGTGAATCAAAGCTGCTGCTGCGAGTGTCCTTTGTGTTAAACACCTCCTATCATTTGATGCCTGACTGCTTTTAAAATGAAAAACATGAAAAAAATGCTTAAAGGGCTAATACTGTAAAGTAATTCGCTTAGAAAGAGAGATATTCCCACATGCTGGCTTTTTTAGAAGCTTAATGGGAAGAGATGTCCTTAGTTTACTACCTCAATATTTTTTCCTCTCTCTCTCTTTCTCTCTCTTTCTCTCTCCCCCCTCACCCCCCTCAATCTGAAGAAGGAATAAAAATTCTCTGCTGGAGATTTCTTCAGGGCAAAGTACAAATATCTGGACACGGTAACAAAATTTGTGTGACCCACCAACCTAAAAACAGCCCACCACTCATCCATTCTGTTTTGTCATGGGACAACCAATGCCGCTCCCCATATGTACCAATCCAGACTTCACAATTACCATTGAGTCCCTTCCTTGTGTGCATCTTCCTCGAGAGATTTGGAGGGTGGCAACACAAGAATGGGCCTTTTCCATGGTGGCCCCCCATTTGTGGAATGCTCTCCTCAAAGAGGCTCACCTGGCGCCTTCATTGCATATTTTTAGGCACCAGCCAAAAACATTTATCTTCTCCCAGGCCCTTGGCTGATTAATACACACACACACACACACACACACACACACACACACACACGTGTGTGTGTGTGGCCTTTAAACTCTGTGTGTGTCAGGGAGTATTGTTTTTGTTTGCTATTATGTTATATATTTTTTGTATTTTTACAGTGGTGCCTCGCAAGACGAAAAGAATCCGTTCCGCGATTCTCTTCGTCTAGCGGTTTCTTCGTCTTGCGAAGCAAGCCCATTGACGGCTTAGCGGATTAGCGCTATTAGCGGCTTAGCGGCTTTTAGCGGCTTTTAGCGGCTTTTAGCGGATTAGCGGATCAGCTGATAAGCAGCTTAGCAGCTTAGAAAAAGGGGGGGGGAGGAAAAAAAAAACCGCAGGAACTCGCAAGACATTTTTGTCTTGCGAAGCAAGCCCATAGGGAAATTCGTTTTGCGAAGCGCCTCCAAAATGGAAAACCCTTTCGTCTAGCGGGTTTTCCGTCTTGCGAGGCGTTCGTCTTGCGGGGCACCACTGTATACTGTAAACCGTCCTCTGACCTTCGGATGAAGGACAGTATAAAAAGTTAGTAAATGAAATAACAATAAAATAAAATTCTAGGAATTTAGGAATAACCAGGGCTTATTTTTTTCAACTGGAACTCAGTTCTGGCACCTCTCAGGTGGACACCATTGCCATTATAAGAGAACAAAGGAGGCATTCATGGTGAGATCCAGAACCTCTTTTTCTAGAAAAATAAAACTGGGAATAAATAATTCTGCTTTTAAAAATGTTGCTAATTTGCCTCAGGATTTTTTTTTTCCTGGGTTGCTATTTGAAATGCTGACACACATGATTTGGGGGAGGGGGAATGTAAAAGGCCTTCATGAAATGCCTGTGATCGCTTCTCTCTTCCTGTCTGAAGCTTGTTGTTCAGAGTCAGACCCAACCAAGTTTTAATGTTACCACACTAAATGATACACCTCCCTCTCTCCCTCCGAATCCATTGCAGAAGGCAGGAACCCTGAGAGACTGCAAGTCAGCAGCTGGAAAGCCCTAGGCTGAATAAACAAGTTAAAAAAATTTCATGGCTGACTAAAACATATGGCTGATGTGGGCTAAAAGAGTTGTGCCCCTTTCTTTCATCTAGAGTTTGCTCTGTGGAGAAAACTATTTAACAGCAGGTTGGTTTTGCTTCAGGTATCATGCCTGTCAAGCTAAATGCTCTTGCATTGATTATGCCTCACTGGCATCGCAAGGGTTCTGCTGCTATGAGTCAGTCTAGGGTTAGAGAAGACCAGATTTTTGTACAAGTGCTGCAGTGTTGCCTATGTGAATGTGTCTACCTCTAGAGTCAAGTATTTTATACAAGCACAATGGCATTGTATGCTGCTGGGGGCATCCAGTAGATTTGAATTCTCCTGGCTTTATTGTTAACACTTTAAACTCCTCGGGAAACAACATTAATCTTTGCAACTTTTGAGAGATTTAAAATCTCCTCCAAACAATATACCCTGATTGCCCTCAAGGATACATTAAGATGCATATGCTTCCTATCTTATATAGCATGTGCCAACAGGTATTTCCAGACTACCTGCTTATTGAGCATTCATCCTGATTTGTTTGCAAAAATGAACCTCAAGTTATACTTTAATAAATACAACCATTTACCAGACTTGGTCTTTCAAGTCTTTGTTTTGGATGTGTGGGCAATAGAAACAGAATGTATGGTTCTCAACGCTCCTAGTACTCTAATGCTCTGCTTTGGACTTCATACCAATTTGGAACATAATAATAATAATAATAATAATAATAATAATAATAATAATAATAATAATAATTTTTTATTTATATCCTGCCCTCCCCAGCTGAAGCTGGGCTCAGAGGGAGAAATGCAGGTGAGAAGTTTTAGAAGCATCCTTAACTCTTCCTGATCTGTGGCCTTCCTGAAATAAGGACTCTGAGAACATCAATAGGACCTGGACCACTTATAGCCGCACTGCCTGAAAGTAATTCCCCTGGTTGTGAAAAGATAATGAAATAGATGCAGAAATTGTGATGTGGTAGCTGTGAGCATCTGCCTGATTCATTTGGGAAGCCAATAGCAGAGAGATGTACTTAAGTGGAGAAACTTAGTGAACAAACTCTGTTTGTGGACACATTTAGAATACCCCCCCCCTGCCCCAAACCCAGCTGCTAGGTGTGTTTTACCCTGATAAAGTCAAGCTGACTTTATGATTAATAGGCATTCATGATATTAAGCTTTGGACATTACTTGTTTCCTCAGCTAACACAATACTGTCTTGAGTCACTGAGGGGTTTTTTCCCCCCTTGGAAAAACAAAACTAAGACACTTTTCATCAGACTGACATTGTCACAAAAAATGACAAGCATGTTTGGAATCTTAAATGCTTGCATTGGTGCATTCTGATGTCTATAAGAGAGGATGTGTTAGATTTAGAACAGTTGAGGCTTAGAGGGATGTTGTCATCCTTAAACAATCTTTTTTTTTTTTTGGCATCGTTCCTTTTTGCTACACCTTCCCCCCCGCTTCCCCCAGTCAGACACTCAAAGATTATTTAGGCATTTATGCTCTTTTCCATCTTTGGGTTTTTTGGAGAAGGATAAATTTGTGTGTGTGTGTGTGTGTGTGTGTGTGTGTGTGTGTGTGTGTAATTCTACCTTATTTCTATGCAGCTTAAGGAAGCAGAAAAAAATGTCGTTTCTTGCAACAACCCTGTGAGGTACATCAAAATGAGGGAGAAAGTCTGGTTCAGTGTCTACCCATGAATCTTATTACTGAGTGAGATTAGAACTCAGGTCTCTTGTCCGCCCTTGTCTCATCTGGCATTCTAACCAACACTCCCCTGACTCACAATGTTAATCTTCAGATGGCTAATGTTTCCATGGGATGTCACTTAGCTGTAAATTAATTTTCCTTTTTGGTCTCACAATTAACTTGGTACTTCATACCCATATTCCAGTTTTTTTAAAGCCCTCTGTTCTTTCCATCTCTGTTATGTCTTCAGTAGTGTTTAAGTCTAGGAGAAGGAATTGTATCTATTTAATAGTTCACTGTACAGCTCCTTCTTGTCGGTGCTGTTCAACATTTCTCTGATGAAGATAGGGATGTACTATTCAATAATAATAATAATAATAATAATAATAATAATAATGTGCTTCCAACATATATAAAAACATAAAACATCAAACATTTTAAAACGTCCCTAGAGAGGGCTGCCTTCAGATGTCTTCTAAAGGTTGCATAGTTACATATCTCTTTGGCTCGGGGTCACATAACTCCATACCTCCCAACATTTCTCCGATGGAAATAGGGACATCCTAAGGAAAAGGGGGACATTCCAGGATCAAATCAGAAACTGGGGCAGCTTTTGTAAATCTGGGACTTGTCCCTGGAAAATAGGAGCACTTGGAAGGTCTGAGTTTTTTTACTTCATAGTAGGGAATATGGATTGGCATTTATTCAGAGCTAAATGAAAATACTTTCCCAACCCAGTGAAGCCTTAAAGAAGTTGGTAGTTGCAAAGCCAATGTTAAGAACAGGAATCCTGTAGGTCAACTCAAAAGTTAGTCCCACTGAATTCAACAGGATTTACTTCATGATAAGGGGATATAGGATTGCGGCCTTTAACTCCAGAAATGTAGCATTGTAGGAATGTTGGTGTTAGTCAACTTTTCATGGAACCTTAGTGGTTTTGCTCTCACAGAAACAAGAGCATTTGCATTAGTAATTCCCCCCCCCTCTCCTGCCTCTCTGCACCTCTGCTTTCAATTAAAATGTGTCCTGGAGATTTTTGTTTTTACCTCACCTGAGGTAAAGAATTGTCCTAAACCACAATAACTTGTTTCATCTTAAGGAATTTACCCCTAGGGTCTAGTAAAGCTTTCCAAAAGGTCAGCTTGGTTTCTTCAGTGCTTCAGGCTCCAGGGTTTTATTTATGTTGGTTATAGTTATTTAAATAGGAATGCATTAATTAGACATCCTGTGCCTGTGTTTGTGGGCAAGAGAGAAAGAGAGAGAGAGAGATCATCACCTAGTATGCATGTAACCTTTTAAAAACAGAATTTCCACAATAAAGCTTAAAACTCATAATTGGAATCTGTTTCTTCTTTTGTTGAGGGCCTATCATTTTAGAGAGCTTCTGAAGGATTGACCATATAATCCATGTTCCTTTGATCAAAAATATTGGTTTAATACAATGGGTTATGCTATTATCATGACATCCTCTCACGGCTTGTTGAATCTAAACTTGGCTGTGGAATCTACAATGTGTATTATGTGCATTGGCTTTGTATAATGTTTGCTCAGTAAATTCCTTCAGAGTGCATGTGCTTAAATGTCTCACCTTCGAACTTGGCAGTTGTGTGCAGCAAAGAACATTGGAATGGGTGCTCAGCGACCATGCTGCAATTTCATTCTTTGCTTGACTGAAGGTTTAAGTCTCAGTTTGCTGCCCCACACAATATTCTGCAGCTTTAATTAGACTTGTTAATCTTCATGCAGTATGGGTAAGAGCAGGGCCATTTATTTCTGCCTTTTTGTGTCATCTCAACACCCTCCATCCACCATACATTGGATAATGTGTGCAGGCATTATGTACAGCAGGGAGGCTCCCCACAGACTTTAGAGCAGTGTGGGACCTCCAGCTGTTTTTGTACTACAATTCCCATCGTCCCTGACCATTAAAACCGCTAGCTAGGTGTTGTGTATTGAGTCAAAGGATTTTATATCTGTATTATTATTGTCTGTATTTTGGTTCCAGAGGGTACAGCTACTATTGGTTCATTTAAGCTGCTGTATTTGGATCCTCTGTCTTATTGGTTTCCTCCAAAAGGCAGGGCTGTGATTGCCTGATATTGTTCCCTCCAAAATGTATCCTTTCTAGCTAGTTCCCTGTCCCTATAAATGTAGCTCTCCCTCCTCAGGTCTCAGTCTTGTTGCTTTAATAAAGAAGTGTTACTAGAGAACTGTCTCCAGCATATTATGTCAAGAGAGCTGAAATCACAAACCCCACGCCACAACAACTGGCGACGAGGATGGGATCCGGAATGCTGAGGAACGGTTAAACGCAGCCCTGCCTCAGAGTCCGGATTGTAGCCAAGAACAAGACTCACTGGCCAGCTGAGAAGACGACCCTGCCCACAGGACAATGGAGAGTCCAAGGGTATTGGAGCCCTTCCAGCCATCAGAGTCCCACACGTGGGAAGACTACGTCAAACGCTTCGAGTTCTTCGCAGTGGCTCAAGGGATCACCGATGCCAGCAAAAGAAGGGCCACATTCCTGAGCTACTGTGGCCCTGAGATCTTCAAGCTGGCCAAGGCATTGCTTGCCCCAGCGAAGCTAAGTGAGACATCTCTCAAAGATATTCTTGCCTGCCTAACAAGCCATTTAGCGCCTACTGAGACCAAGATGGCCTGGAGGATGGAGTTTCATAAGAGCCAGCAGCGTGCTGGGGAGTCTGTATCTGCATTTCTAGCTGAACTGCGGAAGCTCGCTCAGCACTGCAACTTCCAAGATCTGGAAGAGACTCTCCTGGATCGGTTTATCGGTGGTCTGAGCAGCAAGAAAGCCAGAAGACGCATCGTGGCCAAAGAAGAGGTTACCCTTGCTTCAGCCTTGAAGGAGGCCACCGCCACGGAGAATTATGAAAGAGAGGAGCTTGATGCCAGTCGCAGGGCCCCTAAGCCACAGATAGAAGTTGCGCATGCCCTGGACAAGCTAGAGGCTACTCCGAGCCAGAGCCCAGTCCGTGGGGTCGAGTCAGTGCGTCAGACCTGCACAGTGCACAAAGATCACCGAGGCAGGTGCCCTGGTTGTGGCGGAAACCATGAGCGGAAGAGTTGTCGTTTCCGGGATGCTATGTGCCGGACGTGCGGAAAGACAGGTCACATCGCCAGGGTCTGTAGATCGGCGGCGTTGGGAGCGACAGGAGCACCTAGACTGGAGCATCGCAGATTGCCCACAGCAAACCATGTTCTAAAGGACTGCCACTACGTAACGGAGATCAACGGGAGGGTCGTGCAGTTTCCAGCGCAAGGCAAGACACACGTCAAGGTGAAGATTGAGAGTCAGCTGTGCGACATGGAGGTGGACTCCGGATCTGGATTCACTATCGTGTCGGACCAGACCGCGAGCACATTCTTTCCCAGCGGTAAGTTGCCCCCTCTGGAGCCCTTCCCAGCAACTTTGCAGTCATACTCAGCAGGCCGCATCCATGTCATGGGAATGTGTGCCGTGAGAGTACAGTTCTGGGACAAACAGGCGGTACTCAAACTGGTGATTGCGAAGGGCAGTCGCCCCAGTCTCCTGGGCACTGACTGGTTCCCCGCCCTGGGACTGAGTATATCAGGGCTTAATTCAATCCAAACCTGCCCTGAGATGAGCAAGGCATTATGCAAAGAATTTGCTGGTCTCTTTAATGGAAAACTGGGTTGTTATAAAGGGCCCCCAGTTGACTTCGAATTGGACCCTGGGGTGGCCCCAATCCGACTCAAACCAAGGCGAGTGCCATTTGCACTGCAACCCAAGATCGAAGCAGAGCTGGATAAATTGGTCAAGCAGGGAGTTCTCTCACCCGTGGACTCCGCTAAGTGGGAGACTTCAGTCGTCACGCCCCTTAAAGCAAATGGGGAAGTCAGGATCTGTGCTGATTACAAATGTACTATCAATAAGGCACTCAGGGGAAACTCATACCCCATTCCAGTCGTATCACATCTGTTGGCTAAACTGGCTGGGGGCAAGATGTTCGCCATAATTGACATGGCGCAAGCTTACCAACAGCTGCCAGTAACCCCACAATCAGTGGAAGCACAGACTATTGTCACACATAAAGGGGCGTTCAGAGTTAACAGATTACAATTTGGAGTTTGTGTGGCCCCAGGGATTTTTCAAGGGCTCATGGAACGCCTGTTAAGAGGTCTGCCAGGGGTCTTGCCATTTTTTGATGACGTTCTGATTGCTGGAAAAGACCCACAGGAACTGGTTGCGCGTGTCCGTGCCGTGTTGCTCAAGTTCAAGGAGGTAGGGTTGCAACTAAAAAAGGAAAAATGCAGTTTTGGGGTGCCAACTGTGGAATTCTTGGGGTTTAAAAATGATGCATCAGGCATCCACCCCACAGATGCTAAGGTTAAGGCCATCATCGAGGCACCACGACCACAGAACAAGACGGAGTTGCAGTCATTCCTGGGACTTATTAACTTTTATCATTCGTTCTTACCCCAGAAAGCTTCGGTAGCTGAACCATTACATAGACTGTTGCAGAAAAAGAATGTGTGGCGATGGGGGCAGGAGCAGCAGAAGGCTTTTGACTCCTTGCAAGGAATGCTGAGTAGCAAGAGCGTCCTTGCTCATTATGATGAATCGAAGCCGCTGGTCCTGGCATGTGATGCCTCTCAATACGGCCTGGGGGCGGTGCTGAGTCATAGGGAACAGGATGGGTCGGAAAAGCCCATCTCTTTCTATTCCCATACGTTGTCGCCCACGGAGCGCAACTATGCTCAAATTGACAAAGAGGCGCTTGCAATTGTGGCAGGAATCAAAAAGTTCCATGATTATGTGTACGGTCGTCATTTCTCCATTGAAACGGACCACAAACCACTGTTGGGGTTGTTCAACCCGAACAAACAAACACCACAAATTCTCTCCCCCAGAATGTTGCGTTGGTCTATGTTCCTGAACGGGTTCCAGTACACCTTGACCCATGTGCCGGGGAAACGGTTGTGCCACGCTGATGCGCTGAGTCGATTGCCCCTTCCTGGCGGGAGCAATGAGGATCCTGCTCCAGCGGAGCACATAATGATGCTGGAAACACTTCTGGGGGCTCCTGTAACGGCTACTGATATTGCTGAGAAAACGAGGAAAGATGCTGTTCTCCCCCGTGTGCTCACTTGGGTGGGGAGGGGGTGGCCAGGTGGTCCGCATGAAGACAAATTCAGGCCTTATGCGACAAGGCAGCACGAGTTATCCATGCATAAGGGTTGTCTCCTGTGGGGAGATAGGGTGATCATCCCAGCACCACTGAGAAACAGGGTTCTTAAGACGCTTCACATGGGACACCCGGGAATGGCCAGGATGAAGTTGCTAGCCCGATGTTATGTGTGGTGGCCTGGAATGGACCAGAACATAGAACAATGGGTACGAACATGCAAGGCATGCCAAGAGGTGCGGCCAGAAGTGGCCAGAGCACCAGTTCACTGGTGGGAGCAGTCCAGAGCTCCCTGGAGCCGGCTGCACTTAGATTTTGCTGGGCCATTCCAGGGGAAGGTCTTTTTGGTTATCGTCGATGCATATTCCAAATGGTTAGAAGTGGCGATGGTCCCTAGCATGGCATCAGCTGCCATAATCAAGGTGTTGAGGCAGCTGTTTGCAACCCACGGGTTACCTGAGACCATTGTATCAGATAATGGAGCAGCTTTTGTATCCCAAGAATTCAGGGCATTCTTGGCTGATAACTTCATAAGAGGGGTCACATCCGCGCCCTTTCACCCATCCTCCAATGGGCAGGCGGAGCGCATGGTAAGAACAGCCAAAGAATCCATTGCGCGCTTAATGGAGGGTAACTGGTCAGCTCGCATCGCGCGAATGTTATTTTTGCAGCATGCGACACCGTGTACTGCGACGGGCAAGTCGCCAGCTGAGCTGCTCTTGGGTAGAAGATTGGTAACGGTGCTGGATTATGTCCACCTGGATAAAATGCCAAACCGTAATTCAAGAACAAACCCCCAGGCTGAGACTGACACAACAAGGTATTTTGCCCCTGAAGATCTGGTCTGGGTGAGGAACTATTCACGAGGTTCGCGGTGGGTGGCTGGTGTGGTCACCCGGGCTAGTGGACCTGTGTCCTATTATGTGACCTTGGAAAATGGGCAAGTTTGGAAGAGACATACAGATCAGCTGAGGCGCCGGGCGCTCAGCAGGGAGGAGTCTGATATTTCATCCCTGGCTAACGACGCAGAGCTGCAAGACCAGAGTGAAAATGGCCCAGAGGTGCAATCACCAGGGGCTTCAGCAAATGAACCAGGGTCTGCTAGTCCTCAGGATGACGAGGTACAGGTAGGGGACCCTGAGATGTCTGGGACTCCATCTGTTCCTGACGAAACCCCTATAGCAGCCCCCCTACCACAGGTGACACCCAATCCAGAACCGGCAACACCTGTTGTCAGGAGATCAAGTAGAAGTTGTAGGACCCCACAGTACCTGAGAGATTACGTCTGTTGTGCTCACTAGGGGGGGAGGTGTGTTGTGTATTGAGTCAAAGGAATTTATATCTGTATTATTATTGTCTGTATTTGCATTAGGGTAAAGTAACTGCCTTTTGGTTCCAGAGGGTACAGCTACTATTGGTTCATTTAAGCTGCTGTATTTGGATCCTCTGTCTTATTGGTTTCCTCCAAAAGGCAGGGCTGTGATTGCCTGATATTGTTCCCTCCAAAATGTATCCTTTCTAGCTAGTTCCCTGTCCCTATAAATGTAGCTCTCCCTCCTCAGGTCTCAGTCATGTTGCTTTAATAAAGAAGTGTTACTAGAGAACTGTCTCCAGCATATTATGTCAAGAGAGCTGAAATCACAAACCCCACGCCACAACACTAGGGATGATGGGAGCTGTGATCCCAAAACAGCTGAAGACCCAAGTTTGGGAAACATTGCTTTAGAGCATGACTGGCAGAAAACAAGTTGGAACCCTCCCCTCAGTCCCATGTACAGAAGCTGATGGGTAGCTGAATCATACCTGAATCAAAATTGGTTTCATAAAGAGCTAATCAGACATTTATCAAATGCTTCCCCTCCCCCAATGTTGGGTTCGGTTTCATGACATCCTCCATGCACTAGAGAGAAGCAATGGGCACAGAAAAAGCAGAATAGCAACCCAACTCTGTCCTCCAGCACCTCGCAACAACTCCTCGGCCCCAGTCACCTGTCATCTGAGGCCAGCCTTGCTGAGCACCATTTCTTCAGTGCTTCATGGTTCCTTTCTCCCAAGAAGATGTCAGAAAAGGGGTCCTTTCTCGGAAGCTTGATGGTGATGCCAGTTAATGTGGTAGAAAGCAGGATTGGGCCTTTCTGATTCCAACTCCCCTCAATCCCAGCCAGCATAGGATGACATGAGTTGTAGTCTAATAACAGCTAGAGAGTCACAGGTTCCATACCCTGGTGCAAAGGATGAAGGCAAGCATAGGAACTGTTGCTTCCTTCTCTTATCCTGGGACGGAGGACCTCAAGGAACATGTGCCCAGTAACAAGGAGCATGATTGCAACCAGAACCATGGAAAGAAGTGGCAGTTGTTGTGAAACTGTTAAGAAGAAGGGTGCAGCTTCATGAGAACCTAATTGCATAGCCACCAGATTCAAGTCATAAAACGTTCTCTAAAGAGGTTTTGGCTCAGCTCTATGAAAAATGTTTTTTTATTTTTTTTATTTCATGAAAACAGGATGTAATCTGAAACTTTCGTCAAATCAGATTTTCTTATCTACCGTTTAATTCTTAGCTATCTACTACCAGTTCATAATGCTTATCTACCAATGTCCAGAAATCCCGACATAAATCTAAGCTTCCCCGGGATATGACATTTCTGCTGGATGTGATAGGCCCTGGGTTACCCTAAGGGATGGGTAGTGTTGATGAGTAGATTTGGGCGTGCACAGTTCATGTTATTCAGCAGATTTCTCAACAAGTCTGATCCTCTCAAAAGGAAAGTATTTGATGAAACATGCATGCTAAGTAGCTATGGCACTTGCCCAAATCGTGTTTTGTGAAATTAAATTTGTCTGGGAGCTTTTTGGATACACAGAGGCTAATGAAAGCATTATGAAGGAATATCATACCATTCCTGCTGCCGTAGGACCTCATCTAAAATTAACACTTTAAAGCCTGAGCATTTCTAAGTAGTCGTTATCAGATGCATGTTGAATATTTTAAACGGGGGGGGGGGGGCAGAGCACTTCCTCGTATATTACCCCGAAGGTCTTCAAGATCAAAATCTGACAGTGAACCTTTGTCTGCAACTAAAAGCCAAGTATGTCTGTCTGATCTTTCTTGGGGGTGTCAGGCGGGGGGCAGCTTATATCCTGAACAGAAAACAAACCAAAAACCAGCATCCCATTGAAGAGATACAATTCTATTTGTAATCTTGTATGCTTCGGGCTAGGGAAATAGTGTCAACATGACTTTTGACAAAAGATCAAGAACAGGGCTTAAAAGATCTGAAGAGCCAAATTCTCACACAAAGGCGATAAGGATTCCTTCCTTTAGCAGCAATAATTTTCTGGCTTTGATACGATCTCCTATTTGGATTTCATCCAATGGGTTAGAACTAAGAAGTCCTGGACAATCTAAGGGCTCACCCACAATTCTGTTTTTCCCATGGTTTATAGGCATGGGTCTGAGAAAAAGAGAAAAGAATAGAACTTCTGGTTCTTTGTCTGTCATCTCTATATAGAAGAAATATTCAAAACATCCACCCAACAATTGCACTTTCTACAAACCACCATTTTCTTCCATCCTCAAACCCAGCTATCACAAGTTCATTTTCTTTTTCAAGCAAAATAGAATATACAGTATTTAGCAGAATACATGCGGCAAAGAACTGATGCAGCAAAGCCAAAATGGAAGCTAGACTGAAGGAAGATCCTAGGTAACCTACAGGTAGGTACAGATAGAAGGCGGGAAGGCAGAGACAGAGCCTAAATGGACTGAACTGAAAAGGAAGATTTCCCATCCCAGAAGCTTTTGTCAACTGCCAAAAGCACTCTTGCTCTGTTTCTTTTTGATTCTAGAAATGGTTTTTTTTCCCCTTCTCCCCCACTCTTGGTAGGCAGTATTACCATTGCTCTGGGATCTATGACATTGTGTGTTGAGGTCCCCAAGACACCCCCACCCCAATAACACACACTTCAAACAGAATTTTTGTTTAAGGTTTTTGGCATAATTTTGGCCACAACTTTATTAACATACATGGATATGAGTGGTTGCTTAGGCATTGGTTAGGACTATCTGTCCCCCCGCCTGGGGACAGAACTGGCTTCAGGATTCCAGCAAAAGTCAGTGAGGGAAAACAATGTTGGGGAGAACTGGAGCTGCGCCACAGGCCCTCAGCTTATCCCTGCATGCGCCCAGGGGCTGATGCGGCCCAAACCCGATTCCAGGGGTTTGGACGAAAGGATGGCAAGCCCCTGAATTCCTTTAATGGAATTCCCTTGCAGCAGCAGCATTGGAGGGGCAGGCACAGCCAATCCATACCCCTCCACAAACCAATTTTAACCAATGCCTAACCGCAACCATACAAGTTGTGACGATTTGCTACGCAGTAGGCAAAAACCAAATGGCACCAGCCAATCAGCCAAATGGACAAAATTCCTACCAGGCCCCTGCCCCAACGGCAGACAACCCCATGACAGGCATAGCAAGGTCAACACACAAGACCAAAATTAAGGGAGGGAGGGCAGGTGATCTGGTGCATGCAGCGAAAGAGAAAGCAGATCGCTGCGAGCACTGTTTAAAAAACCTCTGTTCCCACCCCCAAATTTGCAACATCAAAATTACCCCATCAACTCAGGCTACCAAACCCTGCCAGAGCCATACCATCCCAAACTGCCTGGCAACAGAGGGGTGTCTTGGCTGGCCCCCACCGCAACACGTGGTCTCTTTTAATGAGAACACGCCTTGTCATGCAGACCAGTCTGGCTGGCCTTACAATACTGTTCAGAATCTTAGATTCTGTGGGCATGAGCGATGCCTGCCAGCTAAATGGTGGATGAGAAGGCGTTGCAGAACTCTGCCTCCACAGCACATGGTCATGGCTAAGGTCTTGCCAGCAAATCCTGTCTTTGGAATTTTCCTGCAGTGCCGTTGGCATCCCCCCCTCCCCGGCTGGCACGTTGGTTGGGCCTGCTGCCATCATACAACAGCCGTGATCCAGCAGATCCATGTCCAACCCCTTCCCATCCTCAGAATGCCCCATATCAGAGTTTTCCACTGCCCCCCCCCCACTGGGCCTGCCACCCCACCACCCATTTGGCAAAAGAAAACAAAAGGTCATCACTGTGCTGATGGAGACCAGCCGGACCCGACACCATTGCTATATTATCATGTCAGGAAATGCAGCACCTGTAGATTTTCGGTTCTCCATATCATAGAGCCACTGTTAGGAAAAAGGTGGCAAGAAGCCCTTTCCTTCAGACATCTGTGGGATTCTAGCGTGACAAGACCTCAGATCTAATGTGATGAGCTAATGGATGCCATGGTATAATTGTTAACAGACATCTGCCAGATCTAAATATAGGTTTCATAAACTTTCAGTCAGGACTTTTTCGTTTCTTTTTTCCCCCTGCCTTAATCTGTTTCATCCCCTCTTATGTTTCAAAAAGAGTCGGTACCATTGTCTGAGGTGGTGTGTAAATGTAACCACATGCATGTATGTGGTTAATAGCCTTCACTATTATGATTCCTGTAAGCGATGGCTATTTCCCCCTCCCTTCCCAATTACAAAACTGTGGCTATGATGCCGCGATGACAACAAAAGAAAGCTATTCCCACTTCCTTTACTTGCAGTGGAACAAAACGCTCACAAATGGAATGCAGATTCTCAAATTTATATTAATTGCAAGGGAAGTGAAAGACATGTCTGGAACACACAAAAGGAACACTCTCAAGAAATGAGAATCATGTCTGTCAGAAAGACAGTTCTCACCAGCAGCCATACTCTGATCTGTTTATAAACTTGATAGCCCTGAATTCTTTTACATTCTGCTTGGTATAGTAAAAACCTTGCGGATTTGTCCATCTAGACCTTAGCGTACATGTGAATGTGTATAAAAATCTCATTTTATTGCATTTCATTTTGTTCTTGAGGGGCTCTTTCTCTAAATGTTACTTGAATATTTTTTAACCGTAGAATCTTAAAGCAGGCATCGGGCCAAAAATACTTCTAATGAAACTTGATAGCTTATGTAATGTTTTATTGATCATTAGAGACATAATGAGCTGTATCCTCAAGTTCTTTTCAGTCAACATCTTCCTCTACGTAAAATTAAAATAACCGCTACTGTTTTCCATTCAAAGTTGGATCATGGGACAATATATAGCATTTATAGTTTGTGCTGAGTTGACAGAAGCATTTTAGACAGATGAGACAGGGATTTTGGTGTCGTGCAAGGGGGGAAATTGTGAGAATAAGTAACCTATTTATCTACTTGCGCTGACATGCTTTCAAACTGCTAGGTTGGCAGGAGTAGGGACTGAGCAACGGGAGCTTACCCCATCGCGGGGATTTGAACCGCCGACCTTCTGATCCGCAAGTCCTAGGCTCTGTGGTTTAACCCACAGCTCCACCCGCGTCCCAATCCTTAGAATGTGACAATTCCTGAGAAATACCTTGTCTTGAAAGCCAGCCTTGCAACAGGTGCTTAGGTAGTTGTTACTGATACTGAGCAGTTTATCTGGGTGTTGACATGTTAACAGCATATCCAGGAGCTTTAACTCAGCAGCAGGAAAACTGCTTTGCATGCAGAAAGATCCTGGTTCAGTCTCTAGATAGGGGAGCAGAAAGCTCCTGTCCAAACCAAGCATCCATGATCTGTTCTTGCAGAAGTTCGCTTCCTATGTTCCACACTAAGTTCAGGGCATGCTAATGGCAAGTAACCAATCCTCTAATTTTGCTGAGCTGGAACTCGTGATCAGTAGGCTTCTTCTTCTTCTTCTTCTTCTTCTTCTTCTTCTTCTTCTTCTTCTTCTTCTTCTTCTTTGCTATCAGGTTATTCCTTGACATGGTCATAAGAAAACATTTGAAGCTGCCTAACTAAACCTATTTGGGGTTTGACTTCCTTGTTGTACAGCTTCTAAATTTACTGCATGGCTTTTAGCCTGGAAGGAAGCACAATACTTTTGTTTTAAGATGTTTTTAGCACCCTACTCCACAGAAACTGGGAATACTGTAGTAAAATATCCAAAAGAAATGAAACTTTTTGCTTTTTTATGAGACTGTTCTGAAGCTGATTTGTATGAACAGGACTTCCGTTTCTGTTCCTAGAGCCTGCTTATATAAGCATTTATTTGCTTTCCCATGTTTCAGTAATGTCATGGCTTTGTCAATTTATTGGGCTCTTACTTTCTCCTTGAATCAGGGTCTGTCAGGTGAGACTGCCTCAAATAAATTTTGCTGTCCCAATATGGCTACAAAGGAATGAGGTATCGAGAAGGACTTTGTTTTGTGAGAGGAATACAGGTGCCCAAATGTAGACACAGGTGCTTTATTTTATGCAGTTGAGCTGGAGAGCTTTTACTTTGCAATTTTTTTATAGTATCATAATTTTCACTCATAAGAGTGCCATAAAGTTTAATGGAAAAAACATTGCTACTCTTGCCAAATACAAGATGGGAAGTCAAATGTTGCCCCACCCCAACAATTTGGGTGGATTTTTAAAGAGACTGGACAAATTTCACCCAACATACAGGCTATCAGTGGGTACTAACACCTCACTTTTGAATTTCTAGTGCTTTTCTTCTTTTTTGAGCAAGCATTTAAAGTAATTTTTATCTGATCCTACAGCTAATTTTGAATGATTTTATCCATATTGTAAATCATTTGCAACCTCATCGTACACTGCTTAGAAACCAGTATATAAATTGTTGAAATTAAGGAAAATAAAATGAAATAATGGCTAGATCTGGTTAGCTACTGTGAAGACAAAATATTTCACTTAGCAATTTCATGTAAGTGTGGCTGCACGTTATAACTTACTCTAAGATCACAATGATGAAAGGCGGGATATACACAAATAATAATAGGATCAAACATAGGTAGCCCTTGCGTGCTAATTTGTGGCTTGATTCACCCCCCCCCGCAATTTTTCCCCATTTTATTATTATTATTAGTAATACTACTACTACAGTAGTTTGTGGATTTTTTCCAACTGAAATGCACTGTAAGGTAGGTAAATGATAAAGTCCATTCAAAGGCAACTATGGGGTTGAGGCATTCATCTCACTTTTCAGGCCGAGGGAGCTGGCGTTTGTCCACAGACAGCTTTCTGAGTCATGTGCCAACATGACTAAACCGTTTCTGGTGCAACAGGACACCGTTATGGAAGCCCGAGTGCTTGGGAATGCCGTTTGCCTTCCCGCTGCAGTGGTACCTATTTATCTACTTGCACTGGCATGCTTTTGAACTGCTAGGGTGGGAGAAGCTGGGACAGAGCAACGTACGGATTCAAACCATGCTGTGGTCTAAACCACTGAGCCTCTTGGGCTTGCTGATCAGAAATACACTGTGTGGCAGAGGTTATATGAAAGTTCTCTCCAACTCACAATGGCTCATTTAAACACGCAAGTTATTCAGTAGAGAATATTCATGTGATAGCAACCATAGATAATGGTCTAATCATGGGCAAGGAAGAGACTCTATAAGGAGTGCTTCACATGACAAGTAATTGCCAAGAATATTTTTAATGGACAAGTCAGAATGTGTAGGTCACACTGGCTGCATGGATGAGTTCAAAGCTACTTGCACTGTGTCACAAATCTTATGGCAAACTCCCTGAAGTCTCATCTAAAAGCATCAGGTTAAAACACACAAATGCAACCCCCCCTGAGTGATTCCTGCCCTCAGGCACCAGCATGGAAAAAACATCAAAACATCACTCTGCTGCAATACAAAGTAATGAAAGGAAGTGAGACCTCTGACAAGCAAGCATGTGAAACACAGAAATGTCAAAATAAGCCTGGTATTCCAAATTGCACAGGTTTCTGCTCGGTTCATACTTTGCCAGGAAACATGAAAATAATTGATTCCTTAACCTTGACACTAATAAATCATTGGCCTTAAAATGCAGAGGCCAATTAATTGTATTGAATACAGCATACCCTTCAACATTTCTCCAATGAAAATAGGGATGTCCCATTCAACAAACAACAACAACAATGTTATTATTATTCTTATGCCTGACAGCAAACCCTAACTATTGGATTCTTTTGCCCCATCTTTTTGTGCCTGCCAAACAGCCATGTCACGCTTAGGATAATATTTTATTCACCTGTTAATTATGCTGTTTTAAAAGTGCATTTTATATTTGAATTCACTTAGCAATGTTTTTTTTTTTGAAATGTTTAAGGTTTTTTGTTAAGTTTTTTGTGTGTTAAATATGTATTCTGTAGCTGATCTCCTTTGTAATGTTTTATTTTGAAATCTAAGATGATATTTTTGTTTTCTGTTAATTATGTTGAGATATATTCTCTTACAGGGACGCAGGTGGCGCTGTGGGTTAAAGCCTCAGCGCCTAGGACTTGCCGATCGAAAGGTCGGCGGTTCGAATCCCTGCGGCGGGGTGCGCTCCCGCTGCTCGGTCCCAGCGCCTGCCAACCTAGCAGTTCGAAAGCACCTCCGGGTGCAAGTAGATAAATAGGGACCGCTTACCAGCGGGAAGGTAAGCGGCGTTTCCGTGTGCGGCTCTGGCTCGCCAGAGCAGCGATGTCACGCTGGCCATGTGACCCGGAAGTGTCTCCGGACAGCGCTGGCCCCTGGCCTCTTAAGTGAGATGGGCGCACAACCCCAGAGTCTGTCAAGACTGGCCCGTATGGGCAGGGATACCTTTACCTTTACCTTATATTCTCTTACACTTTCTGGAAAGTAGTGTCAGCTGCTCTGCACATGGCATCAGTGGCGGAGAAAGGGGGTGTGGTGGGGGCGTTCTGCTCCGGGTGTCACCACTGAGGGGGGTGACAAAATGCCAGGCGGCACTCACTGCGGGGTCTGCAGCATGCCCGAGCCCCACATCTCTCTCCGCGCAGGCTCCGTGCTGCCCAAATGGTTCACCCGCTTCCTCCCCCCCAGTTGTAGGGTGCCTGAGTGAGAGGAGAGAGACAGACTCCTCAGAGGCCCCACAGAGCATTCTGCCCCGGCTGAAACTCCCCCCAGGCGTCTGGTCAGCTTGCTCCACCACTGCATGGCACAAGACTGTCAGGTGGCCTTGCTCTACTAGTCTTGAAGAAGGCCATCAACCGGTCCCTTAAATGTCATTGGGAAGTGTCCCATTCGTAGCATGTGTGTACTAGCCTCAGCCACTGGGGTTCTATGACCAAGAGATATGACTTTTGTGTGCTAGAAATTCAGACAGAGTTTGCCATAACCAAAAGGCCTCCCAACCTATTTATGACCTGGGTTCAGCTGCATATACCTGGCCTGTCCCAATACATTACTGCTCACAATGAAAATCCACCCAGCATCCCTGCTTCTTATTTTTTGAAGACTTTCTTGTCTCATGAGGATTTTTTTATGTTCCTTCATACATTTTCTGCTTTTATGTTTTTCTTATGTTTATTCCGAGAAGCTCTGTGCACATTTGTGTACTGGAACCCCACAGATGCACTTGACAACTCACCTCTTGCAAGTTCACAGCTTATCTCTCGCCTTTCTCCATGACAGCAGGTTTCTGAGGTAATTGACAATAACTGAAAAATAATACCTAACAGCACATTATTATTATTTTTTAAGATAGTAATAATCTACGTAGACTTGAGGGTGGTGATGATGGCAAAGGTACAGGCCCCAGGCCTTAAGCCAATGGAAAGAGGGCCTGTATGCACAAGGAAGGCATGTTTGTAGACATGTAATTAATTTCAATGCATTCCTCTGAAAGGGAAATGTCAAAAACAGTGTAGAAAATAGTGCAATTATTTGCATTAACATTTGTTGCCAAAAAAACCCCCAATGATAGCAAACACTGCTAATATTCCCTTGTGTGATTTCCATTCTGATCTTTTGATATACATACAAATTGCAGAAATTTCTGCTCCTTGGTTGCAGTGGAATTGTCTGATATCACTGGAATTGGCAGGGCAGATTCCTCCACTGAAATAAGAGAATAAAAAAAAGTCTTGATAAAGAGACCAACCTGCATTAATAGGTCAGTGTGCTGTTTCCAATTATGACTAGCCAATATGGAGCCTCACGTGAGTGTGATAGCTATCCCTGTTGTTTCTCCCCAGCTTCAGTAAATGAGAGTGATAGCAAGTCTGAACATGGAGTTTCAATTATGTCTAATGGTCATTGATATAATGTAGGGCTTCCGTATGTCCAGACACATCTGGGAATCGGGATGCCAAAATGGCGGCCAGGTGGATTTTTGCTGAATCGACAAAATGTCCGGGAAAACCCAGACATATGGCAAGTAAGGCAATTATATATATATATGTATATATATATATATATATATATATATATATATATATAAGCTCAACAACTTTGTCCAGATTTTCACTTTTATGAATATGGCAACCCTATATACTGAGCATTCTCACTAAAATGAACTGAGCATTCTCACTAATATGAACTCCACCTGTGAATATTTGCATACCAAAGAGTCTGTGACCAGGAAAAAAACCTTGAATGCATATCATTATTCAAGCGACAATATCTTACAAGCTGCTTTACTGTTTTTTATTCAGATACTGTACTGTAGGAAATCTATGACTTCCTGTTTGAAAAAAGATCAAAAGAATAAAGTGGGTAGAATTAGGATTTGCTCATTTCTTCTTTTAAAATATTTCGGCTAGCTGGGATGAAAGCAGGATTTTAGTGTTGCTTAAGGCCATTGCTGTAATTAGTGGGTCACTTAAAATGTATCAATATCATGCCTAATGAGGCAAAAGTGAAGTCAGAGTTAAGAATGTGTCTGGACAAAGTGCTAACAGACAATGTTTGCTTAAATCGGAGTCCTCTTAAAATACAAGCCGTGTCTGCTGCAATTAGTGCTACTGCTCATTCCAGGAAAATGCAACCGCAAAGGAACTGCTTCATCTTGAACCCCATCTGACTTTGAGTGTCCTTAACTGTCTGCAAAAATGGCAACACTAGGAGCTTGCTGTATAAAACCCATTACATCATGTGTGGAGACTGTGAGGGAGAATTGCTTCATGCGAACCACTGCTTTTCACTAGTACATTATCAATTTACAAAGCTTTGTGGTTTGTTTCTGATATGCTGTTTCTGCTAACCCATTGCAATTGCTTTGCTGCTCATCATAGGTGCTGAGTGTGCGGGCCCCACAACATTCCCCATGAAGGGGAAGGGCACCCACAATTTTTTGTGCTGGGGCCACACAGTGGCGTAGTGTGGGGGGTGCAGGGGGGGCCGGCCGCACCGGGCGCAACATCTGGGGGTTAGGGTTAGGGGGCGCAAATCCATGGGTTGGGGGCGCAAATTACTTGCCTTGCACACCACGGGGGCATGTACACCCAATGTCAGCATGCCCAGTGGCAGAACATATGCTCCTGCCGAGTGCGCCCCCAAGGGAACCCACTGCACTGAGCCCAGCTTGGCGAGCTGCCCAGCTGAGGTGTGGGGCGGCCAACTCCAGGGGCCCCTCAAGTGGCTCCGTGTCCCACCACTACCCCCCCACCACATGCCTTCTTATCTTCTGGAGGCCCATTGCAGCTTCCAGAAGGCCCAAGGGGGCCCATCGTGGCCACGGGAAGGCCCAACGAGGCACAACAATCCTCTTTTTTAACGAACGGGTGGCAACCCTAGTGGTACAGGTTCTCCAGCAGTCATAAGGCTCAGGAGTCATGATTTGGAAGTTTAAGAGCAGGCCAAGAAGTTCAGAACTGGATAGAAGCAACAAAGACGTCTCCACCAGCTTCCCCGCCTTGCCCCCTAAGCTTTTAAAGATGAGGCATGACGTGCTCACTCACAAGTCATGCTCACGTTGTGGGAATGTCAGGATTACAAGTGTGAGCTCCTTGGGGTTGTTGAAACTGCTCCCATCTGTGAAGATGGTGTCTAGTTTTAGGCAACAAGAACAGCTCTTGCTTGAGCTGCTCAGTCGCTGCTGCCTTCCTCCAAGCCTCTCCCAGCCTCTGCTGAGGTTCTGTGCTCTGCAGGGAAAGTAGCAGAGGGGAGCAGTTTCCCCCAGGGGGAAAGCCGGATGGATTACAGAGAGCCCCCGAAGATCGTGGGAAACAGCACTTCCTCAGCGGAGGATGGTAGCCACACCTCTAGTGGAGAGGAGATGCAGGGGGCGGAGGAGGCAAGGCAGTGCCAGGACACCTTGCTGGAGCAAATTGGGGACGAGGGAGGTCCCCCGTTACCCAAGCCTTCCTTGCGCAGAAAGCTTCCACGCAGAGAGGGGAGGTGCAGACTGGGCATCAAGAAACTACTCTGCTGGGGAAGGTTTAAGGACCGCCCACTCTCAGATTCTGCCAGTGAATGAGCAAGACACGGAATACAGGCACTCTGCATTCTAAAGGTTTTTATCACTATTAAGAAAGCTTTAGAACACGCTTCTGAGGCATATTGCCTGATTGCTCTTGAGCAACCAACCGATACCTCTAACAGTGAAGTCCAACCTATTTCTCTGTTTCTTGCCCATCCTGTGGTGCAGGGCTTATGACAGAGGTCTGACCAACCTTTCACCACCTAGGCTACCAAGAGACATCCACATCCCAGCCTGGAAGGAAAACATATAAGGATGGCATTATTGTTGTTAATTAAAACTGTATACTGCTCTTCATTTGTAGATCTCAAGGCAGTTCACAACAGAAAATTACATTATAAAAAACCACAAAATGCATAATAAAAATAAGAATAAAAACAATCCAACGATCCTCTTTTCTGCAACAAATTTAAAAGGGCATTGGATGTCAAAGGATGTTTTCATCTGGCACTTATAGGTCTATAATGAAGGTACCAGGTGAACCTCCCTAAGGAGAGCACTTCACAAATGGGAAGCCACTGCAGGACTACCTTCTGGACTTCTCGTGGTGGAGGCATGTGAAGAAGGGCCAAAAGAGATGATCTCAGGGTCTGGGTAGGGCTACTGAGGGTAGCGGCTGAAAAGGGTGGTGGTAGCCTGGGTAGAGTTCTGAATGCCAGGAGAGAAAACTAGAGGGCCACATTTCACCCCAGAGTCTGATGTTCCCTCCTGTCCCCTCATATGTTGAGGAAGAATGGGGTTGTGCATGATAGTGATGTACTCTGCTGCTGTCAACATGCAGCCATTCCCCACACTGTGTGTTCAGTTCTATGTACATAATGATGTATGTTTTTTCTACAAAAGAGTTTTTTCTACAAAAAGGGTGTTAGTGGATCCTGGGCTAATCCAGAGAAACGGAAGTAAATGGCTAGCTTCATGTTGAAGCGACAATGTATGCATTTGATTCCAGTATTAAGACGATACTGTGGGAGGAGATATCAGACTTAATTGGATTGAGGTCTGCTGGGTGATAGGATTCCTTGGACGATGAATCAAATAAGTGAGTATTTTCCTACTTTAAAATAAAATAAAAAAATGAAAAGTTACCCGGATCTTTTTCCAGCCTTAAGCGAAACACATCAGTTCCTTATGAGATGGAGAACAGAAGCACAAAGAGACTTGGCAGGTTTTTATATTAGATTTTTGATATTAGATTTGATACAAGTCTATGAGCAATTCAAATGTTTTTGGAACCAGAAGCTGGCCTAGGTTCAGAGTTCTTATCTGCAAATCATTATTTCTAAAAGACTTGAACACTGATGCATCTCCCCATCGAGCAAATGCAAATGAACCGTCTTACAAATAAAGTAGCCAATTAACCCTCTCTATCTTCAGGGCACACGGGTTGTAAGTCGTTGAGACTGCCAATTGAAATGCAGACTATAGTTTATGCAACACATACAAACAACAGTAGGTATCTGCCAGATGAAAAAAGCTGAAGAAGAATAATAATTAAAAAGAAGTCAGCTAGTGAATGCAGTCAATAGATCAAAGATGAATTCTATTAAAGAGACCTACAGTTAAGCCTTCCTTTTATGATTATTGCATCAAAAGCAGTGAAATGCAGATAGTTAGTATCCACAGTCAGATGGATGCACATTGTGCAAGGACCTTGAAGATGGTCTTCTCTGTGGTGGCACCTAAGTTATGGAGCTCCTTCCTCTTGGAAGCACAAATGGCTACAACATGAATGAGCCTGTTTCTAAATACCTTGGAGGGGGGCTATCTTTTACTCCTTCTTAACTTCTCATTGTACTGTTCTTAAATAGAAACAAATTCTGATAAATTTTTATTCTTCCTTTTAGGCTTTCAAGCAGAGGTTAGGTGGCCATCTGTCATGTATGATCTACTTGACATTCCTGCATTGCAGTGGTTTGAGCTAGAACTCTACAATTCTATGGTTCTATGTATATTTTGTATTTTATTGTATGTTATGGGTTGTGTTGCTATTGATATATATTTCTATTGAGGCTGTTTTGATGTCTGTGGTGCATAAAGCGGTGCAGAAGAACTTCATATAAAAAAAATCCCAATAAACATTTATTTGGATTCATTTCAGATTTACATCAGTGGTTCCCAATTCTGTAGGTGAGGCATACACAGAAGCTCATGTCCTTTTGGAAATGTTCATAATTGCACTAGAGTGGTAGGGAATATAGACTACCATTTGCAGAGCGGTAACTTACCATGATAGAGACATCACCTTGCCAAGAAAGGTCCGTATAGTAAAAGCTATGGTTTTCCCAGTAGTGATGTATGGAAGTGAGAGCTGGACCATAAAGAAGGCTGATCGCCGAAGAATTGATGCTTTTGAATTATGGTGCTGGAGGAGACTCTTGAGAGTCCCATGGACTGCAAGAAGATCAAACCTATCCATTCTGAAGGAAATCAGCCCTGAGTGCTCACTGGAAGGACAGATCGTGAAGCTAAGGCTCCAATACTTTGGCCACCTCATGAGAAGAGAAGACTCCCTGGAAAAGACCCTGATGTTGGGAAAGATGGAGGGCACAAGGAGAAAGGGACGACAGAGGACGAGATGGTTGGATAGTGTTCTCGAAGCTACCAGCATGAGTTTGACCAAACTGCAGGAGGCAGTGGAAGACAGAAGTGCCTGGCGTGCTCTGGTCCATGGGGTCACGAAGAGCTGGACACGACTAAACGACTAAACAACAACAACAACTTACCATGATATGCCTGTCGCCTCTGGTCATCTCCATATCCTCCGGCGGTGAGGAGAGGTTCATCGCCATTCCCCACATCTTCAGAATTGTATAAGCAGTATCACAATTCTCTCCAGTGAGTGGCAGGAAGGTACAGCAGCTGGATTTCACAAAGATAATACAAGATACATTTTTGGCACAACACTATACAATGCTAAGGCACATTCAGAGACACCCAGCAGAGGGCCCACTTTTTCTGGGATAATGCTGTAAAGCATGCATAACCTGACCATTAATCCATCCATGAGAATGGGGTATAACTGCTGCTTGCTTAAATAAACCATTTGTATTAGAATCCTTTTTCATGAATACTGGTGGTAATCAGTATTTTTAAATGGTGAAGTCATGAAGAGTAGGACAGAAAAACCTTGTGTCTAATTACCAGAAGTTCTGCCTTGATGGAGGGATGATTTGTGGACCCATCCCTGAAACCCTAAGGGCACCTGGAAGCATGGTGAGGGGAAAAAAAGAGAGAGATTTCTGCACCATCCTATGAATGGTTTTGCATTTGGATGTCCTCCACCACTCAGAGAAGTTCAAGTATGTAGGTGATCCCTACTTCTGTCAGGGAAAAATCTGCAAATTGGACTCCGGAAAGCTGCTGAGATGAACTCATTTTTATGTAGCTTTCATTGTCAGCATGTTTTAGGTCTTCTATCTGATTTAAAAATCCATGGATTTTAATCCTAATAATATTATGATTCCTTCTTAAGTGCCCAATAACTATTAAGCAACCTGCAATGATTTAAAATAATTATGGTGTTCATGAGGTAAATATTAAGAAAACAAAGATAATTAGGAGGAAATGAACAAAAGGAGGTGAGTAAGAGATTTAAGGAGCTTCAGTTGAATAAAAAACAGATTGAAAAAGATAAAAAAGATTTAGTAGAAAGGTAATATAAACACTCAGAAGAAATAACTCATTGCAGACGCTTTTTTAAAAAATGGAAAAAGATCAAATGAGCTGTAACTGGGCATACAATACAGAGACTGAGAGAACTCCCCCCTCTCAAAATTAGAGTTGAAATCAGTGTAAAAAGTGATTCAAAATAATAAGAAGGAAGATGTAAAAGAGAAACAATAGGCATGGAACAATTTCCTAAAGAAATTGGACTGGATTAAGCAATAGCCATTTTTGATTTACAGAGTTGTTAGTGAAGGAAGGGTTTCCCCCTCCCCTCCCTGTATGAATCATAGAAAACAAATTATTGGTTTTGCTGGATTAACTAATTGGTACTTTCTTCCCTTGCCAACTCTGTGTTTCCCTACCACCCCTCAGTCATATCATACCCTTCCTGCTTCTTAAGTACCAGGAAGCTTTTCGTATGGTAAGGACTGTCAATGTTGCTTGACATATTTGGCTCTGGACAACATCCAAAAGGTTGGTGCTCTTAAAAGAAACAAAGAGTTTGTGATGCTGTGTGAAAAGCTGATGGCTACAAAGGGCAAAGCTTTGTGGAGTTCATATGAATCAGGTGCTCTTTGGGGCATTGGGAAGCAAAACACAGCTGCATGTTACAATGTAACCATCAGTTCTTCTTATATAACGTGTTCTCTTTCATGGAGAGCACATGTTGCGGTGGGGTCTAGCAGGACACCCCCTCTTGGTCGCTGGGCAGGACCATTTGGATGGCCATGACTGTGATTGGGCCAATTTGGGTTGTTGGGGTGATTTTGATTGTTACCAGTTAGAGGGTTGGCCCAAAGGTTATATATTCTTGGCACACAGCTTTGTACAGCCTCTTTTGCTACGTGCATCGGATTGCCTGCCCACCCTCCCTAATTTAGGGCTGTTGCATTTGACATTGCTATGCCTGTCATGGGGTCGTCTGCTTTGGGGCAGGGGCCTGGTAGGAATTTTGTCCATTTGGCAGATTGGCTGGTGCCATTTGGTTTTTGCCTACTGTGTAGCAAATCGTCATAGCTTGTAAGGTTGCGGTTAGGCATTGGTTTTATGAATTGGTTGGTGGAGGGGCATGGATTGGCTGTGCCTGCCCCTCCAATGCTGCTGCTGCAAGGGAATTCCGTTAAAGGAATCCAGGGGTTTGCCATGCTTTTGTCCAAATCGCTGGCAAGGGGCTTGGGCCGCGCAAGCCCCTGGGAGCGTGCGGGCAGGGGTAATGGTATGGTGCCCTGCCCCATTCTTTTCCCAATATTGTTTTTCCTTACTGGCTTTCACTGGAATCCAGAAGTCAGTTCTGTCCCTGGGCGTGGGGACAGATAGTTGTAACCAATGCCTAAGCAACCACTTACATTATGTATTTTAATAAAGTTGTGGCCAAAATTATACCAAAAACCTTAAACAAAAATTCTGTGTGAATTGTGATTTATTTAGGGGGTGGCTTGGGGACCTCGACACACAAATTGCTTACAATATCTACACATGAAAACTTCTGGCTAGCAGGGAGAGATTTTGCCTGGAATTAGTCTGATTTCCATGAGCTGGCGGTAGTCTCTAACTCATAATGGAAATACTAAACCAAAACTCCTTTGCTATGTCTTGCTCATCAAGAACTAAGGTAATCTGGGAGCAAGCCAAGCTCCTGGGAGGCAGTAGTGGAGCTAAAAAGGGCAGGGAAGTGACTTTACCACTAGCAGGAAAAATCCATTTTTTCACCATGGCAGTTCCAGGTTGGCATAAGCAGAGAGACCTAAATTGGGCTCTGGTAGCTGAACTGGCTTAGTGGATCACCTCCTCCCCATCCTCTCTCTCTGCCCTAAAACACCCTGTTTGTGGCGCTGTGGTCTAAAGCTCAGAGCCTAGGGCTTGCCAATCAGAAGGTCGGCAGTTCGAATCCCTGCGACGGGGTGAGCTCCTGTTGCTCGGTCCCTGCTCCTGCCAACCTAGCAGTTTGCAAGCACATCAAAGTGCAAGTAGATAACTAGGTACCGCTGCAGCAGGAAGGTAAACGCCGTTTCTGTGTGCTGCTCTGGTTTGCCAGAAGTGGCTTACTCATGCTGGCCACATGACACGGAAGCTGTCTGTGGACAAACGCCAGCTCCCTCGGCCAGTAAAGCAAGATGAGCGCCGCAACCCCAGAGTCGTCTGTGACTGGACTTAATGGTCAGGGGTCCCTTTACCCTTTACTTTTACTTATGCTGGTGGGAACTTCTGCTCACCCATGTTTTAGATAGGAGCAGTTGAGGGTCACTGCCCCCCACCAGATGGAAACTTCTGCTTCTTCCAGTCTTCCTCCAGCCTCACTGATGAGGGACTGGGATTGGTCTGACCACCATCTGAGTGATTCCCTCCCCCCTTACGTTTCATTTTTCATTTTTCAAAGCAAAAGCTGAAAGAGTCAAGCAGCTTTCCCAGAGTCCATATTAAGCCCCAGACATTTTCCTCCATGCCTGCATTTTTGGTCATCTTAGCAAGAGAACTACATTGCAGCTTTAGCCTTTGACTCATTCCTTCAGCCTCAAAGGATCTTCCCTTAATGTTCACCATTAAGAGGACAATAATCAAACGCTAACACTTCCAGGCATGATTATTCCAGCAGCTCTGACTGCGGGCAGGAGAGGTTGCAAAGCCCCCAGGCCACTGGAGCAAAATAGGACAAAACAGGACCCTCTCTATAACAGCATGCCAGTCATTTTGAGGGCTTCCCTTGCTTCTGTGGAAAGCATCAATTTATCCAGGTGCACAGCAGTGGCAATTATCTATGTGTGGCTTGCAAGGGTTGCCAGCTGCTCAGTTGCTGTTGTTTTGATAACCTGCTTCCTTTCAAAGCTTTGATGACAATTCAGAGAATGCTGAGGGAAAGGGCATCTTCATCTCATGATAAACTAGGACAAGAAACTGAAAATGAGGTTGTTCTGCCTGCTTCTACCAATATGGTAGACGTTTCATTGCTCTGGAGGGAAACGTGTTTCATAGGGTCATAGGAAGCTGGTTTATACCAAGTCAGACCTGTTGGTCTGTCTTGCTCAATATTGTCAACACTCACTTTCAGCAATTCTCTAGGGCAGCTTTCTCCAACATAGGTGCCCTCTAGATGGTTATTTATTTTATTTTTATTACATTTTGTATCTTCTAAGGAGCTTGATGTGTTGTACACTATTCTCTCTACTCCATATTGTCCTCATGATAACACTGGAAAGTAGGCTCAGCTGAGAGTTGGTGGCTAAGACAAGGTCATCTTGTGAGCTTCATGGTTGAGTGGGGGTTTAAGCCCAGGTCCCCCATATCTCTCCCCATATCTAGTCCATATCTCTCAACTGTCCCGCTTTAAGCAGGACATCCCATAATTACGGAAGCCAGCACGGTTTCTGACTGGATCCTGGGATGACCTGTTTTGGCTCCTGCAAGAGTGTGGCCCTTAAAGATACACATCCTAATTTTCCTCTGTGGCATATTGGAGAGTATGCTAGTCTGATATGCTAGCCACATGTGCATGGGAGCTGTAGTCTAACATCTTGGTGAAGGTCACTCTAGGGTTTGAGAAAAGGGACATTCCCAACCATACTTGAAAATGCCAGGGACTTGTTGATAATGGTGTAGGTGCACTGTTAGGTGCTTGTGCCTGAAGCTAGGCTTTGTACACCAATACTATTATTCATTCATTTATTCATTGTTTTATTTATTAAATTTGTATACCACCCTATACTTGTAGATCCCAAGGCGGTTCACAACATAGGATTACAATATAAAAAACACAAAATACATGACAAAAATAAGGACAGAAACAAATCAATAATACCTCCTTTCATATGACATTTAAAAGGGCATCGGATGTTAATCAGCCCAAGGCCTGGTTAAAGATGAACGTTTTTGCCTGGCACCTAAAGATGTATAATGAAGGCACCAGGTGAACCTCACTGGGGAGAGTGTTCCACAAATGGGGAGCCACTGTAGAAAAGGCCCGTTCTCATGTTGCCACCCTCTGGATCTTTCGTGAAGGAGACACACAAAGAAGGGCCTCAGAGGATGATCTCAGGGTCCAGGTAGGTTCATATGTAGAGAGGTGGTCCTTTGGGTATTGCAGTCCTGAGTCTGGTGGCTCACTTTTGGTTATCAGAAGAGGAATTAATATCTACCAAACAACCTGGGGCAAAACTGAAAGAGATTCCCATATATCTGAGATAACAAAAGAAGCAATGCACCAGTTAAGAGTGTTTGTGGCTCAGGCGAGGGTTAGTTGGGAATACATATTACTTTCCATATATATATATATATATATATATATATATATATATTCTGAGTGGTGGCTAACTAAAATGGATTTTCCATTTCATTTTTAAATACTCCACCATGCCCTGTGACATTGCCCTGACATTAAAAATAATCTTGTGAAATGCACTTAATTATAATTTGTAATTACAGATATTGTAACATAGCAATAAAGTGCCACCCAATATTTAGAACTGTCATGATGAAATTGTTCTGAAACTTAAAACCCTGCCCAAAATGAACTCTATAGCCTGGCAAAGGGTAGAGCAGCTTCCTCCCCTTATTATTACAACATTCTTCAAAGCATGTTAAAACTCTTCTCAATTTAACCACCATTTAACTGCTGGCTCGCTAGGCTGACATAGCTTGGGCCAGGAACTTGATTTGAGATATATGCTAGTTTTAAGGTTCAAAAACTTGCTGAATTGTGTTCATACCATTGTGACTGACCATTTTAGTGGGGCAGGGGTGAGGAGCGGCCTAATCCTTCATGGACAGTACTTTAGAATTTGGTTGGGGACTAAAAATATCTGTAAGCCAGGAAAGCTAGGATGTCATAGAAAATTATTTTTTGCCTAAACTTCTTTCTAGCACGCTAGCTTTTATTACTGCAAGGAGATTGTGATACAGGTGACGTTTTAAGCATGGTATTCTTAGTGGCAATTTCATGTGTCTCCCTCCCCCTTTGAATGCATATTTGATGCCTAAAAGTAAAGGATTAAAATGTAGGTACTCTTATAATGACCATGTGACCTACTTGACAGGGAAAATGGTTGCATCATGATGCAAAGGTTAAGTAACTTCACTTACCTAAAATATAATAAAATCTGAACTGAATCTGCGTTCCAAATCATAATGGAGGGGGGACATTTTGCACTTCTGCTAAGATGGGGAAAACAGGCTCTGGACTCCAGGCCTGAACGTACCAGAATGGCATTAACCCTCTGCCCGCCACCACCTAGTAACGTGTGCCCAGTGCAATTTATTTATCTGCAGTCACTACCACCAAAGAACATGGATGTAACTTGTTATCTTAGCAGCATTCCCATTGTAAAGCCCCATTGCAAGGACCTCAGAGCCCCAGTGAGCCCCACCACTGTCACCAGCCACACAGCACCCCATTTTCCACTGCAAGTGGAAAATTGATCTCCTTCTGCAGGGCTTGTAAGACAGAGCTATTCCGCCTGGCCTTCAATTTGAATTAGCCTGATTCTCCATTCCCTTTCCTTTTTTTATGAAGAAACCCTTTCTGGGACCCCACATTTAAACTCTTCCCTGGTCTCCTTGCTGGTCCTTGTAGGAGCAACTTGGCCAGTTAGCCGTGGTAATCATTTCATGTTTACTGACTGGGTCCCCCCTCCCATTCCAATTGAACCTGAATTTTTGAATTTTATTGACATTCATACTCCATTTATGTTGTGTTTTTATGCTGTTTTTAAGTCACATTTTTATATTTGCTGTTAGCCGCCCTGAGCCCGGTTTTTAAACCGGTGAAGGGCGGGGTATAAATTTAAAAAAAATATATTATAAGTGGGTCAGCCTTCCACTGTTTCTTGGGGGTGGGATTTCACCAAGTCCAACATGGCAGGACAATATGAACAATATGACTTCCTCACACCTAGAACTTACCCTTATGACAATTCCTTGCAATCTTGAAGGGAAGAAAGCAGTGGTACTGCAAAGATATACCTACAAGAAAAGAGTGCACATTCAAGAGAGAATGCCAATGTTTCTCTTTTTCTGGATTATGCCACCCATGAGCCTGATAATACAATGCCTGCTGTGTGGATTTAAAGAGATCATCTCAGGGATTGGCACAGCTTACCTGTCGCTTGCGGGTGTCGGGCATGTAGAATCTCGGCACGCTGGAATCCCAAAAAGTCCTCTAGCTGGAACCGCCCTTCATGGCTGGAGCAGCAATGAATTACATTATCTCCTCTCTCCCACCCACCCCCAACACACAAAAGGAATACAATCATCATAAATCATGTGGGGATTTGCTTGGCTCACTACCAAGGAGGACGAGATTAGCACAATACAGAATACACTTCTATAACAGTAAATATATGCTCTGCTAGATGGAAGGCAAGGAAGTGTTCATTGGAAAGAACCCGCTAAGAGCAACAAACCATTTGCTATGGAAGAAAGAGGCCATGGCCTGAGGATGTTTGGTAAGATCTGTGTTTAAGATAAATCTCAAAATCGGGTCAGAAAACCACAGTAGCTTTTAGAAGTGCTAATGGAAGCCTTCCTGATCAATCCAGCAATTTTAAAAGCAATATTTTATCACAAATGCTGCTCTTATAACCTCAGGCAATCACCCAGAGTTGAAGGGTGATAGACCCATCACATTCTAGCTATCACTGAAACCGAGGCTTCATCTTTACTCTGCAGAAATCCGACATGAGTATTTTTGAGCCTCCTTATACCTTTCTGGTTCTACAAAGGCAAAACATTAAAATGGATTCTATGGGGTGAAGCAGTTTGCACAGTCTTCCATCAACACTCCTCCTCAGCAAGTTGCACAGGCAGCTTTAAATCCAGAATGAGAACCTTGCCTCACCCCCTAAGAAGTCAGGAAATGATGCAGGCTTTTCTGGATCCTAGCTTCCTCCCATCATGCCAGCCAGTCCTGTCTCCTAATAGGGTTAACAATTACTGGTTGCCCCTCATCCAGAACAAAATATTGCATCCATCAAAACACAGAAACACAGAGTTTAAACGTTGGTTTCTCTTTATCTTAAAGTGGTCAATGATGCTACGCAGGAACGGAGTTGGTTAATTGAAGTTCACAGGTGAATGTTTACAGTTTGACCTACTTCGCTTCACACCTGTGGTCTCTCGACTTTTTTCCTAATTAGAAAGGAAGTTGCATTCTGCACCGGGTGCAGAAAGGGATGTGATAGGATAATTGGTTAATTGAAACTGCATTATATTGTGTTCAAATGTCTTGTAAGCAGCTGGTGAGGAGGAGTGATGGCTTGCAACATTTGACTGTTATGTTTTGGAAATAAAACTAAGCAAAGATATTGCGAACAGCCTTTAATTTCTACACCCCAGTTGCTGCACACACTCAGTGCAAAAGTCCAACAGTAAAGGATCCTGAGGATAATCTATTCCAACCCTCTGAAATGCAGGAATCACAGCTAAAGAATCCCTGACAAATGGCCACCCAACCTCTGTTTACAAACCTTCTGGGAAGGAGAGTCAGTCACCTTCTGATGTAGTCCGTTCCACCGTCAAACAGCTCTTAATGTCAGAAAGTTTTCCAAATGTTTAGTTGGAGTCTCCTTTCCTGTAATTTGTTTGTTGTTTTTTTAATAATTTTTAAAATTAAATTTACATTTTAATATTCAACACATTTATCAAATGAAAGAAAATACAATAAAGCAAAACAAAACTCCCACCCAGTGACTTCCCCCAACTTACCCTTCTGGTTCTTTAACTACTTGCTGCTTCTGCTTAATTTTTGTCTTATTTTTCATATATATTTTTAGCTAAATGCTCTTATATTCACATCCTTTCTTTTTCTTCAAGTTACATCTTACATTTAATTAATTATCATATTATTGTTTCTTAACCTTTCCTCATGTTTTCTTAATTGTAAGTGTTTACTCAAACCCTGCTAGCGAGTCCATCTCATTACAATATTTCTGTAAATACAACATGAATGGTTCCCAATCTTTTTTAGAGTCTCTGTTACCTTTGTCTCTAAGTCTTCCCATAAGTTTTGCCATTTCTGCATATTCCAGAAGTTTAGCTTGCCATTCTTCTTTCGTTCGTATGTTCTTGTCTTTCCATTTGGGGGCTAACAGAATCGTAGCTGCTGTCATAGCTTTTGTCAGCTCCTGCCATATAATACCTAATTAGAAATCAGAGATTTGGATGGCATGTTGTTGTATGATAAAGGGAAAGTGCATAAAGGATTTTGCAATCATATAATCAGGAGATCACTTTTTGAAGTTTGGGAAAGATACAAAGATTTATTAGAAAAGACCCTGTGGTAGTTGTCACTAACAGAAGCAACATCAATTAAGAAAAATAAGAAAGAAAAATGGCTTACATATAAAGATCTCTTAATAGAAACAGAAGGGAAATTAAAATTGAAATATTTCAAAGAGATTTGAGAATATGTTAATGACTGGTTGCAGTATTTCCAAATAAATGAGGTATTTAAAAATAACAACAACAACAACAACAACAACAACAACATACTCTAGATTTCAAAGAGAAATCATAGATGATAATACTAAAATATTGAAGAAGATGTATAATTTACTGCTAGAATGGGAAACTAAAGATGAGGAGGTTAAATGTGTAATGATTAAATGGGCACAAGATTTAGGACATAATATACAAATGGAAGATTGGGAAAAATTGTGGAAAGTGGACTTAAAATTTACTGATTGTGTAACTCTGAAAGAGAATTCATTTCTTGTAATTTAGATCCATTGGTTTGGGTTCTTCTCTCTGGAGCAGCGGAAAACAAAGTTGGTCTGTCTTCCATGGGCAGCCCTTCAAATATTTGAAGTTAGCTATCATATCACCTCTCAGTCTTGTCTTCTCCAGGCTAAACATACCTAGTGCTTCAAGCATTACTCCAAAAGCTTGGTTTCAGGATCATCTGCACACATTCCAGCTTGTCAATATCATTCTTAAACCATGGTGCCGAGAACTGGACACAATACTCCAGGCAGGGTCTGAACCAAAAAACTAAACATGGTATAATACTGGTAAAAGATACCCTAGATAGATTTATTTAGTTTAGTTTATGGCTTGGGAAATTGGGCCAGAAAACTAAATCCCAGAAGCATTCTAAAATAGATCAAATGAAGCAAAGAAACAGACTATTGATTTATCACAGTACAGATTTATTGCATGGCTTCATGTTATTGGTTTCTGACTTAATCTGGCCTTTAACCAAGTTCTGTAATATAATAGGAGTTCTTTTAGCCTGTTTGGAGATCTGTCATGTTTGTACAGAATTCCCAATAAAAAGTGGCTCATATCTTGGACAGCTGAAACTGGAGGTGAGGTGAGGGGCAGGAATAATTCTGAAGTGGAAATTGCAAGAGGGAGCTAACTGTAAACAACACAGTGGCATTGAGCAGCAATCCTGTATGTGGTCACTATTTCCAGAGCAGACTGTGAGGATGTTTGGTGGCTCATTTGCTAAGGTTACTTGCTGCTTTGCCAGAGATACGAGCTTCTGTGTACTTTGCCTCAGGTTTACTGCTCACTGGGCTAACATAAATAGGAGACAATGCAGAGGTGACCTTTTCAGTCTCTTACAATTTGCATCATTGTTATATGATTGGATAAAGGAGCAGCATTAAAACCAGCCTCAGGAGAGCGTAAGCTCCACAACCACCACCATTGTCCCAAGATGTGCAGACTCTGAAAGAAGAGGGATAAAAGGGATAGAGGAAGTATTTCACAATGAATTTCCCTGTCTAGGAAATAAGGATGGAGAAGAAAATCAATGAAGTCTACATTTAAGTTGCACTTTCCAAAACAAGATGAGAACCAAAACATATTGATTGAAATTCACACTTCTCTGAATTTTGCTATGCAGTTCTCCAGTCAAGCAGTGTATACAAAAATTCATATACTTGGGTACAATGTGCATTGAAATGCATACATTAGTGAAAATGGCATGCATTATATTGAGGGAAATTGCTTTGTAAAAATGTGCGTACCTTCTATACAAGAAGGTGATGGCGATGACAATACATTAGGAGAAATTTGCACTAAAATGCTGGTGAATTTACAAAATGATTTGAAAACAACAACAACACAAACTGATGAGGAAATGTGGAGAACTGAACTTAAGGTAGGAAAAAGGAGAAACTGTGAGAAGATTAAATCGACAGTTTTCCCAGTCCTGCTGGGAAACAGAACTCCTAACAATGTTTTCGAAGAGCCTGTGAATCATCTTACAAAGAGCGATTGTCATAGCCCATCTCCTAAACTGCCCCTGATGTTTGCATTGTTACATGGTGCAAAACTCTCATACTTCCAGGCTCATGAGCATGAGAAAATATGAGTCTTTTTACTGGTAAATTCCCACATTATCACCTTATGCTACCAGCCTGGAAATTCCTCTATTGTTGGCATTCGTCTGTTGTGCGATTTGAAAAAAGAAAAGAAAAAAGGGCTGTCCTGGGAAGCTTTGTTATACCATGTTTTTCTCACCTAGCCCAGCACTGTCTTCTCTGACTGGCAGAAACTCTCCAGGTTTTCATGCTTTTCCATCCCCTGTTTTCCATCCCTGCTTTTCCAACTCCTGTTGTCGTAACCTGATCCTTTTAAATGAAAAGGCCAGGAACTGAACCAGGCACTTACTGTATGCAAAACACATACTCTGCCACTAAGCTCTGGTTTCACCCACCTAATGCCATGTTCTTCTACATTTCTGAATGCTAGTGTTTTCCCTACATCGCTAGAAACTTCATTGTATCACTTCATTTTGATTGATGCATGAAGAAGAAGAAGAAGAAGAAGAAGAAGAAGAAGAAGAAGAAGAAGAAGAGGAGGAGGAGTTTGGATTTGATACCCCACTTTATCACTACCAGAAGGAGTCTCAAAGCGGCTAATGTTCTCCTTTTCCCTTCCTCCCCCACAACAAACACTCTGTGAGGTGAGTGGGGCTGAGAGACTTCAGAGAAGTGTGACTAGCCCAAGGTCACCCATCAGCTGCATGTGAAGGAGCGGAGACGCGAACCCGGTTCCCCAGCTTACGAGTCTATCGCTCTTAACCACTACACCACACTGGCTCTCTGAACTGATCTCTGTTCTGCAAAATATATATTGCAGGGATTTGAAGCATTCCCTCCCCGCTTTACCACTTACCTGTTTTGTTTTGTTTTCATCTTATTATTATTAAATAAATTTGTATACCACCCTTCATCCAAAGTTGTGGCCTTGAATACCCTTGAATCCCTGGTGTTGGGGCAATGTTAGGAACGGGAACACCCAATTTGGTATTATGGAAATATTATGATAACAGTATCAGTGTTGCCCAAGTATTTTTTGGCCCTTGTGCCTGACACTGAACAAGGAACAGAGCAATTATTTGCTGGCAATGTCAATATCCTACTAATTAAGGACACTCCCACATTCCACCCAAACTAGAATGTTTTCACCACGTGCTGGTCATGTTTGAGGCTTAGGGGCATCTACACAACAGCGTGGGAAGTTATTTTGCATGTCCCAGGTATGCCAGATAAGATTAAAATTCCACCCAAGCCATGCCAGAGATTGAGATCGGGGGACCAAGTAGTGCACCCCACTTTGCATGTTCCAACCCAGGCACACACAGATGCCACTAGGTCTCTCTGCAAAAATATTGCAGAGTAGAATCACATAGCTGTGCTCATACCTAAACTAAAATGGGTCCTGGGACTCTGCCAGATGCAGGGTGTGTCTCAAAAGAAAAGGAGATTTTAGAGGACTGTCACTAGGAACTAGTTTACACATGCATCTTCATTACCTGTCTGCTGTATAAAGCCATCACAGTTTAATCACCAGAGACATATTTTTCATATCAGCAAGAACACACATTGCATGTATTCACCCACACCTGCACACAAAACACAGAGTCTCTTTTCAATAGAGAAGACTCACAGATTATTTGACTGAGAGTCAAGTTTGGGGTAATCAAGGGGTAAGAGATGAACAGTGGAATTCTATGTATATTCATTTGGGGGGAAGTCCCCAAGTGTTAGCGAGACTTATTACCAGAATAAATTTATTTAGGATTGCAGTTTCTTTTTTTTCTTTTCTTTTTTTAATAATATTTATTAAAGATTTTCAAATATAACAGAAAAAGAAAAACATCCAAATTTAAAACCTTATTTTCATTGGCATCTTTCCAGGACTTCCCCTCCCCTCCCCCTCTTGTATTCCAATTCTTTCAAATAGATTCAACAAATTCTTACCCCAAATTTTAAAATTATTATCATTGGCCCAATTTAAAAAAAATATTTTCCCATCCCCTAAAATCGACCTCTTCCCTTCCACGAGTTCCCGTCTTTAATATGCAATACAGATTAAGATAAACAGAAAGATAAAAAAAAGAATAAAATGCAATTTAACACCCTTTGGATTCCAAATTTCCCTCCCCCCTTTCCCGGTTGCGTTCCCAATGTCCATCAATGTCTACTGTCATCCTGGAGCTCCCACATCTAAACCACAGTCCTTCACCAGTCCGCTTTGCCGTCTTTTTATTAGTCTTTGCCATCTTTTGGTCATCTTTGGTTTCACATGTCCAATCTTGGGAGGAGTCTATCTTCCAACTTTGTCCAGTTCTTGTTATTCTTATTGTTCTTATTGTACTCTCTCCTCCTCTTTTTTTTTTCCCCCTGCTCTCCTGCACAAATGTTCTAATTCCAAAAAGCTTCTAATTCCTCTGCAGAGGCTTTGTTATTCAGGAACAAAACATTACGTCAAGTCCCTTCCATTCTTCAATAGATAAATCTATTGTCTCCTTTAGTGTGTAGACCTCTGTAGACAAAATAGTGTTCCATTTCTGCAGTTTCCCAGGCGATAAAAAGTCCTATTCAAATTTGATGCCAACAATACTTGTAGTGTCCCACAGCTCCTCTAGAGGGATTATAGTAACTCAGTTTCCTTCCCGATCACACCCAACATTCAAAGTAACTTATTATTCCTTGTTTTAAACAATTTATATCCAATTTGTAACAAATGTGACCAGCAAAGTCCTCGTAACAAAGTTCTCTTTTTGTTCTTCCGCTTTGACAGCTCATTTGACAGCTGTCAAAACCTCTATTTCTCCTCTCCCGGTGCTCTTTCAGATCACTCCCAGGGTTTCCGGGGGGGGGGGGGGTTGCATTTTAATTCACATTCCACTTTTCTCCTCCAGACCAGTCTTATAATTTTCCATCGCGAAGTTAATAACTTTATCAAAATAAGGTTACACTCGATCTTAGTTGTCAAATCCTTTGCTTTAGCTCCTCTACAACAGGGGGGGGGCTGACTTCCTTTTTGCACCTCCCCCGCTCGCTCCAAATTTAAATAGATTTTTTCCCCTTTTTTAATCCAAGTTCCAATTACTCACGGGTTATTCTTTTAAAGACCAAATTTTCAATGGAAGAAGTCAGCGCTCTCCGTCGAATGGTATGCGGCTTCGCTTGGCAGGGGAAGCGGAGGACTCACAGCACCACCACCCCCCCGGTCACCCGCTCCGCAGCCTTTAAAAAGGCTCCTTCGCGGGTCGGGGGGGCGCAAACGGTGCCCGCCGAGTCACCATGCCCATGGGTTTCAGCGCCCATGGTTTTTGAGGGGCCCCGCGTCGCCGGCGCGGTAGAACCCAGCCCCTGCCGAGCAGGCTCCCTCCGGAGCTCGGAGGGAGTCCGCCATTCGGCGATGGCGCCAACCCGGATTGCAGTTTCTTACTTTGTAGCAAATTTGCAGTAGAGATGGAGGAGAAATTTATTTTGTGATTTAAAGTGAACCAAGCTACCTTGGACCTATATATACAGCTTGGAATGCAAGCTAATGGAAACAAAAACTTCAACTCACAAACAACACAAACCTGAGATTTAAATGCAGTCCAATGCCTATCAGTTAGGCAAGTATTGCATTGTGAACCTTCCACTTTTTGAGCATCTGCGGTGTAGCATAATTTGGGAGAGAATATGCATGTATTTTTAGGTGGGTTGTTTTCTTGTTTTCGTTTTTACAGTGGTGTCAATCACGGACAATGTTTGGGGAGGATATCTAGGCTAGAAACGTTAGCTTCCAAAGATTATTCCAATTTACATTGGAGGATCCCCTGTTGTTGCTTCTGGGAATTCACAAAGCAAAGGGGTAAAAAAATGCAGCACAGTTCTTCAGAAAGATTGCAATCTGCAGGGAAATAAAATATACCAAGTGATGAAAGAAGGCTCTCTAGAGAACTGCCAGGTGGCTCACTGGGATGTTGTTCACAGCTCACTGCCTCTGCCTTTTTACCCTAGCAGGATTGCTCTATTCCGTGCCAGCTGGTGGTACGTCCCCTAGAGCCCATCTGCCAGCAGGGAAAAGTTGGAGTTCTGCCCACTTTGTCAACACCTCTCTGCAAGACTTTTATTGCTGCCCCTGAATGCCATGGGCCTGGGTTTTCTGAGAGGAGAAGCTGCAGTTGACACAACCGTCCCTATGAAACGCCGACCCACAAATTCCTGACTGAGGAGTTCCTCAACCTGTTCAACGAAAACCCCACCAAGGGCAGAAGCAGATGATGCTTTTCTTTCCCACTCTTCATTCTGTATTGCTTTGTGTGTACCTTTCATGGTTTTTGCTGCTTGCAACTCTCAAGTATCAAGGGGATAAGGAGAAGGATGAAAAAAGCTGCTTGTATCATTTGAAGCTGCCGTTTTGTTTTGGATGCCCCCCCCCCAGCTCATCTGCATTAACATTTAAAACCTTACAAGAAATGCCCATCAAATTGTTGACACACTTTGAAGACGCCAGGTGCCTCAAACTTTTCTCGCTACTGCTGTGCTTGCTTATTTCTGCCTGTCTTATTCCAGTGTCAGGGACCCAGTAAGGAGCCATCTTCACCCCCTTTCTCTGATGTTCTCTGATGCAATAAATGAAGGCCTGCTGACTTGCAGACAGTATGAGACTAGACTGCCAGTTCTGAGCACTACTGCTCAGTCCAGAAGTTGCAGTTATTAGGCACCACTGTTCTAGAAAATGAAGTTATTAAGCCAGCTTTACTGATAAGGATTGAGCAATGCAAAAACCGAAAGCTCCACCGAGGGTGTTTGTTTTTGCAGGCTTTGCGTGACAAAATACTTGATGACATTGCTTCTCCTCCTCCCAGATAATCCTGGCCCTATGCATGTTCATAAATCAAAAGACAGCATTTACATATGTCTAATTGGCACCAACACAAACACCACTCCTTGAGACATACTGTTGTGTAGGAGGGGTCATTTTCTTAACACTACAAGTCTATTTGGCAGGTGTAAGAAAATATACACATATTGTATCACAGATATTGATATTGCACAGTTTGAAACAACTGGGTACATTAAAAAACAAAACAAAAAACTAGTGTGTTTTGGTTGTTGTTGTTTTTTTTGGAATTAAACACTGTCCAGACCTCCAAGCTATTCTTCAAAATTTTACTTGCAGAACTTTCTTCAAAACAAAATGGAAATATCAAATGATACATCCAAAATAACCATGCAATGATTAAATGGGCACAAGATGTAGGTCATAACATTATGATGGAAGATTGGGGGAAATTATGGAAAACTGATTTAAAATTTACAGATTGTTCCCTACTGAAGGAGAATTACATAAATATGATGTACAGATGGTACACGACACCAGTGCAGTTAGGGAAAATGTACAAAACTAGTTCAAATATATGTTGGAAGTGTAAGGAAAAGGAAGGGACATTTTATCATATGTGGTGGGATTGTAATGTAATTTAAAAAATTTGGGAAATGATATACAATGAATTGAAAAAAAATGTTCCATTTAACATTTGTTAAAAAACCTGAAGCATTTTTGTTAGGGATTGTAGGGAAAGATCTGCCAAAAAAGCTGAAAAACATCTTCATGTATGCGACAATGGCCGCGAGAGTTCTAATAGCACAAGGATGGAAGACTGAAGAAACCCCAACTTAAGAATCATGGCAAGAAAAATTGATGGACTATGCAGAACTGGCAAAATTGACATATAAGCTATGGGACAAGGATAATTGTGACTTTAAATATGAATGGGAACCCTTTACAAAGTATCTGAAGACTCAACAAAGTGAACTGGACTCCTTGGCTGGCTTTGAATAAACATTCACAAACTTTTCTATTGATGATAATCAGCTAAATAGTTTGAGGATCTATACAACCGTGTAAAATGCAGAAAACAACATTCTTAGAGAAATCAAAGACTGGAACTGAGGGAAGTTAGGGGGTGGAGGTGGGTGGGTTTTGTGGGGGAGGGTGGGGGAGGGAGGAAAAAGGGGGGGAAATAAGGATGATATGTTTCTGGATAATATGTTTTGTTTTAATTTTGAATAAAGAAGTTTAAAAAACAAAAACAAAATAACCATACAATGGCTTGTGCTGCCTACCACAGGCTCAGCATCTTAGAAAATATGAAATAATCCAAGCCGACCTAGAAGTGGAGGTCTATCTCTCCCCACATCCTGCCTTAGGCTGTTTACCTGGAGAGCTTCATTTACACCCTCACTCCACAGAGTTTGAGAGGAACCAAGAACCATCCACCAGCCTCCCAAGATGGCAAATTTGCAACTCAATACCTTAAACACCTGATCTAAGGTTCACTCTCAGCACAGAACAATCCATAGCTAATCATTAACCAATTTAGGAGCTTAGAGTCCCTTAGAAAACTACTGTGGAAAACCCCCGTTAGAATACACATTTAATCATTTATCCATTTTGAACCATTATTAATAAAAGGGTGAGGAAATTAATCCAGCATAGCCTGGCCATGTTTGGAATCTCCTAGCTCAGCAGGAGATCTGCTGGATCCTAATCTACTCATCTCAGTGGACTGTGCTACAGGATTGCTTACTTAGTTAATTAGAAGAATAGTAGATACTTATTGATTTTAGTGCTGCTTTACTGACTTTAACATGCTATATTAACTTATGTTTTGTTAATTTTGTTCTGGTCCTGCTTTTATATATTGATAGAATAGGTATTATGGTTGTACTTACATTTTATTAATCTTAATTTCTGCAGAAGATAGTTGATTGTGCAGTATGGACATGCCTGCATTTACAGTTCAGTCCTCTGTGTCCAAACCGGGGTGAGCTAATTGGACTCACTGTGGATTACTTCTAAGTAGACACATATAGAATTGCACTGTCCATAAGGAAGCCAACTTATTTTTAGCAGGCAAAATTTAGAGATATTTCTGGGGTTGGGTGGAGAGTAGAACACTGTATTCATGAAGGATAGTTCCATCAATGACCATTTGTTTTATTTATAAGTCTTCTTCAGGTGTCTGTCTGGCCACTGTTCTTGATATCTTCTTTTTTTCTTTGTAAAAGCAACACGGATCAGTAATTGTGTACAAAACCTATTATGGAGCATATATTCTGCAGTAATGTATCACTTTATATAGAAAATGTTTCATTATCTTTCTCTCTCTGCCTGTATTTCTCACAGAAAGAACGCATACGTAATATTTATGAGTCATAATCATAGACTTCCTAAAGTTCATACAAGGAGACAAAGTATTAAATAGAACTGTCAGGTTAGCAATGAAATTAGATAACTGTTGCTTTAGGGCATTTTAAAGAGGCATGCTGTGCTTACTAAATATGAGTAGTTCTGCTTTTATCCATTAAATGCTCCTCAAGAGTTGCAATTGAGGGTCAGTTCCTATTTTTAGCAAAGCTTTGGGCAAAACTAATTTGGAAGAAATGGAAATAATTGAAGCTTGGCTGCAAGGTCTTCAAATTTACTTCAGGTAGCATGGGGGAAGTACTTATTAGTTTGGGCTGCATGTGTGAGCAGAACTACACTACAGTTGACATGGCAGACTCATGCAAGGTTCCCCCAGGGCAGCCATAAATCAAGAGATTACATGAATTCCTGGAGGATAGGTTGGTCAGTGGCTATTTGTCATGCTAACTAGATAGAACTTCCACGTTCAGATTCAATGTCCCTCTGAATATTCAGCACTGGAAAGAACAATAACATTTAATTCAACTTACCTATGTCCAAATGTCACTATGGAGTGTGTTTCCATTTTGACACCACCCATCATTGCACTACTGTCAGAGACACAAATTGTAGCATCATGAGCACATTACATAAGCTCTTAGATGTTACAATGTTCAGCAGAACTCTTATACAGTGGTACCTCAGGTTAAGAACTTAATTTGTTCTGGAGGTCCGTTCTTAACCTGAAACTGTTCTTAACCTGAAGCACCACTTTAGCTAATGGGGCCTCCCACTGCTGCTGCGCCGCCGGAGCATGATTTCTGTTCTCATCCTGAAGCAAAGTTCTTAACCCGAGGTAATATTTCAGTCTGTAACCTGAAGCGTATGTAACCCGAGGTACCACTGTATTTAGAAAGAACTACTGAACTTGGCTACTAACCAGATTCCAGTTGGCTCTCAGGTCCTGCTTGCAAGCTTCCAGCAAGCATCTGGTTGGCCATTGTGTGGGGAGAGACTCCATCAGGCAAGGCCTTCTTCCACCTGCCTTGCCCCACTCTCCAGTCTCTGCTTCTCAATTTGTATTGTATTATTTTATGTACTGTGGCTTGCCATTGTTTGATTGATTGTAGTTTTGAAATTACCGTGTTTATTGTAATTGTTAAGAGTGGGTTTCTGTATAATTTTTATATGCTGATATTATTATTCTATACTATTCTAATGATTGTTGAATGTTACTTTAGTTGATGTAGATTGCTTATTTTAAAGCTGTTTAATTATCACATTTTTGTATTGCATTAGATTGTTATAAGGTGTAAATTCTTTGTTTCTTCAGCCTTGAGTATTGTAAGATAGAAAGGCAGTATACAAATTAAAAGTGATGATGATGATGATGATGAACAAGTTGCTGGACAAAATGGGCCATTGGCCTGACTCATGAGGCTTTTTTATGTTCTCAACTGCATACTCTGTATCACTAGGAATCACTGAGTGAACTCAAGTCCATTTTCAGCAGGAAATCGTTTGCATTATATATTTCATATGTACGGAGATGTTAAATAGGTAAAAAAAATTCATCTCTTTGGGGTATAAATGTGATCTTAATGGAAGCATCACAAGTTACATTCAACTTGTGTTCACAGCCATCTCAGCTGAGGTGTACCTTATGTGTTCTCAATTGATGGGCACGCTCGCAGGAAAATACAGCTTTGGATCAGAATCATTATATTCTCTGTGGTTTCCCTTGAGCAAGCTGTTCTCAATGTGCACTAGAAATGCACTGCAGTTATTTACTGAAAGATATTGCTCCTAGCAAAATGCCTCCAACACATGATTTCAACTGAGGAACATTAAATACAATAGTCTTATTTTCATTCAGCCAAAACAGACTCTGTGCATAGAAAGGGAATGATATCATGTTTCCCCTTCCTCATTCAATATCATCATAGTATTTAGAGGGCCATTTGTGTGTGTGTGTATATGCACATACATAGAATATAGTAATATAGTTATATATATATATATATATATATATATATATATATATATATATAATCTCTGTGTGTATGTATGTATACATTATACATATATATATATAGAGAGAGAGAGAGTATACTATCTTTAGAAGGCAATGTACTGCACAGTAGGGGAAAATGCATTAAAATCGCAAGAGGAAATAAAATACCCAATACACCAGGGCAGACAAATACAACCAGCCAATAGTAATGACCATTAAAAGCTTGAGAAAATAATTGAGTTTTTAGCAACCAGTGGAGCAACATCCTTTGGAAGCTAATAGAAGGAAATGCTTCCATCTCAGGAGTGCCTTGGGTGCAGCAGTCTGTGAAAAAACAGTGATGGGGGCACCTCCCATTGCTGTTGCTTGGGGCACTGCCAGTGCAGCTTTGAGGACGATGGGAAGGAGAAACAATGCAAATCCACAAAGTATTCCATAGGTATAGCTATAGATCTAGATTTAGCAACACACTTGCTAAAATCCAAATAATGCAGAGAAGATTAGCATGTCCCCTGTGCAAGGACAAAATGTGCAAATAACATCATTGAAGGTCCTTGCCTTAGTTTAGAGGGAAGGTGTGTGTACACACACACACACACACAAAGACACCAGGGATAGTTGGGTCAGTCTATTTCTGGTCAAAATAATTTGACCTACCGGAGAAGAATGGCCCCTACCAGAGAGGAATGGCAAACTAAGCTGTTAGACTATGCTGAAATGGCAAAACTGACCAGGAAACTCAGAGACCAAGAAGTCAAGAAATTCAAGAAAGAATGGGAAAAGGTTATAATTTATTTAGGAGACCACTATAAGCAGATGAAAACATTAGCAGGATTGCAATAACACTTGTAATGTAACAAATATTAATGACAATATAGATACAAAATATAGATTCTGAAATAATATGCAGTTGGAAAGGTTGACAATAGGACCCATGGAGGGGATGGGCGGAAGTCGTGAGATTCAGAGAAATCTCATTTTATGGATAGGTATTTGGTATTGTATGTAATTTTTATTTGTAAAACCAAATAAAAATTGTGTGTGTGTGTATATACACACACATTTCCACATTACCTGTGAATTTATTGTGGTTTGTTTTGTTTTTGTTTTTAAAAAGAAAAATCTGCCCATATTTAAGTACGTAATTTCAATTATATTTTCTTACTAATTGCATATTTCTGAATATACTTTATCCTGAAATGTGCATTTTTACAGGTTTTTTAAAATAAACGTTAAGACAAAAACACTGCTGGAGAAGAGTAAACTAAGTTCTGCCCCGCCATTGGTCCTTGGGGTTGCAGCTCAGGTCAGATTTTATTAGAATCTGCAAAGAGCGTGTTCCTCAAACATGGTCTGTGTGTGTCCATGTATGTAAAATGAAAGAAGCTTCCCATTGTGCAGCATTAAAACCCCCACACACACAACCTTTAGACCACGTTTTACTGCCTCAGAAAGCTCTGTGGTACTTGTCTCAGGTTAGGACTGTCCCATACACATTTTCCCTAAAGAACAATTTTAAAAAGGCCAAAGCAAAGAAAAAGAAAGAGCAAGCTTAGCTTTCTTCACATCTTTGTTTTTATTATCTTTGCTTTCTGCCTGGCCTGAGGATTTCCTGATCGTGATTACCTCAGCACCACCACCCCTCTCCCGCCCAAGTCTGAAAAACTATTTTTAGCCTGTCTGAAATTTAGTTTGCATTGTATTTCGAAGCAGCAGCTCTTTTGAAGGAGCAGTTCTTTTATTATGTGCTTGTTTCCAGGAGATTTATTTTTTTTAAGGAAAGAAGTCAGAACTCTTGCAGCTTCTTCATTATTTGCAGCCGTGTCGTTCCATATTCTTTGTAGTCATTCTTCTGGGTTTTCTCCTTCCCCATCCCTTCTGCACAGAGTTTCTGTAGCAGGTGACTCCCTTGTTCTGTGGGATTTTAGTTCAAAGGTCTGTCTTCTAGGAAATGTTCCTTTTCTGCTGTCCAACCTAAGAAGAAGCCTCTCAAAACATTTAGAGCTCAGTTGGAAGAGGCATGTTCTCAGTCTCCTGTTGTGGCTTTCATGCTGCAAAATTAGGTGCATAAAGGGAAACAGGTACATGTTGCATCAGGAACATCATACTGTGCAAAAAGGAGAGGGATTTGCTATAAATTAGCATATGTGAGGAAATAGTATTGTTCTAACTGGCAAAGAAAATATAAAAGTTTAAGTTACATTATTATTTAATTGAATATCTTCTTCCAATAGACCAAGGGTTGCACATGTACTTAGTCAATGCATACTTAGGTTGCAATGTGTGCTTAGATGCAGCATGTGTGGTACACATGACATTTAATCTAGTTTGATAACATGCCCATGGGTCCAACAAGATTGGCTAAATGGCCTAGGGAAAGCCGTCTTACATCATCATCATCATATATTATTTATACCCCGCCCACTTGGGTTTCCAACAAAAGATGAAAAATACATTAAAACATTACTCATTAAAAACTTCCCTAAACAGAGCTGCCTTCAGATGTCTTCTAAACATCAGATAGTTGTTTATTTATTTGACATCTGATGGGAGGGGGTTCCACAGGGTGGGTGCCACAGCCAAGAAGGCCCTCTGCCTGGTTTCCTGTAACTTCGCTTCTTACAGTGAAGGAACCACCAGAAGGCCCTTGGAGCTGGACCTCAGTGTCTGGGCTGAATGTTGGGGGGCTCATGGGACAGCTTTTTCTGAATGCAAGGGCTCATGGGACAGCTTTTTCTCATGAACCCATTGCATGGACAATATACTGGGCAAACATTGCCCAGTATTTTGCTGCAGTCTATGGGCCGCAGTGCCACGGGGCAAAGGCATCGCGTGCTTGCTGGGTTACGAAACGAGGCTTCTTCTCTCTGTGCTCCTCCCAGCGGTCATTCCTCCTCTGGTCACTCAGTAGAGGTGCCATTGTTTGAAATATTGAAGGAAGTAAAGGTGAACCATTTTTCAAAGGTTACCACTCATTGTTGGAATTACAGATTGACTTCATAGCTTTCCTTGACATTTCTTCTCACAGGAACGCAGCAGAACTACTGCTGCTCAAAACTTTTCTCCCCCTCCCTTTGGCAATTGGAGCTGGTGGGGGCAGATCAAAGTGACCAGCAAGGATGTTGGTGGTAGGGATGGAGAAAGAGTATAGAAATTGAGAGAGCTTTCAGTTGGGTAGTTTTCACATGGTCAGTGTAATGTAGGGAGTGTTATTAGTATGTAAGCTTTTCAAAGAGGGAGCCCATGTTGCCGTGAGGAAGCCTGGGAGAAGGCATTTTTAAAAAACCATGGATTAAAATGACTACAGTGGTACCTCGGGTTAAGTACTTAATTCGTTCCGGAGGTCCGTACTTAACCTGAAACTGTTCTTAACCTGAAGCACCACTTTAGCTAATGGGGCCTCCTGCTGCTGCCGCACTGCCGGAGCACGATTTCTGTTCTCATCCTGAAGCAAAGTTCTTAACCTGAAGCACTATTTCAGGGTTAGCGGAGTCTGTCACCTGAAGCATATGTAACCCGAGGTACCACTGTACTTGGCCAACTTGAACATTTGATATGGCAATTACAACATACACACACACACTCCACTGAAAACAACATAGCCCTCTCCAGAACCAAAATAGCCTAAAAACCAATCACAAAAGGCCCAACTCACTATTTCATCAATTAAAATGACTGTCAGTGAACAATCATCTAAAATTTCTATTTTATGCTCAAACCCCTTTTCTATTTGTAGATGTGCAATATGATTCTAGCACTGCATTTTTAATGCTTCATGAAATCAGTTTTCAAATGTTTATATAGCTCTGTTTCTATCTCTATCTCTATCCACACGCATACATACTGCACATACTGGGCCAAGTCAGTCATTGGCCTCTTCAAGTTTCATAGAAATCAGTGGAACTTGCTCATGCATAGCTAAGCACAAGAATGTAGCCCTGGTTGCATTTCTAATGAAGAACAAGGAGCCCCATCCTCCCCAAACAGCTGTGTTGTTATGTTGAAGAGGCAATGTGTACTCATGTGTTGCCAAACAATGGTGCCATCTGAACTGATGTGGCCTTTTGGATCCTAAGATTTGTTGGCATTGCAAAGCTCTATGGGATGGTGCAGCAATTTTCTAAATTTTCCATCATCAAAGAACCCTTTCCCACATTGACTTCTCCATTTCTCAAGGCCGTTAGACTTAGTGTCCCATGTGTTGCAAGGAAATATTATTTATTTAACCCCTTCCATCCATCCTTAAGAGACGCGGGTGGCATTGTGGGTTAAACCACAGAGCCTAGGGCTTGCCGATCAGAAGGTTGGTGGTTCAAATCCCCGCGACGGGGTGAGCTCCCGTTGCTCGGTCCCTGCTCCTGCCAACCTAGCAGTTCGAAAGCACGTCAAAGTGCAAGTAGATAAATAGGTACCGCTCCGGTGGGAAGGTAAATGGCGTTTCCGTGCGCTGCTCTGGTTCGCCAGAAGCGGCTCAGTCATGCTGGCCACATGACCCAGAAGCTGTACACTGGCTCCCTCGGCCAATAAAGCGAGATGAGCGCTGCAACCCCAGAGTCAGCCACAACTGGACCTAATGGTCAGGGGTCCCTTTACCTTTATCCTTCCTAAGATTTATTATGTCATGCTTCATCAAAACTATAAGGGTGACATACAACAAGCTATTAAGAGGGTCAAAAGCACCCTTAAAATGATCGAAGTGTCTCCCTTGCCAGGTTAGTATGAAAGGAAGAGAACAGCACCCTTAAGTTGAAGCAGAACACAGCATTTAGAATTCACTGCAAAAAAATTCAGGACAAGTTGATGGACACCTTTTTGAATAACAAATTCACACTCCATGCCCAAGGAAAAACTTTGCTGGAAAGAAAATGCACTTGGTGCCAGGAGAGGCAGACACTGAAAATCAGTCCAGCTTTTATTTAGGAAAGCCGATGTTCCCCTCAGAACCCTAGGGATACAATACGAAACACCCAGTAATGGATATTGTAGAACTGGGGAGAGGTTCAGAAAAGGACAACCATAATTATTATAGGGCTGGAGCACCTCCCATATAGGGAAAGGTTACAACATTTGGGGTGTTTTACTTTAGAGAGAGAAAAATTAGTCAAATGAGAAGTGATAAAGGTGTAAAGGATTATGTAGAATGTGGAGAACGTGAACTGTTCTTGTCCTCTCTCATTTAGGATCATCAAATGATTGAATGTTAGAATATTAGGACAGACGAGGGAAAGTGCAACTATGGAATTTGCTTCCATAAAATGTAATGATAGCAACCAATCTGGATGACTTCCAAAGAAATACATGATGGCTATGTTCTAGCTCCACCACTGGAAGCAATAAACCTCTGTATAACAATTTATGGGGTTTACAACCAGAGAATTGTGGCACTCATGTCATGTTTGTGGGCTTCCCATTGGCTTCTGTTTAGCCACTGTGAGAACAGGATGCTGGATTCAATAGGCATGTCTCAGGATGCTGTCAGCGGCTCATGGCTGGTTGCACAGGAAAGTATAAGGCAAGGAAAATTTTCTTACCATCCTTTTTTATTTCACTCTTTGCAGAGAGAGGCTATAGAACCCAGCCTCTTAGATAATGGCATTGTTCTGAGTGAATCTCCACCCCTGTCTCTCCCACTTCCTCCTTCGTCATTCTCATTGTCTCTTCTACAGGTGCTGCTAGGTGCCCTCTGTCTTTGAGCTCTTTGCTCTCATACTTTTAAGGTTCACCGGGTTCTGGGAGATGGAGGATCTGGAATGCTTTCTAATGACAACGTGTCAGCCAGCTGCTCTGGCTCTCCCATGATCTCCCAACTTTCCCCCTCATCTGCCTCTGAGCTGTGACCTCCATCAAATCACTGTTGTCAATCTATCCTGTCTTCCTTGACCTCTTCCCTGGAAGGGTCAGGATAGGGAGGTGGTCTCCACCATTCCTCCTCTGCCCATGTCCCAGAAACTCCAGCGGGTGCAGAATGCTGCAGCGAGGCTCCTCACAGGGTCTCTGCCATGGGAGCATATTCACCCAGTGCTTTTCCAGCTGCACTGGCTCCCGGTGGAGTACAGAGTCAGATTTAAGGTGCTGGTTTTGACCTTTAAAGCCCTTCACGGCCTAGGACCCTCGTACCTATGGGACCACCTCTCCCAGTATGCCCCATGGAGGACCTTAAGGTCCATAAATAGCAACACCCTAGAGGTCCCGGGCCCTAAGGAAGTTAGATTAGCCTCAACCAGAGCCAGGGCTTTTTTCAACACTGGCTCCGACCTGGTGGAACACTCTGTCTCATGAGACCAGGGCCCTGCAGGATCTGATTTCTTTCCACAGGGACTGTAAGACAGAGTTGTTCTGCCTGGCCTTTGGCTTGGAGTCAATTTGATTCCCTCCACCTCTTTTCTTCTTTCCTTTCTCCTCCTGTGATGAGGCTGCATTTTAATGTTTCAATGTTTTAATGTTGTATTTTAATCTTGTTTTTAAGTTGTATTCATTCAATTTGTTTTTATTATTGCTTGTTAGCTGCCCTGAGCCCGGCCTTGGCTGGGGGGGTATACATAAAATTTATTATTATTATTATTATTATTATTATTATTATTATTATTATTATTATTATTTGACCTGATCCAGCAGGTCAAGGAACACGAGGGAGGTGCAGAGGAACACACACACACACACACACACACACACACACACACGGAAGTTTAGGTGCAAGTAGCTGTGCTAAATATCAGAGTGCTAGAATGTAAGACAATTTCTTCCAGGTTGCAACATGTGTTTGGTGCAACTTATTTTAGCTTTGACTGCTCAGTGTCAGCATTTGCTCTCTCGAAACTGCTTTCAGATGGGTTGCTTAAATGCTTCCAGAAATCTGTAAAGTGAAAGGGTACGTTTTCGAAGAACATCATTGCAGGTGTTGTAGTTTCCTTACATTTCTTTTTTCACTCCAACTTTCTATCGATCTGGCAGCAGAAGAAACAATTCGGCTCTGTGGCAGAAAGAAGCACAGATAATATTCTCAATATTTCTTCATGTGTTACAATTTGGAGTGCCAATATTTTTCATAAAGGAAAATATGTTGGACCACAGTTTTCCTTTGCTATAAAATTGAAGTAGGTAAGAATCTGGGGGTACTCATGATGTTACTGGCAAAGCATTTTTAGCTGGCCTGCCTTGCCTTTTTTGGAGGGAAGATTGTATCTGATTGGCTTATTTCAGTCCCAGCTCCTGCCAACCTAGCAGTTCAAAAGCACATCAAAGTAGATAAATAGGTACTGCTCCGGCAGGAAGGTAAACAGCATTTCCGTGCGCTGCTCTGGTTTGCCAGAAGCGGTTTAGTCATGCTGGCCACATGACCCGGAAGCTGTCTGTGGACAAACGCCTGCTCCCTTGGCCTATAGAGCAAGATGAGCACACAACCCCGGAGTTGTCCACGACTGGACCCAACGGTCAGGGGTCCCTTTACCTTTTTACTCCTTAATAAAATTATTATTCTTAATAATATTAATATTAATAATAATAACAATAATAATAATAATAATAATAATAATAATAATAATAATACCCCACCTGTCTGACTGGGTTGCCCCAGCCACTCTGGGCAGCTTCCAAAATATATAAAGACATAATAAAATATTAAACATTAAAAAAAAAAAACTTCCCTATGCAGAACTGCCTTCAGATGTCTTCTAAGGTTGTGTAACTGCTTATCTCCTTGGCTCTGGGGTCACATAACTCCATAACCTCCAACATTTCTCTGATGAAAATAGGGATGTCCTGAGAAAAGAGGGACATTCCAGTATCAAATCAGAAACCAGGATGGCTCTTGTAAAACCAGGACTGTCCTTGGAAAATAGGGACACTTGGAGGGTCTGTGTTTGTGAGCATCCTGCCTTTCATGCTTCACCTTTCATGCTGCACTTCAGCTGGGCTTTCTAGTAAGTATGGGAAAGTGAGGAGGCTGCCTACTCTGTGCCTGACAGCTGTTCATCTGTGTGTGCTTTTAAAGTGAAGCCTTTTTTACTTTAAAGAAATCAGTGCTAAACGGTGTTTTGTAAAAGAAAAGGAAGGAAGGAAGGAAGGAAGGAAGGAAGGAAGGAAGGAAGGGAAAGGAAAGGAAAGGGGGAAAAAAGAACTACAAAGGAAATTCTCTTAAAAACAAAAACAGCGAGCACACTGCTATTAGGCACTCGGTTGCTAGTCTCCCCGACTTTCTGTGTTTTAATGAAGTCGAATGGTAGAGAGGTCCCTCCTTCTATGGGGGCTTTTACAGATCAGAAGGTTGCAGAGTGCTGGATAAACATTAAACGGATAGAAGAAAACACCCCACATCGAAAAATGATCAAGAAATAACATGCCTGCAGAAAGACTCAGGAAAAAAATGGAAGCCTCTTTTGCAGGGAAACTAAACTTTTGAGAAATTGGATGAGAGATTTTGGCAAGTGTCAGAAACAGCAGGATGCACAACAGCTGAGGCTGGTCTGCCCCACCTGTTTCTGGGTGGTAGCAGCAGCAGGGCTGGTGCCAGACCACCTGAGCACCAGAGCACTTTCACTGCAAGCATAATTGCAGGCCCCCCTAAGCTTGCTTCTCATCTGCCTGCTCATTTGCCGGCCCACCTGGGAGGTCTGCAGGTTGGAGAGGAGGAAGGTAATGAATGGATCTCTCAGGCTGATGATGGAGGATTATGTAGATCATCTAGGTATACTATGTGTGGGTATCTGTGTGGGTGAGAGAAAGAGATTTCTTTATCTATCTGAGCATGAGAATGAGATATTTGGCATATGTATATGTATATGATGATGATGATGATGATGATGATGAATACCCGACCCATCTGGCTAGGTTCCCCCAGCCACTCTGGGTGGCTTCCAACAAAAGATAAAAAACACATTAAAACATCAGTCATTACAAACTTCCCTTAACAGATGTCTTCTAAACATCAGATAGTTGTTTATTTCTTTGACATATGATGGGAGGGCGTTCCACAGGGTGGGTGCCACTACTGAGAAGGCCCTCTGCCTGGTTCCCTGTAATCTTACTTCTCGCAGTGAGTGAACTGCCAGAAGGCCCTCGGCACTGGACCTCAGTGTCCGGGTTGGACGATGGGGGTGGAGACTCTCCTTCAGTATGGGGGAGCAGAGTATGCAGTCTCTGACCTTAAAAGTTAGATGAGTCATCTGTTCTGCAGGTAGCTTATCATCTGCTGCCTGAGTGGCCCACATGCAGTCTGTAGGATCTGATGTCGTATGCTGATAGTCTTCCATGCCAGCAAAAAGAGGCAACATCCTCAAAGAAGAGCCATCGCCCAGTGCTAGGGCATCTGTTTGCATGCAGAAGCAGAGGCGTAGCATGCAGGGCCAGGGAGGCCATGGCCCAGGGCACAAAATTCTGTGGGGGCAGGACCAGGAACCCCTATGCAGGCACTGGCTTCCATGGGGATCTCCACCCCACCCTGGCAGAGGTGGCAGAGCAGTTCAGAGCCCCGGTGAGCAGCATGGGTGGAAGGAGGTGGGCAAGGGGTGGCCCCAACGTGGCTCAGTCCAGCACACCTCTCTGCAGAAGTCGGAGGGATTTGACTGCCAAGAACCACGTCAGTCAGCTGGGCTCCCCCCGTGCAGGCAGGCAGGTGATGCAGCATGGCCCCGGTTGATTTTGAGGGGTGCTACGGTGCCATAGCGTGCTCTCCCTAAAATGAGAGCACGTGTTGTGGTGGGGGCTGCCAGGCCAGCCCTCTGTTGCCAGGCAGGCTAATGGTTATTGCCTGGCGCAACAATTGACTGACCGGGTTGTTGGGGCAAATTGCATGTAGCAAATTAGGTGGGTGGGACCATAGGCTTTAAATATTGGGGCACACTGCTTCTGCTTTCTCTTTCTCAGAGTGCATCGGATCACCCGCCCGCCCGCCCTGTGTTCCTTGCTATGCCTGTCATGGGGTCATCTGCCATTGGGGCAGGGACCTAGTAGGAATTTTGTCCATTTGGCGGACTGGCTGGTGCCATTTGGTTTTTGCCTACTACTTAGCAATTTGTCACAACTTGTAAGGTTGCAGTTAGGCATTGGTTATAAAAATTGGTGGTGGAGGGGTCAGGATAGGCTGTGCTTGCTCGTCCAATGGTGCTGGAAGGGAATTCCATTAAAGGAATCCTGGGGCTTGCCACGATTTCGTCCAATCCCTGAAATGGAACCAGGGCCGGCAAGCCTTGGGGAGCTGGTTGGGTGAGCGGTGAGGGACTGTCGCTCAGCTCAACTGATCCCCAACATTGTTTTCCCTTCACTGGCTTCCGATGGAGTTTGGCGGGGGGACAGATAGTCATAACCAATGCCTAAGCAACCACTCACAGATTTTGTATTTTAATAAAGTTGTGGCCAAAATGGTGCCAAAAACCCTTAAAATAAAATTACATGTGATTTGTGAATTATTTTGAGGGGTGGCTTGGGGACCTCCACATGCAACGCCCAACCTGGGCACTGGCAACCAACACAACATCGCTGTGCAGGAGATTCTGCCATTGCTAGGTACCCTTTCCTGTAATCCTGGACAGCTGCTGTAAGTCAGTGTAGACAGTACAGAGTTAGATGATCCAAATGATCTGACTCAATATAAGGGAGCTTCCTTTGTTCCTAATCAGTAAGCAAATAGTAAGCAAATAGCTTTAGCTCAGGCCTGCCCCTCCTTGCTTCTCGAACCTCCTTCTGGTTCTGCCCAAGTACAAGAATGTTGTATTAGGCAAACCCTGACACAGATAATATATGTGTACATATAAATAATCTCACATCGCCATCAGTATCTGATGTGTGGTAACTTAATTTCCCCTTTGTTGGCAAGTTGATAGTTGGCAAGTTGTTGCCATACCAAGCAGTTTTGTGTGTCTGATGTGGTGTGCAGACACTTGGCTGTTCTTCGACTAAAGCCTTATCCCATCTTGAGGATCTCTCTTAAATATAGTAAACAAATTGCAGGCTCTAAGCATTTCTCAATGCAGTCGCCACAAATCAAAGCCTATTATTAGCTATGGTTGGTATGTTTTAAAACCAAGAGTTGTTCCTTGTATTGTTCTCCGTGTCTAATCATGCAGGAAGATGCTTTCATAAGCAGTTCTATTGCCATGAGACAACAGCCATTTTTCATAGCTCATCTGCCCTAAAACATATCTTTCCCAAATGAACCCTTTTAAAATAGTGTCAAGAGGGGGTTAATAAAACAAGAACCACCAATGCCAAATTGGCTTTTTTGAAGCACCAGGAAGGGAATTACTGGTACATAGACCTGAGATGGGGCTAGATGGGAGAGTGTGCTTCTTATCCACATCACTTCAATTTCCACATTAATCTCATGATGATGAAGGTGATTATTTTAAAAGCTCTTTACATACAAAGCTGTTTAAAAATGTATTTTCTCTTAAACCGCTAACCATATTTTTAAAATCTCAAGATATGCATTTCTAACCACAGTTCTTTTGAGTGCAGAATTGTGCCACAGCATTCAGAGAAGTGCAAACTCCAAAGGATATACTATTATGTAAATACTATTCTGATTTATATAGATCCTTTTTGGGGCCACAAGCAGCATCGTGGCAGCTTATTGGTCCAGGAGTTGAGTCTTCCGGGATAGTTCATATCAGAATTTGCAAACAGCACTTTCTTCCAGCATCCATAGCAGAGATAACTGGCTATACTGACATTGCTGAATGCAGTAAAGGAGAGGTCAATAGCCCAGAGCCTCTCAGAGTATTCGGTTGAGAAGGTTGGCGGTCAGAGTCTTTGACAATGTGCTATTAGTTACTACCAGTGATGGAAGCAATTGCTTCCTGGGGTCCCCATACACACTGCCAATATTCTAAGTTCAATGAGGTATATGTGAAAAGATGTCTAGAACTCCATTACATTTTGTTAGTGCATGCTCCTGCTCATAAACCACTCAGGACTAGGCTACCTCAGAGAACACATCATCCCATGTAGATCTGCTTGATCACTGAGATTAGCATTAACATTAGCCCACATATATCCTCCTTGTGGGGACAAGATGAAAGACATTATTTGTTGTGGTCATCACCCAATAGGACCACCTCCCCTCAGAATTTTGACAAGCACTGGCAATACGATGCTTCTGGTGCTTATTTATTATTATTACTATGATGATGATGATGATGATGATGATGATTATTATTATTTCAATGCCCTCCCATCATATGTCAAGGAAATAAACAACTATCTGACTTTTAGAAGACATCTGAAGGCAGCCCTGTTTAGGGAACTTTTTAATGTTTGAGATTTTATCACTTATTACTATTATTAATATTCTGTTGGGAGCTGCCCAGAGTGGCTGGGGAAACCCAGTCAGATGGGCAGGGTATAAATAATAAATAAATCATCATCACCATCATCATCATCATCACCTGCATTTTGCTCAATTTCTTCTGCTGATCCTATCTCGAATTCTGCCCACAATTTCGTTTGTTTGCAGTGCTTTACTGAATAGTCCAAAAAGGGCTCCATTCTTCTACAATCAGTTCATTGTATAAATTACGTTTCATGTAGTATGCTGTGGTTTTTTGTTTTTTGTTTTGTTTTTGTTTTTGTTTTTTTGGCATTTTAATGCCTTTCCCTTAATTCATAGACCATCATATTTTAAATCCATAAGTGGTGTACGAACAATTAGACATAAATGTTGCTCCCTTTCCCCAATGGCTCTCCTGGAATTGTAAATCAGGGTTGCCAACTGATCTCGTGGGATGCAAGAACCTTGCCTTGTTCTAACTTGCTCTGACTCTAAAAGCAGTGTGAGGTAAACAGATGTGTGGGTGCTTTTCACAACCTGGTTAATAAAAGCTCACTTGATAATATCACCATATCACTAAGTGGTAAAAGGTGGGAAGAAAGTTTACAGAATCTAAGTTGTTTGCCGAGAAGTAAACTTGTCATGTTTTACTCTCTTAAAATGGTGTCATAAGCAGCACACAGAGAGAGACACATACACAAAATGCCTGTTTTAAAGTTGTTCTGAAACTGGTGCAGTTGGAAGGTGGCTGTTACTTTTCATCAGTAATAAATGGTGTCACAGGAAATGCCCAGTGATATATGAGATTGATTGTGTGAAAACTGTATATAGGGTCACTAGATTGCTTCTCTGTTGTTCTGGTGTTGTGATTTAAACGGCAGTTTGACATACAGAAATCAGACGGGGAAATAATGTTGTTGTTTTTGTTGTTGTTGTTTTAATTTCCAATCTTTGTGCTCAGAAAAAATTGATCTGGTAAACACCTCTGTGTTAAAGGCACAGGGGGAAGGTTCTTTTTTAAAAATAATAATAATAATATTTATTAAAGTTTTAAATGTTACAGAAAGAAAAAGACATAATTCCAAGTTAACAACACATCACAGTAAAAAAGGAAAAGGAAAAAAAAGGAAAAAACACACACAGAAAAACAGAAAAATAGAAACAATTAAAAAAAATATACAACGAACCTTCCCATAACTTATCTTTCATTTACTTGTTTCCTTGACCTCCTCACACCTCCCTTTTTTGTATTCTAGTTCGGTTAGCTATTTCAGCAAATCCTTTCCATCTTTCCCAATTTTTATCCTGTAATTTATCTTAATATAATGTAACTTTACCTTTCCTCCTTTCATCCATTAACAATCTATATTTACTTAATCCTTTATAATATTTCTGCTAAAGCCACATAACTTCATTCCAGCCTCCTTCTAACATTCCTGAATTTTACAATGTTTCTGTAAATAAACTTTAAATTTCTTCCAATCTTCTTCCACCGACTCTTCTGCCTGGTCTCGGATTCTGCCAGTCATTTCTGCCAGTTCCATGAAGTCCATCACCTTCATCTGCCATTCTTCCTGGGTGGGTAGATCTTGTGTCTTCCAGTACTTTGCAATAAGTATTCTTGCTGCTGTTGTAGCATACATAAAGAAAGTTCTATCCTTCTTTGGCACCAATTGGCCGACCATGGCCAGGAGAAAGGCCTCTGGTTTCTTCAGAAAAGTATATTTAAATACCTTTATCATTTCATTGTAGATCATTTCCCAGAAAGTCTTAATCCTTGGGCATGTCCACAAAAGGTGAAAGAATGTACCTTCAGTCTCTTTACATTTCCAGCATTTATTATCAGGCAAAAGGTAAATTTTTGCAAGCTTGACTGGTGTTATGTACCACCTGTAAATCATTTTCATTATATTCTCTCTTAAGGCATTACATGCCGTAAATTTCATACCTGTGGTCCATAACTGTTCCCAGTCAGCCATCATAATATTATGTCCAACATCTTGTGCCCATTTAATCATAGCTGATTTCACCGTTTCAATAGCAAGTTATACATTCTTGACAAGTTCTTACTTTTGGGATCTAACAGCTCTATTTCCAATTTTGATTTTTCCACCTGGAAGCCAATTTTTTTGTCCAGATTGTATGCCTCCATTATTTGATAATAATGGAGCCAATCTCACACTCTATTTTTTAGTTTTTCAAAACTCTGTAGTTTTAATCTATCTCCCTCTTGTTCCAGAATTTCCCAGGCACAGGGGGAAGTTTCAACAAAAGGAGCTGATGGCAACTATGAAGAGAACCCAGTTCAAAACAAGCCTCCTGTTTCTACTAATTGTTGTTAAAAAGGTAAAGGTAAAGGACCCCTGACACTTAAGTCCAGTCGCAGACTCTGGAGTTGCTGCGCTCATTTTACTTTACAGGCTGAGGGAGCTGGTGTTTGTCCGCCGACAGTTTTTCCGGGTCATGTGGCCAGCATGACTAAGTCGCTTCTGGCGCAACAGAACACTGAAACTAGAACAGTGCATGGAAATGCCGTTTACCTTCCCACTGGAGCGGTACCTATTTATGTACTTCCACTTTTTGGTGTGCTTTCGAACTGCTTTGTTAACAGGAACTGGGACCGAGCAACGGGAGCTCACCCCGTCACAGGGATTCAAACCGCTGACCTTCTGATCAGCAAGCCCAAGAGGCTCAGTGGTTTAGACAACAGTGCCACCCGCGTCCCTACTAACTGTTGTTAATAGGCGCCACATTGTTGGGGTTTAAGAAGTTACACTTCATTCTGCCCTTGCAAGTTTCAAGTGGATTTGAAAAACAAACAGGCCCAAAAATCTTCTGTATCTTAGGTTCCCCATACAGGAAGTAATCCTGCACTCCTTCTCCTCTAGCCTTTTCAACTAGCTAGGTCTCCTATAGCAGTAAGCAACTGGTGATGCCATGACCCATTTTCTTTTGGTCAGTTGGCAACATTCCAATCACCCTAGCTATATAAGAACTGCTTGGCTCCATATCATTCTCCACACATTATAAAATCTTTTGAATCTTTCCACCATGTGCTGAAGCTGAGAATGTGAGACAATGTTTTCTCAGGAGTTATTCTGCTGTGGAGTGTCTCTTCAGAAAATAAAACATGGACAATTTAATAGTGTTATCCGCCCTGGTGAAATGGAATTCCATTCCATTTATGAACCACTTCTCATCAAATACAGTGGTACCTCGGGTTAAGTACTTAATTCTATCTGGAGGTCCGTACTTAACCTGAAACTGTTCTTAATCTGAAGCACCACTTTAGCTAATGGGCCCTCTGGCTGCTGCCGCACCACCGGAGCATGATTTCTGTTCTCATCCTGAAGCAAAGTTCTTAACCTGAAGCACTATTTCTGGGTTAGCAGAGTCTGTAACCTGAAGCATATTGTAACCTGAAGCATATGTAATCTGAGGTACCACTGTATCTCAAAGAGATTTAAAAGTTAAAACAACAATATAAAATATATAATGCCATTTCATATAGAACAAACATTTAAAACCATTTCAGATAGGAACCACCACTCCCACACACAATTCCTTACTTTCTTAATAAAAATAAGTATCCTGTCACAAAGGCTAAAAAAAGAAAACTGCACTCAGAGGCCAACTGAGGCCGCATCTCATTTAAAGCACTCTTGTACCACTTTACAGTCATCATTTTCCCCAAAGATTCCTGGGAACTGTAGCTTGTTATGGTTCCTAAGAGTTGTTAGGAGACCTCAATTTCCCCCACAGAGCTACAGTTCTCAGTGTAGTTTAATCACCATACCCTCTTCACAGGAAACTCTGGGAACTGTAGTTCTGTGAGGGGAACAGGAGTGCTTTAAATGTATGATGCAGCTGTGGCCTAAGAGCCAAAACCATGGCTCAGACATTTTAGCCTCTATTGGGAGCATCTTTTAGTGCTGCTCATCTGCATAATAGCACAGCTTCTGTCTCAAATGGGAGCCATGTAACTCAGTCCTGACTGAGTGTCTCAGGAGCCGAATTGACACCATATGTGCATAAACAGCTTCCCTGCTTCCCACTGGGGCCAGGAGCAAGCAGCAAGAAAAAGAAGTTCATAGCACTGGCAAGGAACTGGTCTGCAGCGCTTGTCAGGAACGCACCAACTTGTGTTGCAGTCGCTGGAAGCGATTCTCCAAGCTGTTCCCCAACTGTTAGTATTATAGACATGAGAAGCATTGATGGCACCAAAGAGTTGTTGCATGAGCTATTTGTACCCAACACTAGTGGCTGTGAGCAGTTTTGTTATAAATTGGTCAGTAAATTCCTTTCCCCTCCTCCTTTATTTCAGCAGTGTTTTCAGCGTCTGTTGAAATCAGCAGGAGAGCAAAACAATGGAATAAAATGTGAGCGATTGTGCAATTTACAATGGTTTAATCATGGTAGCACGATATGAATCAGTATGCCTCAAGCGTGAGGGTTAAAAATCAATACAAAGTAATTTCTAGGGTATAGTGGAAAACATCTATAATAATTGAAGAGATGTTAAATAGGGCAACACATTTCGAATGCAGTGCCCCAAACAAAAAGAAAGCCCTCTTTGCATAAATTTTGACACACTTGTTAATAAGCAACCACTTATTTTTATTTTTTTGCAGTAAGCAATTATGTTAAGGCTTTGAACTTGCCTGTTGTTGCTACACCAAAACAATTATTTTTATTCTGGTATGCAATACGATTAAATTCATGTTGGATTTCCTTCAGAAGTCTTCAATATATTCTTATTGGAAATGGTGGTGTAGTCATTCCATGGGTCTTCATTCTCTGTTTTGTCCTGTTCTTCCTCTTATTCCATTTTAGCTTAACCCTGTTTGATACTGCTATTCATTCCCATATTAAGAAATGTGTTTTCTGCAGCATCAGTTGGTTTAGTTCAGAAGGCATGAAGCCTAGGGACAATGCAATGTGTATGTGGAAGTGATTTAGAAGAACCTAGATTATGTTTGGCACAGCATAGGAAATCTTCAGTTGATTCCCAAACTTCACGATGGATATGCATGGAATGGGATATGGGGCTCATGCAAAAAAAAAACAAAAAAAAACAAAAAAACAAAAACAAACCAAAACAAAACCAGAGTAGAGCCTGAATCTGCTTAAATTGACTAATGGGACTTCTGTCTCTGTCCCTGGTTATGTCACAATCCCCCATTGCTTGCATTGCATTCATGTTACCAGGATTCAAGAGCACATATGTTCAGTTCAGTTGTGGGGGTATCGCCTCTGCATTTGATTCCAAGTATCTTAACAACAGGTCCTGAAAATGCAAAATTTGTCTTCTTACTAAGGTTTCCCTCCATGTAAAGCATATTGAACTGATATCTTGAGATCTGGGGGGTTTTTTTTATTTAAAAAGTGCTGCATGCTTGGATGAGTCTCTTACTCTGCTTTACCTACCTTGTCCTGAAATGATGACTGGCAGACGAGGGAAGAAAATAATCCCTTTCCTCATTCTCTACCTTATCACTCACTTTTAATGATAGGGAATTGTCAATGTGATGTCAGCTGTCTAGATACTGCATTGCAGATGTGAATATTTTAAGTCGAGAACTCCTTAGTTCTGCGAGCCGTATGCAAAGAAGGAACGTAAGACCATTAGAAGCTGAAAAAGCAATGGGTACATGGTTCATTATGACTTACACTGAACACTTTCCTCACTCCTATTTAAATGGGACTGGTGTGAATTGGATTTTGGGAAAACCTAAACTATTGACTTGAGAGGAAAATGCATGGTGATTGACAGCATTTGACCTGCTCGAAGTTTCCATACCGGGCTTGGGGTTCACCACCCAGGAAAGGGCATGGAAACTAAGTACAAGGGCACTCAATGGAAATGAGAATGTCAAAGGTCAACATTGACTTTTGAACAAATGCCATCTCAGGATTGGCAAATAAATACTGACAGGAAGGTTGCAGGCCTGTGTCACTCATTGCCCCAGGAGTAGCAGTGCTGGTCAGGAAGATGGATTTCCCGCAATCTGGATGAGGCAGAGAGGAAGGACCAGGCTGGACACATGTCTTCCTGCTCCTCAAGTGTCACTCAGTAATGGGCAGATTGGCCCACTTCCATTCCATATCAACTTTGCTTGCAAACAGCAAGAAACTGCCAAAGAGGAATGTGTAAATTTCTGTATGAAATAAACCTTCTAAACCTCTACAGAATAGGATATTGGGGAATTGATAAAACAGAGTTGTATTTCTACGTGGGTGCAACTCTTAAGCTGCATTATAGGATTAGGGCTAATTTATTCATTATTCATTTGGAAGCCTAAATTTTGACTGAAATTGGGTGTTTATATGTGGAACTGTATACACAGCAGCAATTAGAAAAGTAATACATAACATTTTTTGAAGCTCTTTCTTTTCAGACTGCTCTGTCTTTTCACTAATTGAATGTCAGAATACCCCTATGGGGATAGCTAAGTAAATACTATTATGATTTACATAGATCCTTTTCGGTGGCCTCAAGCAGCATTGTGGCAGCATGCGGGGAACTAGAATATTAACATGGGGACTACAAAGCCACTATGTTTGTTCTCGTGATGCCTGGAGTTCTCTAAACGAGGCAACCTATCTCCCCATACACTGAGCTCCTCTGGCTGGACGAATTGGGGCAACATACATCTTCCTAATTATTTTTGAATCAGATCAACGTGGAATGTATCTAAGGCTTGGGGATCCAGGAATCACAAAAAACAGAAAGGGGTAGCATTCTGTAGGCTGAGGTAAGTCATTTGGAGAATATAGAAGTAGGCATTGGGATGAAAACACATTTAGAAAAACCACCCTTGATTTTCAAAACTGCAAGTTGGCACCAAGTGTGTAGTCCACAGCTACTCACAACTCTTCAGGAGCAAAATAACATATATTCTGCTATCTCCTTCTAAGTTCTTTTCCTCCTGTCCCAGCTAAAAGAAACTTTTGTAAGAGTTGCACAGCCATTAATGTTCAACACCCAATTTCCCACCTTGATTTATTTGTACGACTAGTATAATAAATCCACTTTCAGAACCATCTATTCTGAATTTCATAGATACTATCTAGTTGTTAGGTTGGTTTTCCCCACCCCAATTCAGAGAAAGTGCATCAAATTTCTATGTAAGGATTGGGGGGTTGCTTCAGACCTTCTTCCAGATTTCTCCCCCCGCCCCCACCCCCCAGCCATGAATATTTTGCTAACAGAGACTTTCTGGACAATGTGAGAAGCATTGGTTAGATAATTCTTGTGAGTGGTGATGGTCTAGACTAGCTTTTCTCAATCTTGAGTCCGCAGGTGTTGTTGGACTACAACTCCCACCATCCCTTGCTAGCAGGACCAATGGTCAGTAACACTGGGAGTTCTGGTCCAACAACATCTGGGGACCCAAGGTTGAAAAAGGCTGGTCTAGACATTGCATCTCATATGGTGTTTCTTTTTGGTGGGGAGGGAGCGGATACATCAAAATGCAGTATTTCATAAGAAACAACTGGGTAGATATGGATTGTTCACTCACCATTTCCCAAGCCAGTGATGGAAGTGCAGTGAATGCAGAACAAATGAGAGTGTTGTTTTCAGAGACATCATCCTTGCTCAGCTGAGATGGAAATCCACTTGAAGAAACAGCTATGTGGTTTTGTAACAGCACTGGGAGTATTTATTATATACATACCAGTTAAAGAAGCATCTATCAAAGACTGACAAATGCTTGTAAACACTGGGTTGAGGCTTAAATTTTTCCTTTTATTGCTTCCACTATTGCAGTACTTAGTGTGTGGTTTAATGGGTCACCTAGTGTTTTGAGAAGTCTTGGGATGAGACCATAGTATATATTTCCCCTGGGCATCCTTTGGGCATCTGAGCTGGGAGACATTCCCCCTTTCCTTATGAACTTGCTTATTTGAGCTTTTTGTTTGATTTTAAAGGAAAGATTTGCCAGATGTCAGTCTATGTTCCCATAACTAAAGTCTGTGGTCAAAGTATATGGTGGACTTTGCTCTTGTCAGATAAGGTCAAGTTCAAACAAACATAGAAAAGGCCAAAGGCCAAGTTTTCAAAATACCTGCATCTGTTCCCAGCCATTTATTAATGGCTACTCTTAACATCCTGAATAGTACACTGTAAAATTTTGTTTATTAGTTAATTGCATTTCTATCTCATCCTTCATCCCAAAGGAACCCAGGGCAACAGATACCAAAGTGGCAAAAAAAAGCAATTAAATTTGCATTTATTGGATTCTGCTTATGAATTGCTTCCCATATATCATCTCAAAGTGAATTTACAGGGGGGAAACATCAGTAATTAAAATAATTACAAACAATTCCATATGTAAAAAGACTTTACAATCCAATGCAGATTGGGATAAAAGGCTTGATGAAAATGGGAGGTCTTCAAAATTAAAACAAAAAACATGTTTAGAACAAAAACATCTAAACGCATTGGCATGAAAATGCTAAAGTATGCATGACATGGGACAAATAATAATAATAAAACGAAAACAAAAGACAGCCCTTCAGGGAAAGTGGATTGTGAATTGAAAAATAGATGTATATGCAGCACAGAAATGGATTTGGTAGGCATACCATGCTAAAAGCATAGCAATCTCTGCCATTTTCAAAAAGAGTATAAAGCATGACGTCTTTCCTATGAAAGGCATGACTTCACTGCAATTCACAATTTTCTAACTATGCCAGTAAAGGCCATGTTTACCCTTCGAAGCTACAAACTACACCAAAAAGTGGAGTGGATTATAACACAGTTGTCATTCCACCATGGCACTGGAACCATCTCTGGGGACCTGGGGACCCACAATTTTTCTGTTGTGTGGGGCCCAAGTTGGTGATGCTGCACCATGTTTTGATACACTACAGTCCCACAGGTTCAGACCTGGTTTGTGGGAATCATGGGAGAAGAACAAGCCAGATGGGAAGTTATGATGAGATTGGAGATGGGCAGAACTGACATGGGGGTTCTCGCATGATCTGTGCCTCCCATTCTTCCAGCCAGACCTAAATCTGTACTGGTACTGAATGCATACCTGCTGCCACACATACAGTTCCCTCTGCTACTCCATCACATTGTTCTGTTGTTATGTCATGGTGCTCCACATTTCCCTTTCCTTGCTCTTGCTGTCAGTTATGTGGACAGGGTAATGACAAACGGAACATAGGAAGCTGCCTTGTCACAAGCCATACCATCTGTGCATCTTGCTCAGTATTGTTGGCAATGACTGGCAGAAGGTGCTAGAGGACCTTCTGCATAGAGATTGTTATGTATTCAGTGGTCTGTGTTTGCGTGGCTATTCCCGCCCCCCCCACAGGTTGAATAAATAAAGACTCCGGACACAAGAATTCAGGTTAATGGGCAAAAATGGCCACAACTTTATTGATTACAGGTAAGAGGGGTATTGGCTTTAGGCATTGGCCCCTAAGAGACTATCCGGTCTAACCGGGAAGGGTTAAGCACCAACAGGGGGAGCCACCCGAGATGCATATCCCTGGGCGCTCCCCAAGGGGTTACCGCTCGGGGGCGCGCTTTAGGCCCTAGCCTCCGTAGGTTTCGGACGAGGCGACGCCCCTCGGAGTCCTTTAACGAACTACCCTTCAAGCCTTGGGGGAGGTGATGGCAATCCTCCCCCCCCAACCTCATTTGCATGACAATACCCCGGCCAATGCCTAACCGCCAAAACCAAGGAGTTGTGACGTTTTGCTACGAGGTAGGCGAAAAAACCAAGTGGCTTAAAATTTCAGCCAATTAGCCAAATGGAAAAACTCCTACCAGGCCCCTTGCGGCGACCAGCCGAAGCCCATAGCAAAGTCAAGGGCAAACCTAAAGGGCGGGTGGGTGGGAAACTGCAGCTGCTGAAGCGGAGAAAAGGGGCGAGCCAGGGTCGCCCCGACCTTAAGTGGCCTTAGATCGGCCCGCCCCCAACGCCAGCCGATTGGCTGATGCTGCGGAGAATGCTAATTAAGGGAATTCCCTGTTTCCCGCGAGGCTGGCGTCAGCCCCGCGGGAGTGTGGGTGGGGACGTGAGCCCGCAACCCCTCCCCCTCCTGAGGGTCAGTTCGGTAGTGGCATTGCCTGAGCTTGAGTCTGGACTAAGGATTCTGAGCCCCTGTGTTCTGATTTGATACATGATATCCAATCACAGAACATTTCAGGATTTGGGCCTCTGCCTCTGGCCCTTAAACTCTGAGTTGTGTGTCTATACCCCGCAACCACCCCCTCGTAGAAGGATAAAACACACCAGGACACAGATATTAGGTTAATGTTAATTGGGCAAATTTAGGCCACAACCTTATTGATTACAGAATGTGAGCGGTAATTGGCTTAGGCATTGAATGGATCCGACCATATCTGACTCCTGCCCATTGTGCAGGGAGTCCGGTAAGGGTAAAGCACCAGTATGGGGAGCCCCATCGATGCAGACCAACTCGAGCTCCCCCAGGTATTCCCGACGGGGTCATGTCATGGCCCTAGCCCCACCCCGGGCTTCGGACAAGATCCACACACCCGGATTCCTTTAATGGAATACTCTTAAGCTTGGAGGGGCAGGTGATGGCCACAGCTCCCCACCCCCATCAAAAGGTCAAACAATGCCTAACCGCAAAACCTTACAAAGTTCAGACGATTGCTACGAGGAAGGCAAAACCCAAATGGTCCATGCCAACTCTGCCAAGTGAAAAAATTCCTACCAGGCCTGTTAATGGTGATCAACCGAGGTCCATAGCAAGGCCAATGAAAACCTGCAAAAGAGAGAGGGAGGGAGGGAGATTGAAGAAGCGAGCCAAGAGGAAGCCCTCCGGCTCACGCCTCCACTTAAATAGTCCCGGCCACGCCCCCACCAGCCAGCTGATTGGGTGGCTGAGTGCTGACATGGCCAGGATCCCCAGGGCAACATGGGACTTTGTACCCCACCCCTGGGGAGGAGTGGGTGGCCACGCGGTCCACGGCAACTCCTCTCCACTATGAAGTGGAGCAGATTTATGATTCACAGCTTGGAAGTTTAGACAGCCAATCATGTTGGGAGTGGGAGTGGCCAGACTTTCAGAAATGTATTTAAGCAGTTGCTTTGCCCCTGTTGTCCAGTTCTGTTAGTTCAAGAAGGGTTCTTGCTGTTATCACTGTGTCTTGCCTTGTGGGAACCCACCTACACTTCAGGGATGTTCTGCAATCACCGCGATATCACAATGCAGGTGTGGATGATGTTACAAAAGCAGAGAAGGGACGTAGACAACTGTCTGCTGTTGTCAACAGAGCATGTGAACTTAAGTGCCTTAAGCAGTTCTTGAAATACATGAAGCACTGAAGATAAGATTGCTGGTCTATTTCAAGCCCAGTGAACTGTTTTAAATTTCACACAGGATGAGGCAAATCTAAACCAGGTTTTACAGATGATTACTGCACACACATAAACCTTAGCATGGATTTTCCCAAGGCTTCCCTTGAAGCGGGGTCTGGCCACAATAAAATGCAGATAAAACATGATACACCTTTTCAGTGTTTCATAGTGAAGAAGCCTTTTGTCTTCTGTTGCAAAGCCTCTTTTGTAAAGAGCACTTTAAAATTGGTGAAGCTTTGTCATTAAACAGAGTGTCTTTTATTTATCCCATTGGAACCTTCCATTCCTTTAAGAGTAACATGCATATAATTTCCACAGAAACCTTGTGGAGTAGGTTAAACTGAGAGATAATGATTTGCACACTGGTACCCAGTTGCTAAGGGATGCGGGTGGTGCTGTGGGTTAAACCACAGAGCCTAGGACTTGCCGATCAGAAAGTTGGCAGTTCGAATCCCCACAACGGGGTAAGCTCCCGTTGCTCGGTCCCTGCTCCTGCCAACCTAGGAGTTCGAAGGCACGTCAAAGTGCAAGTAGATAAATAGGTGGGAAGGTAAATGGCATTTCTGTGCACTGCTCTGGTTCCCCATAAGCAGCTTAGTCATGCTGGCCACATGACCCAGAAGCTGTACGCTGGCTCCCTCAGCCAATAAAGCGAGGAGAGCACCGCAACCCCAGAGTCGGTCACGACTAGACCTAATGGTCAGGGGCCCCTTTACCTTTACCTTACCCAGTTACTAAATCTGGATTTGAGCCACATCATGGTTTAAAACTCGGATTTGAGCCATGGTCCAGCATTTTGATTATTCTGATTATCATATTGAGACAATATGAAAGATATTGGGTACCTCCAAAATCATCAACCGACCTTCTCTCATATACTGTGTGCTACGAAGTGCATAAAATAATATGTGCTCCAAATTTCCTTTTTTTTTTTTATAATAATTTTTATTAATTTTCCACACATAAAACAAAGAACAATGCAACACAATATAACCTCATACTCATCGGTTCATAACCTTTTTTTGTTTGACTTCCCCATACCTCCCCATCCCTGCATCCTTGTTTAATAATTCTTTAGCAACCCTTAAGTCCAATGTCTTAATTCCTTTTCGTAAATATTTCTTAAATTTTTTTTTATTTACTGCTGCAATTCTTTACTTCTTACCCCCTGACATCTTAACATTCCTCAATTTTACAATTATTTTTAAGATATATTTTGAAATTCTTCCAGTCCTCTTCCACTGTCTCTTTCCCCTGGTCCCGGATTCTGCCCGTCATCTCAGCCAGTCCCATAAAGTCAATCACCTTTGTTTGCCATTCTTCCAGAGTAGGTAGTTCTTGCGTCTTCCAATACTTTGCCAGTAGAATTCTTGCTGCTGTAGTGGCATACATAAAGAATGTCCTATCCTTCCTTAACACCACTTGGCCCACCATACCCAAGAGGAAAGCCTCTGGTTTCTTAGGAAAAGTCCATTTAAGGACCTTCTTAATTTCATTATAGATCATTTCCCAGAAAGCTTTAACCTTTGGGCAGGTCCACCAAAGGTGGTAGAAAGTGCCTTCAGTCTCATTACATTTCCAACACTTATTATTAGGCAGATGATAAATTTTTACTAGCTTGACTGGGGTCATGTACCACCGGTAGATCATTTTCATAATATTTTCTTTTAAAGCATTACATGCAGTAAATTTAATACCGGTGGTCCATAACTGTTCCCAGTCAGCAAACATAATATCATGACCTATATCTTGTGCCCATTTAATCATAGCTGATTTCACCGTTTCATCCTGTGTATTCCATTTTAACAGCAAGTTATACATTCTTGATAAATTCTTAGTATTGGGTTCCAACAATTCTGTTTCTAATTTTGACTTCTCTTTCTGAAATCCTATTTTCCTGTCCTGTTTAAACGTCTCATTTATCTGATGGTAATGCAACCAATCTCGAACCTTAGGTTTTAGTTTCTCATAACTCTGAAGTTTCACCCTTTCACCATCATATTCTATAATCTCATGATATTTTGGCCATTTAGAATCCATATTAAGCTTTTTTACTTCCCTAGCTTCCATTGGTGACACCCACCTAGGGGTTTTACTTTCCAACAAGTCTTTGTATCTAGTCCAAACGTTATACAATGCTTTCCTTACAATATGGTTTTTAAAACTTTTATACACCTTTACCTTGTCGTACCATAAATATGCATGCCAACCAAAACTATTGTCATACCCTTCCAGATCCAAAATATCAGTATTCTCAAGAAGTAGCCAGTGTTTCAACCAGCAAAAAGCTGCTGATTCATAGTAGAGTCTTAAGTCCGGCAGGGCAAACCCCCCTCTATCCTTTGCATCAGTTAAAATCTTAAATTTAATTCTGGGCTTTTTGCCCTGCCAGACAAATTTTGATATGTCTTTCTGCCACTTCTTGAAACAGTCCATCTTGTCCACAATCTGCAGCGTCTGGAATAAAAACAGCATTCTAGGCAATACATTCATCTTAATAGTAGCGATTCGGCCTAACAAGGAAAGTTTCAGCCTTGACCATATTTCCAGATCCTTTTTAACTTCTGACCAACATTTTTCATAATTATCCTTAAATAAATTCACATTCTTGGATGTTAAGTTTACCCCCAGGTATTTTACCCTTTTTGTTATTTCCAAGCCTGTTTCATTCTGAAAACTCTCTCTTTCTTCCATTGTTAAATTTTTTCCCAACACTTTCGTTTTTTGTCTGTTCAATTTAAAACCTGCTACTCGACCAAATATTTCAATTAGTTCTAATACTCTTTTAGTACTAGTGTCTGGCTGTTGCAAGGTCAATACTAGATCATCTGCAAATGCTCTTAATTTATAATGTCTAACTCCGACCTGAACTCCTTTAACCAACTGGTCCTTTCTGATCATGTTTAACAAAACCTCCAGGACTGTTATAAAAAGTAAAGGGGATATTGGGCAACCTTGTCGTGTACCTTTTTCTATAGGTATTTCTTCTGTTACCACATTATTTACAATTAATTTGGCTTTTTGTTGAGAATATATTGCACCTATACCGTTTTCAAAACCTTGGCCTACCCCCATCCCTTGGAGATTCTTTTTCATAAAGGTCCAACAAATGTTGTCAAAGGCTTTCTCCGCGTCCACAAAAATCAAAACTGCTTTCCTGTTAATATCAACGTCCAGCAGCTCCAAAATGTCTATAATGTTTCTCACATTGTCTGACATATGTCTACCTGGGAGAAAGCCTGTTTGGTCCTTATGAATCTCTTCTGCTAACACTCTTTTCAATCTTTTTGCCAAAATGTCTGCAAAAATTTTGTAATCCACATTGAGTAAAGATATAGGGCGGTAGTTTTTAACCTGGTTCTTCTCAGTCTCTGTTTTCGGTATAAGTGAGATTAAAGCCTCTTTCCACGATTCAGGTGCCTTTTTCCCCTTCAAAATTTCATTGCAAACTTCCTTCAATGGTTGTATCAGCCATTCTTTCAGCATTTTGTAGTATTTGGCCGTCAGGCCATCTGGTCCTGGTGATTTTCCCAATTTCATATTTTGAATGGCACCCTCTATTTCTTGTTCTGTTATTTCCTCGTTTAAGATCCTTTTACTTTGTTCTGAGATTTTTGGTAAACCGTATTTTCTGATGAATTCTTCTATTTCTTGCTCGTTGGTTGGCCCTTGTGCATACAATTTCTTAAAAAAACTTTGAAAACAATTGTTGATCTCGTTGGGTTTGTGGATAATCTTTCCATCCATTTCTAAACTTGTTACCGTATTCATTTTCTGCCTTTTTTTCAATTGCCATGACAGAAGTTTCCCACATTTATCCGCTGATTCAAAAGTTTTTTGTCTCATTTGCTTTATCTTCCATTCTATTTGTTGGTTCATGAGTTCCATGTATTGCATCTGATGGAACTTTATTTCTCTCAAAATCTCATGAGACTTTGGTTTGGACCTCAACTTCTTCTCTCCTTCTTTTATTTTTTCTAAGATTTTTTCCTTCTTTTCATTTTGTTGCTTCCTCTTAATAGAATTTTGTTGAATTAGGAAACCTCGCATCACGGCTTTGCTTGCGTCCCAAATTATTCTTTTTTCCACATCTGTTTTCCTGTTGATCTCAAAATAATCTTTTAATGTTTTAAGGGCCTTCTTATGGATCTCTTCGTCCTTAAATAGGGTGTCATTCATTCTCCATCTAAAGGAACCAGTTGTTGTTAATTTCATCTCCATCTTGACCGCATTATGGTCGGAGCACGTTTTTGGGCAGATTTCTACTTTTTTTGTTCTTGACGCCAGACTACTAGAAATCCAAATTTGGTCTATTCTTGTCCATGTCATTTTTGCTTCTGAGAAGAAAGTTCCCTCTCTCTCTAAAGGATTCTTTGTTCTCCAAATGTCAATCAAGTCCATTGTTTCAGTCATTTCAAAAAAGATCCTTGGTAGTCTCCCTTCTTTCGAAATCACTTGTCTCTGTGCTTTGTCCATGTTTGTTGAGACAACTCCATTCATATCTCCCATCATTAGGATTTTATAATCTAAAAAGTCAACTAATGTCTCATGCAACTTCCTAAAAAATTCAGCCTTCCCTTCATTTGGGGCATAAACTCCCACAATTAATATCTTTTCTCCTTGAATTTGTATTTCAATTGCCAGGTATCTTCCTTGTTCATCTTTAAATATCAATTTTGGAGCCAACTTTTCCTTTGCGTAAATCACCACACCTCTTTTCTTTACTTTGTCTGATGAGATAAATTCTTGACCGAGTCTCTTATTTATTAATAATTTCCTGTGTATCCTGGCAATATGGGTTTCTTGCAAACATATTATGTCTAATTGTTCTTTCTTCAAAATGTGAAAAACCTGTCTTCTTTTCCGAGGAAGGTTCAAACCATTACAGTTCCAACTAAGGAGTTGCAGAGACATTTTGTATTTAGGTAGCTGTTCCTCCAACTGCTCCAAGCTTCTGCTCTTCCTCCGATGGTGGTAGTGAAAGTCCAAATGACAAATTTGCTATATCGGGTGGTTCCCTCTCCTCCACGGTTCCTTTCTGCAGATCCTCCAGATACTTCTCTAGAAATAATTCTTTGTCCTGAATTGTTTTTATTTTAATCTTCCTTCCATTGAAGTTAAAGGACAATCCTTGTGGGAATTCCCATCTGAATGGTATAGTGTTTTTCTTCAGCAGGTCTACTAAACTCTTGTAATATGTTCTCACCTCTAAAATGTATTTAGGAATGTCCTTAAAAATCTGTATCTGACAATTTTGGATCACCAGTGCCTTTTGGTAATGCAAATTCAATATTCTATCTCTTTCTTCTTTTGATCTCAATGTAATTAGGCAGTCCCTTGGTTTTTTGTCCTGCCTTCTACCCAGTCGAAAGGCTGATATTATCTCAAGTTCCTCATCTTCCTCCCATTCCTCCCGCCAAAAAGTTATGATGTTCTCTGTGAGAAATTTCACAAGGTTGTCCCCTTCCCCTTCAGGCACCAATCTAAATTTTAAATTCTTCTCTTTACGTTGAAGTTCCAGTAAGGAGAGGGCTGCATCATGCTCATTCACTTTTTTAATAATAGGCCCAAATTTTTCCCTTGTCTCTTCAGCCGTTATTTTTGCACTTTCTGCAATCTTTCGTGTTTCTGAACTTTCCTGAATTAATCTATTTATAGAATCTGTGTTCGATGCAACACTAGCCGTATTCACATCCAACCTTGTTGTCAACTCTGTTAATTTTTTAGAATTCTCTGTCGAAAGTTTTGTCAATGCTTCCAGGGATTGATTTATTTTAAGTAGAGCCTGAGTCATAGGATCCATAGAAGCTGGTGTTTTTTCCTGCACAGCTGCAGTTCCTGATATAGAGGCCCTTTTCTTGTGAGATTGTTTTGCTTTCTGCCTTGTTACTATCTCATCTGTAGGGGCACTCATATCCTCAAGGTCGTTTTCACAGAGTTGATTCCCAGGTGGAAAATCCCACTGTTACTTTTTCAAGTGCAACAGTTTCAAATAGAGCCCTCTAGAGGGAGCATTCAATTGTATCCAAATGGCAGAGATAGAAGAAAACAAAGAAGCAAGGGAGTATAACAGTAGCCAAAAGTTTCCAATGTCCAAATTGTAAAGTCTCTATTTTTCTATGTGGCCAAAATACAGCAAAGTACATCTAAGGTCCGATAACTTTTTTGCAAACAAGTCCTCACTCCTCAAAGTTTGACAGTCCACGTCCCGGTGTCTTGTTTGGGCAGCCCGACCCCAGGGGATTTGGCAATGGAAGGTTAATTTTCCATTAATTTTCCAGCAGATTAACAACGTTCCAATCCCTTCCCCCCTTCTCCTGCCAATCTGGGGGGAGGTTTTAAGTCCGATGTCAGTTTGACAGCTTAAAAAAATTAGAAAGGTTCCCTTTAAGTGCAGCTTGATTTTCGTTGCTTTATTCCTTCTGCAGTTCCGGGGAGGCAGACTTCCTTAATTTTTGCCTTTCCCGTTTTCAGCCAAATTTTTTTTTTAAAAGTCCCGTTACTTTTCCAATCTTACTCACGGGTGTTGTGGTCAAATTCCAATTGCAGGAAGGAATCGGCGCTCTCCGCTCATGGCGACGCGGCTTCACTCCGCTAGCTGGGTGACGACTCTCAGCACCGCGTTTACCCCGATGCCGCTCAGAAGCCTTTAAAAAGGCTCCCTCACAGTACCGGGGGGCGCAAAAGGTGCCCACCGAATCTCCTTTGTTCACAGGCTCCGCGCCTGTGATTTTAGGGGTCCCCCGCTTGCCGTAGCGGGTGAGACCCGAACTAACGGAGCAGTCCTGCCTCGGAGCTCGAGGCTCGGACCGCCATTAAGCGCTGGCGCCGACCGGAAGTCCTGTGCTCCAAATTTCCTATCCTCACTTCACTTCTGAGCTGGCAAAGGTGGGGCACCAAGTCACACAGCATGTATTTTTTTATTAATGGGCACAACTGGGAGACAATTTTTAGCAGTAGCCTGAAAATTATATATCCATGACATATAATTCCAGCCTCTGTCAGTTATTATGCCTTACAAATGTATGTAGCATTTAAAAAATTAGTCAACTGCATTGTAGCTTTTCAATGCAATGTTTACAATTCTGTACTTGAAATCCTTCTCAAGAGTAGGTTCCCTTTGCACTCTCATTTCCCAGTGAAATGTCCCCTTCTTCTCATGGCTTGCAGTCATCTCATCTACATTTCCCCTCCTATCTCTGGGGCAGTTTTCACAATTTGCTACGAAACTGCAATTGCGTCATACGTTTTCAATGTACCCCAATTCTGGACAAGCTTTCTTCTCTGTTGCTTCCCCAAGTAACACACAAAGGTACTTTCTCCTACCTAGATTCAGTGATCTGAAGTTATTCAGGATTGTTCATCATATTTGGAGAATGTGCTAGTTAATTGAGGCAACTCTTCCAGACAGGCAGCAGTCTGTCCTCTGACAGAACAGAGCCATAGACACAGTGGGAAATGACTCCCCTTGCACCATGAAACTAAATTCTCAGGTCCTCCAGGTGTCCCTATTTTCCAGGGACAGTCCCTGATTTACAGAAGGCATCCCAGTTTCTGATTTGATTCCAGAGTGTTCCACATTTCCTTAGGAAGCCACACTTCTCATTGGAGAAATGTTGGAGGGCATGGAGCTATGCGACCCCCGAGCCAAGGAGATTAAGTAATTATACAACCTTTAGAAGACATCAGAAAGGAGACCAATATAGGGATTTTTCTTTTTTTTTTAAAAAAAAAAAAGAGTTAGTTTTATTATGTTTTTATATTCGTATTTTGGAAGCCAAGAGTGGCTGGGGCAACCCAGTCAGATGGGCAGAGAATAAATAATAAAATGATGGTGATGGTGGTGATGATGGAATTGGATGTCCCTATTTTCATCAGAGAAATGTTGGAGGTTGCGAATTCTTCTCAGTCACTCGTGTTCAGGAACAGTTTACTCTCTGAACATGGAGTGGTACTCTGCAGACATGTATGACATGCCCTGAGCAACTGTGAGAACATCCCCATGTATAGAGACCTGGTTTAATCATTCACAGTTCTCTTGGAAGACACAGAGCTGGTTTAGCAGCTGTGTGCATGCATTTGGTCTAGCTTGTGCTCAGTGTTCCCCATTCAAAGCAAAGATCAGCTCATTAGAGGTTCTGCTTGTTCCCTGCCCAATTGCTGACTGGCCTCTTTCCCACATGGTTTCCCTTTCCATGTGATTGACTTGCAATGTGATCATAACACTGTTAACTGAGAAGTAAGCTCCACTTATTTCACTGTGACACGCCTGGGAGTAAATATGATTAGGATCACAGCACACAACATTTTTGCACTAATATCACGTTCTCCTCTCCTCCCCGTCCCTTACACTGCAAGAGCTCATAGAATCATAGAATCATAGAGTTGGAAGAGACCACAAGGGCCATTGAGTCCAACCCCCTGCCAAGCAGGAAACACCATCAGAGCACTCATGACATATGGTTGTCAAGCCTCTGCTTAAAGACCTCCAAAGAAGGAGACTCCACCACACTCCTTGGCAGCAAATTCCACTGTTGAACAGCTCTTACTGTCAGGAAGTTCTTCCTAATGTTTAGGTGGAATCTTCTTTCTTGTAGTTTGGAGCCATTGCTCCGTGTCCGCTTCTCTGGAGCAGCAGAAAAGGATGTCCTCTATGTGACATCCTTTTATATATTTGAACATGGCTATCATACCACCCCTTAACCTCCTCTTCTCCAGGCTAAACATGCCCAGCTCCCTTAGCCATTCCACAGCTGTTCAGAAACCTGTTGCTATAGCCAGCCCACTTATTTATAGCGGCACATGCTTGATTTTTACCCCTAGAAATAAAAATAAAATATATTTGCTGCATCTAATAGGAATGATCTCTATGAGGTTTTCCCCCTCAGTCATCTGTAATTTTACATCAGCCAAATGATGCTTCTTTTTCATTCAACAAAACAGGAAGAAATTCTTTTGCTGCTGCCTGAGAATTTGAATGGCACCTCATAGCCCAGAGAGAGCAATAACAGATTTTTTATTACTGTCTTATAGAAGTCCCAGATGATGGGGATTTATATACTGGGAACTCTGACAGATCCCTAATTATAACAAAAGCAAGATTTTGATCTTGGTTCAGCTTGAGGGATTTTATGATGAAAACGAGATCTTCTTTTAATGCCAACCCTCAATAAAAAGACCACCGCTTTCCTTAGTCTATCAGGATTTTTATTGTATATGCAATTGACTGAAATTTTTCACCATCACTTCCCATCAGACTGGGAGAAGACACTGGTGATTGGAAGTTCCATAAAGAGCATGCAATGAAAAATATGCTGATGCCAACTTTGTGCTCAGTGCTTCACAGTATTGGAGTATGAGTTATGGCATGTCAACATCATTTAGCTGATAGGCAGCAGGGGTTTCCTTTCTGAAGAGATTCTAGTTTTTTATAAGCTATGAAGACCTGATCTAAAGTTCACAAACTTTCATGTTCTTTACTTTTTTATTGTGATATTTATGTCCTGTGTTTCTGTTGCTCCCCACTTAAAAGTGGGTGGTGTTAAGCAACCAAGAACCATAACAACAACAACAACAACAATAATAATAATAATACAATCTTTCTGACATTTTTATACCATCCTTCATCCAAAAATCACAGGGTGGTTTACAATATACAGTGGTACCTCGGGTTACAGGCGCTTCAGGTTACAGGCGCTTCAGGTTACAGACTCTGCTAACCCAGAAATAGTACCTCGGATTAAGAACTTTGCTTCAGGATGAGAACAGAAATTGTGCAGCGGCGGCACAGCAGCAGCGGGAGGCCCCATTAGCTAAAGTGGTACCTCGGGTTAAGAACAGTTTCAGGTTAAGAACGGACCTCCAGAACGTATTAAGTTATTAACCCGAGGTACCACTGTAAAAACATAGAAATACACAAAGCGTGTTCTCATTAAAGGAGAGCACGGGTTGCGGATGGGGCCAAACAAGTCACCTCATGGTAGCTAGGCAGTTTAGGAGCAAGGGATTGGATTCAGATTGGTGGATGGTGTTACTGGGGTAAAATTGATGTTGCCAATTTAGGGGTGGGATCAGTGGCTATTTAAGCAAGGTCCACAGCTTGTACTTTCTCTTTCGCTGTGGACACCGGATCAGCACCGGAGTATTGCAGCGAGAGACTGGTTGTATATCTTCTCCCTGGTTTCCCTCTTTTCTCTCCATTCTCTCCATTGTATTTCTGTTATCCCTTCTCTCATTCATTCCTTTCCTTTTACCTACATTTTCTTATTGGTGCCGGGCTGGTTAAAGCTGCCCTTAGGCGAGGGGGTTGGGGGCTCCTGGTCCCGTTTGGCTCACGGCCCGGTTCTCGGCCGGGCTATTGGGGCCTGGGCTGGGGGATCGATCCTCGACTCCCTCGCGGTAGCGCGGCCGGCCTGTTCTTGTTCCCGTGAGCTCTCGCGGTGCAGGGCTGGTGGGGACGGGGGCCTGTGGGCGTGGGGATCGCCCCGTGGCCTACTTGTTTCATCAAGGGTCCTTTGTTCCTCCTCCCCCCCATCATCTCTCCCGGGCCTCCGTTGACGACCGGGAGGCCTTACGGGTGCCTTGGGGTCGCCCGCCTTCCGCGCGGGGCCCGCGAGCGCTCGGGATTGCCCCGTGGCCTGCTCGGCTCGGCCGGGGCCTTCCCCCCCCCGCATTTCGCCTGGGCCTCCGGTAGCGCCGGGGGAGGCCATACGAGCGCCGCGGGGTCGTCTGCCCTTCGCGCGGGCCTGCGAACGCTCGGGTTTGCCCTGCGGCCTGCCGGGCTCGGCTGGGGCCTTTTTCCCTCCCCCCATATTGCGCCTGGCCTCCGGAGGAGGCCGTACGGGCGCCGCAGAGCCCCCGCCGTCCCTGCGGGAGCCTGCGGGCGCTCCAGATAGCCCCGCGGCCGGGTGTGCCTGCTGGGGGCCTTCCTTCTCTGCCCCCCCACATAGCTCCCAGGCCCCCGGTGGTGCCGGGGGAGGCCGTGCGTGCATCAGGCCGATTTACCTTGCCACAGGGTGGGCCTCTTCAGCCGCCCTCTTTATCCTGTCGCCGGCGGCGGCGGCGGGATTCCGCTGATCCGCGGCGCCTCCGCGTTCTTTTGCAGCACGGGGGAGCCGGGTGCGAGCCCCAACAAGCCGGCTGTGCCCTGAGGCCTTCCGGCAGCCTTCCCCCCTTTTCTCCCCCACGTTCGGGGCTTCGGTGGCATTTAGTGGAAAGGGCATTTGGAGGCTCTCCATTTTGAGGCAGTTTTGGCGGGAGCGCCATTTTGCCTCTTCTGCCGCTTGAGCGGCGGCCTCTGGTGGCCAGTCCCTGCAACTGCAGGGCCTATTTAGGATTGAGTGGTGGCCGCTAGTGGCCGTGCTCCGCAAGTGCAGGGCATATCCTTCCTACGTGGTGGCCTCTAGTGGCTGTTTGTGTATTACACCTTGAATTGCTTGCTTGCTACCTGGTGGTTTTATGATTTTCCAGCTGTGTGTTAAGTGTGGTTATGCCATTGAATAGTTAGTGGCGAACGGATTGTCACTCACCCGCTGGTTAATTTTGATTTATTTATTTATTTGCTGACCTAATTTTATTTCAGTTATATTAATTTTATTAATTATTTTGTCTGTTCCCACCAGTAGCAGGAATGGCTCCAAAGAAGGCGGCAAGGAGGCCTGGTCCTGCCCCCTCTGCGAAGCGGCCTATAAAGGGTCCATCCCAGGCCTTGTATTCTCCTGAGCCTGGCCAGTCATTGAGACGCCTCCAATCCATGGTCTCTAGTTTGGCTGGCGACCCGGTGGCACTGGCAAGGGTGGAAGCTGAAATGGATGGCTTGATGCACCGCTGCTCAACCCCGTCGACCTCATCCGCACCGCCAGCTCCTCCAGCAGTTGCCTCTTCTTCAGTGCCGTCATCTAGTGAAGATGAGAGGGGATCTTTACCAGCCAGCGGTTTCTTACCTGACACGCGATTGGCTTGGTCCCTGGTCCTACCGGGGTCACAGGCTGCCACGCCGAGGGGTCGGGGTCGTACCAAGGTTGTGGCCACAATCCTCAGTGGTGGGGAGTTTGCTTTCGAGTCATTCACAGGTTGTATCTTTCCAGTCAGTTCCAGGCGCTGGGCAGCAAGGCAATGCATCTGAGTCTTCAGTTGAGGACAGCCTTCCTCTACCTCCAAAGACCTCTTCGGGTGGGCACCGCCGCCGCAAAAAGAGCTCCAGGAGGCGCGCCAAGAGGAGACGCAAAGACACATCGTCTTCTTCTACAGGTACTTCCTCCCAGAGCTCCAGTAGCGATGAAGAAGCTTCCCTTAAGCTTTATTGGGGATTCGGGGAGACTTCGGGACTCCCGAAGTGGGTCTGGGATTGAAGGGCAAATTCCCATAGAGCAAAGTATGGGGTGGTGCAAGAATGTCGCGAGGGGGTCTTGGTGCCTGACGTCAAGGCCTCCACCAATTCGGCTAGAGATCTGATTCCTGGTGCCCACTTGTCGGCTAAATTGCGGTCCAGGATATTGAACGGCCGTTATGTTGATATTTTTAGCCTGGCCCCCCCGCCTGAGGGACAGGAGCCCTTAGATAAGCGTTTTCCTCCCTCGAAAAGACGGGCTTTGGTTCCTAAAGTGGAAAGGACCTTTGAACGCTGGTTAGATAGTTTCCAGGTTTTTGCTGGAGTTGTCTCCGCAGCCTATCCCAGGCGATCGTTGCATTTATGGGTGTATTTGTCTATAGTCCGTTCGGCCTTCACGATGGCCGGAGAGATAGCTGCGTTATCTTATGACCAGAATTTTAGACGCAGAGCAGCTAAGATTCCCACCGCCCGTTGGGATCGCAAAGACTTGGATGTGTGGACCACTTATGTGGCCCCACGTATCAACAAGAAGGTCCCTGATCCACAAAAATCCAAGACCGTCCCTCAAAGGCCGGGTCGCAAGCTGTTTTGCTGGGACTTCAATAAGGGGGTTTGCCAACGGCAAGCCTGCAAGTACCCTCACATGTGTGAGAAGTGTTCAGGGAACCATTCAGCATCGATTTGTGCGGGGGGCCGGCGGCCCTTTCGCAAAGGAGGGGGCTCTCAGCAGCCCCCAAGAGCTGCTCCCCAGCTTCCAGCCACTGGAGCCGGAAAATAGTATTTTATCCTCCTTAGCCTATACCCCGGTACGGCTACAGCCGTTACTCTTGTTGTTAAAGTCATACCCTGATAGGGAAGCAGTGTCTTATTTGCAGGACGGTTTTTCTTTCGGTTTTAGAATCCCTGTGGTTTCGACCCCTATAGCTAGGAACCCTGTCAACCAGAAATCTGTCAAGGACATGCCGACGGTGGCACGCAGGAAAATTGGAAAAGAACTGGCCTTACATCGTATGGCCGGTCCTTTTGACGTGCCACCTTTTCCTAATTTGCATATTTCACCATTAGGCATAGTTCCTAAAAAAGCCCCGGGGGAATTCCGCCTAATTCATAACCTCTCTCATCCCAGAGGCACGTGAGTAAATGACGTTATTCCCCCGGAGCTTTGTTCAGTGAAGTATGCTTCTCTTGATCACGCGATCAAGATGATACGGAAATTTGGGCCAGGTGCCCTGTTAGCCAAATGCGACATCGAATCGGCGTTTCGGCTGCTTCCAGTTCATCCTGATGATTTCTGGTTGTTAGGTTTTCAGTTTGAAGGAGGATTTTATTTCGATAAAGCCATGCCCATGGGCTGCTCCGTAGCCTGTGCGGCTTTTGAGCGTTTTAGTTCCTTTTTGGAGTGGACATTGCATGAAAGAACTGGTTTGGGCGGAGTCACGCATTATTTGGATGATTTTTTATTGGCCTCAGCGTACAACACGGGGAATTGCGTTGTGCTATTGCAGGCCTTTGCTTCCTTAGCGGAAGAATTGGGTGTACCATTAGCAGCAGAAAAGACAGAGGGTCCTTCTTCGCAGTTGACTTATTTGGGTATCTTGTTGGATACCGTGGCCCAAACCTCTAGCTTGCCGGCAGATAAGATAAACACCTTAAGTAGGGTTATTGAGGAATTGCTCCCCTTGAAGAAGGTTACCTTGCGACAGCTGCAGTCGTTGCTGGGGCACTTGAATTTTGCTTGCAGGGTGGTCGCCCCTGGGCGACCATTCTGCTCCCGCTTGGCCAGACTTACCTCGGGATTACAGGCCCCGCAGCATAGGGTACGCCTTTCTCGTCAGGTTCAGGCTGACCTTCGCATCTGGTTGGAATTCCTGGAGGATTTCAATGGGGTGTCCTTGTGGCAGGACACTTTGAACCTCCGCAATGACTTCCAGGTGCATTCTGACGCAGCGGGGTCGCTCGGGTTTGGCCTGTTTTGGGATGGTCGATGGTGTGCCGAACGCTGGCCTCCTGCTTGGCGTGGGGAAGCTATAACTCGGGACCTAACTTTTCTCGAGTTTTTTCCCATAGTAGTGGCCGTTCACTTGTGGGTCGAGGATTTCAGGGATCACCGAGTTTGCTTTTGGTCAGATAACCAGGCGGTCGTGAATGTGCTAGTCAAGCAGTCTTCACGATCTCCTAGGGTATTTTGTTCCGGGCATATCTAACGAGATTGCTGATGCTCTGTCCCGTTTTCAGATGGAGCGATTCAGGTCCCTGGCACCAGTGGCTCGAGACCATCCGGAAATTTTCCTGGATCATCTCCGGAACCTTGGCAGCACTTAGTTTTACAGGGAGTAGCTGCATCTGTTGCCCCCTCCACTTTGAGGTCTTATAAAAAGGCCTGGGCCGATTTTTTATTATTTACCGGGCAGTCGGTTGCAGGGGAGATTATAGCCCCTTATTCTACCTCTCAAGTACTCCAGTATTTGGCGCATCTATTCCAGATGCGCCGGGCGGCCAGGACGCTGAGAATTTATTCAGCTGCTATTTCATTTTTTAGTAAGGCATATTTTAACAAGGATCCGTGCGGGAAGTTTGTGGTGCGAAGGGCACTGGAAGGATGGGGGCGGCTTACTCCGGCTAAGCCTATGCCCAGACAGCCCATCACATTTGAGTTACTGACTCGGATGCGCGATAAATTACGCAGCATCTGTTGGTCTACGTTCGAGGCTCGGTTATTTTCCACAGCCTTCTCACTGGCTTTCTTTGGGGCCCTGAGAGTAGGGGAGGTGGTCCTTGAACCTAAGCAGGATGGAGGTTCCAGAGGCTTGTTGTTGCAGGACGTGAGTCTGTCTCCGTTAGAATTGCAGGTTCGCATCAGAAACTCAAAGACTGATCAGCTAGGCAGAGGAGTCGTTATCAGGCTCCCAGCAACTGGGGAAGGGGGCCCTTGCCCGGTAAAAGATCTCAGGAAATATATGGCCTTGCGGCCTTCGGCTGAGGGACCCTTGTTTATTCATGAAAATGGGCATCCATTGATGAGGCGTCAGTTCACTAGAGTTTTGCGTAAAGTAGTTGCAGCATGTGGCCTTACGGCCTCGGAGTTTGCTCCTCACTCCTTCCGGATTGGTGCCGCAACGACAGCTGCCCACTGGGGTTTATCGGTGCAGAGGATTAAAAACCTGGGCCGGTGGAAGTCGGATGCTTTCCGAGCTTATGTGCGGAAATAACGTGGAATTGTGTATTTACATTTTGTGTTTCATCCCCAGGTCTGGACACTATTCGTATCTGGATAGTGGGGCACAGTATTGTGCATTGGGCTGCTGTCAGAGCTCGGCAGTCTGGATTGGGAGATGGCCTGGGCCTTCCGCAGCACGTGCAGGTGTCCTGGATTTCCAGAAGGGGGATGCTGTGGAAGGAATTATTACCAACCATGCAAAGGCATGTTCTCCTGGTCGGCCCTCCTACAGTGATCGTGGTGCAGCTTGGGGAAAATGATATGGTTTCCTCTTCTTGTTATGGGCTGCGTGCTGCTATTTTACAGGATCTGGGGGATTTGGCGGCCATGGTGCCTGCTACAAAAATAATTTGGTCACAATTGCTTCAACGCCGCAATTGGCGGGGCAGTCCCTGCCCAGCTGCCACCGAGCGAGTGAGGAAGCAGATCAATTCCGCGGCAAGCAAATTGGTTGTTGGCTTGGGCGGGTGCGTGATTCCACACCCTACTATTACGTTCAAGGCCGCTGAATTGTATAGAGCCGATGGGGTTCATCTTTCCTTGGTTGGGAATGATGTTTGGCTGGATTCAGTCATGTCTAGGTTGAGGGTCTGGTTTAATCTGTGAGTGGTTGGCGGCGAGCATAAGGGCTCGAGTGGCGGTTAGGCATTGGTTAAATTGGTTGGTGGAGGGGTATGGATTGGCTGTGCCTGCCCCTCCAATGCTGCGGATGCACGGGTATTCCGTTAAAGGAATTCTGGAGCTTACCATCCCCTTCGTCCAAACCCTGAGGGCAGGGTGCGGGCCGCGTAAGTTCCAAGGAACATGCGGGGATTAGCTGAGGGTCTGTGTCGCAGCTCCAGTTGACCCTGATCTTGTTCCTCCGCACTGACTAGGGAGTCAGTGCTGTCCCCCAAGGCGGGGGGGGGGGGGGGACGACAGCTAGTCATAACCAATGCCTAAGCAACCACTCACAATTTGTATCATAATAAAGTTGTGGCCAAAATTATGCCAAAAACCTTAAACAAAATTGATGTGTGATGTGTGAGTTATTGGGTAGGGGTGTCTTGGGGACCTCAGCACGCAAAGCGTGTTCTCATTAAAGGAGAGCACGGGTTGCGGATGGGGCCAAACAAGTCACCTCATGGTAGCTAGGCAGTTTAGGAGCAAGGGATTGGATTCAGATTGGTGGATGGTGTTACTGGGGTAAAATTGATGTTGCCAATTTAGGGGTGGGATCAGTGGCTATTTAAGCAAGGTCCACAGCTTGTACTTTCTCTTTCTCTGTGGACACCGGATCTCCCGCCCGCCCTCCCTTGATTGGGCTTTGCTCTGACCTTGCTATGCCTGTCATGGGGTCGTCCGCATTGGTGCGGGGGCCTGGTAGGATTTTTTCCTTTTGGCTGATTAGTGTGTGCCAATTGGGTTTTGCCTACTGCGTAGCAAATCGTCACAACTTGTAAGGTTGGCAGTTAGGCATTGGTTAAAATTGGTTGGTGGAGGGGTATGGATTGGCTGTGCCTGCCCCTCCAATGGTGCTGCTGCGCGGGTATTCCGTTACAGGAATTCTGGAGCTTACCATCCCCTTCGTCCAAACCCTGAGGGCAGGGTGCGGGCCGCGTAAGTTCCAAGGAACATGCGGGGATTAGCTGAGGGTCTGTGTCGCAGCTCTAGTTGACCCTGATCTTGTTCCTCCGCACTGACTAGGGAGTCAGTGCTGTCCCCCAAGGCGGGGGGGGGGGGGGACGACAGCTAGTCATAACCAATGCCTAAGCAACCACTCACAATTTGTATCATAATAAAGTTGTGACCAAAATTATGCCAAAAACCTTAAACAAAATTGATGTGTGATGTGTGAGTTATTGGGTAGGGGTGTCTTGGGGACCTCAGCACACAAAACACATTCCATAATAGCAAATAAAAACAATACCTTCCTGATTTAAGAGGCCAGAGAGAAGAGGAATATTTTTGCCTGGAACCTAAAGTTTTGTAAGTTATGTAAGGAAGGGAAAGTAGAGGGACAAAAAAAAAAAACCAAAAAACAAAACAAAACAAAACAAAACAAAACAAAACACCTCTCGGATTTGAAATCACTGGACAATCAAAACTGTGGATTGGGCCTTACTTGAATTTATTCCTGGAATGGAGGTACTGTAGAGTAGAGCTAATTTTGTTTCATATGTTGGCATTTAAGGTGTTTAGCTTACTGCCTCAAGTCCTTAAAGATCTTGATGCTGGAAGGTACATTATGCCATCCTGGAACATGACTTAATAGAGCACAATAGCTTGGAAATATATTAAAGAAAATGAGGTGTGCAGAAGTCCAAACCAAATTCATTTATTTCTAGGCAGTTTTATGGTCACATCACCCTAGCAAATTCTCTAAGATATTGAAAGTACAAGAAATTCATACAAAAAGAAGAGAATAACTAGGAAGAGCCTGATCCTTGAAGCTTGCCACTGGATATCCGAAGCCCTATTTGCTTCCAAGGGTTTCCGCAGTCTATGGAGTGCTTTGAGAATGGGGCAGCCCAGGAGCAATTTAAGAAAATAATGGATGGTGTGTAGTTATGATTGTTTAGGGAACACTTCTGTAATTCGTATCAGTCATCTAAGTTTTAGGCATCTTTAAAGTATAAGAACTTTCCCCATCATTATTTTCCATTTTATGCTTCAGTTGCTTTCAAGCCTGACCTAGATTGAATGATGGTGCGAGGCAAAAAAATAATAATTCTGAGCAGTACTACTGCTGTAGGATTTTCAAGTTAGAAATGTAGATGCTTCAGTAACAGGCCTTAGGCTGCTTCAACATCCTATCCAGCTGCAATCCTGTGCACCCTTACCTGGAAGTAAGTCCTATTGAAATCAGTGAGATTTATGTCTGGGCAAGAATGTATAGGGCGACCATTGGGCTAAGATCTAGTTCCCAATCATACAAAGTTTCCAGTTAAACTTTTCTATTGTATTGATGGGTGCACTCATTTATTACACACTCATTTAAATGCAGAATTACCTAATTCACACTTCTCGATGCATAAACTGAAATGCAAGTAATCCTTCAGAATTCTGCTGCTCCCCATGCTTGTGGGGCTTGTGAGGGAAGCCTGCCCCCCCCCCCAGCCTCAGGGACCACACATTCACTCCATAAGATGCACAGACATTTCCCCTTAGATTTTAAAAGGAAAAAAGTGCATCTTATGGAGCGAATGTGTGGGCCCTGGGGCTGGGGGGGGGGGGGGAACCCGGGCTTTTTCAACTGACACTGTTACTTATGTCTACCAAGCATGCTCAGTTTCACTAGGCCTTGGGATTTGGGGTCAGGGAAGGGCAGTGTTCCTCTGTTAGTTTTGGTTTAAAAATCCTTTGGCTGTGTACTGTAAAACAGAAACTTCCTGCGATATTTCTGATACTTGCCTGTGATTTCTCAGTGGACCTGCTTTGGTGCCAGCTGTGCTGACACTCATCATCTAAGCTCGCTAATTAGGTTCACCCCCCACCAATGTGCTAATATTTCAGATATTCCAAGGCTGAATTATTGTTCTGCCTAGTTTACCTACTACTTTTGCAACTAAGCAAGTATTTAACAATTTGTAGATAGAACCATGAAGGTATTTGACCTGTAAACCTTATATGTATTTCAGTCCTTCGTCCCCAGACAAAGGAACTCTGAACTACTTGTAACTGCAAATGTTCATACCTATACCTTGTTTCCTTTCCCACTTCTTTACTGTGTCTCCTGCCGAAATTCAGATTATAAATTTCGGGGGGGGGGGGCACAATTACCAGCTTATTTTACTCTGTAATTTGCACTGTAAGTTATGGGGACTATATAAATCATCGTTATCACATGAGTTCTTAGTAGATAGCATACTCATGCCAAAAAAAAAAAAAAAAAAAAAAAAATCCATTCTGGAAAGCAGGCAAATGGAATAGGGCTTTTTTATTTTTTAAAATGCACAGAATATAAGAGCAATTCCTCATAAATTGCAGTGATAATCTATTTTCCGAAGTGAATCTTGGAATAATGAGGCAAACGTGTTTTTGAAGATATACTACATGGGCAGTAATGGTGTGCCGAAGCCACCAAGAAAAACAAATCGGTACCATTACAGCTGTTTAAAGCAAATTGTTCAAGTGGTAAACATCATGATTCATCGGATGCTGTCAGCTAGGTTAGCTATACTGAGAACTGCTATTGTAATTCCATAGCCTTAGGAAGGCTGATCTATGAATGTATGGTTGATGTTTCATGAAATTACATGAAGAATCCTTCACTGAAAATTAAGATGTATTCTGTTTGCAGTAGAGAACACTCGCTAAAGCAAGTCGGCCTCCAAAAGGATTTGGTGCCATCACCAATTACAAGGAGCTGCCTTGCACTTGTTAGATCTGCCTTGGCCCCGTACCATCTGTTCAGATGGGCAGAGACGCTCTCCAAGATCTCAAGCAGATGTCTTTCCTGCCACCTAGAAATTGGACTCTGTCCTATGCCACTGAGCCATGGCTCCTTCTCAAAGCGGATTAAGGTTTCTGTGCCTCTGTTAGCACCTGGACATATTTTCTCATTCTAGCGATGTCATGAAGGGTGAAAGCAGCAATATCCATATAAAAGTTCTTCCCCATGTTGAATCTGACCACACACACACACACACTTGTTCAGTGTGTCAGCTGCACACATGATCAGTGAAAACAGCAATGCTGTTGGCAGAATGAGAGATTGCTGAGCATGTTGGTAAAACGTGACCTTTAGCTGCAGACAGAGGGCTAATTTCTCTAAAGTTCCAAACCTTGGGACATAAACCTGGGAGAAAGCTCCATTTAACGTAGCAGAATTTACTACCAAGTGAACATGCACTAGATTGCACTTTACATTATCTTTTAATAATAATAATAATAATAATAATAATAATAATAATAATAATAATATATTTTTTATTAATTTTTCATTAATAACAATCCAATATAAATCACATTAATACAAATCATAATACAATTAAAAGAGTCAATTATCCAATTCCAAATCAAACATTTTGGATGACTTCCCATGTTCTGATTTTTGGGAGGTGCTGCTATTCTTTGTGCTTGCTCCAATCCTCTTATTTAATCCAAATAATACAGTTCCGATGTTGATCCTTTATTTTAACAGCCACTGATGTGATGATTTTTGTTCGTATTTAACTATTCCATAGCCTTTATTTTGCCAGAGGAGTTTAAGTCTTGTAACTTTCAGTGTGGAATGCTTTTTTAAAATATTCAACCTTCCTGTCTTGTTGTACTCAATAGTTTTCGGCATCCTCCCCCCCCCCCCACTCCAAGGACTCAATTTTACTGCGTAACGACATCTCACTATCTTGCTTTTCTCAAAACCAAAAGAGGTCTGGCGTCTGGCCATTACTCTGGGTAGACTACCAGCACTTCATATTGCGTGACTATTCCCGCCCCCTCCCACAGCTGGAGCTTTAGGCCCTAGCCTACGTAGGTTTCGGACGAGGCGACGCCCCTCAGAGTCCTTTAACGAACTACCCTTCAAGAATTGGGGGAGGTGATGGCGTTCCTCCCCCCGATCTCATTTGCATAACAATACCCCTGCCAATGCCTAACCGCCAATACCAAGGAGTTGTGACGTTTGCTACGAGGTAGGCGAAAAAAACAAGTGGCTTCAAAATTCCAGCCAATTAGCCAAATGGAAAAACTCCTACCAGGCCCCTTGCGGCAACCAGCCAAAGCCCATAGCAAAGTCCGAATGCGAAACCTAAAGGGCGGGTGGGTGGGAAACCGCAGCTGCTGTAAAGGAGGAAAAGGGGCGAGCCAGGGCTGCCCGACCTTAAGTGCCCCTAGGACGGCCCGCCCCTGCCACCAGCCGATTGGCTGACGCTGCAGGAGATGAATAATAATGGGAATCCCTGGGTCCCGCGGGGCTGGCGCCAGCCCTGCGAGAGTGTAGGCGGGGTTGTGAGCCCACAACACCCCCCCTCCTAAGTTCGGGAGTGGCTTTATCAAAGCATTGGGTGATATTAAAATTCATGAAGGAGTGGTTGGCATAAAGTGGCAGTTCCAAGGAGTCACCCTCCTAACATTAGCATCATTACCAGATGCCTAAACTGCTGCAGGTGGAAAAGACACAGGGACTCCACAGATGGATAGCTGAAAGCACTGGATCAACTCCTCCTACAACCCCAGCTTTGTCTCCGCCCTGCCCATGCCGGTAACTAGAACTGTTGTGAAGTCAACTCCATAGCTTATGAAAACATCTCTTATACCCATTTCCAAACTTTCCCTTCCACAGACCTCTTAAAAAATAGCCAATTTTGCCGCAAGTGTAAGGTGCTGTGCTAGATGCTGCAGGTTTTATGATTGTCTTTCATTGCTTCATTTCTTTCTTATATATGCATTTTATTGTGATGCAGTTTGAATCCCACAGATTACATCTAATCCTTGGTTTCTTCCCCTGCCAGATAAATTTAGATATATCTTTTCGCAATTGTTTGAAGTGTCCTTCCCTGCTGGTCACAGGTATTGTCTGAAACAAAAACAACATTCTTGGCAATACATTCATCTTTAGAACAGAAATTCTTCCCCCAAGTGGATAAGTTCATCATTCCCCATACCTCCAAGTTTCTCTTTATCTCCTTCCAGGTTATTACATAATTACCCTTAAATATATTTATATTCTTAACAGTTAGCCATACCCCCAAGTATTTCACCTTTTTTCAATTGTCAATTGTTTTGCTAGTTGTAACTCAGTTTGACTTTGTTCTGTCATATTTTTCACTAATAGTTTCATTTTATTTTTATTTAATTTGAATCCTGCTAGTTGCCCAAACTCATAATACATTTTGTCTAGAACCCTTGGTATACTTACCAATGGATTTTCTACTGTTTTTACAAGGTCATCTGCAAATGCACTCAGTTTATACTCTTTGCACCCAACTGTTATACCTTTTATTTCTTCATCAGATCTTACATGCCTTACCAGGGTCTCTAACACTAAAATAAACAATAACGGTGACAGGGGACAACCCTGTCTTGTCCCTTTTGTACTTTTACACTTCTGATACTACATTATTCACTATCAGCATTGCCTGCTGGTCTGTATAAATTGCATCAATTCCTCTTAAAAACGTACTAACAGAAATACAATGTGAATATTACAAATCTGTATGAAGGTTAATGCCCTGTCACTTCCTCTTGTCCATCTTCCACACTCCTAACCCTCTCCTTTTATGTTGCTGCCTCTTGCTTCGTCTTTTTGGCTCCTAATCCTATCATCGTCACTCTTCAAGTGCCTTCCTCCTCCATCACTTCCACCCCATTCTGCTCACCTTCGGCCAAATCTTTTAGAATGATGGAGCAGGGGCTGCTCCTTCTGTTCTACATGGACCTGAAAGGTGTCTATCCACCCATCCATCTATTGTGATGTTGCTTTTGTAAATTGCTTTCCCTTCACCTTTCAGAAAAAAAGCAACTAATATATAATAATCTTAATATTTTTTGTGTGACCAGGAGGCGACAGCCCGTGCCCCCACGAATCACAAGGAAGGAATAAAGACTCTGACAACGTGTTATGGAATTAAAATTAGGTCACAACTTTATTAAACTTCCGAATGTAGGAAGACCTTGGCTTAGGCCATCAGCGTGTATCCCTCCCAGCCCCCCAACCGGGGGGAACTGGGGCTCATCAAGGTAAATAGGATATAGGGGTGCTCTGAGACGTAAGTGCAGCCCATATCCCCGCATGCAGGGTAGTTCACTGATGACCGTTCGGTGTATGGCCAGTGACACCCATATATATAAAACCCCTTTAAGAGGGGGTCTCTGGAATCGCTGACGCAGGGGGGTGAGTCACTACTTCACGCCCCCCCCCATATAGGGAAGAAAAGACTAAACGATTCCACCCAAAACCATAACCACCAAAGTTGTGATGAATTGCTATGGGGAAAACGAAACCTGCCAATGCAGGAAAATTTATTCCCAGTCCTTCAAGAGCAACCAATCAAAGACCGTAGCAGCACCCACTAAACAGGAAGAAAAAGTGAACCTGCAAACAAGAAACATTAAACAAAGGGAGGGTAGGGAGAGTGAATCTCCAGAGCTGATTGCCTGAGTAATGTCAGCTCCACCCCCTCTTTATAAATGGGGCTGGCCCCACCTCCCAGCAAGAAACTTGATTACTAAGGCTGGGCGGGAACCTCCAAAACTAACACTGAGAGGCAAGCCAGCCCCTCTTTGCCAATAAGCTCCTGGGAACTGTAGCACCATGCGCAATCCCACAAAGGGCACCCACAATGTAAAGTGTGAGTGCTCATTATACAAACCTAATGGCTCTCTATGTATATAACCCTTTAATTATTATTTTTTTGGGGGGAGACATATACATACACAATATTTCTTTCTTTGCTTCTCTTGTGACTTTGGCAAAGCATATCTCTGGTCTAACAGCATCACCACATACTCTGTTCCAATCATTCAGTGCCACTATGACAGGAGGAAACCTATTTACCCATCTCAGCATGACAAGCATGTCCTGCACACATTGTTCTCCTTGTCAGGCACCATTCATTTGTATTGTGATGCAGATGATAAGAGGGGAGGGGGAAATACTCCCACTGTGACACTACAACAGGGCTTGCCAACATTCCCAGAACCCATGGGCACATTGGGTATTTTGAAAGAGAGCTGAGCACTCCCTCCTTGTTGTCCTTCTGTCAGTGGGACACCTTCATATTCCAACAGGCTTTGGGGAACTGACTGCTTTTAATGAAAGGGCTGGTGTTGTTTTTCATTGTAATGATGATAGATAATAGAAGATGATAGATGATAGATAGATAGATAGATAGATAGATAGATAGATAGATAGATAGATGATAGATAGGTGGTAGATTTATTTATTTAATTCTATTAATTCTATTTAATTCTATTAATATTTAATTGTTTTAATGACTGTTTTCCCTATGTTTTTAGCTGTTTTTGTTTTATTTGTAAGCCACCTTGAGTCCCTGTAAGGGAAAAGGGTGGGATATAAATATAACAACAACAACAACAACAACAACAACAACAACAACAACAACAACAACAACATGTCCCACTCCACAACAGACAGAAAGCAAGGAAGGTATACACATGGAGATTCTTTACGTTTCCATTAAGTCTGTGTCCACTAGTATTAAAATGGGTTATCTTGAATTGGCATGATTTTGTAGCCCCTCCCAAACATAGCCACCATCAAATTGAAGCTTACATTGGTAGATTACACCAGTTTCACGGGAAACACTTTACTACCTGATTCATTTTCTGTATATAAATTTATTTAGTTTTTCAAATTTTGAAATTTACAAACAAGTGTCAAACAACCAAAACAAAAAGAGAATTCCATAAATTCCCCTGAATTTCCCTCCTCCTCTTTGTGGGTCCTTATGTTAACTTTCCCCCCCTCATGAATCTTCTCTATTAATCCAAATCTATTAAATCTCCATTACAACCAAAGTTTAATAATAATAATAATAATAATAATAATAATAATGATAATTTATTTATACCCCGCCCATCTGGCTGGGTTTCCCCAGCCACTCTGGGCAGCTTCCCAATATTAAAATACAGTAATGCATCAAACATTAAAAGCTTCCCTAAACAGGGCTGCCTTCAGATGTCGTCTAAAAGTCTGGTAGTTGTTGTTCTCTTTGACATCTGGTGGGAGGGCGTTCCACAGGGTGGGTGCCACTACCAAGAAGGCCCTCTGCCTAGTTCCCTGTAACTTGGCTTCTCGCAGTGCGAGAAGGCCCTGAGAGCTGGACCTCAGTGTCCAGGTAGAACGATAGAATGTTCAACAAGTATCATTCCAATCCTACTAATAATTTTGATTGTTTACAATGATTTTTAAGGTAAATTATATACCGTATTTTTCGCTCTATAACATGCACCTGACCATAACACGCACGTAGTTTTTAGAGGAGGAAAATCCGTAGGCATGCCACCCATAGGCATTCCCTCCATAACACGCACAGACATTTCCCCTTACTTTTTAGGAGGAAAAAAGTGAGTGTTATGGTGCAAAAAATACGGTATTTTCCCCATTCCATCATTTTACCACCTGATTCAACTAGACTGCCTTTATTGATACTACATGATTTAGGTATGACTATATATACTGCACATATCTAACCAGTTGGTCATTAGGTTTCAGGGGGGAAATTGTCTTTGGTGTGACATTCTTGAAACTGAAATGTAGATATGGTTTTGATCTTTTATTCAAACTGCTGGAACTTGATTTGAAAAGAAATAATTCTGGGGAGAAATTTTGATTTCTCTCTCACTTCCCTTTATTTTATTATACAGCTTGAGATTCTTTTATATTACACGTATAGAGAAATTTTAAATTTACCTAAAAGTGTAACCCTGGAGCAAAAACCCTTAGCATGTGTAGTAAAGAAAATTGAGAGAATGTTTATGATGCAGCTTCTACAGATTGTTTACGGTGTACAAAAGTTATTGGACATCATGAATTTTCTGAATTTCTCTACTAAAACAGCTCTCTTCCTAAAAGTACAAGAAACAGGAATAAATTGCTTGCCCTCTTCATTAAACAGGTACCTCTTTATCCTCATCCAGCAGAAGGGGGGAAATCTATCCATCTGTCTAAAATGCCAAACACAAACTAAGATGCTGATGGTTAGTATTTGTTTCACCATAAACCAAGTGATGGTGATCCCCCACAAAATTAAATACATGAACCTCACTAATTATAACTGATAACAAAAGAATAAAAAACACAAAGAATAATCATGGACTTCCCTCAAAAGAGATACTTTCTTTTCTTTTCTTTTTCTTTTTTTATTGGTTCCAGACACTCCTTCCTCCTGATCTGGATTTGGGAAAATGTGTTCATGTGTAGGGTAAGTTGCAAGCAAGCACAGTTTGTAACATTGCATAACATCATTGCTGATCACAAGGCATGTCAAGCATCAGATTTTAATTCCCGCTTCTCAGGTTAGCTGAGTTTGAGCAAACATGAGATACTGTCAAGGACTGGACTGAACAGGAGGAATGGGAAATATGCCCTCGGTCTGAAGAGGAGAGGAAGTTTTGCCCCCCTTGTCTCCAGCAGTTTCAGGAGGAGAGGGAGACAGGGATGATGTACAGCTGAATGAGGCAATGCCTAGTTATGAGATACTGGAGGAGGAGGAAGAAGTGAGAGAGTAGCCAGGAGAGACCTCCCTGGAGAGTCTGGGAGACCCTCCTAGTCCAAGGGCTCGCTGGTCCCTCTGCATTCAAGAACAGATATGTACCTCCTGTGACTTCCGGCAGGGTTTCAGGCTGTTGCTGGGGACAGAAGAGGAGGGACTCAGAGTAGCCAACATCTCCTTTGCATGGAGACGTGGATCATTTGTCTTGCAACCAGATGACTGGATAAAAAAACCATAAAATAAAAACTGTTTGTTCTTCTTGCCTCTGAGGCTACCAGGGGAGGAGAGGATACTCTGTGACTGACAGATAGCTTGAACTGTGATCTTAAATCAGCAGGCATTTTGAAGAATTGTATACAGTGGAACCTCAGGTTACATACTCTTCAGGTTACATACGCTTCAGGTTACAGAATCCGCTAACCCAGAAATAGTGCTTCAGGTTAAGAACTTTGCTTCAGGATGAGAATAGAAATCGGGCTCCAGTGGCGCGGCGGCAGCAGGAGGCCCCATTAGCTAAAATGGTGCTTCAGGTTAAGAACAGTTTCAGGTTAAGAACGGACCTCCGGAACGAATTAAGTACTTAACCCGAGGTACCACTGTATATATTAGTTTGGATGACTTTTCTATGTCCAAGCTAAAAGGCATCCAATTCAATATATACAATTATGAAAACAACTGGCCCATTAAAGCTCAAAGAAATCAGAAGCAAAGGCTAAGGCCTTGATAGTGATGCCCCGTGATGCATTCTCCAGTGGAACAAATGCTCTGGCGCACTCTGCCAACCCTGGCTCACAAGTCCTGGGGAAGCCACAGCCCGAGGCAACCTGAGATGGCAATAGGGAGCTCCCCAGAGCCCTACCCAGGCTGGTGGCAATCAGATCCTCATGGCGCTACATCCACAGCTAAAGGAGGAACGGTAAAAGTATGTGAGGACTCCCCTCTCTTTCCTTTCCAGATCTGCCACTTTCCAGATCTCTTTCCTTTCCAGATCCTCCCAGTTCTCCTCAGCCTACTGCTTGAGGCGACTTTGTCCGTGAGGCTAATGCTCAGGCCAGCCTTCATTCAGCCCTGACCTTAGGCAATTATAGTGTGTGGAACATTTCTCTCTTTAATTCAATATGGTTTGTGCCAGCAGCTACAGTGGAAGCGATCCTCCTTATGTTATTAGACTCCAACTCATATCAGCAGGGATGATGGGAGCAATACACCAGCAGCATCTGGAGGACCTCTGATCTGAAATAAGTTCCTTGCATTCTGCTGTTATATTCTATCTTGCCCTACCCCACATAACTGGCTGCCACTGTAGGAGGGTAGGAAAATGCAAGCTGTTGTGCTTTCTGGGACTAAGTGGCTGCTCTTTTGATGGCAGTGATACTTTTATTCTAACAGGATAATTTGGCCACAAGACTAGGATTCATAATCTATGATACAAAGACATGACTGTTCACTCTCTCCTTTCTTTCTTTCTTTCTTTCTTTCTTTCTTTCTTTCTTTCTTTCCTTGGTGAGTGGCATGTTAGACTCTTGTTGAACCTCTGAAAGGCTATTTCAAATGAAGCCCTTTCCCCTTTCTTCATTTCCTCCTAGATTTTTACTTTGCCCATTTCATTTCACCCCCCACACAATGTGATTGTTTTACTCTGGACAGCTCAATCCATCTCGTTGACATTCTGCAAGCCAGTTGTTGTTGTTGTGGTTGTTGTTGTTGTTGTTGTTTGAAACCCATGTCAGAAATATCTATATGATGTGCTTACTATATGTATGATAAACCTTTTTGAAACAGAGTTCTTGCAGTTGTTAGTTACAAAGCCAGACATAATATATGTAACATGGCGGCTTCCCCCCAAAAAATAATTATCACAGGCTATGTTTATACAATCTCTGAAGCCTTCCACTTCAAATTCTAAATGAGGTCCTTGTCAGCAGAATATGAAGTCAGGCAAATCATTTCATTAGCTGGCCTTTCCACGAAGGGGTCAGTATTTTTCTGAATGTGGGCTCTTGATCATGCTCCCTCTTTCTTTCTTCTCAGGGAATTTTTGGCGCTTGGCTCATTTTGACAGCTAATAGTAGACGAAGAGTGGGGTCCATTCATAACCTTTCACTTTGAAAACCTTTCATGTAACATAGGCCTAAATGTCAGGCAAATTCTCTCGGACTTTGAGGTCTAATAATATTTTTGGCTTTTCATTAAAGAGATCATAAAAGTCACATTTGTAGTGGCGCACAACAGTCACAGTCACACAACGCCTGACAAACATTCAGTAAGTTTTTTTCATTTCTGTAGTGAATAAAAGGCAATCATATTTCCTGCATCAAGCACCACAGAATATGTAATTGAATTCATCTGTATAGATCTAGTCTTGGTGTAAGTGCTATGGAGGTTTTGGAATCCTAATGAGTTCCACATTGCTTTATATAGTATTTGTGAACTGTTAAACTCGGCTTTGTTTTAATATACATCTTTTTAAGGAAGCATATTGCAAATGGATATGTTTCAAGATTTTTTAAATACAAAAAGTAAGGGAGATTAACTATGTGTCGATTCTTCTTTTTTATTATTGTTCTTCAGCCAACTTCAGAATTTGCTGCTGAGCTTTCTTTCTCCTTGACATCATCCCCTTTTATTTTCATAAGTTGTAACTTGTGGGTCATTCAGCGTGCCATTGTTGCTCCTTTTGTGTGAGTTTTCAGACTAGAGCCTGGTTAGACTCCTTTACATTTGTCCTATTGTGATTTTAGTACTTGTAGATCGCATAGAAGGATGCCCTTTCATAATAAAGTGATTGCATCAATGCACCATGTCTTATGTCTGCAATCCTATATGACCACAACTAGGAATAACTTCTACTGCATTCAGGGGTGCTTACTTCTCACTAGACCAGCAGAGGATTGCCGTCTAAAAACTTTTCAACATAAAGCAAATTAAAAAACCAATCTTTGTTTGTTGCAAACTTTACTTTTGATCTTATCCATCATCTTTTTAAAACATTTATTTTCTCCCCCTTTAGGCTGAATTAAATGCTTAAAAACTTAGGACATCAAGTGGAGCCCTCTTCAGGGTGCCACATGCTCAGGAAATTCATTTAACAAATACCCAGGGCAAAGCATTTGAGTGGTGGCATCCACACTTTATAATATGCTCCTCCTGGAAATTAAGTTGGCATCAACAATTTGTTCTTTCAGCCACCACCTTAATTATTTCATTAAACTAGGCTTTGGCAGGGTAGCATTCCTTGATGCCATTCACAATGTTTTTACAGATAGATTTAATTTATTTTATTAGTTTAGCTTTGCATTTATTGTTACTATTAATTAGTATTTTGTTTTTCAAACTGATGGCCTCAAAGTGACTTACAAAAACAAACATTTAAAATATTTAGGTAGTGCACCACTAGAATATTTTCCAATGGTGGATGGTTTAGCAAACTTTTAAATAAATAACGTTGGCTATCACAAAAAATGATGAGTATTTGTTGAGTTACTCCTCTCGATAAGATCTACTAGAACTTGCCTATGTGTCATGATTTGATGTCAAAACATTCTGTTTCCTAACTCACAAGTCCTCTTCTTCAGCTGCCAGTAACAGGATGCAGGGAAATGAAGAATGTTGCAGCAAGATGTCACAGGTATTTTTTGCTAGGTGACACAAAAGACAGTTTGCATGGCTGGCGGGCTGCATTTACATGGTACACAACTAAGAGCAATGAAGGAGAAATTCAATCTGCATTTGAAAATGGATCCATGAAATTCACATTTCCTGAAACCACTGAAATTTTTGTAGTACAGATCTCCAGCTATGTGATGCGTACAAAAATCCATATACTAGGGTAAAGCCTGCATGAAAATGAATATATTAGTGAAATAACCTGCAGAAGTTCATTATATCATAGGTTTCTTTTGTAAAAATATGTATATTAAGAAAATCTGTTTACAAAAAGAAGAAAAATTCACACTAAAATGTTGATGAATTTTCTAAAGGATTTTTATTTTATTTTTTTAAAAAGCAAACTGATGCAGGAATGTAGAGAATTGAATTTAAAATTATAAAAACTAAGAGAATGATAACATAAGGCTCAAATGACAACTATGATCAACAATAGGTGGTTTTTGGAAGCAAAGTGCTATTATATTGATCAGTTGTTATGGATTAGTTAGAAAGTGAAAGCCCAAGGAATCTTAACATGTTCATATACTTCAGGGAAAGTACACTTTTTTCTCACTGTGCTGGCCTAGTAGTTTTCCACCTCATGCTTCATCACACCACCTGAGGCACGTAGTGGTTGTTCAGAGATTTACTCCTTGTCAGGTTGCATTATTTTAGTAGCACTGACTTCTGTTTAAACACAGATTAACCAGTGGGCTGAGGATGCTTCCTTTCCCCCTGAAATGCACTGACATTAGAGGAGCAGAAAACGAGCAGCGCTTGAGATCAACTTCCTATGAAATGGAGCTGTTGCCTTCTGTGCATAAGCTTTCCAATCCTATGCACGACATAGGTAGCAGCCTCATACAAATTCAGACAATCATTTAGCTCAGTATGGTAAAGCTAAAAAGGGCAAAGGTAAAGGACAGCTGGACAGTTAAGTCCAGTCAAAGGCCGACTCTGGGGTTGCAGCACTCATCTCGCTTTTCAGGCCGAGGAAGCTGGCGTTTGTCCATAGACAGCTTTCCGGGTCATGTGGCCAGCATGACTAAACTGCTTCTGGCGCACGGAGGACCGTGATAAGTGCCAGAGCACACGGAAACACCGCCGCAGCGGTACCTAGTTATCTACTTGCACTGGCATGCTTTTGAACTGCTAGGTTGGCAGAAGCTGGGAAAAAGCAATGGGAGCTCACCCCATCATACAGATTCAAACTGCCAACACCAAGAGGTTCAGTGGTTTAGACCACAGCGCCACCTGATTCCCTTTACCTTTTAGCTCAGTATGGTATACAGTGATCAACAGCATTTCTCCAGGAGTTAGGCAGTCCTCTCCAGACCTCCCTGTACTGGGGTTGAGCTCAGGACATTTTGTGTATGAAGCACATGCTCTGCCACTGGACTGAGTCTTTCCCATGGGTAGGTAAACTAAGGCCCCAGAGCCAGATCCAGCCCGATCACCTTCTAAATCTGGCCAGTGGACGGTCCGGGAATCAGCATGTTTTTACATGAGTAGAATGTGTCCTTTTATTTAAAATGCATCTCTGCGTTATTTGTGGGGCATAGGAATTTGTTCATATTTTTTTCTTCTTCAAAATATAGTCCAGCCCCCCACAAGGTCTGAGGGACGATGGACCAGCCCACGGCTGAAAGAGTTTGCTGACCCCTGGTCTTTTCCATTCCAGAGGTGGCATCTGTGTTACTCCATGGTGTTGCAGCTCTAACTCTCACTTCTGGGTGTCAAGGAGTGACAAATCAATGTAGAACATTTGGGAGCTGAAAGACAAAGGGTTGGTTTTGACATTATTCTGGTGGCACGAGAGTCATGTTCTTGCTCTTTGCAATGCTGCCAGATAATATGAGAAGCCCTTAACACAACACACAGTTTCTTGAGGGTTCATACTGATGTGAGCAGGGGTCACACTACAGGCTCCTCCTAGGTCATCCATGGTTTATTGTCACACAACCCCTTGGGCATGGGAAAGAAGTTGCATCTAGGGAAGCGTGAACCTGCCAATTTTGGTTTCTCTTTATTTCTCATTTTACATTTTTCCACACATTTTTCAAATATTATGGGAAAGCTGTGCCACTTGCCTTTTTGTCATTTTATCCATTTTTTCTTTCTACACATTCAAAGGTAAGGACGTAATAGTCTCCAGGGCATTTGTGGAACATTTGATAAAGCTGGACTGTAGAATTAGTGAAACACCAACCTAAAGAGATCCCAATAGCCATATGTTGTGCCCTGCTGGATGCTCTCTGTTTCTGAAGTTCCAAATAGGAAAAAGAGAGAAAGAGAGAGGGGGGGGGAGAGAGAAAGTTTGTGTGATTCTTGATTGGTTGTGCTACATGGCTGGAGGGATGCATTTCACATGATAGGTTAAAAATAGGGCCTTTCCCCTTTAAGTTTAGCTGCTCAGCCACTTGTTTAGCCACTCAGCCACTTGTTGAAAGCAATATGCATTGGTTGTTTCTCTAAAAGTACAACTGCATGTTTAAGAGCATCATATTTAATTGTGATTCCCAGCAACTGTGAAGGCATATTATCTCCAAAGCAGGAGAAGCATAGTCCTCATGCCTAGTAGCCATGGATAGTCTTGCTATCCTTGAATTTTTCAAATGACATTTTGAAGCCATCCAAGTTTATGGCTATCATTACATATTGTGGGGCTGAATACCATAGTTCAGTTATGTGCTTACTTGGGAAGACAGGCAAACTAATATCAGTGTAATGGAAGAAGCAAAGATCACCAGTGTTGAAGCAATGATTCTTCAGCATCAAGTTCGTTGGACTGGTCATGTTGTGCCGATGCCTGATGATCGTCTTCCAAAGCAACTACTCTATTCTGAACTTACAAATGGAAAGCGTATTGCTGGTGGTCAACAAAAGAGGTTTAAAGACTGTCTCAAGGCAAATCTACAAAAATGTAGTATAAACACTGACAACTGAGAAACACTGGCCTGCAAGAGCTCCAGTTGGAGAACAGCCTTTACCAAAGGTGTCATGGGGTTTGAAGACACTCGAACTCAGGACACAAGGGAGAGACGTGCTAAGAGGAAGGCACGCTTGGCAAATCCACACCGTGATCAACCCTCACCTGGAAACCAATGTCCCCACTGTGGAAGGATGTGTGGATCCAGAATTGGCCTCCACAGTCACTTACGGACTCATTGTTAAAACTGTGTTTATGGAAGACAATCTTACTCGGCTACAAAGATCGCCAAAGAAGAAGAAGACTTGTCTGGTTTAACTTATTTGGCTGATGCTACAAGGAAGCAGGAAGGGTCAAAGAATGGGTGAGAAGCAGCTTTTTTCAGTATGAGTCATGGAAGAAATTGGGGTTGAAATTTGCATTTGAGGTGAACATTATGAACACCTGACAATTATATTTCTTAGCTCAGGAAGATGAGTCTCAGGGACATTCTAATGCTTGGTTCCAGGCTTGTTACAGCTGGGAATGATTTCATAGGGATGCATACAATTGCCATTGTAGTTCCTGGAGCTGAACCTTCCTTTGAAACCCCCAAAAGGAGACTGTCAGACACCTGGCATGCATTTCACAATACATATCTGGAGGAGGGTGGCTGTGCTTGGCTACCTTAGTCAAAAGCCTGAAAACACACACACACATACCCATATTCCTATCAATTTAGCTTACAGTTGAAAGTATCAAGAAATGAACCATCACCAGCAACCAGAAGAAGAGAGTAGCAACATTTATTTTATTATTTGAGCTAGGTCCATGATTCTCAGTAAAAAATAAGGCAGCCTAAGTGCAGTGTTTTCTTTTTTAAAAAAATTAAAAATCCTGTATTCCAATAACATTTTGTGTTTTCCTCCTCACTCCAAACAACCTAACAACCCTGTGAGTCAGAGGTTAATAAGGCTGAGAGAGAGTAATGTGCTGAAGGTCACCTGGTCCGCACCATGGATGAAAAGTTCAAACCTGGGTTTCCTTGTTCCAAGTTGAGCCCCCTCCCTACTTCATCAAACTTGCTTTCTAATATTGAGCACGCATCATCTAAAAAAAAAAAGGGTTGTTCTAAATAACGTTAGGGCAAGATTCTCTTTGTTTCAGCTTAAACAGATATTTATAATTGCTGGAACATAAAATTGTGTTTATGTGAACATGAGAATTTAAACTCAATTACTGAGCTATAGGGATATGAAGTGAAGGAGGTGTGGAGAAAGGTCAGGTACAGATAATTTAATGTCATTATTAAAGATGTGGAAACAATTTTATTTGCAAATGAAACCACTTAATGGCGCGGTGTGTGTTTATAATGGTTATATAATGCTCGGTTCTCTGAGGGCAAGGATACTTTTGCTTACTACTAGTTTTGAGCACTTCATATAATTACAAGATAACTGGGGAAAGTTGGTATTTTTTCTCCGATTCAGTGGTTCAGGCTTTCAATTTGTTCTTAGAAATTACTCTTTAAAACAGGAATCCTTTCGGACTGCTGTTTTTCCCCTCACCAATTTTAAAGCTGACACCTTTTAATGCTTTTTGTTTAGAGCTGACCCAAGACATTTCGCTTGCCTGGGGCCAAGGGCAAGATGGCGGTTCCTCCCATTTTGAGTACAGAAGCCAACTGGAAAGTAGTCAAATCTTCACAAGTGGTGGCACAGCAATTTCCACATGCCTAATGATAGCACACTAGCTTAGTGATTTGCAGGATGGGCTGTAGAACACACACAATTCTGTTCACCAACACTCAACTGCTGTTGCCTGCCCCTGCATTCCTTCCTGAAGTAGTTGCTTCACTCTGACTAATGGTAGAACTGGTCCTGCTTCTACTGTAAATAATAAAGAAAACAAACAATGAAGGGAAGTTGCTGAAAAAAGATGGATTTGTGCAGTGAGAAATGACTACAGCAATTGCAAGAATACATAATTTATCATGAACAAAAGCTGGACGTGTTTGCATCATCATTATTATTTTTTAACATGGCCAGTTAGAACAGGCCCAATCCATACTTCATGCCACAGCTGCTTTGTGAAGGGAACAGGAAACACTTTGAAGAACCATAAATACATGTGGCAGCATTTTATTCCAAGCTATTAAAAAAAAATCAAACAAAAAGATCCCTCACATACAACTACTTCTGTGGTATTGCTCTTAAATTAGTGAAGACTAGGGATGGGTGAATCTGCTATCACTCAGTGTCTCATTTTCTAACCTTACGCTCAGTTCTCCAAATTCCCACATCAGTTTGTGATTTATTTGTCATGTTTTTTTAAGTGCTCATGCATTTCTGTGCAGATTTCTCCCAATTGTTGTTGTTTAGTCGTTTAGTCGTGTCCAACTCTTCATGACCCCAATGGACCAGAGCACGCCAGGCACTCCTGTCTTCCACTGCCTCCCCCAGTTTGGTTAAACTCATGTTGGTAGCTTCGAGAACACTGTCCAACCATCTCATCCTCTGCCATCCCCTTCTCCTTGTGCCCTCAATCTTTCCCAGCATTAGGGTCTTTTCCAAGGAGTCTTCTCTTCTCATGAGGTGGCCAAAGTATTGGAGCCCCAGCTTCAGGATCTGTCCTTCCAGTGAGCACTCAGGGTTGATTTCCTTCAGAATGGATAAGTTTGATCTTATTACAGTCCATGGGACTCTCAAGAGAGTCCTCCAGCACCATAATTCAAAAGCATCAATTCTTTGGCGATCAGCTTTCTTGATGGTCCAGCTCTCACTTCCATACATCACTACTGGGAAAACCATAGCTTTAACTATATGGGCCTTTGTTGGCAAGGTGATGTCTCTGCCTTTTAAGATGCTGTCTAGGTTTGTCATTGCTCTTCTCCCAGGAAGGAGACGTCTTTTAGTTTCATGACTGCTGTCACCATCTGCAGTGATCATGGAACCCAAGAAAGTAAAATCTCTCATCTCCCAATTACATATTTTTTTTTTATGTTGCTTTGCTCAAAATGCACATTTTGCAAAGTATATTTTCACTGTTATTTATACTTTCCATAATACAGTGTACCCCCCCCCCATATGCACACTTTACCCCTGCATATGCATTTTTTTATAGACATTTCACAGCTGGAGAACTGCACTGCAAAATTCAAATAACTGTGAATTTTGATGGATATCTGTCTTTTATTTTGCATTTATATGTGAACTCAGTGGCGTAGCGTGGGGGGTGCAGGGCGGGCCGGCCGCACCGGGCGCAACATCTGGGGGTTAGGGAAATCCACGGGTTAGGGGGCGCAAATCCATGTGTTAGGGGGCGCAAATTACTTGCCTTGCCCCGGGTGCTGATAACCCACGCTACGCCACTGTGTGAACTGCATCAAATTCCCCTCCGTCCCTAGAGAATACTGAGTTTATTTCTTCAAAAGATGGCTCCTTTTCCTGACCCAATCTTCTTTTCCAATCTTCCACTAGGAATCATGCAGAACAGATTGCCTGTTGTGGTTTTGGCCAAACGTTACTTTCCTTGGAGATTAATGCTACTTAAGCATTCCAAGTTCCCGAAAGCCACGGCATCAAGGAAATAATGGTGATGCCCTACCCTCATTTTAAAAATTCATTTTAATGGCTTTTTAAAGGAACTTCACTCACCCATAGCCTCAAAGTTGCATACACTTTCAAAGGAAAACACCACTTTAGTTTTCAGCTGTTCTCTGTTTGAAGTACTCACTATTCAAGAGAAACCCGGCCTTGCTCAAAAGAAATCAGCTGCTTGGAAATAATCTGAATGAAGCACAACATCATCAGGCCAAAATAAAGTAAAATAAACAAAAACATTTTTCATAGCTTATATGCACTATTAAGATGTACTTCAATAATCTGGTTTTTGCTTTTTGCACATAGACCAAAGAATAATCAGAGAAGACTAGCATTTTAGTTCTAATAAGGGCCACTTCTTTACTATTTTAAAAATCTGCAAAAGTAAGGGTTCTCATTCTATTTCACTTACTTCCAGTATTTCCCACAGATGTGAGCAGCTCTTCATGACATGACCCAACTTGTTGGGTGCATCATAGTGAGCTACTTGCAATTTGCAATTTCAATTAACTCAGATATATATGCCATGCCTTTCTCAAAAGCTTGCGGTGGACAATCTTTCCCCAAAAAAACCAAACACCAGCACAAACTACACCAATTGGCAGTATCCACTTTTGCATAAACCCATTCAGCACTACCTGGTCAAAAAACCTTAAGACAGTCTTTCTCAACCTTGGGTCCCCAGATGTTGCTGGACCACAACTCCCATCATTACTAGCCAGAATGACCAGTGGTCAGGGATGATGGGAGTTGTAGTTTAAGAACATCTGGGGACCCAAGGTTGAGAAAGGCTGCCTTAGGAGTTACTGTGTGAAAGCTTACATAAGTATGTTACATTAAATGTACATCTGATGTACCACTGAAGGCAAACCACTAAAGGGAGGGTGTCTGTATGTGGAGACACTGTCTCTGAAGTTTCTGGTGCAGAAATCAACAGGACAATGAATGACACAGTCAACTGAGATAGTGTCCCAATGGCCACAGGATGCCTTGGATCCTCCTCTCTTGGAGAGGGAAATTCAGTGTTTGATCCCTCCTGGCCACTGCAACTTCCATGGCTCTGGCCCTACCCATAGACAAATCACCTCTTATAGTAGAGGTAGGTGGAAGGGCAAGACTGCAGTACAGTGCAAATGCCCTGATAGATCCAACCTTGTGCTCCTGATGGCCTTTGAACCATGTAATCCAGCCCTTCCTCCCTGGAAGCAGTTATTCCCCACTTCATGGGTGTTTATATAATTCTATGTTGGCATCTGCGTACATCCTCAAGGTTAAAATGTCACATTATTTTTGGACAAGAGACAGATGAGAAGACCAGCTAGCTGCCAGTTTCAGCACACATTCATATACAGTGGTGCCCAGCAAGATGAATGCCTCGCAAGACGAAAAACCCGCTAGACAAAAGGGTTTTCTGTTTTGGAGTCGCTTCGCAAAACGAATTTCCTATGGGCTTGCTTCGCAAGACGAAAATGTCTTGCGAGTTTTTCTGACTTTTTTCCCCTTCCCCCCCTTTTTCTAAGCCGCTAAGCCGCTTATCCGCTAAGCCGCTAAGCCGCTAAAAGCCTCTAAAAGCCGCTAAAAGCCGCTAAGCCGCTAAAAGCCGCTAAGCCGCTAATAGCGCTAAGCCGCTAAGCCGTCAATGGGCTTGCTTCGCAAGACGAAGAAACCGCTAGACGAAGAGAATCGCGGAACGGATTCTTTTCGTCTTGCGAGGCACCACTGTACATCACTGCCAGTGTGGCCAGAGTCTTCTTTGTCTTCCTTGATGATCACTTGTTGCCAAGTAAGATTGTCTTCCATGAACACAGTTACAGATAGTTACAGTTACAGATATCTCATTATACAAGACAAAGCCATTTTTCACCTTCTCACCCCTTGCTTTTTCCTGTAAGACCTATTGCAGTCGTTAAGAGTCGTCAACAGGCTCATCACAGCTATCTGCCAATCACCCAATCCCACCACCCTTCTGAGTAATACCCCTCCCCACCTTCTCACTATATAGAAGGGTCTGGTGACTTCTGTTTCAGTGTATCTGAAGAAGTGTGCATGCACACGAAAGCTCATACCAAGAACTAACTTAGTTGGTCTTTAAGGTGCTACTGGAAGGAATTTTTTTTATTTTGTTTTTCCATGAACACAGTGAGTTTCAACAGTGAGTCCATGAGTTTTAACAGTGAGTCAGTAAGTAACTGTGGAGGCCAATTCTGGATCCACACGTCCATCCACAGTGGGGACATAGGTTTCTAAATGGGAAATGATTATGGTGAGGGTTTGCAAAGTGTGCCTTCCTTTTAGCACACTTTCCCCTTTCATCCTGGGTTCGAGCATCTTCAAAACCCATGGCACCTTTGGTAAAGACTGTTCTCCAACTGGAGCACTTGGAGGCCAGTGATTCCCAGTTGTCAGTGTTTATACTTCATTTATTTTTATTTTTGTTTTTTAGATTTGTCTTGAGAGAGTCTTTAAATCTCTTTTGTTGACTACCAGCATTATACTTTCAATTTTTAAGTTGGGAATAGAGTCGTTTCTTTGGAAGATGATAATCAGGTATCTGCATAACATGACCAGTCCAACAAAGTTGAGGTTGAAGAATCATTGCTTTGACACTGGTGATCTTTGCTTCTTCCAGGATTCAAATCCTCACTCAGCCATAAAGCTAATTGGGTGAGCTTAGGCTGATCACTTTCTTACAGTCTAACTTATCTCACAGGGTTGTTTTGAGGCAAAAAAAACACACCTATGACTGCTACCATGAACTCCTTGGAGGAAAGGTGATGATTTTTTTTAAAAAAAAATGAAGGTTTTTTTTAGAAGTATGGATTTGCTTGATCCAGATTATAGTGTTTTGACCTGGAGTTGGCAAACAGCTCTCCCCAGGATCATTATAATGCCAGCATCTGGATAGAGCAATATATCAATAATAATATGCAGGAGTGACAGGGTGTTATGATGAACTGTCGAGTTGTTACATGACAGAGACATGTTGCAATTCTGAAAAGGGACAGATTAAATGTTTAATCAAATCTTTACGGGTTGTAAATGCTAGTTGTCTGTATATACTAGACCCACTGAAATATTTCCTTTCATGTAGCCGTAGTTATGTGAAACCAGGGCTGTCAAGTATGGATGACAAATGCCTGTGATCAATTTCCCTGTGGATTTCTTCAGGTCATAGATGTGGGAGGCTCTATCCAACTCCCAGTTTCGTGCTTGCATGACAAAAGCATGAAGGAGCTACTCCAAGATACCAGATATACTGTGTTTGGCATCTAGGCCAAACCCATACCCATGGGTGAGAGTGTTGGGATTTCATTCCTCCCATTGCAGGATGTGTGGTTGTTTTCATCACATGTCTGTGTTGACATTCCATACTGTTGGAGTCATGAGAACGGAAGTTCAGATACACTGTTCCGTTATGTTGTACTTTTGCTTTTCTGCTCTCTCGGAGATGAAGGAGGAGAGAGGAGCCATGATTTCTTTTGTTCTGCTTTGTACATAGTAAAGTAGCTTAGAAATCCACACCTCTGATGCCTAGCTTCTGCTTGGACTCTGCTTTTGTATTGTGTGCATATATTTTTGGATATATGTTGCAGAAGCACGTCGGGAAAGAAGAGTCATGGATCATCCTGAGGGTCACTTGTGGGGGAGAACGCTCCTGCCTGGTGTTTTCCAAGTTGGTGCCCAGCAAGGTCCAGCTCTGTGTACCCAGCCACTAACAGAGAGATCAGAATAAGCTGAGTTTAGAGGCATAAACAATTTCTAATTATTGGATATAGTAAATGACCAAACATTTTGGCAGTATCATTAAGTTGATTACTTTGTAGACCACTGTGCCATTTTTGTTCCCCACTTTGAGGAGGAGATGCTTGGTTGTTGTCAAGTTTTCTTAGCTATGCATGATCTTGGCAGCAGCCCCCAGACAACTTTGCAACTCCCACCCTAGAGAAGTTAGACTGGCTTTCTCTTTGTCCTTCCGCCAGCAGGTGGAGGCTGTTTTATCCTTGCAGGACTTTAGAAACTTTGGGGAAATGCTTTTAATAGTGCCATGGCATTTTTATTATCTGCATTTAATTTGTTTTGTTTATTGTTTTAATGCCTTTACAGTTATGCAATTATATTCAAGATGTTTTTAGCTTTTTGCATTTCATCTGTCTTGTGTAAGCCACCTTGAGTCTCAGCCCAGGAGAAAAGCAGGGTATAAATATAATAATAATAGTAATAAACAAAAGTGGGAATGTAGGGGGACACAGAAATTGTTGCAGTTCATGTGCAAGGACTTTTGCTTGAATAGTAGAACTTCATCTCCTTTTACTTCCACTGCATGCCCCCCAGCTGTTATTGCCCCCCCCCCACCCTCCGAAGCAGATGGAGGGGGTGTCACTCAAGGAGAAGAGGCAGCAGGGAAGGGGCAGGAAACTTCCTGCACATGAGAGGCAAGTATTGAAATATGCATTTAAATACAAAATTCCAAGCAGATTTGAGGCATTTTTACATGACTCCTTGTGCATTCTTTCCCAACTGTATGAATCTTCTGTTTAGCAAGGAAAAAATACACCATTATAATAACATTCAGAAGCTCTGAAGCAATGCTATGGAAGCTAGATCGCTGCGCATTCTAGATATTTCCTTACACACACATACACACACACACACACACACACAGAGAGAGAGAGAGAGAGAGAGAGAGAGAGAGAGAGAAAGAGGCAGCAAAGGCTTTACTTTGGCTTTACATTCTGAACAGGTGTCCTGTTTAGTCTGATCCAAAAATAAACACATAGAATCAAGTCTCCGTCTCCTTCATTTGTTCTGATGACAAAGAAATGAGCAGTCTCTAACCTGCATTCCCAAGCCTGGCTGACTGTAGATATTCTTAATGCAGGGTTTGCCAGTACATGCCCTCAGTCCTACCTTCTTAGAAAAATCATTCCTTTAAAGTAGCACAGAATGAGATGTTTTGTGCATTAATTGTCAAATAGAACTGTTTTATCTACGCTCAGCAGGCACAATAGGCAGATAGCAGGTGAAAAGCTCACTTAGGAACTGTCAATGCCACACGGTTCCACTGACCTTCTTTAAATGTTTCGTTCCCTTGGATTTCCAAAGTGCAACTTGCAGATGTAATCAAATCTGAGTGAGATGACAGCTCACATTTTTTTAATTCGAGTCAAGCTGAACATCAAGGTTGACCCTCTCAGAAAAAGGGTAGAAGTGGGTTTTTCTTCTGGTACATGCCTCAATCTTTCCTCCAATCATAAATTTAAAACGTACAGTGGTACCTCAGGTTACATACACTTCAGGTTACATACGCTTCAGGTTACACACTCCACTAAGCCAGAAATAGTGCTTCAGGTTAAGAACTTTGCTTCAGGATAAGAACAGAAATCGGGTTCCGGTGACACAGCAGCAGCAAGAGGCCCCATTAGCTAAAGTGGTGCTTCAGGTTAAGAACAGTTTCAAGTTAAGTACGGACCTCTGGCACGAATTAAGTACTTAACCCAAGGTACCACTGTATTTATTTTGCTTTCCTGGGGTTGGGAACCTGTGTCCTTCCAAAGATTGTGACTCCAACTCCCATCAGGCCAATGGTGAGGGAAGCCGGGGTCTAGCAACAGCTGGAGAACTTCAGGTTCCTTGCACATGCATTAGAATCATAGAATTGTAGAGTTGGAGAAGATCCCACGGCTTATCAAGTCCAAACTCCTGCAATGGAGGAATTTCAACTAAAGCATGACAGATGGCCATCCAATCCCTGCTTGAAAATCTCCAAGGAAGGACAGTCCACAACCTCCAGAAGGAGACTTTTCCACTTGGGGTCCATCTTCATTTTGAGATCCATGGGTTATGAAAAATTGCTTTGGTATTTGGCTGCAATGAATAGCCTCCCTTTTACCACCAGCTGTGGCATCTAGAATGCCATCAGTACATGAAGCCTTTTCCAAGTCTTCATAAAAAGTGTGCTCTCCCTCATGGAGAGCGCGTGTTGCTGTGGGGTCCACCAGGCCACCCCTCTGTTGCCAGGCAGGATTACTAAGGAAGCCTGTGGCAACGATTGGATGGCTGGGTTGCTGGGGTAAATCCTATTCTGCAATTTGGTGGGAGGGATCGGATGTTTTAAATTCTGTAAACGCAGCTTGGAGCTTTCTCTTTCGCTGTGTGCAACGGATCACCCGCCCACCCGTCCTAATTTTGGGGATTTGCATTATTGACCTTGCTATGCCTGTCATGGGGTCATCTGCCATTGGGGCAGGGGCCTGGTAGGAATTTTGTCCATCTGGCTGATTGGCTGGTGCCATTTGGTTTTTGCCTACTGCGTAGCAAATTGGCACAACTTGTACGGTTGTGGTTAGGCATTGGTTATCAATTCGTTGGAGGAGGGGTTAGGATTGGCTGGGCCTGCCCCTCCAAGGTTGCCGCGGAAAGGGAATTCTGTTAAAGAAATCCAGGGGCTTGCCATCTTTTCGTCCGAATCTCTGGAATGGGCTAGGGGAAGCCCAGGGCAAGCCCCAGGGAGCATGCGGGGAGAGGTGAGGGCCTGTGCCTCAGCTCCATTTCCCCCCAATATTGTTTTCCCTTACTCGCTTTCGGTGGTGCCCGGAAGTCAGTTCTGTCCCCAGGTGGGGGGACAGATAGTCTTAACCAATGCCTAAACAACCACTCACATTTATGTATTTCAATAAAGTTGTGGCCAAAATTATGCCAAAAACCTTAAACAAAATTTATGTGTGTGTTGTGAGTTATTTGAGGGGTGGCTTGGGGACCTCAACACGCAATAAGGGCTTGCTCATACACTACCATGATCGCAAGGGGGACATCATATTATTTTCAAGATACCTTCCTTCTATTTGTTTCATGTGCCTTAAGAAGCCATTCCATATATTTAGTTAAAATTCAATTATTATTTATATATATAAAAATGTGTGGGTAAAACCTTATAAAAATTCCCCCCAATTTCCTTCCCCCCCCTCTATGCATGGTATATTAAAACAACAACTATTTTAAAATGCATATCCAGTTTTGCACAGGAGGATGCTAAATTTGCATACCCTAGATGAAGAGCAGTTGGCAATAACTAAGGAGGAATACGTTCAAGTGAAGATCTTCCTTTGTATTTTGCTTTATACAGCTTTCCTGCTGATTCTGTGATCCTTGGGCACACACCAAAGGAACACATCTGTTGTATGGTTCAATTAGCATTATCTATTGCATAGTTAAGACTTTGGGTGAGGGGAGCTGTTGTTTCTGTGTCAGATCTGCACAGAATGTTTGGGGAAAACTGTGATCCCTAGAGAGAGGGAGAGACAGAATGAGAATTGGTTATTTTTTTAAAAAAGTCACCATCTGAACATATTTACTTGAAAACCATTCTCACTGAGTTTAGCAGAGATGACTTCTAAGAGAGTATCATAGCCTTAGGTTGTGATTTTATACCTTCTTTCTTGGGAGCAAACCCCACTGAAGTCTATGATACCTTTTTCTGAGTAGACATGTGCAGAACTGCACTGCAAGGAAGAAAACTCTCCCCCGATCTTACAAGGCACAGAAATTTATTTGAAAATGCAAATCTCTATTCAGACATAACAAAGCATTTAATTTGTGAACCAAGCTGGAAATCTCAAAATTTGCAAAGAGGCGTGTGGGTGGGTGGTGTCCTCCAAACTTTTTTCTACTGAGATTTTTGCTGAATTCCTAATTAAGACAATAACTCATTTGACTGGCAGCCTGTGGCAAAACAGAAATGGGTGTAAATGGCAACCAACTTTTAATTAAATAATTATAATTACACATGTGCACATTTTAGTGCTGTTACTCTCTCAAATACCAGAATAGGGCAAGGGCTTAGTCGTAGGTGTTTAGCTTTCCTTTAAAATTTTATTCCCTGAAATGTGAAAGTACATATTATTTCCTAAGCAAACAGCACACACCCTGAAAAAAAGAAACTGTAACAAAATGCAGCAAATGTTAATTCTGATGGGTAAAGGCAGCCTCCAGGAAATCGTGAGGCCGTGGTACACACTAATCTTTACATTATTTAAAGTATTCAGCTTTGGAGGTTATTATTTTTGTTACTGAATATGTAGCTTCTAGCCAATGATGGGTGCACAATTAGAGAGAAGGCACAACACCCGGCCCTGGTTAACAAGCTCATTAAATTTAGTCACATTTAAAAATGTCAAAGATGCATATATGTCCAGGAAGCAAACTTCCACATGTGCATCCCTAGCCGGATGAGGAATGGCAGGTGCAGATGGGTACCAGATATGTCATTCTATGCCCAGCACACGTGCCAGAGCTGTACATGCTCATAAGATCAGAAAGAGCTAAATCCAGGTTGCTACATCTAATCTCCTCTGATCTCTCCATCCCTCAGATAGTGCATGCCATTTGTTTGACCTGCCGCATTAGAGTCCTTCTGTATTATGCCTGTTTTTGTTTAATAGTAGTGTTGATCTGTTTCATTCTGTTTCAGAGCCTCTGTTAGAGCAGAGATCGCCAACCCAGCACCCCAGGTAGATGACCCTCATGTATTTATTTATTTAGTTAAATGATTTTTAAAAAACAAAACAAAACCAAAAAAATTATCTCTGTGTGTCTTTTTTATTATAAAAAATACAGGCACTTCCTTCAACCATGCAAGAGTTTTTCTGAATGCCTATGTGAGTGTGTGTGATTAAGAGAGATGTACTGGAGACAGAGAGATAGAAAAAATGTTTCTATGGTAGGGTTGCCATATTTCAAAAAGAAAAATTCCAGAACTTTTTTGTGGGGAGGGGGAAAACTTGTTGAGCTGCTTTCGGGGAGGGCCAGTTGTTGAGCTTTTTTTGGGCCAAAATCTCCAAGTTTTTGAGCTATTTTTTTTAACAGAAATTAGCCAACAAATCAACACTTCCAGCATGAGTTGCCATATGCCTGGGTTTCCCCAGACACTTTAGCCGATTTTCAAAAATTTCACCGGGACGCTATTTCCAACAGACGAATTCCAGATATGTCAGGGAAATTCCAGACATATGGCAGCTCTATTCTATGATCTGTAGGTGTGCAATGACTGCGTGTCTGTGTACATGTGTGCAGACACACACACGATGTGTGCAAGGCAGAGTGCATGGGAATGGGTACTAGGGAATGTTCCCTGTTGTTGCTTGTGTGTATATGTGTGGAGGGAATAAATCTGGTGTGATCACCAAAATGAGGACCTGCCAGACATAGGTGTTGGTGCTGACCTTTAAAGCCCTAAACGGTCTCGGCCCAGTATACCTGAAGGAGCGTCTCCATCCCCATCATTCTGCACGGACACTGAGGTCCAGTGCTGTGGGTCTTCTGGCAGTTCCCTCAGTGTAAGAAGCAAAGCTGCAGGGGACCAGGTAGAGGGCCTTCTCGGTAGTGGTGCCCGCCCTGTGGAACGCCCTCCCATCAGATGTCAAGGAAATAACCAACTACCTGTCATTTAGAAGACATCTGAAGGCAGCCCTGTTTAGGGAAGTTTTTAATGTGTGACATTTTAATGTATTTTTAGTCTTTGTTGGAAGCCACCCAGAGTGGCTGGGAATGGGGTACAAATTATTATTATTATTATTATTATTATTATTATTATTATTATTACTATTATGTTTCTTATGGTAGTCATGAGGTTGTCTGGATGGGGAAGAGCAGCAATGTCTTGCGTTGTGTTATGTCATGCCTCCCATGTTGTGTGATGCCACAATCTACATGACAGCCACCTATGACTGACATCACAGCACTTTCTGAAGATTCAAAAGATGCTGGTCCACAACTTCTGTGTTAAAGAATTGGGTACGAATTCTAAGGCAGAAACTATTCTGGACTATTCTGGTTTGCTGACTTTCTCCTTCCTTCCTTTCCTACTAAACTTAGAAAATCTGATTCCTTTTCTTTTACAGGCTTTTTGATATTACTTTTAAAGAGAAATGTTAGTCTTTAATAATTGTCATCATAACTAAAAAATCTATTTTGGTATTGGTATTGCTGTTACTCTTAAAAGGAGTGATTTTTTAAAATAAATAAATAAATAAATCTACGAATCCTCATTTCTCCTTTGCTCTCTGTCCCTTCTGTGAACTAAAATATGATGTCAGCATTTGTTTTGGCAACAAGGACATTGTTCTGACAATGTAGATAGCCATAATCCAGTCTAATAGATAGTAGCCTGTTCCACCAGCTCCATCAATTTATCTACTTGATGCCTCTCATCACTGCCCGCTGTTGTTGTTTTATGTATACAATCATTAGACTTTGCAGAAAGCTTCAGTTAGAAATCCTGTCTCATTATCCATGAGACAGACAGTCTAGGCACAATAGTTTATCCAATGGAAACTTGGATATTTTGTTTTCTTTTCTCCAAGATCTGCAGCCTCTTGTGCCAAAAAACTAAGCATGAGGGTTGCATCCATTGGTTAGAGTAATCCAAACTATAGGGAGCCAGCTCAGTTCATGTCAGGCGTAGTTTGTTGTTGTTTAGTCGTTTAGTCGTGTCCGACTCTTCGTGACCCCATGGACCAGAGCAAGCCAGGCACTCCTGTCTTCCACTGCCTCCCGTAGTTTGGTCAAACTCATGCTGGTAGCTTCGAGAACACTGTCCAACCATCTCGTCCTCTGTCGTCCCCTTCTCCTTGTGCCCTCCATCTTTCCCAACATCAGGGTCTTTTCCAGGGAGTCTTCTCTTCTCATGAGGTGGCCAAAGCATTGGAGCCTCAGCTTCAGGCTCTGTCCTTCCGGTGAGAACTCAGGGCTGGTTTCCTTAAGGAAATCAGGCGTAATTTACGTTGGTGTAATTTACCCCTATTCCAAATTTGTTCAGGAGCAGGGTTACCAACAGTTGAGCTGGCCTAAGCTTGGTTGTAGAAAAACAAGCCTTTAAAACAAGCTCACAACACCCTTTTTGTAGTTGTTGTCAGTGTGACTTCTAATGGGTTGCTCGTTCACGTACCTGAGCTGAGCAGAGTTTGAAAAAGAGGCAAGTCTCTCCCTGCCCTGTCACATCCCAGGAACATTACCTTTGTGAAGGAAGTACTTCTTCCCAAAGTTTAATTATGGAACTTACTCCCACTGGCAGAACTCCCACTCCCACTGATGTCCACCAACCTAAAGGTAAAGGTAAAGGTACCCCTGCCCGTACGGGCCAGTCTTGACAGACTCTGGGGTTGTGCGCCCATCTCACTTAAGAGGCCAGGGGCCAGCGCTGTCCGGAGACACTTCCGGGTCACGTGGCCAGCGTGACATCGCTGCTCTGGCGAGCCAGAGCCGCACACGGAAACGCCGTTTACCTTCCCGCCGGTAAGCGGTCCCTATTTATCTACTTGCACCCGGAGGTGCTTTCGAACTGCTAGGTTGGCAGGCGCTGGGACCGAGCAGCGGGAGCGCACCCCGCCGCAGGGATTCGAACCGGTCCACCAACCTAGGTGGCTTTAAAAGAGGATTTAAAATCTTGGAGAAGAGGGCTATCGACGGTTACTAGTTACAGTCATACTTCTTGTTACGTCAGTTGCATTTTTTCAGGATATGAACGCAGCAAACCCGGAAGTGTATACTTCTGGGTTTTGCCGCACGCGCATGTGCAGAAGTGCTTTGTGTGTCTTGCACATGCACAGAAGTGCTCTGCGTACCTCACACATGCACAGAAGAGCTCTATTGTGCCATGTGTGTGCGCAGAAGCAGCGCTCTAGTTGCGGACTTTTCAGGGTATGAACGGTACCCCAGAATGGATCGAGTCCTGGAGGTACCACTGTATCATGGCTATGCTCACAGAAGGAAAGAGTGTTGTTGTGCTCTTATCCTGTTTGTTGATTTCTGATAGGCACCTCATTGGCCACTATGAGAAAAGGATGCTGAACTAGATGGGCCATTGGCCTGATCCAGCAACCACCCCTATGTTCTTCTTATGTTCTTCAGCTGAGCCAGGGTGGAGGACGTAAGATGGCATATCTCTGACTAAGGCAGGATGCAGCCCCAGTTAAGCCCAAGTTCAGCCAGAGACCCACCTCTTCCAAACTCTGCTTAGCTCAGTGGACCTTGGGTTTGGATTTTTCCCTGTGTCGTAGAGCAGATTTATTGATATAAATGCACTTGGTTAATGTAAGTTCATTGATTTTAATGGGTCAACTTTGAGTTTTATTTAATTGGAGCCAACCACACTCAAGGTTCCCTCACAGTTTTAAATGCAGTGTAAGGTATTCTCTGTAGGAGTATAGTGTATTTAATTATGGGGTATCAGAGTTTTTAGGGGGTTAACCAGGCTGGGATAGCTGGGATAGCAGGCTTGTTGGTTTTTTAATGTCTGATGTAGATTTTTTTCAGTTTCATTGTTCTGTATGGGACAATGACAATAAAGATTATTGTATTATCGTAATGTAACGTATCATATCGTACATGTTCAGGAATAATTTCTGAAGTGAGAAATTCCGACGAAATAAGAATGGCAGATGAAATTAATGGACTATGCAGAATTGCACAAAATGACAGGAAGGATTCAAAACCTGCAGGACCAGAGATTTACAGAAGACTGGAAGAAGTATATGAATTATTTGAAGAGCAACTGTAATCAACAAATTACGCTAGTAGGACTACAAGACATTTTGAAAGGATAAATATACGAAGTGTTACAAAGTAGAAAAAGATAGAGATATTGGTTATGAGTTTGAAATGTAATAGGGAAGATAAGAAATACATACTAAGAGATTAGACTGGAAAATTTTCAGACATGATTGATGGAAGTCAAAAAAATTGAATAAGATGTAAAAGTATGTTTAATTACTGTTGAAAATGATATGTTAAAAACTAATAAAATTTATATACCCAAAAATAGGAATAATATTGAAGTGGGGATCATTTTCTACCCATGCAGGCTCCCCACACAATTTAGAACCTTTCCTTTTTCTCTCTCTGAAGTTGTCCCATGGTGAATGGGGAGTGTGGCTCTGCCCGCATTGGTAGCTTTGTGAATGCTGATGGTCCTACTCCCCAGACAGCCATGCATCAAAGTACACTGTGCTTGTTTGTAGGGCTCTTCACTGCAGACCTTCAGTGCAACTAGCGGGATGCTCTGTGTTATCCTCAAAGCCAATGGTATACTTCCAATTGCTGATCGTTGCCTAGAGCTCACTTCATTGAATTCACACATGAAGAGGGCTATTGTCACAGCATGTCATTGCTAAGTGGAAGATGGCAGCCATCCTGCAATGCCATTTTTGAAATATATGAAACCAACATGAGACTAATTTAAACTAACAGCCCAATTTGCCAAATGACTGGGAGGCATTTGGCAAATGGCACTTGCTCTGTTGTATGACAGTCACATAGATCTTACGTAACTGATCTATGTGCTCTGACTGGTATGAGGAAATAAATGGCTAGTCCCTCATTAACAATCCTTTATTTGCCATACTTTCATTAGAATGCAAACTTTGAGTATCTGAAAACAATTAGGTTGTAGTGCAGGATCTGCTTACTTTAAAACCTTTTCTGGTAAAATGGGCTGCCATCATCTTCAAGTTGCTGCTGACGAGGAAAACATGTTTTCAGAGACAAATACAAACAGCGATCTTATCTTTCTCTCCCCCCTCCCTTTCTTAACTAAAAAGAATCTCCATCAAGCATAATGAATTACCCCAGGGAAACGAACTTACACATATCTCAAGGAAAACAGTTTAAAATACAGTATCTGATGGGAGAACTGTCATCTTATTTGTGTTGCTGAATTGAAGCCATTTAAGGGATGGTTTTTTGGGACATGGGTGGCACTGTGGGTAAAACCTCAGCGCCTAGGACTTGCCGATTGCATGGTCGGCGGTTCGAATCCCCGCGGCGGGGTGCACTCCCATTGCTCGGTCCCAGCGCCTGCCAACCTAACAGTTCGAAAGCACCCCCGGGTGCAAGTAGATAAATAGTGACCGCTTACTAGCAGGAAGTTAAAGCATGTTCTCACTGAAAGAGAGCACGGGTTGCGGATGGGGCTAACAGAACACCCCATAGTTGCCAGGCAGGATAGATTCAAGAGCCTTGAATCAGACTGGAGGTTGGAGTTGTTGGGGTAAATATGATGTTGCCAATTTAGGGGTGGGACCTGAGGCTATTTAAGTAAGATCCACTGCTCTTTTCCTTTCTCTTTCGCTGTGGACACCAGATCATCAACACCGGAGCGAATCAGCGAGAGTGGTTTTGTACTTTATCCCCTGGTTTTATTCTTTCTTTTCTCCTTTCCTCTTATTATTGTTTTACCTTCATTTCCTTTCTTTAGTTTATCATTCCTTGTTATTTACCCTTATTTTGATTGTTTGGCTGTACTCTGGGCTGCCCTCACAGGGGGGGGGAGGGCCCTGCTCCCGGGCGGCTTTAGGCCCGGCGCTCGCTACCGCGGCCGGCCAAATCTGGTCCCTGGGGGGTTGGGCGCGTTGCATGGGGTGACCGGCTGTGCTCCCCTGCTGTTTGCCCGCCCGCCGCAGCACGGCCCGGATTGGGCCTGCTTTTTGGCCTCTAGGCTCCCGGGTGTTTCCTGAGGCCTTTGCTGAAGCGCTGCGCTTGGGCGGCGCCGGGCGACTTACCGGCTTCACGGCGCGTCTCCGGGGCCGGCCTCCGTTGCGGCGTGGGCGGCGGCGGGCTTCTGCTGGCCCGCGGCGCCTCCTGGGGCTCCGTTTCGGGCTGGGCGGTGCTGCGCGCTCCCTTACGGGCCGGGCGGCGATGGTTTAGCCCCCTTTTTCCCGTCTCCCAGGCCCGTGTGTTGTAGGCCCGCCATTTTGTGGTTTAGCGCCATTTTGCCTCTCTCTGGGTTAGTAGTGGTCTCTAGCGGCCGGGCCTGGTAATTGCAGGGCTGCTGTTGCTTGCCTGTAGGCCTTTAGTGGCCTACTAAACAGTGTGCTTGTTGTTAATTGAAGTGTTTTTTGCAGACAATTTTGATTGTGACCAAGCGTTAATTTTATTGGCATTCGGGTTGGTGCCTTACTGCTGGTTATTTCATTTAATTCTTAATTTTACCTGCTTTTCTCCAATTTATATTTTAGTTTCTTGTTCATTGATTTGTTTCTTTTCCTCCAGCAGTAGGATGGCACCAAAGAAGGTAACAAGGAGGCCTGCTCCTGCCCCTCCTGCAAAGAGGCCTATAAAAGGCCCATCCCAGGCCTTACGTTCTCCTGAGCCTGGCCAGTCATTGAAGCGCATCCAGTCTATGGTTTCTAGTGTGGCTGGCGACCCGGTGACGCTGGCGCGGGTCGAGGCAGAGATGGATAGCCTCTTGCACCGTTCCTCAACCCCCTCAACTTCATCTGCAATGCCGGCTCCTCCCATGGGTGTTTCTTCTCCAGGCGCTTCATCTAGTGAAGAAGAGAGAGAACCATTGTCAACCGGCGGTTACTTACCTATGGTGCAACTGGCTCAGCCCCCGGCCTTACCTGTGTCACAGGTGGCTGCGCCAAGGGGTCAGGGTCGATCCAGGGTTGGGGCCAGGGGGAGGCTGTCAACCTGGGGCCGGGTGAGAGGTTCTTCGCCTGCCCAGTCTTCAATAATGGGGAGTGCGGGTCCGGGTCACTCACAGGTCGTCTCTTTCCAGTCAGTTCCAGGTTTGGCGCAACAGGGTGACGCATCTGAGTCTTCGTTGGAGGACAGCCTTCACCCACCTCCAAGGGCTTCTTCAGGCGGACACCGTCGCCGTAAAAAGGCCTCTAGGAGGCACTCTAAGAGGAGACGCAGAGATACTTCGTCTTCGTCTACAGGTACTTCATCCTTAACCTCCAGCAGCGATGAGGAAGCTTCCCTTAAGCTTTATTGGGGTTTTGGCGAGACCTCTGGTCTCCCGAAGTGGATTTGGGAACAGAGGGCGAATTCCCATAGGGCTCGATATGGGGCGGTGCAGGATTGCAAGGATGGAGTTTTAGTGCCGGATGTAAGAGTTTCCACCAATTCAGCTAGGGATCTTATACCAGGTGCCCATTTATCTGCTAAATTGTGGTCCAGGATTTTAGATGGCCGTTATGTGGACATCTTCAGCCTGGCACCCCCCCCTTGAGGGCCAGGAGCCCCTGGACAGGGGCTCTGCTTCTTCAAGTAAGCGAACATCCATTGCCAAAGGGGATCACAACTTTGAACGGTGGTTGGATAGCTTTCAAGTTTTTGCAGGTGTGGTCTCTGCAGCTTATCCCAGGAGATCTCTGCATTTATGGGTTTACCTTTCTATAGTCCGTTCAGCTTTTACGATGGCTGGAGAGGCCGCTGCTTTGGCGTATGATCAGAATTTTAGACGCAGGGCAGCCAAGATCCCCACGGCGCGTTGGGATCGTAAGGATTTAGACGTTTGGACCACTTACGTGGCCCCTCGCATCGACAAGAAGGCCCCTGACACGTTGAAGCTCAAGTCGGCCCCAGCCAAAGCGGGCCGAAAACTGTTTTGTTGGGATTTTAATAGAGGTTCCTGCCAACGGCAACCTTGTAAATTTTCCCATGTTTGTGAGAGATGCTCGGGGAACCATGCTGCCTCGGTCTGCACGGGGGGGGGGGCTTTTCGTAGAGGGGGGGCTCTCAGCAGTCCCCAAAAGTCGCCCCCCAGACCCCTGTCACTGGAACAGGGAAATAGCGTTCTTTCTTCTCTAGCTTATACCCCGGTGCGACTGCAGCCGTTATTGTCTCTATTGGATCTATACCCTGATAAGGTCTCAGCGTCTTATTTGCGCGAAGGTTTTTCGGCAGGTTTTAGAATACCTGTGGTGTCAACCCCGTTGGCAGGGAACCCTGCGAACCAGAAATCAGTCAAGGACATGCCAGAAGTGGCGCGTAAGAAAATTGGGAAGGAGCTGGCTTTACATCGTATGGCTGGTCCTTTTGCTGTTCCCCCTTTTCCTAATTTGCATATTTCGCCATTGGGCATAGTGCCGAAGAAAGCCCCGGGGGAATTCCGCCTGATTCATAACCTTTCTCACCCCATTGGCACGTCAGTAAATGACGTTATTCCCCCGGAGCTTTGTTCGGTGAAATGTGCTTCCCTTGATCATGCGATCAAGATGATAAGGAAATTTGGGCCTGGGGCCCTTCTGGCAAAATGCGATATCGAATCGGCCTTCCGGCTGCTTCCAATCCATCCTGACGATTTCTGGTTGTTAGGTTTTCAGTTTGAGGGGGAGTATTATTTTGATAAGGCCATGCCCATGGGCTGCTCCGTAGCCTGTGCAGCTTTTGAATGCTTTAGTTCATTTTTGGAATGGGCCTTACGTGATAGGACGGGTTTGGGTGGGGTCATCTCGATGATTTTTTACTGGCCTCAGCGGACAACACGGGGGACTGCGTTTTGCTATTGCAGGCCTTCGCTGCATTGACTGAGGATTTGGGCGTGCCGCTGGCAGCTGAGAAGACTGAAGGTCCTTCTACACAGTTGACATATTTGGGTATCTTATTAGATACTGTGGCCCAAACCTCCAGCTTGCCACCCGATAAGCTAGTAGCTTTAAGGAAGGTGATCGAAGAACTACTTCCCCTAAAGAAGGTCACCTTGCGACAGCTGCAGTCATTGCTGGGTCACCTGAACTTTGCCTGTAGGGTGGTCGCCCCTGGGCGACCGTTTTGTTCCCATCTGGCCAGGCTTACCTCTGGCTTACGTGGTCCGCGGCACAGGGTGCGCCTTTCTAACCAGGTTCGTGCTGACCTGCGGGTTTGGTTGGAATTCCTGCAGGATTTTAATGGAGTATCATTGTGGCAGGATACTTTGAACCTCCACAATGATTTCCAAGTGCACTCCTACGCAGCGGGGTCTTTAGGGTTTGGCCTGTTTTGGGACGGTAGGTGGTGCGCTGAGCGTTGGCCGGTTGCTTGGCGGGGGGAAGCTATAATTCGAGACTTAACTTTTCTCGAGTTTTTTCCCATCGTGGTGGCTGTGCACTTGTGGGTAGACTTTTTCAAGGACCGCCGTGTTTGTTTTTGGTCCGATAACCAGGCAGTGGTGAAGGTGCTGGCCAAGCAGTCTTCACGATCCCCTAGGGTTTCAGCCTTGTTACGGGCTTTTGTCTTGCATTGTTTGCGTGCTAATATTGTGTTTTCTGCCCGTTTCATTCCGGGCATATCTAATGAGATTGCTGATGCTCTGTCCCGTTTTCAGATGGAGCGGTTCAGATCCCTGGCGCCAGAGGCTCGAGACCGTCCGGAATTTTTCCCGAATCATCTCTGGAACCTTGGCAGCACTTAGTTTTACAGGGAGTAGCTGCATCGGTTGCCCCATCCACCTTGAGGTCTTATAAGAAAGCCTGGTCGGATTTTTTAACATTCAATGGGCAGTCTGTGGCAGGAGGTGTTATTGCCCCCCATTCCACCTCTCAGGTGCTCAAGTATTTGGCGCATTTGTTTCAGATGCGTAGGGCGGCCAGAACGCTGCGGATTCACTCGGCGGCTATTTCTTTCTTTAGCAGGGCATATTTTAACAAGGATCCCTGTGGTAAGTTTGTGGTGCGTAAAGCACTGGATGGATGGGGACGCCTTGCTCCTTCTAGGCCTATTTCTCGGCGGCCCATCACTTTTGCATTGCTGACCCAGATGCGCAGTAAATTGCGGAGCATCTGTTGGTCAAAATTTGAGGCTAGGCTGTTTTCTGCAGCATTCTCTTTGGCCTTTTTTGGGGCCCTGAGAGTGGGGGAGGTGGTCCTTGAGCCTAAGCAGGATGGGGGCTCCAGGGGTTTGTTGTTGCAGGACATGAGTTTGTCTCCGTCGGAGCTGCAGGTTAACGTTAGGAATTCTAAAACGGATCAAATGGGCAGAGGAGCGGTTATTCGACTTCCGGCAACGGGGGAGGGGGGCCCTTGCCCGGTAAAGGATCTGCGGAAGTATTTGGCTGGGCGACCTGCAGGGGAGGGCCCCTTGTTCATTCACGAAAACGGCCATCCTTTGGGAAGGCACCAGTTTACTATGGTGCTGCATAAGGTCATAGCAGCATGTGGCCATACAGCATCGGAGTTTGCTCCTCACTCCTTCCGGATTGGTGCTGCAACTACTGCTGCCCACTGGGGTTTGTCGGTGAACCGGATAAAAGATATGGGTCGGTGGAAGTCTGAGGCGTTCAGATCCTATGTTCACAAATGATCCGTATTTGTATACTTACCTGTTGTGTTTTAACCCTAGGTCCGGCCACTATCAATATCTGGATAGTGGGGCACAGTATTGTGCATTGGGCTGCCGATAGAGTTCGTCAGTCTGGATTGGGAGCTGGCCTGGGCCTTCCGCAGCAGGTGCAGGTGACCTGGATTTCCAGAAGGGGAATGCTGTGGAGTGAACTCTTGCCGCTCATGCATCGGCGCGTTCTCCTGGCAGGCCCGCCTACATCAATAGTGGTGCAGCTTGGGGAGAATGATTTGGTTTCTTCCTCATGTTATGGGTTACGTGCTGCCATCATTCAGGATCTAAAGGACTTGGCGGCCTTGGTGCCTGATTCCAGGCTTTTTTGGTCACAATTACTCCAACGCCGTAATTGGCGGGGTAGTCCCTGCCCAGTTGCCACCGAACGTGCAAGGAAGCGGATTAATTCTGCGGTGGGAAAGTTGGTGGTAGGACTGGGTGGGTTCGTGATTCCTCACCAGCGGATTACCTTCAAGGCCCTAGAGTTCTACAGGGCAGATGGGGTTCATCTTTCCCCTGCTGGGAATGATGTTTGGCTCGATTCAGTGGTGACTGAGTTGAGGGTGAGGCTGAATTTGTGAGTGGTTGGCGGCGAGCGCAAGGGCTCTGGTGGCGGTTAGGCATTGGTTAAATTGGTTGGTGGAGGGGTGGGGATTGGCTGTGCCTACCCCTCCAATGCTGCTGCTGCTGGGAATTCCGTTAAAGGAATTCTGGGGCTTACCATCCCCTCGTCCAAACCCTTGGAGCAGGGTGCGGGCCATGTAAGTTCCCAAGGAGCAAGCAGGGAGTAGCTGAGGGTCTGTGTCGCAGCCCCAGTTGTCCCTGGTCTTGTTCCTCCACACGCTGACTCACGGGAGTCAGCGCTGTCCCCCAAGGCGGGGGGGACAGCTAGTCATAACCAATGCCTAAGCAACCACTCACAATCTTGTATGATAATAAAGTTGTGGCCAAAATTATGCCAAAAACCTTAAACAAAAATTAAGTGTGATGTGTGAGTTATTGGGGAAGGGGTGTCCTGGGGAACTCAGCACGCAAACGGCATTTCCGTGCGCTGCACTGGCTCGCCAGAGCAGCTTCGTCACACTGGCCATGTGACCCGGAAGTGTCTGCGGACAGCGCTGGCTCCCGGCCTCTAGAGTGAGATGAGCGCACAACCCTAGAGTCTGTCAAGACTGGCCCGTACGGGCAGGGGTACCTTTACCTTTACCTTTTAAGGGATGGTTTGGTTATTTGCATTCCGCTTTTCCAATAACGGATGTTGAGCTCACAGCGATGCACAATAATCACGACAGCATTTTTAAGAATCCGAAGATTGCAATCGTTTTAATATCAAACACAATGGCATATAAATAAAGCAAACAATAGTGACAAATTCATCAAAAGAATTTATACATTTCAATAAAGTCATAGTAACTCATAGTGTTGCCAGAATACTTCCTAATCACATGAAATCTTACTCCAGAACAAGAAAAAATGGATCAGGTGCACCCTGTTGGTGGTTATCAAATGTATTGGTTTGCAACACTTCAATGGCTGGAAGTCTCGTTTACTGTACGTGAACAATAGACACCTACATGGAACTATACATTTACAAAACAATTTGGAGTGGGTGGGCAAGCTTGTTGAGTCAGTGGTGACTGGTGGTAAACTTCAGATGTGGTTGGAGGAAAAGGATTATCCGGACCCATCTTAATAATAATAATAATAATAATAATAATAATAATAATAAATTTTATTTATATCCCGCCCTCCCCAGCCGAAGCCGGGCTCAGGGCAGCTAACAACACTAAAACAGTGCAACATTATAAAAACATTATAAAAATTAATTAAAATCAAAATTGATGGCAACCATAAACTAAAGTTTTGTAAAGATTGCCAGAGGAGGGTGTCAGGCTGCGCCCTGACCAAAGGCCTGGTGGAACAGCTCTGTCTTGCAGGCCCTGCGGAAAGATGTCAAGTCCCGCAGGGCCCTTGTCTCTTGTGACAGAGCGTTCCACCAGGTTGGAGCCGCAGCCGAAAAAGCCCTGGCTCTAGTTGAGGCCAGCCTAACCTCTCTGTGGCCTGGGACCTTCAAGATGTTTTTATTTGAAGACCGTAAGTTCCTCTGTGGGGCATACCAGGAGAGGCGGTCCCGTAGGTATGAGGGTCCTAGGCCGTATAGGGCTTTGAAGGTTAAAACCAGCACCTTAAACCTGATCCTGTACTCCACCGGGATCCAGTGCAGCTGGTATAGCACTGGATGAATGTGATCTCGCAGCGAAGACCCCGTAAGGAGTCTTGCTGCGGCATTCTGCACCCGCTGGAGTTTCTGGGTCAGTCTCAAGGGCAGCCCCACGTAGAGCGAGTTACAATAATCCAGTCTGGAGGCGACCGTCGCGTGGATGACAGTGGCTAGGTCAGGGTGAGAGAGGTAAGGAGCCAACTGCTTAGCTTGGCGGAGATGAAAAAATGCCGCCTTTGTTATAGTTGCATTTGTATGGTGCATTACACACACACACAGCTTGCTGCAGATTTTTGTTCCTCCAGTCTCTTCATAGCCTTCTCCCTTTTAGAATCACCAACCTGCAAACTGAAAGCGAGATGAAAAGCAATCTTCATGGAACTGTATACACAGTTCTATCACGATTCATTTCGAAGGCTGGATTCAGCTAACCCAGTTCTCCAGTAGACACCAGCAGAAGGATATTTGCTAGTGTAGTGGGGCTTTCCATCCCAATCACATGTCCTCAACACTTGCCCTAAATCTAGTCTGGAGTGTTGGGGAAATCCCTTGAAAAGCACATTGTGGGAGGAAAGAGGAGATAAGTCCAACTGGCAAGCAGAAATACCTGCACAGATGGAATAAGATGGAATGATCTTATTGGCATGACATTTAATTCCACCCCTAATGTTTTACCAATAACCCATGCAACAGGGTTAAACTTTGAACAGCACTATGAAGGAAGTGGTGAAAAGAACAAGGCAAGAATTGATGTCCGCAGGATGCAGAAGAGTTGTTATTGTCCCTAGCCAGCACTGTACCAATGCGCATTAGCAAGGAATGTATGCATCTGTAAGGCTATGAAGCTATACCTAATTATCTGGGAGCAAATTCCATTAAACTCAATGGGGTTGACATGCATAGGATCAAACTGTCAAACATATCCAAAAACAGAAATGCTGAAATCTCCTCCTGCTCCTCTTCTCCGTTGTGTTTTATGCAAGTGCATACGTGTCTCAACAAGATAACACACAGAGAGAGACCATTAATACATTAAAAAAATTTTTTTACATTAACTTGCAATAACTGTCAAATATATATCAAGAAAAAATATTACTTGATTGGAGTTTATTAGTAAAGTTCTTTTTATGAGTGTGGGAAGGTTAAATTAGATTTAGCGCTATGAGTATTATAGTGATTGGAAAAAGAGACTCAATTACCAGTTAATGAAAAAACATTGGGTTTTGGATCTTTAGCACAAGGTCTGGATACTGCCAAGGTTATTGTGTGTGCACAAACCAGGATTCCTTCTTTTTTTAAAAAAATAATATTTATTACTTTTAAAACTTACAAAAAGGAAAGAAAAGAAAAAAGAAAAAAAGAAAAAACAACAACAAGAAAGGGAAAAAACAATACAATATATAAACAATACAAAACACAACATTAACCTAAACAAAACAAAACAAAAACAATTTAAAAACATACATCATACCATTTCAGTAGTCTATCTTTCATACCCTTGTTTCATCGACCTCCTCTCACCTCCCTTTTTGTATTCCACTTCTATTAATTGTTTCAGCAATTCCTTTCCATCTTTCTCTATTATCTGTCATATAAATATCTTAACTTATTTTTACCCTTATTTTCCATTAATACTATAATGCTTATTTATGCTTAACTCCTTATAACATTTCTACTAAAGCCATAAGATTTCATTCCAACATTTTTCTAACACTCAGTAATTTTACAATATTTCTATTTCTGAAAATAAACTTTAAACTTTTTCCAATCTTCTTCCAGCATCTTTTCTCCCTGGTCTTGGATACTGCCAGTCATTCGTCAATTCCAAATAGTCCATCAACCTGGTGATCTTCTGTCCGAAGCTCTTAACTCTTTTCCAAGTCCCTTCTGCAGGTCTTCTTCATATTTATACATGCACTTTACTTTATCTTCTACTGATCTTGTTCTTATTTTCCTTCCTTTGATACTGAAGAGCAGATCTCGGGGAAGCTCCAACCTAGCAATGCTTTTATTCCTTCTCAACAGGTCAACCAAATCTCCATGGTTAAATCTAAAATCCATAAGGTATTTCAGGACATGTTTCAAAATTCCTCCAAATCCAAAGGCCCCCACAGCTCCAATCTCCTCACGACCAAAGTCCAAATCTCAAAGGTCAGTAAATCCCTGCATGAAGGGATCTATCCAACTTTCCTTCTCCAGTCAGGCAGGGCTCCGATCCTCAAAATCTGACTTTTTCTAAATTCAATCATAAAAGGCCTCAACTTATAGTGCTCAATTTGCCTCTGTAAGGCTGGGGCTCCCACTTGTATTACTTTAGGTTCAACAACAGCAACTTTCTCCTTCACCTTCTCGACAATTTGCCCTGTCAAAGTAGATTCCTGTATCAGATCCTGAATAATTTCTGTATTGATGTTCACTTTTTGTCCCAAATTAGTCACTTTTTGTCCCAAGTTAGTCACTTTTTGTCCCAAGTTATCAATTTTAGTAGTCATGACATCTGTCTTCTTGTGGAGTTGTTCCAACGAGTGACTTATCTTGCATAATGCAATCACTAAAGCTTCTTCTGTCGACATTCTCAAATAGTCCAAGGTCAATCCCTGATTCTCACAGTCTCTTATCTTGCAGCTGGTTCCCCCAGCTCAGCTCTTATAACAGTTTCAAAGGCTCCCTCTAGAGGGAAACAGTTTCTATTTGTGTCAACCCTTTTAAGCACAGTTCAAACAGTAAATATAGTTTCAATTTTCAGTTACTTTTCCTCCTTTTTAAACGCAGAAGAGGACAATGGAAACAATATATTTCTCTTATTTAGCTAACTGTCAATGAACTTCAAAACGTCAATCTTACTGGCAGCCCCTTTCCAGGTTCAGAGCAGTGGTGATTTAATTTTCAACACTCTCTCCTGCAGGCTTGCGCGATCCAAAATTTTCCCCCTCTTCTCCTGCTTCCAAGGGGGGTTTAATAGTTTTAATCTATGGAAGTTTAATCCTTTACGGAAGACTTTCCAAGACCTTAGCTTGCAGCATCTTTGCTTCAATCTATTTACAAAAGGGGAAGGCGGACTTCCTGTTTAAAACCTTCCCGTTTCGGTGCCAAATTAAGACATTTATAGATCCAATTTTCCGTTCAACTCACGGGTAGTTGTTTAAAATCGAATTGTCCACAGGAAAAAGTCAGCGCTCTACAGCAACAGCAATGCGGCTTCACTCTGTGAAAGAAGCAATCAATTTGAAGCACCGCGCCACTCACCCCACGTCGCTCTGGTTCCCCAAAACCGGGTCTCCCCGTGAGTAGGGGAGGCGCAAAAGGTGCCAGCCGAATCCCAGGTTCACAGGCTTCTCCCGCCTGTGATTTTTAGTGGGTCTCCGCCTTCGCCGTGGCGGCCAGACCCTGTTTCCACGGAGTAAATTCCTCCCGATCAGAGGAATTCCGCCATTGCCAGAGGCGCTAACCCGGAAGTCCAAACCAGGATTCCTTCTTTGCATGGATCACCCTTTTGGATTGAAGCATGCACATTGCAAACAAAAAACAAACAAAGAAAACTATGGGAGGAAACCATTAGCTGTCAGCTAGAACTGAATAATGAACTCCAATAGGGATGAGGAAATGTGAAGCTCCCTAATTTGCAGTTCTCAAACCAATACTCAAACTGAAACACAGCTATCCTTTGAAATTTGTACTTCTCCAAATGTTGTGGTGTTGCTCTACAACTGAGAAATGCATATATTAGGGAGGAGAGTGGATAAATATTCATCATTTCATCCATGAAAATACACAACATGCTTCATATTAGGGAAATGACTTGCAAGTACAGTATATGCATTTCAGTGAAATTATTAAGACAATTCTGTATTGATTCTTGCTGAATTTTCATGAGGATTTTTTTTTTTTTTTAAAAAAGGTAAATTGCTTCAAATATGTGGCGAACTGAAGTTTAGATAAGAGAAACTGAGAAGAACTGAAACAGATAGTTTGATCTGTTCCTGGGTCCAGGCCACATTTGCCCAGCTAAACGTATCCATGAGATTCCCCAAAGACATTGGTATGTCCCTTATGTTGGCTTCATTTTTGTTTGGAATGTAATCTATCTTCTTGCTGATACTGTTACTGTGAATATGATCCCATGTTGCTGTTAACTACATTTTTTGAAACTCATGTCATATTGTTAACCACTCTGTGTTTTCAAGGGCAGGATCTAAGTACAAAGCAAGAAAGGAATAGCCAGTGCTAAAAGCATTTTATTCATTTTATGGTAAGAGAATCGAAGCCAACATCCCTTCCCTCTGCACAGGAAAGCTGCCTCATATCAGGTGAGATTCCAGGTGAGATCCCAGGCTACGGATGAAGAACCTCAAGCCTGGAAACTAAACAAGGTCCTTCAGGACTTCCTATTTCAATTCTGGGATTTTGTCCAGCCACAGCACTCACTGGCCCTGATTCAAATACTTTTGCAGGTCCGGAACATATCCTTGAACTCTGATAACACCTCTTGCTTGTCTTGGTGGAGAAAAGAGAGGAGTCCATAAGTGTGTGTAGAAACAAGCCCAGGGCAGAAAGGTAACTATGGTGTTTGCCCTCTTAGGTGACATCATGCTGGGTCATAAGGAAAGGGTTAAATGAGTGTGAAGTGATTGGCAAGTGGGGACCCAAGGGGAGGAGTTAGAGTTAGTGTGGTCAGTCGGGTGTTAGAGAAGGGAGAGGGAGGTTAAGTCTGTGGGTTGGGATAGTTTGACGTGAGAGAGTGAGAGAATCTGTTAAGTCGAGTCAGATAGACAGTTGGGATAATCAGTTAGAAGTTATTAGGAAGGTATAGGCCAGTAAAGAAACTAAGATTAAGAAAATGACAAGGAAAAATTATCTGAAACCATAAACTTGTTAATGCTTATAAAATAAACTTGTTTATTTGGTTTAATGTTAACAACTGTCTGGACTCCGCGTGTACCCGAGAGAAACGGGTTGGTGGCAGCGGGGAAGCAATCACAGTGGTAGCACAGGGATCAATAGACCGTCAAATGTCCGGGGACCCTGTGTGATTGCCACAGTAACATTTACATTTGATGCTCCTCCCACTTTTGGCCCTGTGGCCCCACCCACCACTGTCCTATGACCCTCAGAAGTTTGCCTCGAAGGGAATGCAGCCCTGTATTGTATACTCTGACTCGTGGCTGCTCTCAGGGCCTCACATGAAGATCTTTCCCATCACTTGTCACCCAGATTCCTTCTAAGGGACTGTTCCAGGGATTGTACCTGTGACATTCTTCATCTGATTCCATTTCTGAATGTGCAATTCCGAGTCTGAACTACAGATGGAATCGCTGTAGTTGCTCTCCATCACTGAGTTAGGATCTCTCATCCTCCATTCACCCGGGCAACAGCAATCTGCACAATGATGATGACTCACTGTGCTAATCACATGTTTGAAAGAGGGGAAAGGGAGGCTGTCGTGCATAGTACTATTGAAGACATAAAAATGGTGAAATGTGGCTGGATCGTAATTATCTACTTTAAAGTATGACAAGAGAAAAGAACATCCTGAACTCTGTCCAATTTATACGAGCCCTTCAGTGCTGTCAGGATCAGGCTTTGATTGGCAAGCTCTGGTGGAGGTTAAGGAGGAGGAAATGGGGGTGGGGGGGCTGAACTGGCAAAAATTGGGTTGGAGGAAGGGGCTCATTGGAAAGGAGAGTAGGGATGCTGGCTCTTCCCAGCTTGAGTTGAGGCTGGGGGCTTTGATCAGTTGGTAGGGGAAGGTTGAACAGGAAACCACATCAGAGAGTATTGTTTGCATTTTTTTAAACTGCTTTTTAATTGTGTCTTTTATTTTTAAAAAACAACAAAAAAACTGTTTTTATGTATTGGGGTTTTTTTTTAGTCAGCTGTTTCTGTTTATATTCTGATTCTGTATTTTGTGTTTTTACATTGACATTCTCAGGGATTGGACTGAACAGGAGGGGAAAAGTTACCCCCCCCCCAACTGGCGGAGGAAGAGGAGTGTGGGCGGAGAGCACCGCCTCCTGCAGCGTGATCCCAGTAGGGTGCCATCGTAGCTGCCTTCCTGCCCGGGCTGGGTACCACACCCCTGTAGGTGGCATGCCACGCCCTGGGACATGTGCCAGCCCCGCCTGCTCTCTGCCCCCCAGTGCTGGAGCATGAAACTCCACCACAGGGCTGAATTACAGCTGAATGAAGAAATAGCTAGTTACGAGATAGTGGGGGAGGGAGGGAGAGAGCAGCCAACAGAGATCTCCCTGGAGAGTCTGGGAGATCCTCCTCCTCCAAGGGCTCATTGGTCACTCCGCATTCAAGAACAGAGACTGCAGAGGAGTGTGGCTCCTGGGATTTCCCATAGGTATTCGGTGTTGTTGGGGACCGAAGAGGAGAGACTCAGAGTGGGCCAGGCTTCCTCAGCCTCAGCCTTCTAGATATTTTTGGCCTACAACTCCCATGATCCCTAGCTAGCAGGACCAGTGATCAGGGATGATGGGAATTGTAGTCTCAAAACATCTGGAGGGCCGAGTTTGAGGAAGCCTGGAGTAGGCAATGTCTCCTTTGCGTGGAGACATGGATTCTTTGTCTTGCAACCAAATGACTGAATAAAAACCATAAAATATGAACTGCTTGTTCTTCTTGCCTCTGATGCTACTGGGGGAGGAGAGGATCCTCCACACCTGAAAGGTAATTTTATCTTATGAACTGCCCTGAGACCTGTGGGAATGGGGTGGTATATAAATTTTAATAAATAAATAAATAAATAAATAAATAAATAAATAATGTCACAAAGATGGAACATGAGCCTGAGCAGTAGGGTACAGACTTGTTGCCTAGAATATTACTACTACTACTACTACTACTACTACTAATAATAATAATAATAATAATATCCTGCCCATCTAGCTGGGTTTCCCCAGCTACTCTGGGCAGCTTACAGCACATATAAAAACAGAGTAAAGCATCAAACATTACAAGTTTCCCAATACAGCACTGCCTTCAGATGCCTTCTAAAAGTTGTGTAGTTCTTTATCTCCTTGACGTCTGATGGGAGTGAGATCCACGGGGAGGGTGCCACTACTAAGAATGCCCTCTGCCTGGTTCTCTGTAACTTAACTTTACACAGTGAGTGAACTGCCAGAAGACCCTCAGGGTACTGCCTTCAAAGATGGGGAAAGACACTTTTGACCCCAAGAAAGCACACACTTGAAATCCCGATATTCCCACAGGGTGAGACAGCCTAGCAAGTGAGCTTGGTGGGAGAATTCATTGGGACATCTTCATCTCTTCCATCCAACTGAAGTTCTTGCCCTGCTTCTGCATCATGACTCCTGAGCACTGTGGCTGCTGCCAAGTCTGTACTGTGACTTGCCTGAATACACTTCTCTTCCTTACTTCCAAGTAAGAGTCTGTCTGTATTGAGTTGGGTGGGAGCCAAGGCACTAGTAAATAAAGTGCATGTCTTGAGGGATTGTTATGTTCTGTGCTGAATCTTCATTTCTCTCTCTCTCTCTCTCCCAAACTGGTGAAGTCAGCAATTTAGTAGAAAAGTTGAAGTGAATAATTATTTGGCTTAAGTTTGCTGAAGTGACTAATTCTGTGAAGTAATGGCTTTGCAGAATAAGGGTAGTATATTTCACAACTTTTGATCCTGGTTTGTGCTCGAGCAGGTATGCTAATTTTGAAGAAGCATCAAGGGGGAAAGTCCTTCTTGAAGTAAAATTAAAAGCAACATGGCTTTGATTGCAACAGGCACCTTGCAGGTTCATCCAGCAATTAGTATGTTTTAAAAGCCTCAAATAAGAACATGGCAACATTTGCCGTAAAATGCACACTAGTAACTATTAGTGTGCATTTTAAGGCAAATGTAGCATTAACAAACTTCAAATAGATTGTTTCATTTAAGCCGTTCCTCTTTCATAACAGTATTACCCAACTCAAACTGAAAATAACATTCTAAATTTGATTTGTGTCCAATTCTCCAAGGGCTGCCATATGTCCAGAATTTCCTGAACATAACTGGAATGCGACAGTCAGAAACAGTGCCCAGTTGGAAATCGCTGAAATGTCTGGGAAAATCCTGACGTATGGCAATACATGTCAGAACTCCCTTAAAAATAGCTCAAAACCTTTTTTTAAAAAAAAGATCTTGCAAAGAAAAGCTAAAAAAAAACCCACCCTCAAAAAAGCTCATCAACTTTTGTTGATGATTTTCACTTCTTGAAATATGGCAACCTTCAAATTCTCTCTCTCTCTCTCTCTCTCTCTCTCACACACACACACACACACACACAGAGAGAGAGAGAGAGAGAGAGAGAACCCTCATAATCTGAAATTTGGATCCCTTCAATTTGCTTTCTTAATTATTATTCTTATTTTTTTGACAGGCAACCAAATGAAATCTCACAAGCTTCCATTCATCAAACACTGACAACTACTATACCATACTATCTACAGCAGGGCTGGGGAGCCTACGGCCCTCAAGTTACTGTTGGATTCGAATTTCCATCACTCTCAGCCAGCAGACCCAATGGTCAGGGATGATGGGAGTTAAAGGGTTGCACGAAGGCAGCAATTTCCATTCCTGCCTGCATTCATTGCAATCAGTGCTGTTTCCTTTCCACTGCAGTTTGGGTTCTGCCAAACACGGTATGTTATTTGTCTCACTGTCTGCTAATGAACTCAACTTACATTTCTTTTCTTTTTTTTACATTTTTATTTATACAACAAGAAAAAAATACACACAAAAACACACAAATACCAAATTACACACAAATTACAAAAATAACCATAGACACATAATTTTCTTGGCAAACAATAAAACATCTATTGGTCTTAACATTAAAGACCCAACTTCCCGTCTATTCCATATTTCAAATTCATATTACTTATTGCCAATACACATTTTTTTCATAATTAAACTTATTCTCAATAAATCTAATTTCTTCTATCTACCTAGCAACTATTACTGAAGTTCCTCGAATGCTGCAACAGAATTTAAACTACTATATTTATTTTTCAGATATTCTTTGAAAACCTCCCATTTAGAAACAAATTCCTGTTTTGATTTATTCTTTATTTTTTCTGATTAACCATCTAATTCGGCATATCCTGTCAGCTTTTGGATCCAATCTTGTATAGAGGGGATTTCATTACTCTTCCATTTTGCTGCGATCAAAACTCTTGCTGCCGCCGTCGCATATAAAAAGATACCCTTCCTCTTTTGTGGAATATCCAAATCTGTTATTCCCAGGAGGTAGGCCTCTGGTTTTTTATTGAAAGAGATCTTTAGCATTTTTTGCAGTTCTGCATGTTTACTCTCCCAGAATACCTGTATTTTCCTACATATCCACCACATATGGTAGAATGTTCCTGAGTCTCCGCATCTCCAACAATTATTTGACACATTTTTATACATTTTGAAAGTTTCCATGGTGTTAGATACCATCGATGTTGCATTTTTTGAAAGTTCTCTCTAATCGTGTAACAGTTTGTGAATTTCCAATTGATCTTCCATAAATTTTCCCATTGGGCCATGGTTATTGAATGGCCAAAATCCTGGGACCACCTCACCATTGCCACTGTTACCTGCTCCTCCTTGACTGTCCAGTCAAGGAGGAGTCGGTAAGTTTTGGAAAGAGTTTTTCTTTTAGAATTTACAAGATCAGATTCGAAATTTCTACTGAGAACCCCTTTTGTTTGTCAGATTTAAATTTTTCAAATAACTGATGGTATTGGAACCAGTCTGAGATGTGTTCTCTTATTTCCTCAAATTTATTTAATTTTATTTGGTTATCTTCATTTTTTAGAAGTATTTTATATGTTAGCCAGCTTTCCTGAGTATTTTTCCGTTTTACTGCTATGGCTTCTACTGGAGAAGTCCACCACGGGACTTTAGGCTCCATCAGGTCTTTATATTTTTCCCATACAGCAAAGAGTGACTTTCTTATTATATGGTTGGTAATTTTTTTATGAATTTTCACTTTTCCATAGATTAGGTAGGCGTGCCATCCCCAACGGTTGTCAAAACCTTCCAGGTCCAAGAGGTCCGGATCCTGCAACGTGCACCAATCTTTTAGCCAGGTGAAACAGGCTGCCTCGTAGTAAAGTTTTAGGGCAGGTAGGGAAAAGCCTCCTCTCTCTTTTGTGTCTATTAAGATCAGGTGTTTAATCCTAGGTTTCTTTCCTTCCCACAGGAATTTGGAAATTTCTCTTTGCCATATCTTGAGACAACTTACATTTCTGTTTGCATAACCCGTATGCATAACTTACAGATGGACCTTAAATTCATTACAGTGAAAAGGAAACATCAATCCAATTTGGGGGTGGGAAGGCATTAATTTTGCATTATATTTTGGCCTGTTGTATTTACTTGACTGGTTTTTGTTCCTGACCAGAAACAAACACATAAACTGCAGCAATTTCATTTTTGTTTTCCATTTTCATCAAAATCCCTACCAGCAACATCTTGTGCATCACAAGTTTCCCATCCTTGACCTAAAAGGAAGTTCTAGAAGTTAATTCATGACATACATATATTCAGCTGCATTACACTATCATCTCCATCAAAATTTATTACCTACCCATCACCCCAAGGTCCTTCTAAACAATCAAGTTGTTATCAGATAGGGTGGAAGTATCATGGAGAGGGGAACATTCAGCTAATCGCTTAATAGGAAATATTTAACATCAACATTTGCAGTCGGAAAGGTTTAAGAGAATTCTGAGGAAGTAGATTTATTATGGCTCTATCAACATTGGTGGGAGGAACAGTCCCTCCCCTCCCAGAAGGGTTTCTTTTCAAGAGAGATGATAAAGGAGAGAAGGGAAGCTACATCAAATATCCAAGTAGGAGGATAACTTGATTTAATGATGCTTTGATCAAATGATATCTTTGGTGCTTATAGAGCAATTCTGTAAATGTACCGGTCCTGTTTCCACGGTCTATCAAACAAGACCTGATGTTGTGACCTCTTGGGTTACCAGAATGCATGACACACTGAATGTTTTCTATTTCAGAAGGTGATTAGATTCAGCCAAGCATTTTATAGAACTCCACTGTGTATTGAATGATCTGATTGAAGTAATACTTCCCTAAGTCCCCCCCCCCCCATCACAATATGAAGTAAACTCCTATTCCATTTACTTCTAGTCAAGAGTGGGAGCTAATTGCTCCCCAAAGAATAGTGAAATCAGAAAAAAGCCTCATAATCAGTAAGAACAATTTTAGATCGTAACCTTTTGTATTTTTATCATTTACGGTGCATGATATAATTTATAATTCTGTACATAGAAGTGGGAAGATTTTCCTTTTCTCTAAAATCTGTCCCAATAAATGCATATGCTAATATTCTTGGATTCGCCTCTCTGTTTCTGTATTACTCCCATATTAGTCCTGCTCAAATTCTTATAGAGTGGTACCTTGGTTCTCAAATGGATTAGTTGCTGAACAAATTGGCTCCCGAACACCGCAAACCCGCAAGTAAGTGTCCCGGTTTGTTAATGTTTTTCAGAAGCTGAATGCCCTATGTGGCTTCTGCTTGAGTGCAGGAAGTTCCTGCAGCCAATCGGAAGCCATCTCTTCCGATTGAGAGCCAGTGTGGTGTAGTGGTTAAGAGGGGTAGACTCATAATCTGGGGAACTGGGTTCGCATCTCCGCTCCTCCACATGCAGCTGCTGGGTGACCTTGACCTAGTCACACTTTTTTGAAGTCTCTCAGCCCCACTCACCTCACAGAGTGTTAATAATAATAATAATAATAATAATAATAATAATAATTTATTATTTGTACCCCACCCATCTGGCTGGGTTTCCCCAGCCACTCTGGGCGGCTTCCATAGAAACCAAAAAACACTAAAATATCACACATTTAAAACTTCCCTGAGTGTTTGTTGTGGGGAAGGAAGGGAAAGGCCGCTTTGAGACTCCTTCGGGTAGTGCTAAAGCGGGATATCAAATCCAAACTCCTCCTCCTCTTCTTCTTCTCTTGGTTTTTGAATGGTTTCGGGAGTCGAACAGACTCCTAGAATGGATTAAGATCGAGAACCAAGGTTCCACTGTACTCCCCCCCCCCCCAGCCTCAATTCTGACACTCAGGACTGTCCATAGCCAAACCCACTCCCAGCCATAACTCCTACTAGTCTGGTTTCATACCCTCTTTCAAAGTTTGTGCTTGTCTAGAAATTGTCCTTGTGCTCTTATAATGCTTTTTGCATTCCCGGATGGAGGACAAGGGTCCATTAGTAAAATGCAAATTTATTAACCCACTAACTTTTGCCTCTGCCCCTCTCCCCAGTGGCATGTGACCTACAGAGGATTGCCCACACTGAAATGTGGCCCTCGGAATCAAAAAGGCCCCCCACCCCTGAGCTCCAGGGTCTATCAGATGAAGCTGATTACCTGTGTTTATCTCCATCGGTGTCTGGCTTGGGCTTGGGTCAGAAACTGCCATGGAGGTCCTATGGACAAGCTTCACCAGGAGATAAATAGGGAGAGTATGATCCTGTTGATTTTCCTGGACGTCTTGGTGACATATTACACCACTGATTATAAAATTCTCCTGTGTAGCATGTTAAGGTCAGGAATTGGTGGCATGGCTTAACAATAATTTCAGTTCACCTGGCAGGCAGGTGGTAGTACTGGGAAATGACTACATAAGCCTATTGGTACTACAATATTCCTCGCTTTCTCCCAGACTTTTCAGTATCTAAATTGTTGTAACAGGGGCTGTTGTGAGGTTTGGAGTTGGGTGGGGAATTGGTGGGTTCCCAGTTGTTTGATCACACTGGCCTTTCCCCTTCCATTATAGGGTGGTACCAAAGTCCATGAGTAATTTTCTGGAAACCTGCTCCTCCTCCTCCTCCTTCTTCTGTAAACTGAAACTCAGTCTAGTAAAGATTGGTGGGTGATCTGGCTGATCTAGGAACAGCTGCTCTTGATTATGTCACATTCTTTCTGAATTATCAAATTTGCAGTTTAGGGAACCTGTTTCATATATGGCTCTTGCTGCTTTTGATGTCATGACAGTGGATGGGAGTGAAGCCTTCCAGGTCTCAATCTTGCCATTGTTTGGATTGTATCTGAAAATCCACAAGTTCTGTGGAGGAAAAGTGGTGTGTGTGTGTGTGTGTGTGTGTGTGTGTGTGTGTATGTATGTATGTAAAGGGATCCCTGACCATTAGGTACAGTCGTGGCCGACTCTGGGGTTGTGGCGCTCATCTCGCTTTATTGGCCGAGGGAGCCTGCGTACAGCTTCCGGGTCATGTGGCCAGCATAACGAAGCCGCTTCTGGCGAACCAGAGCAGCACCCGGAAACGCAGTTTACCTTCCCGCCGGAGCGATACCTATTTATCTACTTGCACTTGACGTGCTTTCAAACTTCTAGGTTGGCAGGAGCAGGGACCGAGCAACGGGAGCTCACCCCGTCGCAGGGATTTGAACCACGGACCTTCTGATCGGTAAGCCCTAGGCTCTGTGGTTTAACCCACAGCGCCACCCGCGTCCCAGTATGTATGTGTGTGTGTGTGTGTGTGTGTATATATATATATATATATATATATATATATATATATATATATACACTTCAAAAATGTATTGCCAAAGGGGCAATGGTTCTTTTAGGATTTGGAACCCAATGAACACACAAATGAGACAAAAGCTAAAGATTTTATTAAATAGCCCAAAGAAAGCTACAAAGCCCTGTCATTATCTTGCACACTTTCTGTCTTTGGTTGCTGAGAACTGTAAGAAATGTCTGTGATCCCTGACGATGGCGATTGAGTTGGCATGATCTATCCTGCATGGAGATTCTCACTAACAAAAGTATTCTCTTTGAGCTGCATGTATCTGTTTCCACCAAAGTGACTGTTGGGGCTACATAAGCCACAGCTGGTGTTTGGTTGACACATCAGTTTCCCAACAGAATGAAAGACTAAGTAAACTTGGCAGGGCATCAACACAGATAACTTCCAATGACTCTCTATTCCTTATTTCAGATGCCAGCTAAAGCCTTATCTTCAAGATAAACCCCGTGAAACAGTGCAATCTCAACAAATAACTGACCATGTGAAACGAATACTGTATAAAGTGTGTAGAATTAACTATTTAAAGTTCCAGGTCCACATAATTTCTAGGCATTATTGGGAAATGAGAGGGCCAACTGCAGAATAGCACCCTGATTTCCAGAAAACAATCATATTTTGTGATATGGAACAAGAAGACCTAATTTTATATTTCCTGATATGTGATCCACTTTGAAAACTTTTAAGTGGGTTAGGCAATAATAGTATGCATAAATAAATGATGTCCCCTTTTAAAGAATTTTCCTTTGTAAAACTACCCCAATTATTTGATCACCATGGCCTCAACTTTCCTATCACAAGCAATTCACGCTCTCATAATCTGCTTTTTGTCATTGCTTTTAAGATATTTTCTTACACAGAAACACACACACCTTACAAAAAAAACCCCAAAGTATAAAGAAAGCAAAGGAATTTACAAAAGCACCTTTTCTTGTTCCCATTAGGTTTATCAATAGACTGGGTCCAGGTATAGTCTGTACACAATATTATTGGTGCTGAAATAAATGTTAAAATAGTAGCAACTGCAGAACCTTGAACATAAAACTCACTCCACATGTCAATTTATGGATCACTGCCCACAGGATTAAATTTCCACTTGGGACCAAAATGCTGAAACAGGAAAACTCAGGAGCCCTACAAATAAGAACAGAAATGGCCAACCTGTCTTGCTCATTTTTAAAAAGAACTTTTCAAAATACAAAAAAAAAAAAAAGGAAGCTGTTCGTTTGTATGGTCCTTTGTATTACATTTCATAGTCTGTGATTTCTGTTGGTGAGGTTTGTAAATCTCCGGGATTTGTAGTAGAACACTTAGTTGGGAGCTGGGGGGTGGAATCGATGCATTAGTTTAGCATTCTCTTCTTGTTACAAAATATGTGTTCATTTTGACGCCTTCTACAATGCTTCTGTCCCAGCTATCTCCCATCATGCAAGTGGAGAAGGCAAGTGGATCCACAGTTTTTTTTTTCTTCCTCTTGGGGATTGGGCTGTTTTCTAAATAGGAAATTATTGACCTTCTTGGCAACTTTGCTGGATCTGATACCCACACAATATTGAGGAGACAGGAGGTAAGTAGGTCATTCACAATAGTTTACAGTAGTACTTGCTTGCAAAAAGGCACTTTTTATCTAAAGATCTTTGGAATGGCGCTTTCTCCTTTGTGTTAAGCAAAAATGTTGGGCATTTAGCTAGGAGACTTTCTTCCAACGAGACAAAATGGAACCGACACCAGTTCTAAAGCAGACTTCAATTATGGCATTTCCTAACAAGTAAGAATAGTTTGTTCGTTTTTTCAAAAAAAAAAAAAAATTGGATGGGAAACCTAAACTTGTTATGTCCCCCTGCTCCGAAAGGCAAGATTCCCAAGTAAAATTGAGAGTTGGGGAAATACACTTTTCTTGGTGGCTTCTGTCAAAAATCTCTGGTCATAGCCTGGCGCCTGGCTTAAACACTGAGGCAGTAGGAAAGAAAGCTTTAGTCAAAGCTTGCAATGATACAAGTTAGGACTCGGCTAGATTGGTAAAGATATACATGCGTACTATATGCATTATAACACTGTGACACCAGATGGCACTATGGAATCCTGTTTTTCCCAACCTGATTTCTCCTACAAAGTTTACAACGTGTTTAACTGAAATGCTTCTTTGAAGTGTCAAGATCAGGCTTCCTCAACCTCGGCCCTCCAGATGTTTTGAGACTACAATTCCCAGCATCACTGACCACTGGTCCTGCTAGCTAGAGATCATGGGAGCTGTAGGTCAAAAACATCTGGTGGGCCAAGGTTGAGGAAGCCTGGTTTAGATTCAGCTATTGTCAACAGGTGCAGATCACCAAAGGCATAGCTAGCAAGTTCAACAGCGGTCCAAGACCAGGTGGAAGCTGGAAAAAATGCCTCAACAAATTGCCATGCCCCACCCACTGGCTTGGACTTTCACAGAGGGACTTTTATTTTCTCTCTTCCCCCTGACACCCCAAAATTTTGAGCGTGTGGGACCGTATAGGGGAAAGGAGAGGGTTTTTTGTTGCACAAATGGAAGTTTGTTATGTGAGCAGAATGGAAGCATTGGACACAGCACATTGAGATCCCTGTGGGAATCAATGTGTCCTATAGAATTTCAAACCTACATTCACACAAGTAGACAAATTAAGTTTCTGGTCTGCAGAGCAAATAAGACGACTGGCACTAGATTCCAGGGATAGGTAAAGGTAAAGGGACCCCTGACCATTAGGTCCAGTCGTGGCCGACTCTGGGGTTGCTGCACTCATCTCGCTTTATTGGCCGAGGGAGCCAGCGAACAGCTTCCAGGTCATGTGGCCAGCCTGACTAAACCATTTCTGGTGAACCAGAGCAGCGCCCGGAAACGCAGTTTACCTTCCCACCGGAGCTGTACCTATTTATCTACTTGCACTTTGACGTGCTTTCAAACTGCTAGGTTGGCAGGAGCAGGGACCGAGCAACGGGAGCTCACCCCATCGTGGGGATTCGAACCGCTCACCATGTGATCGTCAAGTCCTAGGCTCTGTGGTTTAACCCACAGCGCCACCCATGTCCCACAATTCCAGGGATAGAGGACCTTTAATAGACATACATCTTATCATGTTAGCAAAGCCAGAATCATAAGGAATTGAAGCAATCAGATGGGAAGTTAAAGAATACCAATCAATCATCCTATTAAAACAAAACAAAACACACACACACACACACACAAACATTAATTTCTATGTAAGTGGATAGAGTCCATGTAACAGACGCAGATAATTTATTCTGCATGACTCCTCCTCCCCATAACTAGCAGAAGCACAATAAATTATGCAAACTAGAAGAAAATGTGCAAATTTTCACAGTTCATTGAGGTTTTAAAATCCAGCTTTAATGAACATTAAAATTGGGAAATGCTGGTGCTTTTTTTAGCACAGTTTATACAGAGCCCCTGAAAGCAGCCACAGAATAGATACTGCTTATAACATATCTTTAATAATACCACCTGAACTTTTAACACTATGCACACAGAATATGTAATACTCTTAAAGTCAACGGCACTGAAAAGAAAGGGTGACTTTCCAGACAAAATATTACAAAAGCATTACAGGTTTTTTTCATGTACCAAAGAGCTAAACCAGCAATCAATGTAAACAACCCAAGAATCAAATGCTACCATTTCACATTTACTACTTTCAAATTCTACAGAGTGGCATGCTCAATGATTGCACCGTAAAACCATTCGTATATAAACCAAAGTATTGTACAGTAAATAGTTATATTGTACAGTAATTCAGAAAGTCAGTAAACAGGAGGAAATGGGTTCTTCTCTCAAAGTATCTTTGTGCCTAGGGCAATATCCTCTTTCTCATGCGGTGAAGCAGATGTCTCTGTGAAGCCTACAGGCAGGGCAGGAGGGTAACAACCATCCCACACTGTTGTTCCATAGCATTCAGAGGTCTGGTGGATTTGATACAGGAGACAGTCGATAAACTTAAGAACCTTGTTGGATCAGGCCAAAGCCCCACCAAGTCCAGCATCCTGTTCTTACAGTAGCCAACCAGATGTATATGGGAAGTCCAGAAATTAGACCAATGTGGTCAAGGTTACTCCTTGGCTTAAGATCCCTAACCACTCTCCCCACTTTCTCTACTACACCATGCATAAGCTTTAATATTACAGAGATGGAGAGAGAGAAGAAACACCTTGATGCATCTGCAGCAGCACAAGGTAAAGGTAAAGGGACCCCTGACCATTAGGTCCAGTCGTGGCCGACTCTGGAGTTGCGGCGCTCATCTCGCTTTATTGGCCGAGGGAGCTGGTGTACAGCTTCCGGGTCATGTGGCCAACATGACTAAGCCGGTTCTGGCGAACCAGAGCAGCGCATGGAAACTGCTAGGTTGGCAGGAGCAGGGACCGAGCAATGGGAGCTCACCCCGTCATGGGGATTTGAACCACCGACCTTCTGATCGGCAAGTCCTAGGCTCTGTGGTTTATCCCACAGTGCTACCCGCGTCCCTGCAGCAGCACAACCAGACACCTTTATCTGTCCCAGCTGCAACAGAACATGTCTCTCTCATACAGGCCTTTAAAGTACCAGCAGTAACCTTCCAACAGTTTGACTTCACCCCCAAAGATGCACTCCTCCATTGTGTCCTGAGACAGACGGATGCCAACAACCGATATTGTGGCGCAGTGTTACTTATTCTGTGCAAGCTGTGATCCCGCCTTCGGAAAACAGCATGCCATGCCTTTGCAAAGAAGGGGCTTGGGAAACCATGGTGAAAAGGAAGTGTTCTTCTGAAGCACCCAATTAAGATAGCCAATTGACTCAGATGATCTATCCCCCGGGACAATGTTGTTTTGGTCCAACCTTCTGAAGAGAAGGGTCTGGCATGGCTCCCATAGCCCTATGGCCATTGAAAAATCCAGGAAACTTTTAAACCGCGTGGTGGTGTGCAAATTGAGATATATGAATGGCCAAGTGATTCAGCATGCTGACATCCGGTTTAGCAAATGGTCTTTATTTCGTGATGACGGAGTTCACCTTTCAGACCTTGGCAATGATATTTGGCCGGCCGACATCATCAGAAGCCTTAGGGATTAGTTGCAGATGTGAGGGTATTGGCGACAAGCCTCTTTTGGCTCGGGTGACACATTGGAATATGGTTGTGTGTTGGAGGGCAGGGTGTGGCCATCGCCTACCCCTCCATTTTATGGGTATTCTGGTAAAGGAATTTGGTGGTTGTGGATCCTGTCCGATGCCCTTGCTGGTGGCTAGGGCCATGGCACGACCCCCGGTGACATCAGGGGGAGCTTTCAGTTGTATTTGCATCAACAGGCTCCTCCCACTGGTGGTTAACCCTTGATAGACTCACCCCTCCCTGAGGGGGTAGAGTCACGCTCTGTTGTTTTATCCAATGCCTAAGCCAATACCTTTCACATGTTGTAATCAATAAAGTTGTGGCCTTTTATAGCCCATTGACCTAATATACCGTGTCCATGTGTCTTTTTTATCCTCAAGCGGGTGGCAGGTCCTCGAATCACAAGCTGCTTTTGTACACCTTGCAGTAATGAATAAACTGTAGTCCATGAATAAACCTGTTCATGTGGGCAGTGCTTTTTTTCCTGGGGGTATGCAAGGGTACGCATACCCCTAAACATTTTGTGAATCTAAGTTTGGCCTCATTGAGGGGCAGTAATTCAATATGAGTAAGAAAATGAGAGTACCCTAAACACTTTTAAAGAAAAAAAGCACTGCATGTGGGTATTCCGTGATTCGTGGGTCAAGTTTGTGGTCCTACCAAAATGTAATCATGGCGGGAGGGTGGGGCAGTTATCTGTAGTCCATAGACTAGAATGGCAAGAGAGAATACAGAAATCCCTGCACTGGAATATGAATACAATTTAGGATGAACTGTCTGTGTTAGATTAAAGCATGTGGACTGTATGAAGGTGTATCTGCATGATTGCTTACAATGTGACAGCTGCTGTCTTCCAGCCATTGGGTATATAGATAGAGACAACGTACTGATCAGCCTCCTTCAACTTGATGCCATTCAGATGTTCTAGACTGCAGCTCTCACCGTGGTGGCTGCAGCTGATGGGAGTTGTTGACCTAAATATTTGGAGGGCACCAGGTTACGGAAGCCTGATCTAGATTGGGAGTTCAGAAACTGCAATTCTCTGCATCATCAGCATCAGCATCATCATCATCACCACTATTAGTAGCCCTGTAATGAGTCAGCCTCAACTTTTAGTGTTCTCTCTGCCTCAGGATATATTTTTCTTTCTTTCACTAACTGAATTTTATACTGCTGTTCCTGAATTTTATGTTGTTTTTCCTGTTGAAAGGTGTTCGTTTTGTATGCACCAAAAAAAGGCAACAAAAGTTCTCTGCAAAAGTTCCTTTTCTTATAGCATCACAGACATAATTATGTACACAGATGTCTTGGCATGGCAAGCACAGGAATTTAACCAGAGCAAAATACAGGCGTCTGTCAAACGTGATGTTGCTCTGACTTCCTGAAGGAAAATAGCTACAGGAAGCAAGTCTGCTAAAATGCAAAATTTTCCTTCCAAAGTTTTAGTATCAATGGGCATAACTTTTAGGCTGCATCCTTCTACTCTAGAGATAGGGCGCTAGATCGGTAGGTCACTTGAACAGAAGTTTGGAGCCCTGTCCACTTGCTGACATCTTGATACAGTGGTACCTCGGGTTACATATGCTTCAGGTTACAGACTCTGCTAACCCAGAAATAGTACCTCGGGTTAAGAACTTTGCTTCAGGGTGAGAACAGAAATCATGGTCCAGTAGCACGGCAGCAGCGGGAGGCCCCATTAGCTAAAGTGGTGCTTCAGGTTTAGAACAGTTTCAGGTTAAGAACGGACCTCCGGAACAAATTAAGTACCTGAGGTACCACTGTATCTCTATAGCATCTGTTGACCAGTTTTTCCTGTCGAAAGCAGGACTTGAATAGTCATTGATTTCAAGCTCCAGTTTCTGCAGGGGTCGACTTCCATACCAATCTGGTGCAGCCAATCCAGCAGGCTTGAAGTCACCACCCCGCAGAGGCAGGGTTGGTATCTACAGGGCTTGAAGTCATCACCTATCAACTGTTCAGCTATGTCTTCAAGACTGGCTTGGGGCAGGGGTCAGCTGTGCTATGGAGTTCTCCATGGAGAACTCTAAAGCATAGACCAGACAATTCCCATCATCCCTGACCATTGGTCCTGTTAGCTAGGGATCATGGGAGTTGCAGTCCCAAAACATCTGGAGGGCTGAGGTCGCCTATGCCTGGCATAGACAATCCCAAAGGATCATCACCAACAGTAACAGCAAGCCTCCTTTACCATTAAAGACTTAGGGGAGCACTTTAAGGCTCCCAGTTGTGCAATAGCAGCCACATCTCTACCTGCTGATGTAACATCAGGTGTGAGGCAAGTGGGTGTGGTTTTGGCAAAATGGACTTACAGACCCAGTTGGGACCTGCTGTGGGCCTAATTAAACTTGCAGGTGGAAGATTTCCAAGCCCTCCTACCGGGGAGTAAGGTCAGTTGCATTCAGTGAGATTTATGTTTTCAGTAGACACATATAAGATTTCAGGATTCTATTCCAATGTGTCCCTTTTTGACTCCTCCCACCTTTCAAGTGAAGATGGAGAGTCAGGCAGCATCTAGATCTTGTATCACTACAACTCACATAAACTCTTACCATTGGCCATGCTAGCTGGGACTGATGGTACTTGAAGTCCAAAAGTATCTAGAGTATTATATGTTTCCCATCCCTGCTGTAGAATCTACAGGTAAAGTCATTATCTTAATACAACCACTAAAAAGTGCAAGGGGGTGGTTTTAGGGTTGGGGGTGGAGGAACATTTGGAAAAGTCCATGCGTAATGTAAGATAAGCAGAAAGTTCTTTTCTCTGTGTCTTCCTCTCACATGCAGTATTCTGAATAATGAGATCCACCAGTGGACTTCTTTAGCATATCTGTATACTGACATGCAAAAATTCGCACCTAGTGTTTGATTTCTTAGTTGTCACAATGCAATGCAAAACAATATTCTATTGTTTCCATTGTCTTAGTATTTGAGATTTTGTAGTGTTAGCTTCTGAGCTGATATGGCAATGAATGTTTCATCTCCATTGAAGTGGCCTTGAAACATGTTAACAACAACCTACTTTGCCTGAAAAACTTGGTATTGTCCTTCGACTCAAAAGCTTAAAAGCAGTATCACAAATTCAACATTTTTTTTTAGTATTAAGCCTACAGTGCTTATTTGAACTTTAATAATTCCATTTCTTTCAGAAACACTCCACAGAGGCAGAGCGCTACATATGGTTCTGATGTAGCATCTCTGCAAAAAGGTCAGATTCATTTTATAGGGAGAGAAAGAGTGAAATTTGCTTTTCCATATCTTTTTTTCTTTCACATCAGTGCTTACCGGCCTGGATTGCAAGGCATTTTAAAAGCTTGCTAAATCTGTCCACACACTTACACACACCCTTTCCAATGACAATTTCATTTCTAGGCAATTATAGGCCTGAACATGCTTCCTTTTTGTAGATCATCATGAAAAAGCCAATGCATTATAAGGTTTGGGGGGGGGGCACATTTGTGTTCCCCTTCTAGGATAGCTGCCTATCAAGGATGCAACTAGAACTTCTGATTTTGTTTACTTTCACTATAGAATCATTAGCTATAATTTTAATAAAATCTATATTGGTGCGGTGGGTTGATGACTCTTAGGAATAGATTTTGAGCTTACAGGATGAAGAGGGTTTTTAAAAAGTTAATTAACAGGTATTCTATAAGATCCCTGGGCTTTTAACTCATGCATATAGTGTTAAAGGTAAAAAGAAGTGCTCTGAGTCTTTCTTTGTCCTATTAGTTTTTCATTAGTTTCACATTTCAGAAATCCTTTTGTGTCTTGAACATCAGAAGGCCTAAAGCATATGGCAACCATGACTCCTGGAAATGAAGTGTGGAGTTCTCCAGATGAAGCATATGCATTACAAATGGTATAGAATATCTCTCTTTCATGTTTTATGGAATAATTTTCCCCTTTGAGTTAGAAGGAGAAGGGGGGAAATTGGTTCGTTTATAGTATTAGAATGTAGGCACGAACCAAGCTGCCTGCACTACCTCATTTCCCCCATCCCCTTCTCAAAAACAACCAATGTTCCCCGCCCCCATCTCCAGCAGCCCAAACATCTCTCCCTCTCCCATTTCATAAGGGGCAAAGCCATTTGTTCATTTATCTTTTACCAACCCTTCTCTGTCTTTCAGCAGCTAGATAGCACAAAAAATCCAACAACAGAACAACACTATTAATATATAAAGTTTGCCCAAGCAGGCGCATTGTGTGACCCATGAGAGCAGTAAAATAACCAGACCGTGCAATGGTGGTGGGATGAAATCAGGCCAATTCTTTATTGACAGCAGCAGGCAGGGCAAGGGTTGGCATGGGATGGGGTCCCTGGGTCAGTTCATCATCCCACCAGCCCCATGTTTGATGGATTTGATCCACTGGGTTTGGATCGCTCCAAACCTGTATGACAGGAGTTGGCCAGTGTTGAACCTTGCTGAGGTGCAAACCAAGCAAGCAAGATCTCACTGGGGAACCAGGGTGCAGATTCCAACCAGGCAAATACCAAACCCACACTTGGGTTTGTCGTGGTCAGTCCTCCCCTCAGGCCCCTTATTGGGGGCCTGCCTATACTATGTTGATCCTGACCAATGCCATTTGTGCCCTCATACAAACACTGTTTTTCTGCCTAAAAGGAAAGTCAGTGAGGGAAGTTGGTGGGGGGGGACAACCCAATCAGGTTGAGAGAGAGAAAATCCTTTCTGGCCCTGTTAACCACCAACCCAAAATTACTCAGTGAAGGCTCTAACCCAAGGGTGGATGGGCGAGCAGGAAGCTCTCAAAGCAAAATGGCTGTGAGCTCCAGGGGAAGCAGCCTAATATAGGCTTTCCCCTCCTTTCTGCAGCAAGGGCTCATGGGACAGCTTTTTTCCCATGAGCCCATCACACATGGAGGATACTGGGCAAAACCTTGTAATTCATGGGCCACAGCGCTACTGGGCAAAGATGTCTCGTGCTTATTGGGCCTGGAATGGGACATATAGAACTCCCACCCATCCATGCAAAAAGGATAACTACAGTATTGGTTAGAGCCAGTATGAAACACATTAGTAAACTGCAGACTAAAACATAGCAAGGTCTGCTTTACAGGCACAAAGCAGACTGAATTTACCTTGTCAAAGAAAGTTTCCAGAAGTGTACCCAAAAGACCATGTTTCAAGTAGGGATGTAATAAGGGATCATTTTCTGTTCTTCCCTGTATTCTTCACAAGCAGCACTGTTTCCGTTCTGCTGCAGCTTGTGTTCCACCAAAAACTACATTATTTGTCTCACTGTCTGCTGTGGCAAAAGTATGTAATTTACATAATTAAGTCCCATTTCATGTGTGGGACTTGCTGCCTGTGCTGCTCCGAGTTAATTAATTTCTGTGCAACAGCACAGTATCTCTCTTTCATGTTTTATGGAATAATTTTCCCCTTTGTGTTAGAAGGAGAAAGGGGGAACTTGGTACGTTTATAATATTAGAATGTAGGCACGAACCAAGCTGCCTGCACTACCTCAATTCCCCCATTCCCTTCTCAAAAACAACCAATGTTCCCCACCCCCTGCCCCCGTCTCCAGCAGCCCAACCATCTTTCCCTCTCCCATTTTATAAGGGGCAAAGCCATTTGTTAATTTATCTTTTACCTACCCATTCACTAGTATCTCTGTTCAACTGACTCTTCCATCCTAATCCTCCTCCTTTTTTATTTTCAGGGACTTGGGCAAATAGCCAAACCTGATTGGTTATGCCATATTGTGACATCATCCTGTTTGCTTCAGGAGCCTTGTTTGACACGAATCAGGAGCACGAATCAGGAAGAAGCTGAAGCGAAGGCCCAAGACAGGTGTTGATCATGATGTGAGCTGCGCACAGGTGGTCTGAAGCGAGTGAGCGAGCTACCACCATTCCTGTGGAGCCTCCTTTTATTGAGACAAACATGCAAGCTAGGCAAATACTTTTTTGGGCTGTGACCTTTACACATCTTCCATCCCGAAATTGTGGGGTGGTACAAAGTTATTTTGGCACCTGTTCCACAGCGTCATTTTCCCCTTGCACAGTGTATGACGTAGGAGACAAAAGGTCTCAGGGAAAAACTTACAGACAGGACACTGCTGACTCTGAGACTGCAGAAGGTCAGCCATAGGGGACGATGTTCTAGACAGCCATGACTTGTCTGAGGGGGAGTTTTCCTTGCACCCCAGGGTCACGCGTGCAGGCAGATTGTGGCTGCCTGCTGGTGGGGAAGTGTGCTCCCTCCAGACCCCACTCCGCGATATCCCTACAAGAAGCAATTACTAGAGGAAATAAAAAATGTCACTTTTTTGGATTATCTTCCAAATTATTGTGCATTCCCCCCCCCTTTTTTGGGGGTGTGTGTATGTATGGTGTATAACTTACAAAGGAGAATATATATATAAATATATAAATATATATATATATATATATATATATATATATATATATATATATATATATATATAAACTTCCATGTACTTTCGTCTCCCACCTTTTCCTCTCAGAAGCACAAGATTTATCAAGGCCTCATTGAGCTGCCAGACATGAGAGTGATGGGCTACTAATTGTAATGGTCTGAATTATCACAGTCTGGGTGTGTTCCCAAATCCTTCCTTTCCTTAGTCTGCATTGGTCCTGGCTCATAATTATCTCATAATTTGAAAGAGTCATCAAAGTCATTCTGCCACTTTGTGGTCTATGTTTGCCCCCAATTCCAATTTATGCATTTTCAAACCTATAGTAGGAATATGGAAATGCAAATCTTTAATTCCATAGGAACTCTCAAATCACACAATGTAGAAACACTGTTGTCATAAAAAGCTCAATATATTAATATTAATTTTCTGTTAGCTTTATTACATGCATATCCATCATTTTCTCTCATTATTAACCTTTTAAAAGTATGAAAAAGCAACCCTGTTTAGTCAGGCATTTGGTCTGCCCTCAGCAATCCCTGGGACGCAGGTGGCGCTGTGGCTTAAAGCCTCAGCGCCTAGGGCTTGCCGATCGAAAGGTCGGCGGTTCGAATCCCTGCGGCGGGGTGCGCTCCCGCTGCTCGGTCCCAGCGCCTGCCAACCTAGCAGTTCGAAAGCACCTCCGGGTGCAAGTAGATAAATAGGGACCGCTTACCAGCGGGAAGGTAAACGGCGTTTCCGTGTGCGGCTCTGGCTCTGGCTCTGGCTCTGGCCAGAGCAGTGATGTCACGCTGGCCACGTGACCCAGAAGTGTCTCTGGACAGCGCTGGCCCCTGGCCTCTTAAGGCCAGATGGGCGCACAACCCCAGAGTCTGTCAAGACTGGCCCGTACGGGCAGGGGTACCTTTACCTTTACCTTTACAGCAATTCCTGAAATTATTAGCAGTGATAATAGGTGATTTATTTATTTTTAGAATTTTAAACTGTTGGCCTTCAACTGTTTTTAGAACACTGTTTTAAAATAGTTTGTAAAAAAAAAATAACTATTATTTTATTGATGTGTTCACCATTCCTGACTTCTCCAAGAGGAAGGGCAGGGGATACATTTAATTAATTAAAAATGTCTTTCTCCCAAATATCAATTTTCAAATGCCTCGTATGTTCCTTTGTCATTTCTTTTAAATATTTGCTGGCTGCTGACTCTCATGGTTCTTGGGTTATTTATCTTATCCTCACTTGTGGATTCCAGTTTCCATTTATTTCTGTGTTCCATGAATCACCTGGTGACAGGAGCAAATACACCTTTCCCCAGGTGATCTGCATGTAAAAGTGAACATGGTCTTCTCACTTTTAGGGTAATAACTGTAATGAAGTGCATTTACCAGTGGCCAAGCAAGTCATCTGGAAATGAAAGAATGTCATACAAAGGACAGCTGTTAACCAAATGGAAAACATTACATCATAGAGTTCTTCCGAGCTCCTACGCATTTTGAGTTACAATGAAGTTCACTAGCTGAAAGTAACACAACACTTGGAGTTGAGCTTGTCATGTTACCTATGGTTGTGGTTTGAGGACCCGACCCCCACAATGTGAAATGAATACACAAGGACACGTGATATAACGTTAATGGGCAAGAATAAGGCCACAACTTTATTGATTACAGCAGTGATAAGGTATTGGCTTAGGCATTGGATGACTAAAACAAGTGGGTTCATTCACCAGCAGGTGGAGCCTGTTGATGCTAATCCAACTATAGGCTCTCCCCTGATGTCACCGAGGGTCGTGCCATGGCCTCCCGCCAAGCAGGCATCGGACAGAGTACACGACCGCCGGATTCCTTTAACGGAATACCCAAAAATTGAAGGCATAGGCGATGGCCACACCTAGCACTTCGACACACCACAACACATTATTCCAATGCCTAACCTACCCACCAATACCACGAAAGTTGTGACGATTGCTACGAGGTAGGCGAAAAAACCAAAAAGCCTAATGCCAAATGGAAAAATTCCTACCAGGCCCCCTGGACAACCAGGGCGACCAACCTAAGGTCCATAGCAAGGCCAAAGAACTAAGACCCTGAACTTAAAGGGAGTGGCGGGTGGGTGACTCGCGACGAGATAATGGAGCGAAGAATGAGGCCGAGGAGGGGCTGGCGCCGCAGCACATAGGCTGCTGAACACGCCCCCTCGGTGGCACCTGGTTGAGTGCCTGCCAGGGGACGTGGACGCCAGCCAGGTGAGTGGGGGAGGCAGGGGGCTACCGCCCCTGCTATGGGCGGAGCTCGGGCTCCCGCCCACAACCACTCCCCTCTCTTCCAGGGAGGAGAGTCTTTAAGACAAGAACAGTGTCATCTTATACAGTAGACATTGCTGTTGGATGTCATGAATTAGATGGATGCAGAGGAATAGTGGGAGGAACCAGCTGGGAAACATCCAAGGAAAGGAGGCTCAAAGCCCAGGGATTGGTGGTGGGATGATGATGAGTGGTCAGAGGGAGAAGGAGGAGAAGACTGGAGAGACATGGCTGAATCAAACATCTGACTCGAGATGATAGAATGCCATTACAGAGGGAGCCAGAGTCTAACTCTGGAGACGAGGGAATGCTGTCACAGACAGAGCAGAAGTGGGTTAGTTTGGCCCCCCTTCATCAAGATTTCCCAGACTCAGATAGACCAGCAGACTCGGAAAGCTCGCAGATGGTGGGGGGAATAGATGGCAGCGTTTAGAGGGCTCTTCATTTTAGAGTAGGGGGGGGGAGTCTACCCATCTTCTCCCTGAACCAGAAAAGCTGAAAGGGTTAAACTGCAATGGAAGTACAAGAGGCTGCAGAAGGGGGCAGAGACTCAGAGTGACCAACTCATAGCTAAGAGCGGCAGGCTCAGAGTGGGTGTTAATTGTAAATAAACGTACCATAAAACTGCAAGAGACTCGTTAATTCCTATTGGAGCATGCTTGGCTGCTGAGATCATTACAGATGATTACAGAGGTGGTGCTGGAAGCTGAAGAGGTAACAGGACTTAGTGAACTGGGAGAGCCAGTGGCAGAAATAAGTTAAGAATCAGGAGAGTGATATGTGGAAAGCCATGAGGCAGAGATGAGTCAGGCTGCTGAAGAGGTACAGGGTGTCTCCTGCTGCTGCTGTTGTGACAAGCTCCCCTTCCCCCTGGTCTGTCATAGTCCTGTGCTGCCAGTCATGGCAGAGCTCAGTGGAGGGAGAAGCCAGCGAACCAGCCAAATCTCAAGGGGGTACTTGCCTGGAGACAGAGTCCGTATGCAAGGTTCAGTCCAGTCCTAATGTCAGGAGTATCTCAGTTCATGTAGTCAGACAATCTGGGGGTCAAGAAAGCTGAAGGTCCAAGTTCACAAGAAGCAGCAAGCTCTGGCCAGGAATGGCAAATGTTGCTTCCAGCAACTGACTAAGGTTGGAAACCCCGCTTAAGAAAGCTGGAGCCAGTTGGTTCTCATCTGCTCCTTCAGGCTGCTGCTCAGCAGGTGAAGCCGACTCCTGGCCTAGATATGGTCTCCCAGAACCAGAAGAGGTATGAAAAGGGAGGAGGAGAAATAGCTGTACCAGCAGAGTCTCCGATTGCTTGGGAAGGACCCAGGAGAGTACTGGCGGAGGAAGGGGTGTGTGGTGGGTGCGGTCCGCCCCGGGTGTCATCCCTGAGGGGGATGACATTGCTGCGCTGCGCCCCTGGGACGCTCACAGCTCGCAGCACCCCTCTGGGATGCTCGACACTCGCGGCATCCCCCTGGGACACCCAGTGCTCTTCATAGAGGCAAGATCTACCATGAAAAGTTGCTGTGCTCATTATGCATCTATTTATTCTAATAGAGTTAAGTTCACTTACTCTATGTAGTTTAATGCTGCCCCACTCTAGACACCCACTCCTGACATTGGACTACAAGTCCCATCAGTCTCCAAAACTATGGCCAATGGTTAGGAGTTAGGGGAGTTGTAGTCCAATAGCTAAGAGCTGGACCATAAGGAAGGCTGATCGCCAAAGAATTGATGCTTTTGAATTATGGTGCTGGAGGAGACTCTTGAGAGTCCCATGGACTGCAAGAAGATCAAACCTCTCCATTCTTAAGGAAATCAGCCCTGAGTGCTCACTGGAAGGACAGATCCTGAAGCTGAGGCTCCAATACTTTGGCCACCTCATGAGAAGAGAAGACTCCCTGGAAAAGACCCTGATGTTGGGAAAGATGGAGGGCACAAGGAGAAGGGGACGACAGAGGACGAGATGGTTGGATAATGTTCTCGAAGCTACCAGCATGAGTTTGACTAAACTGCAGGAGGCAGTGGAAGACAGAAGTGCCTGGCGTGCTCTGGTCCATGGGGTCATGAAGAGTCGGACACGACTAAACAACTAAACAACAAGTCCAACAGCATCTTAAGGTCACCACATGGGACACCCCTGCTATACATGTAGGAAGTAAGCCCCATTTATCTCAGTGGGATGTACTCCCAGGTAACTTTGCATAGGATTGCAGTCTTAGAAGCTATTTGGGAACTGATCGCATAGAAATGACTTAGTGGAACTTAAATGCAATTCGAGAAAGGACAATAATATTTTAATAGGTTTGTTTAATTGCCTCTTTCCCCCTTCTAATGGAGATGCTCAAAGCAGCTCACAAAGCTCACAAACCAAAACAAACCATAATCCAGCCATTAGTAAAGCTTAAATGACATTAAAAAAACCAAGAGAACCAGAGCAAATACATAAAAGTATTAAGGAACGTTGTAACAGTTAACCTTTATTGTAAAAAAAAAAATATATTGAGTATAACCAAATGTTAGAGAAAGCAGACTAAAAACAAGCCTTCTTAATTAGCAAAAAAGAAAAAAAAAGAGCATGTAAAATATGCAGGGCAATAAACATTGCATAGTTAAATATGAAAATCAAACTGCTAACTCCTCTCCCTGAGCGAATCCTCCCACCTATTAAGTTGAGCTCTCTGTGTGGGAAATAGAAGGGGAGAAGCTTCCTTCCATCTGTTAAACTAATGGCTATATAATGTTTGCTTCATAGAAGACGAGCTTAGATTAGCTAACTTTTGACAAGGAAGCTGGAACACAAGTGAGTTTGAAAGGACTGAATGCCTTTTATAACAAAGGATTAAGGCATGTAAATCGGACATTAATGACCGCATTTCCTATTCTGATATTAAGTTTTCTATTCTATTCTTTTTCTGGCATTCTTCATTGACATAATAGTCAGATTATGCTTCATAAAATACCCAGTCTAGCATTTTGCATAACACTGAAAAGGTGGTTTTCAAACTTTGTGCTTTCCAGAAACTCTTTCCAAGTAAATTTGTCTGCTAAGAATGTCTGCATGTTGCAGGGGATTCTGGGAGTGTTTTAAGGTACACTTTTCATTAATAAGAGATGCCAATTATACGTCTTGGGCTTCATCTTTACCTCACAAGAACTAAGCGTCAGTTATAGAACATGTTCAGTCCTTCCTTACTGATCTTTTCATTGAGGAACCCCTAAGAACCTTCCAGTGAACCTCAGGGATCCACACTCTCTGTGTTTGTTTGTTTGTTTGTGCATTTATGTACATAGATACATAGATTCAAAGATATGCTTCATTTACAACCCAACTGCTATTTAAACAAAAACAAAAAAAAAAAAACCCATTTGGGTGCACAGCACTGTGGTCCCAGTGTTTTAGAACTCCCTTTCAAGTAAGTCTACATTGCCCCACAATACTCCCTTTTCAGTCATACAATGGTACCTCAGGTTACATACGCTTCAGGCTACAGACTCCGCTAACCCAGAAATAGTACCTCGGGTTAAGAACTTTGCTTCAGGATGAGAACAGAAATTGTGCTCCGGCGGCGCGGCAGGAGTGGGAGGCCCCATTAGCTAAAGTGGTGCTTCAGGTTAATAACAGTTTCAGGGTTGCGGCGCTCATCTCGCTTTATTGGCCAAGGGAGCCAGCGTTCAGCTTCCGGGTCATGTGGCTAGCATGCCTAAGCCACTTCTGGCGAACCAGAGCAGCACACGGAAACACCGTTTACTTTCCTGCCAGAGCGGTACCTATTTATCTACTTGCACTTTGACATGCTTTCGAACTGCTAGGTTGGCAGGAGCAGGGACCGAGCAACGGGAGCTCACTCCGATGCAGGGATTCGAACCGCCGACCTTCTGATCGGCAAGTCCTACACTCTGTGGTTTAACCCATGGGTCCCCCGCAAAAGCCCCACTGCCCCCTCTGCAGAAGCATACACTCTCCCTTAGTGACTTTCCTTCCCGCTGGGCACCTCAATACAGGCCCTGCCCCCACTCATCCAGTCCCCCTCCCTCCCTTGGGGCTCACCACTCCACCAACCCAACCCAACCCACCCCACCCCACTGACGGTCCCTGCCCATCACCACCACTTCACCTTTCTGCCCCAACAATCACTCACCGGCTCCCACCCCACCCACAACACATGCACATGAGTGCCGCATCGGCTCCTACCCCCCCATAGTTTGTTTTGTTTCCAGCAGAAGTTCCGAGTGGGGGGAACCAGGATGTACTTCCAGAAGCTGGCTCCGCTCAGGCTGCATGATGCAGAGAAGGAGGAAGAAGAGGGGGCATGCGAGTGCCAGGTGAGAGCATGGCACCCAAAAAATGCGTATCTTTCGGTCCTGTGTTCTGGTAGTAGCCAACTAACTTGTGCCAGAGCACTGAAGCCGAAACAGGACACCCGGGGATCCAATCAGAAGCCAGGACGGCTTCCTTAAATCTGGGATGTCCCAGTCAAATCAGGACTATTGTACATATAAGTACAAAATGTTGCCTTCTTGTGTGCTTTGAATTTAGTTTCCTTGCTATTCCATGCATGTACATGTTACAGCAGGCGTGGGAATAGGTGGTGCTCCCATTGTTGCTGGACTAAAATTCCCACCATCCTTGGTCACTGAACATGTTGACTGGGGCTGATGGGAACTGAAGTCCAATAGCTGGATGGCCACAGGCTCCACATCCTCAGTATAGGACTGATTTATAGTGGTGCTATCCTTCTGGTTGCTCTCCTGAGCTTTAGCAAGCAAACTCTTCCCCTACCAATCAAGTCACATATTTGTTCAGGGGTAATCTGTTGGTGGCTGCATGCTGGTGGGTAGTCAGAGCTAAAGGCAAACATGCTCTTGAAGAACCAATCCAACTGCTTCCATTTTCACCAAGCCTGTCTCAAGTTAGAATTCTTAAACAGAGACAGATCTGCTCAGAAGTAAAACCCCAGTAGCCTTGATGCTGTTACTCTTAATACAACTGAACAACATAGCAAATTAAATTTATTCCTTTCTGATTCTGGTGCACTACACACACACACACACACACACACACACACACACACGGTGGAATCCTATCAATTTGTTCTAATATGTCTGGAGGGAAAACTTATTTTCCCCAATCTATACAACAAAGGAAGATTTTTTTTTAAAAAAAAAAATGTTTCACTATTAGCAAATAAAACATTGCCCCTTCCAATTCTGAAAGCTACATAGGAAGAGGGAAACATAGCTTAAAGAGTAAGGAAAAGCAGGGAGGAAATGATCAGGAAGTAAAGACAGGGGTAAAGATGTCATAAACCAAGCTATGTTTTTATTTTGCTTTTAAAATGCTAACGCTTAACCAAGTTTCTTTGAAAGTGGAGCATTGTTTCCAGTAGAATATGTAATATGGGTCAGAGTTGGGGGAAATTCATGCAGAAAGTAATGGCTTGTTGTTTTTAATTATAAGCAACAAGAAGAAGTGAAGGAAGGAAGGAAAAAAATTACTGCATTCCTTGTATATACAATTGAAATGTAGGAAGAATCACTTAACGGCAAAATTAGATAATGATGCACAGATTGGTAAAGAATCCTCCATTGTTTGTTAATATCCTGAAACATCAAAAGAACGATATATAAAGGGTTCCATGTGTTATCTAATGCGTAGTCTCAAAGAATAAAAGTTCTGATTACTGAAATCTCTGAGAATATTGTATAGGGTTGAGTGTGTGTTGGGGAATCAAAGACTGAAGAGAATACAGTGGTACCTTGTTATGAGTCCGGGATCCATTCTGGAGCCCTGGATGCTCGACAAAAGGGATGCTTGACAAAGCACCACTCTGTGCACATGCTCGGAGCGGTGTGCGCATATGCGCATGCGCTAGCAGCAATCCCAGAAGTAACCCGTTCTGGTACTTCTGGATTAGCCACGGACGTTCGCCAAAATGAACGGTCGACGGGGCGGATGTCCACAGAGGTATTACTGTACAGTGTTACTTTGGTTTATGAACAGCTTAGTTTATGAACAACTTGGATTAGGAACACTGCAAACCCGGAAGTAGGTGTTTTGGTTTGTGAACTTTGCCTTGGAATAAGAACATGTTTTGCTTCCTGTTGAGTGTGTTCCATTTGTAAATTGAGTCCCCTGCTGCTATGGGAATTTTTCCTTAGTTTAAGAACACTTTGGTTTAAGAACGGACTTCCGGAACGGATAAAATTCATGAACCAAGGTACCACTGTACTAACAAAAGGAAGCTGTTGGATGGCTTGCTTATACCCTCTTCTTGTGTGTGTTCCGTTGCACCAGAAGTGGTTTAGTCATGCTGACCACACGACCTGGAAAGCTGTCTGTGGACAAACACGTTGGCTCCCTCGGCCTGAAGCGAGATGAACACCACAACCCCATAGTTGCCTTTGACTGGACTTAACCGTCAAGGGATCCTTTACCTTTTTTAACCTTTTATAAATTCAATAAATAATAATAATAATTTAGGGAACTAAAGGAAGCTCTCAAATGCTAGGATCTCACAGCTTCAGTTTCGTGGTTCCCTCCATGGGTGCCTATTAAGCAATATTGAGTTTAGAAGGTGTCAGGGAAGGGGGGTGGACTTGTGTCCTTGTCTAGATGTGTTCTCAAATATACACCCATTGGCACTTGGCTAGCTCAACACCTGTTTAGCATTGCTATAGATATCACGGTATGACTCCATTCAGATTAAACAAGTATTGTGGCTTTATTTCACTGTAATCATTGGTGATAAGGGAGTAAGTCCTGCTATTACTGGGACAAATTTATTTTTGAGTTTAAAAAGGTTACCAGTATTTAAAATGTGACTGCAGTTTTTATGCCCATTAGGCTGCAGCCTTGTCCCTGTTCCTCTATGCTTTCCCCTTTGCCTTTGGCATTGGCTTATATATATATATATATATAAAATATTATGTTTATTATTGCTTATACAACTTTATTAACATGAAAGGCATTTTACAGTGAGACAACAAAGGCATGCTGAAGCAAGTTTTTGTTTTAAAGCGTCAACCGCCTATCAACCTTAAACTGCAGGCATTGTGTTTGAATGTTTATCTTTTTTTTTCAAATTTGAATTAGTACTGTACTGAAAAATTCTGCATTTCCCCCTTATGGTTCTCCACCAATTCATGACAAATGAAATTGAACTTGAAAATTAGCAATTATCAAGTTTGAAGCATCTGAGAGACTTTGTGGGTGCCTTTCATTCTACGAATTGTTCTGCAGCTGATAAGGATGGGAGGTGAATCAAACTCAGTTCACACTTAGAAGTGAATCTACACAATTCACACAATTTCTGAAGCAACCTGCAAACAAGAACACAGCCATCTTTTAAGATTTAAAATTTTGCACTGCTCTGAGCTTTGCAGTGAAGTTTTGTGTACAAAGAATGCATATACTGGAATAAAATGTGCATAGGAATACAAATATTATTGAAAAGGTGTCTTATATTAGGGAAAATTGGATTGCAAAAATGTTTATATTAGATTGAATTGCACACAACAATCTGCACTACAATGCTGGTGAATTTTCATAAACTGATGTGAGATTTTGAAGAACTGAACTTAAGAAGGACTAGATTTTGAAAGATGAGAAACTGGAGGAAACAAAATTGACAGATTTGCCCTTTCCTAGATCCCAGATGCTCAAACCTGCTGGAATATTCCACCATATCCTTGGCAGGAGTTTTTTGCAAGCACAAGGAGCCAGGGAGGTTATTTACCATGCTACTGGCATGTGTTCGTTTTTTTTAAAAAAGGTGATGTCTTTTTAACCAGTGCAGGGAGCTTTTTGTTAAAGGTATAAGGAAGAACTTCACTTGAAAACAAAATCAGTGAGTTCATGGGTCTCAAGCACTTAGTAGCCGGTCTCCTCAGCTTCCAACACCAGCTAAAGTTATTATTTGTTATTGTTTATCTCATTTCCATACCACTTTATATTTTTAAGAAAAACGGTTTGCAACACCTTAAAACATCAAGTAAAACAAACCAGAATTAAACATTACCTACGAAAGTTGAGAAGGGACGCGAGTGGCACTGTGGGTTAAACCACAGAGCCCAGGACTTGCCGACCAGAAGGTCGGCAGTTTGAATCCCCAGGACGGGGTGAGTTCCAGTTGCTCGGTCCCTGTTCCTGCCAACCTAGCAGTTCGAAAGCACATCAACGTGCAAGTAGATAAATAGGTACCACTCCGGTGGGAAGGTAAACGGTGTTTCCATGAGCTGCTCTGGTTCGCCAGAAGTGGCTCAGTCATGCTGGCCACATGACCCGGAAGCTGTACGCCAGCTCCCTTGGCTAATAAAGCGAGATGAGCGCCACAACCCCAGAGTCGGCCACGACTGGACCTAATTAATGGTCAGGGGTCCCTTTACCTTTACCTATGAAAGTTGAATATAAAGCATACGTTCAAAGCAGCACAATTCGACACTGACTAGAATTAAAACAATATTGATGCAGAAAAGATCTATTAAAACATACAGGGAGGAAGATGTCATTAGGTATCCCCTCCACAGGAGTTTTTCAGAGCAGGAAGTGTGGACAGACTGAGAAGTTGCTGAGCAATTAAAATAATATTCACTGAATAGGTGAGGGAAACATAGAACCTATGTCCACCTCATAGCAGAAGGTCAGTTCACACCTATCAGAATTCTAAAGAAATTCTAAAGCACCTTGAGAATGAGGAAGAATAACAGAATCCTCTTTCATGGAGGAGGAAACTTCACTGGCACAGTACTAATCTGAATAGCCAGACTATATTGGGTTTTTCTAACATCACAGCTTTTGAAAATCAGTTTTCATAGCATGAAAATATGTCCTGCCAAGTGCCAGAGTTGCAGTTTTCACAACAGTCTTCAACAGCATCTAAAAAGCTCAAACTAAGACTAGCATTGCTAAAAACGGAAAGAAGCAATAGGTGCTACAGATTTTTTTAAAAAAAACGAAGAAGAAAATCTAGTTGTTCTTGTTCTGATACAACACAGAAGGTATTTGGCTTAATAGAAAGTTCTAAAGGGCAGGGTTCTTCAAAGAAAGCACTACAAATACATTTTTGGAAGCCATTCAGTGTTTGACCTTCACAACGCAAACTCTATTGTTTCTTTTCCAAAGAAAATTTACCCTTCTTACTTGACACTCCTTCTTGCATTCAGTTCGAATCCACTTCAGACAACCAAAACCAGTTGTTCTGCATTATGTTCCTCCAGCGTGCAAACAGTTCCTTCATAGCATTGAGCAATTCATTTCTATTCTTGTTGGTTGCTATCATCCACCATTCCCTGAGCAATTGAAAATTATATCCTCTGAAATAATTTCTTTGCATACTAAGCAGCTAGGCTGCAGTGTGGGACAGTTCACTTCAGTCATGTAATATAGCATACCAAAAGTAACTGTGCTAGCTGCCAATATGTTACCAGGTTAGGTTTTAAAAAGGTAAAGGTAAAGGTAAAGGACCCCTGACAGTTAAGTCCGACTCTGGGGTTACGGCACTCATGACACTTTACTGGCCGAGGGAGCCGACATTTGTCCGCAGACAGTTTTTCCGGGTCATGTGGCCAGCATGACTAAGCCGCTTCTGGCGAACCAGAGCAGCACACAGAAACACTGTTTACCTTCCCACCGGAGCAGTACCTATTTATCTACTTGCACTTGACTTCCTTTCGAACTACCAGGTTGGCAGGAACAGGGACCGAGCAATAGGAGCTCACCCCGTTGCAGGGATTCGAACCACTGACCTACTGATCAGCAAGCCCTAGGCTCATTGGTTTAGACCACAGCGCCACCTGCATCCCGGTTTAGGCTTTGGTAATTATGTATAACCCCCTGAAAAACATGGGACTGAGTTGTCTTAGGGAAAACGTTCTGTGGTATACAAACACTTGGTCAACAAGATACTCCAAAATGACTCTCCTGGAGGTCTATCTTATGGCAAACAGGAAATTGTTGTTGTTATGCCAGCTTTCTGACTGGCTTATTTTCTCTCAGACTTGGGCATTTACATCAGTGTGTTGAGTTTGTCTGCACTTTGTTGCTGCTGAAGTTCTTGTATTTTTCATACTTCATTGTGAGCAGCTTTGAGAGATATTTGTGAATGGTGCTACAGAAATAAACAAGAAACAATATTAAAAAGTAGCACAATGTACTCCAATTGCAGTGTAATTGGAGTACATTGTGCTCCAGTTAGTGTAAAAAAAATTAGTGTAAAAATTCAGACCTAGGTACAGTTGTACCTTGGAAGTCAAACGGAATCCATTCCGGAAGTTTGTTCAACTTCCAAAACATTCGGAAACCAAAGTGCGGCTTCTGACTGGCTGCAGAAGCCCCACCAGACGTTTGGCTTCCAAAAATAGTTCACAAAGTGGAACAGTCACTTCTACGTTTGCAGCGTTCGGGAGCCAAAATGTTTGAGAACTAAGCTGTTTGAAAACCAAGGTATGACTGTATTATCCTTGGTAGTTTAACCCCACATCTTGGAAATTTCCACTGAAGGGTGGGCCTGCTACTTGTGGTACTTCAGTGACTGTTCCCCAGCATTTAACCTACACTTAAGAGAACTATGGACAGAAGCTGAATTATACAACCCACTCCCTATAAAATAACGCTGGCACTCCTTTGCTTTTCATTTGAAGCACTCACTATATACAAAAGAAAACTAGTCAAGTCAGTTATTGCCAGGTGAGGAATTCAAATGGTTTCCAAGGAAGTGTTTATCTAGCAAATTGTTCTTCAGTTTAGATTGCAAAACACAGATTCTGTATCATATTCATTGTGGTGCCACCTTCTAAAGAATGTTATTAGATAACCTTCTACTCTGAGCTTCTGGCTAATAGGGAACACATCCTCCCATTGCTTAAACAAATGCTTCTCATTAGTGATGGATCAGACTCTTCCTGGTCCATGTAAATTTAGCATGTGTTCAGTCTTTTCTGTGCAATTCTCACATTAATCTTGTTTTCTTTTTTAAAAAATCAGAAGAAAAATTAGTATAAAATATGCATTTAAATGTTTGTTTTATTTTAAAGGAATTTTCAAATGCAAATTGCTAAATGTATTTTAACCTAAAATACTCACTTTCATTGGATTTTTTACATTGATTTACATGAAGATTACCGTATTTTTCCGTGTATAAGACTAGATTTCCCCCCTAAAAAGTAATGTCAAAAATTAGGGGGTGTCTTATACATGGGGCCATCTCCCCCCATTTTCTTAAATCTGAGTCCCCAAAAATAGGGGACGTCTTATACATGGGGACATCTTATAGACGGAAAAATACAGTATATAACATATAATTTACATCAAAATTTATTTAATTATTTTGGCAACTTTCCATCCTTACATCTGCAATGGTCTAATTCTCCCTCCCTCCTGCTGCCTGTCTAACTTCTTATCTTTATCTATTCACCCAAGTCCTGTGTTACAATCTTTTCTACTTTCTTGCCATTGCTCATAAGTCAAAACTTGTTTGAAATTTTATTTGGCTGTATTGTGTTCTTATATAGATTGACAAGAGTCTCCATTCTTCCACATATATTTTCTCTTTCTGATTCCTTCTTTTAGCTGTGAGTTCCACCATTTCTGAGTACTCCAGTAGCTTGAGTACCCATTCCTCCTTTGTTGGGATTTCTGGTGTTTTCTATTTTTGTGCACAGAGTACTCTGGCTGCTGTGGTGGTGTACAAAAACAATTTTACCAACTTTTGGGGGACCTCAGTTCCAATATTCCTCAAAGAAATGCTTCTGGGCAGCCAGCATCAGCATTCAAGATTATTGGGACCATAGAAAAGGGGTATTTACTGAAAGCCACAATCCCCCTGACTGCTTCCAACTTTGACATCCCTAAGCATGCTCCCAGTAGCCTTCTAAAAACTATTATTATCACTATTATGATTACCTGCACTTCAACCTATGGTCCCACAATAGCTTATGGGGATTGCCAGGAAGGGTACATCTGGATATATGTTTTGTAAGATGCTTTGATTGCTTTCTTTCTGAAAAAAAAAAATCCACTCCTAAGTATTATTGCTAATAATAATGTATGATGCTGCATGCAATTTATATTCAGAAGAAATTTGAATACAGATAAATAACAGACTTTTTCAATCAACATGGAAAAAAAAGCTTGTTTTTATTGGCTTTGCAATTTAAAGACATAAAAATATAACCCATCTGGCCATGTTTCATTCCATTACAGTGAGGGAAAACTCAGCCCTTAAGTAGATGATAGAAGATGTGATAGGAAACCACAAATGTTACCAAAATATCCTTTTTAATCATAAGGGGCTTAGAAGTAGTCCCAATTTGGAATATATGAACTTCCAGTTTGAGAGCCAGCTTCTTCTGGTAAAGGTTCAGTGCTGGCACATCTCCTTTGATCTACCATTTAAAATCATGTCTTAACTTCCAACAAATAAGAACCAGGTCCAAATGCTGAAATCAAGCATAAAATGAAGAAAACTCTATCCAACTCCACACATCTGATTTGTTTTGTGGGGAGGGGGCAGATATTTAACAACATATGCAACATTAAAACTACACCTGAGACTCCCCAACCTATCCTCAATCTTTGGAATGCACCCCAAGCTTGGGCTTTTGTGTGTAACCAGAGGAAATGTGGTTTCCAAGGTTGCCTCCCTACACATAACTCAGTTTCATTCACCGACTGAGTTGTTGAAAATTGAGTTGACCCAAAGAGTTAACAGTATGACTTGTGGGACATGACATTCTCTCTGTAGATTCCAACCAGAGATGCAGAACCTGTGACCTATCCTATATTATTGAACTCCAACTTCCATCAACCCCAGCCAGCACAGTTAACAGTCAGGGTGATGGGAGTTGTGACCTTTGGCGTGTCACAGGTTCCCCATCCTTGATGTAGACTCATAACATTAAGTAGGGTCAGCATCTGGTTTATTTGCTTAGATACTTTGATCAGTTGCCAGACAATAAAAACTGGTGACTTCATGGCCTGATTGTTGTACTTCTTATCTTTAGGGAGCATTGCTCCCTGTATGGTTGGGGTTCATTTTTGCTTTCTGTGAAAACCTGTCGTATTTTATATCAATAGCTTATAGAGAACAAAAGCAGAAGCTTGCATTGTGTCTGAAAGACAATGGAAAGTCAGTGAATATTCTGAAGCATATACTCTGGTGACGCATCAGTATCATTTTAAAAAAGCAGTAGGGATCAAGTAGCATTTTGTTGCATGTGAATATAGAGGAAACTAACAAGTTATTGGCTAATTTCACATAGCTCAAGCAAATGGGCTGTCTTCTGTGCCACAAAACATCCTCAAATCAGGGGGAAATGTCTTCCTGACCCCAAAGAGAGTAATCAGTCATGCAGCTTCATGTACTGGCAATTTTATTCAGGGGACCCCTCCTATAAGTAATTTCAGTAAAGGAAAGCATGGCACTTAAAGGACATCTTAATGTGTGTTTTCACTATTGTCATTGCTGTAAAGAAAGCCTTTTGGGACTGAAACAAGTTCTTTTTAATATCTACTAAGGAATTTCTGCTAGATGATACACATCTAGTTATCTGTGAGTCGCTTATTTATGTTCAGCTACTATAATGGTACACTAGCTCCAGATATTTACATCTATATTTAACAAGATCAGTTCATGCAGACTGCATGCAACATAATGATTTTCAACCAGTGTTTGAAAATCCCAGTAGTCTTCTTCTTTGTTCCCAGTTATACCACCCAGAGTTCATTGGAGGAGAGCAGTATTTCTATGTAATTAATGTTTAATTAATGCTTTAGGAATATTTATATCCAGACTTTCCAACATAATGTTGCTCACATTACCGATTGCAGGGGTCACCAACCTTTTGGTGCCAATGGGAACATCTGGGATCTTGAAAAAGTCCCATGAACACCAGTCACAAAATGGCTGCCATGAGGTTCATATACAAAAGAGCAGGAAAAGAGAGGACCACACAAAGGTGTGGACATGCCTGTTATCAATGGGGAGGGGGAGGCACACACATCAGCCATTGTTCCATGCAGTCACTGGGAGAAGCTCTTTGCACCATTTCTATGTTCAGAATGGAAGGACGATCAGTGCTTTTTTCTAAAAAAAAAAAAAAGTTTGTTGTTGTTGTTTAGTCGTTTAGTCATGTCCAACTCTTCGTGACCCCATGAACGCCAAGCACTCCTGTCTTCCGCTGCCTCCCACAGTTTGGTCAAACTCATGCTGGTAGCTTCAAGAACACTATCCAACCATCTCGTCCTCTGTCCTCCCCTTCTCCAGGGAGTCTTCTCTTCTCATGAGGTGGCCAAAGTATTGGAGCCTCAGCTTCACGATCTGTCCTTCCAGTGAGCACTCAGGGCTGCTTTCCTTAAGAATGGAGAGGTTTGATCTTCTTGCAGTCCATGGGACTCTCAAGAGTCTCCTCCAGCACCATAATTCAAAAGCATCAATTCTTTGGCGATCAGTCTTCTTTATGGTCCAGCTCTCACTTCCATACATCACTACTGGGAAAACCATAGCTTTAACTATACAGATCTTTGTTGGCAAGGTGATGTCTCTGCTTTTTAAGATGCTGTCTAGGTTTGTCATTGCTTTTCTCCCAAGAAGCAGGCATCTTTTAATTTCGTGGCTGCTGTCACCATCTATAAAAAATAAAGAAATGTTTAGGGATGCTCTTATTTTGATTCAAGAAAATCACCATTTTATAGTTCAAATCGGGGGAAATAAATACAGTCAATGGACAATAGTACAAAGAACATGCATTACACCAGGAAAGGAAAGGAAGCCGATATCGGAGGTGGTAACAATGAAACTGACCAATTACCATTCTAGATTCCAACTCCTACTTCACACATTAAACGCTCGCTTCCATCTGAGACTCAGGAAACACCGTGACAGGAAATGAGGCCACCATCAGGGGTAGCAATGGAACTAATGATTCACCATATTATTCAACGGAACTGATGATTCACTGTGCTAGAGAAGAAACTTTTTTTAAAAATAAATAAATTACTTTATTCTCCCATTAGATTCACAAAATATTTAGGGATATGCCTACCCCTGTGTACCCCCATAAAAAGCACTGAGGAGGATGAAATGTGGGCATGTCAAGCAAATGCAAACAGGATCCAGCAGGAAGAGCAAATAGTCTCTCATGTATTGTGCATTTTTAAGGTGATATATAATGAGAACTTTTGCAGGCACCATAGAAGATAGTGGCAGTCACACTGTTGCATATCTAGCATTGTGTGTTTGTTACTTAACTATCTTCTGTACTATGAAACCTTTAAAAAAGGCTGGTGTGCTTACCTTTAATATTAAAACATCTATAGCTAAACACACATTTCAGTTATAATAAGTAAAAGTTAGCACACATGAACTTTCTGAAGTTATTTGTGGAGCGATGAAGCAACTCTGACTGATTCTAATGACGGCCCATATAGGGTGTGGGAAAACAATTACTGCAGTTAATTGTTGTATTCATTTCATCATCTTAATCTGGAATTGTGTGCAGTGCTCTAGATCAGTGTTTCCCAACCTTGTGCCTCCAGCTGTTTTTGAACTACAACTCCCATCATCCCTGAATAGCAAGACCAGTGGCAAGGGATGATGGGAATTGTAGTCCAAAAACAGCTGGAGGCACAAGGTTGGGAAACACTGCTCTAGATAGATAATATCATTAATGGGATGTTGGACTCATTTATGGAACGAAGATCAAAAGAGAGATTCCAGCTGCTGTTTTGTGGGTATCCTGATTAATTTTGGTGTGTGAACACATTGCAGGTGGTGGTTCTGGTTATCTCAATAATTCTAAAGATTCTGAATTAAAACCTCCCCCCAATTCTGCCCCAGATTCCAACTTTCTCCATCTTTACAAAAACTATCGGTGCACTTTTATGCAAGTCTATGCAAAAGTACTGTATATCCTACTGAGCTCAATGGGATGAGCTCAATCCCATGTAAGAGTGTATAGGATTTCAACCTTACAGCACAAACCCTACCATGACTACTTAGAAGCAACTCCTCTTGAATTCAATGGGACTTATTCCCAGGCACCTTTTGTCTGTGTTTATTATTATTATTATTATTATTATTATTATTATTATTATTAGGAAGTCTATCAGTGTAAGACACAGTACGCTCCAAGGAATTCCTCTTTTGTTTATGGAAGAAGTAGGGAACTCATGAGTTGTAAATGCCATATAATTGAGGTGCGGAACCACAGCCTTCAGGACTGATTCAGGTCTCTATAGCTAGGTGTCATGACTCTCCCCTGACCATAGAATCATAGAATCATAGAGTTGGAAGAGACCACAAGGGCCATCGAGTCCAACCCCCTGCCAAGCAGGAAACACCATCAGAGCACTCCTGACATATGGTTGTCAAGCCTCTGCTTAAAGACTTCCAAAGAAGGAGACTCCACCACACTCCTTGGCAGCAAATTCCACTGTCGAACAGCTCTTACTGTCAGGAAGTTCTTCCTAATGTTTAGGTGGAATCTTCTTTCTTGTAGTTTGGAACCATTGCTCCGTGTCCGCTTCTCTGGAGCAGCAGAAAACAACCTTTCTCCCTCCTCTATGTGACATCCTTTTATATATTTGAACATGGCTATCATTTCACCCCTTAACCTCCTCTTCTCCAGGCTAAACATGCCCAGCTCCCTTAGCCGTTCTTCATAAGGCATCGTTTCCAGGCCTTTGACCATTTTGCTTGCCCTCCTCTGGACACGTTCCAGTTTGTCAGTGTCCTTCTTGAACTGTGGTGCCCAGAACTGGACACAGTACTCCAGGTGAGGTCTGACCAGAGCAGAGAGGGACCACATCCCTCTCTACAAGCCACACCTCCTACAGGTCCTACTTCACACCGAGGGGCATTGCATGGGGGGTGCCAGGGGGCCCTGGCCCCAGGTGCACAATTTTTGACAGGGTGCAAACCAGCCCCCCCCCCAAGCAGCCCCCCCCCCAGCATGGACTGGCCTGGTGCTCCTTTCCATGGGCATTGCCACATCAGGGGGATTCACCTGCCAAGGGCTGCGTTGGCCAACCGAGTCCTCCGCCTCTGGGCAGGCAAGCAGGTAGCTCAGCACTGCACTGCTTTGCTCTGGTGGGTTTGCTCTGGTGGTTTCGGCGTCCAGGGCTTGGCAGGCATGCCAGAGTCCATTCATCTTCCACACCTGCCTGCCCGAGGCACCGACAACTGACGCTACGCCACTGTCCACACTCTTGTTATATGTTGTTGACTGCCTGGACGATATTACTAGACTATGAAAATGCCCCTTGCTTGTCTCTTGCTTGTTTCAAACCAGGAACATAAAATAAAATAAAATATAATAATAATAATAATAATAATAATAATAATAATAATAATAATTTATTTATACCCCGCCCACCTGGCTGGGTTTCCCCAGCCACTCTGGGTGGCTTCCAACAGAATATTAAAATACAATAGTCTATTAAACATTAAAAGCTTCCCTAAACAGGGCTGCCTTCAGATGTCTTCTAAAAGTCTGGCAGTTGTTTTTCTCTCTGACATCTGGTGGGAGGGCATTCCACAGGGAGGGCACCACTACCGAGAAGGCCCTCTGCCTGATTCCCTGTAACTTGGCTTATCTCAGTGAGGGAACCTCCTAAAGGCCCTTGGCACTGGACCTCAGTGTCCGGGCAGAAAGATGGGGGTGGAGACACTCCTTCAGATATACTGGACTCAGGCCGTTTATGGTTTTACAGGTAAGCACCAACACTTTGAATTGTGCTCATTGCAAATGCCTCAAATGTGTCTCTCAGTTCTCATCCTTGGACCCTGTCTTGGTTTGCCTCTTGCATCCTGGTCCTTTCTGACTCTCCCCCCTTGTTATTTAGATCCATTCCTGCTCATGTTCCTGTCCTTTATAAATTGCCCTATTCCCTGGGCCAAGCCCAGCTCCTTGCTTTGCATCTTAAGGCATACGTCAGGAGTGCTCTGATGGTGTTTCCTGCTTGGCAGGGGGTTGGACTCGATGGCCCTTGTGGTCTCTTCCAACTCTATGATTCTATGATTCTATGATTCTATGATTATGTACGGCTTATTAAAAAACTGTTTCCTTTTTGTGTGTGCGCAAGGACAGAATTTACTTGTCCCTTGCGTCAAACGGAACATCATACGCCCATGTTCCTAATAAGCATTTTAATATGGGTCATGGGTCTCAAGACCAGGAGTCAAGTGCCAAAATGTATAAATCTCCATGATTATTGATAGAGCCCAGAGACAGATAATTATATAGCCGTGCATGTTGGAATTTTGCCATGCTGAAGTCTCTCTTGAATGTTGTGTCATGTTTATACAGTATTTAGCATTCTAGAAAGGGTTGGGGGAAATAGTTCTCATTGCCATTCCTGAAACTAGTGAGTGCTGCTTGTCGCTGAAATGTAATAACTCAGGTCAATGATAAGCTAGTACTTTAAAGAAATAGGATTATATTTTTGGTGTCTCTTTTTATTAAATTTGAAATAATAATACCTTCAAAGAACTTAGGATGGTGCATAACCAGCTGGGGAATTTTGTATTCAACCCTGTAACAACAACAACAACAACAACAACAACAACAATTTGTACCTCACCCATCTGACTGGGTTGCCCCAACCACTCTGGATGACTTCCAAAATATATACAAACAATTTTTTAAAAAATTCATCTTAAAAAAAGCTTCCCTATACAGGGCTGCCTTCAGATGTCTTCTAAAGGTCATATAGTTGCTTATCTCCTTGACGACTGATAGGAGGGCGTTTAACTGTGGAAAGGCAACAAATATGATTGATTAATTGATAATATAATGCATTTATGAATGTTGTTAACCCAAATATCTACATTTTTCTGCACACTGTTCTCCAATAAAGGTAAAAGTAAATGACCCCAGACAGATTAAGTCCAGTCAAAAGCGACTATGGGGTTGTGGCGCTCATCTCGCTTCAGGCCAAGGGATCTGGTGTTTGTCTACAGACAGCTTTCCAGGTCATATGGCGAACATGACTAAACCGCTTCTGGCACAACAGAACACTGTGCTGGAAACCAGAGTGCACGAAAACATCATTTACCTTCCCACTGCAGCGGTACCTATTTATCTACTTGCACTGGTGTGCTTTCGAACTGCTAGGTTGGCAGGAGCTGGGAAAGAGCAACAGGAGCTCACCCCATCATGTGGATTTGAACCGCCGACCTTCTGATTGGCAAGCCCAAGAGGCTCAGTGGTTTAGACCACAGCACCACCCACACCCCTTGTCCTCCAATATACACATTTCTGTAAGCTGTGTTCAAGTTCACATATTGTTTCAGAAAATTAGGTAGTGCATTAGGTAGTTTTGCATCAAAATTCAAACGAAACAAAATTCATCCCTTACAATGGCTTTGCTGTGCCTCTACAGTTGGAGGCGGGAATGCTTTTGAATACCGGTTTCTAGAAATCACAGGAAGAGAGAATTATGTTGTGCTCAGGCATTCTTGAGGATGTCCCACATGCATCTGGGTGGCCACTGTGAGAAGAGGATTCATTACTAGATAGACCATTGGCTTATCCAGCAGGCTCTTCTTAAGTTCTTTAAGTAGCATCACTAATATCTTGGTCCAGTGTAAGTGTGAGGCAAGTTCCCAGTGCTGGGACTATGAGATTCATTGTGCTCTCCAGTCTTATGTTCAGAACTCAGCTTCAATAAATGTGAACTTCTAGAAGTGCAGAAGATGTCCAGTGATGATTTTCATCATTTTTGTTTCTTAAAATTAAAATTTATTAGTTTGAAAAGTCACACTTTAAGATCAGAAACAGTGCAGAACTATTTAAATATTGAAAAGCAACATTTAAAACAGAATAGGCAATATATAAAAGTGCTTTCCCACCTTAATTTCTAAGAAACATTGAAATGTTTTAGTTGATATCGCTATCAAATTTTCCAGTAAAAGGCTCACCTTCCTTCCTTCCTCCCTCCCTCCCTTCCTTCCTTCCTTCCTGATACCAAAGAATGAAGTTAACATGTTAGCATATACAGTACATTCAGTTTATACTCTAATGCAAAGACTAGACTCGGCTAATCAGTTTGAGTAGTGATCAAGCATATCAGAGACAATTCGCAGCAACAACAACAACTGCCTTTGTGAATTACTGCACAATGTCAGTACTGAGGCAAATTTCAAATTTGGCGGGGTCATGTGAGGGCAAATGGGGATCTAGTTTTCTTTTGGAAATTTGATATCTAGAACACTGCTAGAATAACTGTTAGCAGCTCAGTCACAGCCAAGTCTCAAAACTAGTTATCATATTTTATTAGCCTGCAATGACTTAGAGGATAATGTGCCCAGTTATCAACCATATTATTCTAAAATAAAAATGAACCTAACTCAAATAGGAATCTACCCCGGCATTGATCAGAGTGGAGCAGAAATCTTAAGGTTATATTATACTATCATCATTATGATACATTAGAGTGCACAGATGATGTGCATTCTTCTCTAGACAATAAGTCCAAAGGTTTGAATTTCAATTTTTACATGATGAGTTCTTCAACACTTTCATAAAATTAATACTAATTTATATCGCCTTATTGGGTGTTAAGAATAAATTAGGACATCACATCTAATTACACATTGAATATTTCTGAAGGGACCGAAACTGCTAGCAGACATGCATTTGTCAGGGTCGTGAGTTATGGTGTTATTTTTCAAAAGGAGACAACACCAGTAACGGCTGATTTAGAAAGGGGGCTAATAACTCACAGCTTGAAATAGCACAAATGCAGAGCTCATTCCATTAGGTGGAGAGAAGGGCATAAAAAAATAAATCAGTCAGGTACAGCAGCAAGGACAATGCAAATGACCCCGTCTATGGATGGATTTTGGCCGTGTTTCTCTCCCTGCCTCCATGGTTGGAAAGCCTGTTAGCAGCCATTACAGAACTTCAGCCCCCCAAAGTGTTGGGGGCAAGTTTCTAAGTGGGAATGAAACTATCTTGATTGATTATCCCTCCTTCCAGCCTTGCTTCCACACCTTTAGTTGTGAGAATGTTTATGGGTATATAAAATATTTCGCACTTCAGGCTGTGAAGTTGCAGGAGGGCCTGGCTCAGGAGACGTAGAACAATAAACTATGCATGCACACAAACCCGACTTCATCGTCTTCTACCCAGCTCCAGGTCCACCCTTTCTCAAGTCACATCTTTCTTTGTCTGTTGACTTGTTTGCTGAGTTCTTTTGAAATGTACCAGCAGTCTCCATTAACTTATGGCTGTCTCTGCTTTTTGGAGGCAGCATGACTCTGAATACCAATCGCCAAGAACAGAAACTGAGGTGAGTGTTGTTGTTCTTGCTTTGTGTCTTGCTTTGTGGCTTCCCATTGACATCTGGTTGAGCACTGGACACAAGGAGCCAATGGCCTGATCCTGCAGGCTCTTCTTAATCCTTTTATAACTTTATAATCCTAATTTCTCCTAATTTCTTTTGCTTCTCCCAGATGGCCCACACTCTCACATTTCCGTAAAATATTTTAAGGAACAAATCCACGTGTTGAAAGCAAACAGGATAAGTTCCTTCTCTTGAAACTGTACTACAGTGGTACCTCAGGTTACATACGCTTCAGGTTACATACGCTTCAGGTTACAGACTCCGCTAACCCAGAAATAGTGCTTCAGGTTAAGAACTTTGCTTCAGGATGAGAACAGAAATCATGTTCTGGTGGAGCGGCAGCAGCAGGAGGCCCCATTAGCTAAAGTGGTGCTTCAGGTTAAGAACAGTTTCAGGTTAAGTACGGACCTCCGGAACGGATTAAGTACTTAACCAGAGGTACCACTGTACTTCAGAATGAAGGTGGATTGCTAGAATGTTGCTCCACATAAACACACTGAGAGGTGCCAGAACCCACCTGAAAGGTGCTGGACATAGAAACCAACTCCTAGGGGCTGAGGGGGCTTTGCTCCCCAATAAAATATTTGAGGGGGTTAGGGCCCCCTAATGTTGATGGGCATTGCCATTCAAATGGTGTGTGTTTACTGTGTAATGTGGTCGATTACGCAGGTGGGGCTTACCTGGCCCCCCAATATTTTATTCAAGTTGGCACCTCTGGTGCCAGAACTGAGTTTTGGTGAGTTTCTGCTGGGGAAAAAAGGTTTTAGCCCAGTCCTTTTCAGGTGTGCTAAAACACCATCAACAAGAAGGACAGGAGAATAGTTAAACATTTCATCCTCTATCTGCAATATAAAGTGGAACAATGCCATGAAGAACCACTGTATCGATACGATTTTTATGAGCACAATCCTGTACTTGTCATCGCATAAATCCTACCTAGTTTAATGGAGCTTTCTCACAGGGAAGTGGGTATAGAATAGCAGCCAATGTAAATAATTGCTCCTTATTTGTCTCTCTGTTCCATCTCTTTCTTTGTTACTTTGAGTGTAGACTAGTGGAGGCTCGTCTAGCAGTGGTGCACTGCCCCATCAACATCAGTCTTCACTCTGCCAGCCTCTAACTTTCTGCTGTTTTACATACAACCAGCCAGGGGGTGGTTATCACTGTCATCGGCTCTGACCACCTACTGCTGGTCTCCTGGCCTTCTGCTTTACCAGTGCAAATGAGCACCAGCCATCGCTGCCCATTTGCCATTATAGGTCTGGAAATTCTGCAATCCATATTTATAACTTTCCAGTGAGAAACCTTTGCAGCATCTCTCCGCAAGTTTTATTTGCTTCATGACAAATCACTTTGTGGTGCTCCACAAACAGACCTCATTTTATGTGCTGCAGCTATTTGAACGTTCTTTTAATCTAATGGAAATATTGTGGGTTGGTTTCCCACATGTACAACTAGAACATGGGAGATGTCTCTTCACATATCAATATTAATGAAAGTTACCACACTGTGGAAGGGAAGGAATATGGCAAAACTTACGAATGCTTTGTAGGGAGTATATTGTGAATAGATTGCTACTGACATAGTGGTAATGCTGTGGGAGCATTATCATTTGCAATGGGGTATTAAAGTACAGGGAAAACATATAATGAAATAGATCAATCAAATATAACAGTATAATGATTAGTTATCAGAGGATATAGATAATAAACACAATATAGAATATGTGGATATAGAAATAAACACAATTTTAAAAGAAAAAGGGGAAGATTTTTTGGAATTATTACTGATGTACCTCTGAATATCAGTGCCAACTCCCTGGAGCCCTGGGTCCCTGAGCACCCACAAAATTCCCCATGAAGAAGAAGAAGAAGAAGAAGAAGAAGAAGAAGAAGAAGAGGAGGAGTTTGGATTTGATATCCCGCCTTTCACTCCCTTTAAGGGAGTCTCAAAGCAGCTAACATTCTCCTTTCCCTTCCTCCCCCACAACAGGGGCTGGACACCCACAAATTTTAGTGCCAGGGCCATGGACACCACAGTCACGGGGCCATATTGACACTCCTGCCTCTGAATGTCTGTTGCTAGAAATATTGAGAGTGTTGTTGTGTTCAGGCCCTGTTTTGGGGCTTCCCATTGGCATCTGCTTAACCCCTGTAAGAGCTGAACTACACGGGGCATTGGCTTGATCCAACATGCTCTTCTTAAGTGGTGAGTTCCCTATGCAAAAAGCCACATATTTGCTGTTCTAGCTGCGCGTCCCCAAGACACAGTTGTTTTGAGAATATAATCAATGTCCATGTAGGCGGGAAACTTCATGCACAATGCGCAGTAATGACACATTTGTGCATGATTCTGTTTAATGAGTTTCTGTCGTTTTGAATGGAGAGCATGATGCACAACCTTGACCTCCCTGCCACCTTACCCCTCCTCTTTTTAAGAGGCAACAACACCATTGGCAGGAAGCAAACACTACAGTGCCTCTCAGTGAGTGAACCTCTTCTGGTTGATGCATTGACCTGGGTCTAAATTAACTTCAGGTTGGTACCTTTTTATGTTATTATAATCAGGGCTTTTTCCTCCTGCCAGAACTCACTGGAACTCAGTTCCGACATATCTCAGATGGATGCCATTGCCCCTCTAAGAGAACAAGGGAGGTGTTCATGGAGAGTTCTGTCACCCCTTTTTTAAAGAAAAATATCACTGGTTATTATTGCTCTTGTGGATAAGTATTCAAACTTAGATTTACAAAAACCTTCAGTGTGAACTAATGTGATTTTGAAAAACTTGGTCTTCACTATCCGAGTTAGTTCAGAGAATTCACTAGGCTACAGCAGCCAAAGGGCTTTTTTGGTGAGGGAAAAAAGAGAGGAGCTAGGTTGGTCGATTACTTCACGTCCCCTCCCTCTCATCGTGTCAACACAGTGAGTAATCATGAGCTGAAAGCAGGAATGGAATTAGAGCATCTGAAGGACTAGTCCAAAAACGCCCATCATCACTGCAGCGTCAAGGTATTTATAGGCAGTAAATCTGAGACTTTATTAGATTCAGCTTCTGTTGGTTTCTTTGCTTCTTGGGCCATGGCCAAACATTTCACAAGCACTGACTCGGCTAATCACCATGAATTCATTGAGAAGACAAGTATGCCTCCAAATACCAGCTGCTGGAAATCACAGTTGAGGAGAGTACACTTGCACTTAGATTCTGCTTGCAGGCATCTGGGGGGGGGGGCACTGTGAGAGCTGGATGGGGGTCTTCTTATGTTCGGAGAAGAGAGGACTAGTAGTGGCTATTAGCCATGATGACCGTTTAGAACCTCCATATTTAGAAGTGTTTCAAGTGTGTACAGTGGTACCTCGGGTTACATACGCTTCAGGTTACATACGCTTCAGGTTACAGACTTCTCTAACCCAGAAATAGTACCTCAGGTTAAGAACTTTGCTTCAGGATGAGAACAGAAATCGCGCTCTGGCAGCGTGGCGGCAGCAGGAGCCCCCATTAGTTAAAGTGGTGCTGCACATTAAGAACAGTTTCAGGTTAAGAACGGACCTCCGGAACGAATTAAGTACTTAACCCGAGGTACCACTGTACCTGGACTCTCATGTGCACAGCCAGCACTCATGTATGTTCATGTACACACTGCTGATGGGTTTAGTCTCTTTTGCTGGAGTTATAGCATGAACTTGTCTCTGTGTCCTTTAAAGGATACTTGCAAAACCATATTGAAAAATCAGAACTCCTGTTAGAATAAACAAGTTCCGTTTTAAATACTGAAATACTAAATAAGATGGATAACAATGTGTAATAGAAAAAGAAGCATGAAATTAGGTTAAAGGTGTGTGAAAGAAAGTAATAGAAGTAGAAAGAAATTGCAACTGAGTAGATTGGAAGTCTAACACAAAGGTGGGGTGAGGGGTGGTGGATGGTGATGAGAAAAGGAATTATCTGTGGGATTGAGTGTAGGTATGTTTGAACATTTTTAAGGATTGTATGAAATGTATGTTTGTATGCTTGTATATTCACAATATGTGTGTATTAATGCTGAATTATTTTAACAATAAAAACTTATTTTAAAAAAAGAAGAACTTGTCTCTGTGTATGTGTTTTCCCCTTAATCCTATGCTCACAAGAAGCTATCACACAAAGAAGTAAAGAAAGCTTGGTTTATTACATGAAATAAAAGTGACAAAGTATACAAATGCTGCAAAATTACAGTTTAAGCAGGCAGCAGTACCTACACACACATAAACCTTGATCTGAAGAGTGAAAGACGTATCCTCCAACATTTCTCCGATGAAAATAGGGACCTCCTATTCCATCCGCATCATCAGCATCACCACCATCATCATTTTAGTATTTACACCCCACCCATCTGAGTGGGTTGCCCTAGTCACTCTGGCCAGCTTCCAACATTAATAGTAACAACAACAGCAGCAGCAGCAGCAACAACAACAACAGATGGCCCAGGGGTCAGATAACTCCATACCCTCCAAGATTTCTCCAATGAAATTAGGGAGGTTCTAAGGAAAAGCAAGACTTTCCGTGATCAAATCAGAAACAGGGACAGCTTCTGTAAATCTGAGACTGTCCCTAGAAAATAGGGACCCTTGGATTGTGTGGAAATATTCCCTATTATAAAAATCCAACAGAAATGTGGGCATGAGAGGTTTGCCATAATCCCACCCTAGAATTGGAGAGGGAGTGGGGAAGGAAAGAATACTTGTCCTTAAAGCAAACCAGGGAACTTGATTTGAATGTGTTGACCTTTAAAAGATGTGAACTATTTCAAGATGGAGAATCTCATGTCATATTTAAGTCATGTCAGTTGACATGTCTCATGCCATGATCTACAGGGATTAACTATATCGTAGATTCAGATTAAGGGACGCGGGTGGCGCTGTGGGTTAAACCACAGAGCCTAGGACTTGCCGATCAGAAGGTCGGCAGTTCGAATCCCCACGATGGGGTGAGCTCCCGTTTCTCGGTCCCTGCTCCTGCCAACATACCAGTTCGAAAGCACGTCAAAGTGCAAGTAGATAAATAGGTATCACTCCAGCGGGAAGGTAAACGGCGTTTCCGTGTACTGCTCTGGTTTGCCAGAAGCGGCTTAGTCATGCTGGCCACATGAGCTGTATGCCAGCTCCCTCGGCCAATAAAGCAAGATGAGCACCGCAACCCCAGAGTCAGCCATGACTGGACCTAATGGTCAGGGGTCCCTTTACCTTTACCTTAGATTCAGATTAACACACACTTGTTCCTAGTTGCAGTATGCCACTGGATATTAGATGCTGGAGGGAAACAGTGGGAGACGGTGCTTTACTGGGTTTTGATTCTATGTTGTACTGCATTGAACTGTGATATTTACTCTTCTGGCTCAAACCTGGAACAATGTTCTCCTCTCCCTACTTGGTGCACAGTGAAGACCATAGGAGGCTTTGACTGGCTTTGACATGGAAGGGGTCAGTCAATAGGATATTGAAGGGGACTAGGTCCTTCCCTAGTGAGGTTATGGGTCAGCCTGTTGAAGATCCTTGATTGCAATATTGATAAAATTTTGACCCTTTAATCCCAATTGTCGTCTAGTGTCTTGATTCTGAGGTATATGGACAGTTGTATTGTTATTAGTAATATTAATGGGAAGCAGGTGGCGCTGTGGTCTAAACCACGGAGCCTCTTGGGCTTGCCAATCAGAAGGTTGGCAGTTCGAATCCCTGTGATGGGGTGAGCTCCCTTTGCTCTGTCCCAGCTCCTGCCAACCTAGCAGTTCAAAAGCACGTCAGTGCAAGTAGATAAATAGGTACCGCTGCAGTGGGAAGGTAAACGGCGTTTCCGTGCACTCTGGCTTTCAATTTGGTCCTCCGTGTGCCTGTAGTGGTTTAGTCATACTGGCCACATGACCTGGAAAGCTGTCTGTAGACAAACGCCAGCTCCCTTGGCCTGAAAGCAGTGATGACGGCTGCACCCCATAGTCACCTTTGACTGGACTTAACCATCCAGGGGTCCTTTACCTACCTAGTAATAGTAGTATTATTAGTATTATGTTCTTAGGGTTCATTTGTCCCCCTCCCCCACCTCCTCTCCAAGATTGCTTTGGTATCACCACGTCCATATGTGGAAACTCATTTTACCAACAGTGGAGCTGTAACAGTGATCACTCAGTCTGTAGAATGAGTGTTTTATAAGGATATGGGAATGGGAAGTGTGGGGAGTGCATTGCCACTACTGAGAGTCAGAATTGCCCAATACAGGATTATATTTCACAATTTGTTTTACTTAGAAATACTAGACTATAGATGTGTCCTTGTGTAATTAGCAGCTAACTCTTGTAAGACATAAAGAGAAACCCAATGACAGACAATTTATTTTATGAAGAGTTAAGGCCTGATGGCAGAACAATTTGAACTCCAAATCTGAGTTATTTCAGCCATCGGTGGTAAACACAGTAGACATAATTCTGAACTGAACGACCCCAATTAAATTTAGTCAGGACAAAGCTTAATAACCGTGAAAAACAAGGTGCATAGAAGTACTTAATTGTGTATTAGGAAAATAGGAAAATAAATTGTGTATTGCAATTTTATTTACAAGTCTGTGCACCTTAAATGTGGTTTTATGCAACTAGTTAGAGAGAGAACTGTTTCTTTTGCTACCTCATACTATTATGCAGCTGTAAGGGTGTAATTTAACTTGGGTCTCTCTGTCTCTCTCCCCCCATTTAATTTTATAAAAGTTGCCTAGAATTCATCACAAGCTGATGCTGTCAGAGCCAGTCTCTGAGGCAAAAGTCCAGAGCCCCGCTTCCCAGCACCTTAAACAATCTACAGTCTCCAGGAATCTTTGAGGGAAGCCATGCACTTTAAATGTGTGTTATATACACTTTAAATGAATTATGTGTGCTTTAAATGTTTAGGTGCATTCTGTGTAGAACCTTCTGCACATATGAGCTAGGTCCCTCCTGAGAAACAAAAGAAAGAAAGAAAGAAAGAAAGAAAGAAAGAAAGAAAGAAAGAAAGAAAGAAAGAAAGTTTCATGTTCTTATGTTGCTGCATTGTTTTATACTTTCTGGAAGTCCCATGATCATATTATAAAGTAGTTGTTAGACTCAAGCACTGCTAAAAGTAGTTGTTTTACAATGTAGTTCATATCAATAAAAAAATTCAATGTGGCACATGCAAATTGTGATTCTAAAAGGCCCAGAGGAAACAAGTTTGAGAACCACTGGTCAAGCTAAGTTTACAAGCTAAACTATTTTGACAGCCATTCACAGGCATGCGCCATGTGCCCAACAAAACTCACAAGCTAAATTTTGTGGCCTTTAGGTCCATGAGTTGTTAGGCAACATAAGGGTTGGTAGTTCAAAATTTTGTAGGCCTAAAATATGATAATGGGGTTTGTTTGTTTTTTGAAACAATGATTGAGAGAGCTAAGGCCTTTGAAACTTGCCTCTTAGAGCCAAGTCAACAACACTGTGAGGATTTCTGCAATAGGCCTTTTATCTGCCTTGTACTCCAATCGTCACATCATACATATTTGGAAGTGTTCCTTACTGAACTCAACAGAACTTACTCCTAAGAGATGTGGCACCATGGTGCGGGAAATAATTCACTTTGCTGAAGTGAGCCAGATGTGAGCCCATCTTTTGTCAGCACACATTAGGCCCCTGCTGAGGGTGAAATAAGGTGAGGAATCTGCAGTGCACTAAGAGTAGCAAGAGCCACAGGAAACACCTCACAGCATGTGTCAAATGGGCTTTCTCTGCTTTCATTTTTACTCCATATAAAATCAGTACATCATCTTATGGTGGCCACAAAGTAACCACTTGAAAAGTTCCACTCAGTGCCCTGAAAATTTTGCCTAATAGTCTGCACTGAAGGTGAGCTTGCAGAACCATTTTAGATACATGGGCCATTCCCTCATGGAGCCACTTCTTCATAGAGTCAAACTATGAAGCCATCTTTAACAAAGTCAGCCTTGCATTTAACTGCTGTTTGCCTAAGCTGCTTCAAAATGTGTTTTGAAAGAAATGGGGCTCATTCTAATATGTCTGTCTGTCTGTCTGTCTATCTATCTATCTATCTATCTATCTATCTATCATCTATCTATTTATCTATCATCTTATCTGTCTGTCTATCTATCTATCATCTATCTATCTATCTATCTATCTATCTATCATCTATCTATCTTCATCTATCTATCACAAATATAAACTCTTCCCATTACTCCTGCAGATACTTTGACTTAAAAAGTGGCATAGTCCTTTTGCAACATTTATTCACATGTAAAACCTTACCTGTTTACATAGTCTTTTGTTTTTCTGTGAGGTGGTTTTGCCTTTTATCTGTTTAGCCATTTTAATTGTGCTTGCTGACTCAGCAAGCTTAAGCCTGGCAGGAGCAAAATGAGCCTTTAAAATAGTCTCTAAGGTGCTACTGGACTATTTTTATTTTTTATTTTTTATTTTGACTGCATCAGACCAACACAGCTACCTACCAGAACCTTTCTTGCTGCCTTCACTTGCCCCAGGTTTCTAGGTCCTGTGATTGAGCTGAATGGGTCTATTTGCCCTCTCTGGTCCCAGCCCTTTGTTAAGGCTTTAGGCTCGGCTTACCTGACTGGGTCCTGGCTGAGCCAGGATGTGGGAGATATGTTAATGTATCTTCAGTTAAATCAAGGAAGAAAGAGTTAATCTGGCTTAACCCAACTATGCTGGGAACGCTTCAGCTCAGTTGGAGATTCACTGGATCCTAACCTGCACATCTTGCTATAGGACCAGCCTGCAGTTAGGTGAATGCACATAATGTGCACATTTGTGTTATGTAAATAGCAGCCAACCTATAAAGTCTTGGAATCCTGCAAGGAAGTTTTCAGGGAAGCGATGAGAAGTTTAAGCCTATTGGTAAAGTGGGGTGGAGCTGTATCTTCACATTTTTTTAATGTATGAGCATTTTAGCTTCTTCTGTTCCTCTCGTTCTTAGATTTGGTTTCACGTGCCTTGTTAATTCTATTCTTAAATTGATTTGAAATGCCTTTGTGTCAAAAGTGCTGAGTAGATACTATTAGGTCTGTTTTCTTTATTTACCAAAGCAGTTCTGTACTACCATGTCATAAAGTATCTGGGCAATGTGTGGCCTTAAAACATCATTAAAAACCAGTACAGATAATTGCTACAGTGACTAGCTAATTGCTAAAGTGACTAGCTAAATTAAAAATTAAACAACTACAAAAGCCTGTCAGCACAGAAAAAGGTCTTGCAGAGATGTAGTGAAAGTCAAAAGTAAGATTGCCTACTGAATCTCTGCTGAAAGACCGTTCCACAGCATGGAATACTAAATGTTTCACTTCTAGGTAATGAAGTCAGGGCTCTGCAACATTTTGGACAACTCACAGTGCTCCTCTGGATGATCTCAGTGATGAAGCTGTGTTATAAAGCCTAAGATATCCTGGTCCCAAGTTGTTCAAGACCTCACATATCGACAAAAGAACCTTAAACCTGGTCCAGGAGCACACAAGCAGATAATGCAAGTGTCTTAGCAGAGGTGTTACATGGTGTTGGCTGTCTCATAAACTGCTGCATTTTACTCCAGCTGCTGCATCCTGAATAATAATAATAAAATCTCTCAGTGACAAAAATCACTTTGCTGAAAGCTGCTGTTTGCATTTCTGCAATTAGCATTGTGTCTAATTTGCCCTCTAAGGCAAGAAGTCCCAACTGCCAGGCAATGTTATGAGGGCAGGCTAATCAGTGCCTAGGAAAAGGTCGCAGGAAGGTATTGGGCTGGATGCCAGAAGTGGTGGCAGGAAGAAGGCTGTGAGACTAAAAGAAAACTAAAACTGGCCACACATTGGACAGGCAGCACTTGGTCCTCAAAGAGCATTAGGGCTGCAATCCTTCCACTGGATACTTGGAAATCAGCCCCAGTGAATATTGTGAGATTTATTTCTAAGTTGCCTAGAATCAAGCTAGCCAAAAAGGAGAGATCAGCCTTCTGTGCCCTGGTAATTGAATCCCACTTTTGTCCTGAAAGAAAGATCTATGCAGAAGAAACTGGGTGGGAGCTGAGTTTATGGTGCAGTGAGTTGAGGAAGTAGATGGAACAGAACAGCATATCCAACCTTTGGTCTCCAGACATTTTGATCTACAGCTTCCATCACCCCTGGCCAGCACTAACCATGCTTGCTTGGGCTGATGGAAGTTGGAGACATCTGAATGGAGCCAGGTTGGGAATATAGCCAGGGCTGCAAACAGAGGTGTGCAGGGGGTATGCTTAGTGTGGGATCTCTGATAATTTTTGTTGTTTAGTCGTTTAGTCGTGTCCGACTCTTCGTGACCCCATGGACCAGAGCACGCCAGGCACTTCTGTCTTCCACTGCCTCTTGCAGTTTGGTCAAACTCATGCTGGTAGCCTCAAGAACACTATCCAACCATCTCGTCCTCTGTTGTCCCCTTCTCCTTGTTCCCTCCATCTTTCCCAACATCAGGGTCTTTTCCAGGGAGTCTTCTCTTCTCATGAGGTGGCCAAAGTATTGGAGTCTCAGCTTCAGGATCTGTCCTTCCAGTGAGCACTCAGGGCTGATTTCCTTAAGAATGGAGAGGTTTGATCTTCTTGCAGTCCATGGGACTCTCAAGAGTCTCCTCCAGTACCATAATTCAATAGCATCAATTCTTTGGCGATCAGCCTTCTATATGGTCCAGCTCTCACTTCCATACATCAGTGCTGGGAAAACCATAGCTTTAACTATATGGACCTTTGTTGGCAAGGTGATGTCTCTTCTTCTTCTTCTTCTTCTTCTCTGAGAATTATCCTTCAGCATTGTGGGACAAGGTACAGATTTCATTTGGCTCTAGCTTATTCCACTCACCCAGAGTCATGGGTCCAGAGCAGGAAGTCATTTAGGAAGGTTCCACTCATCACCTGAAAAAGTATGGCCAGTGAAATCAGAGCTGGGTCAATCTTGCCCTAACTTGAATGAGGTATCCACAAGACAGCTCCTACATTAGTGTTGCAATCTAAACATGTTGTAGGACAACACTAGCCTGTACTATGTGAGGATTGCTGCAGGGTTGCACTTTGTTAAATTTAAGTGACCCTAATTAACCCAATGGCATCTGTCTTGTCTCGTCCTTAAAAGGGCAAATGTTAGAACAATGCTGAACATTATGCTGATGTTGTAACAATTTTTTGTGCCAAGATCTCATCCTTGGCTTAACTGGAGGCACTTAAATGTGCAAAGATTAGCACAATGTTGGACATTATCACTGATGTTGTAATGATGTTATGGCAACCTGGGGATAGACCAGGACAAGTCAATAGGAATCCCAAGGCAATAAGAGAATTTGAAAAGTAAGCTCTTCCCCAGTATGTAAGCCAATTTAAGGTCTGGTTGAAATGGAGACAACTTTCACCAACACTTTCTGTTCTGTTCTCCCATTACTTTAATGTATGCTTAATTGCTGTGCCCCTGGGCATGACAATCTGTATTGCTGGAACCATAAACATCTTTTCACTTAGATGTTATGTGATTAATTTGTAGCACAAGTTAATTATCCTTCAAAATAAAATGATTGTCTAATCACCATTGTAATTTACCTTCACAAATTATATAGCATCATCCCTCAAACAAAGTATCATGTAGGAAATCTGAGTCAAGTTAAAAAAAAAAATGCTTCTCCCCTCTTGCTCCCCAAGATAGTAATTCTGCCACTTGTTGAGTTCTGAACATCTCTCATGTCTTAATGAACAAACACACTTGTTAATTTGTATTGGAAACCATCAAATGTGCATTTACGATAGCAATCACAGGTTTCTCTGATTTCTGTTTACCTGGGGGCAAAACTCTTGGGGCCAGCATTCTGAAATTCAAGCTTTTTGTAGAATGAAAATGCAAAGCAGAAACCTCATTGTATGCAATTTTGCCTCATTTTTAATTTATTTTTATTTTTTGCAAAGCCATTTGCGTGTTCAGACCCAGACACCTCCCCCCTAAATAAATTCACACTTGACTCAAATTTTAGTTTGGGTTTTTGGCAGAATTTAGGCCGCAACTTTATTGATTACAGAAAGTGAGTGGTTGCATAGGCTCTGGTTCGATTAGCTTCCTGCTATGCAGGCAGCACTGACCCAGGGTTCCAGCATAGGTCAGCCTAGGGTGAACATCTGGATAAGCGGAAAGCCAGGAACGGGGTAACTCCACCACCCAAATGTCCCCCTGGACTCAGGCACAGGCACAACCCCCTCTCAGGGGTTGACCAAACCATCGAGTCCCTGGATTCCTTTAATGGAATACCCTTCACATAGGGATGGCGAGAGCATTCCTTATCACCTGAACCAGAGCCTATCCGCAACCTTACAAGTTGTGACAATTTGCTATGCGACAGGTGAAACCCAAATGGCAACAGCCAATCAGCCAAGTTGGGAAAATTCCTGCCGTGCCCCTGTCCCAACGACAGATGACACACAACGGCATAGCAAGGTCAAGTGCAACAAGCCCTAAAAGTTGGGAGAGGTGGGCGGGTGCTGAAAGAGGAAGCTCTGGGTCATGTGCATGGGCATAAATAGGTCTGGACTGCGTCCCATTGGCCAGATTTCACCCAGCTACGAGGGACCTACCAATCGGGTGTTGTGGCTGACCAATCGTACCCACCCACACCACAGGGTGTTGGTTTCCAGGTCTCACCGCAATACGTGCCCTCTTTAAGGGAGGACCTGATTTCCCACAATATATATTATTCATTTCTGTATGCTTTTCCCACTAATATATCCATGTTTTGCAAACTTTACCTTAGTATATACATTTATTGACACATTATTTGGCTGGAGAACGGCATTGTAAAATTGGAAGAAATGTGAATTTTGAAGGACAGCTATCTTTCACCTTGCATATTGTTTTGGAAAGAGCTTTGTCTTTAAATGTAAACTGAATCAAATATCTGCTCCATCCCTAGTGATGCTCTGGGCCTTGATTGTCTGTTGGAATGTGAGGGAGATGAAGTGACAATTACATCAGTTGTCCTGGCAGATTGGTGGCTGCAGGTTCACCCATCAAATAGCAGGCAGAGGATGCCTTAACATAGACACTTGTAACAGCACTATTAATCTCCCCCCATCCAATCCTCGTTCTCAGAAAGTGTTAGCATTGGATCCAAAGCGGAAATCTCAGTGAAAATTCATATTATAAGCATATGATTGGGGAACTTCATGGCTGTAGAGGCCAAAATATCATGTGCACATGTCCACCTGCTCTTTTGTTACATCGCCAAATCTCAAGTGTGCTTATGTTGCTTGCAACTGTCTCTCACTTTTGACCCATGAGGCATCCCAGCATAAATAAGCATTGTCAGAGTTAATGACAGTTTCCTTTCCTGTCCTGTCCTATTTTTAATCGTAACCTCATTACCTACCCTGCCATTTTCTGAAAAGGTTGTTTTTTTGTTTTTTTAAAAAATGTGTTAAAGGACTCAAGGGATACCACTGAAACATTTCTTTGGATCATTACTGTGACGGTGGATAATCTAGAAATGGCGCACATTTGCTTCAGCAGCAATGAAGACTGCTTTATAAACACTGGAAATTGTCGACTGACGGATGGGTCTTGAATTACATTGCACAAGGCGGCTGTGAGACTTTGACTGAACTTTTGACTTGGTTTTACAGAAATAACAAGTACTGCAGCCACATTTTTAGCAGCACAAAATCATAAGCAAGCCATCTATGTCTCAAGTGTCTTGACTCATTTATTCCTTCTGTGTGTCATTCTAACACCCCAAACTCTTTTTCTTTTCTTTTTTACACTGACAAAGAGGAGAAAATCCTCTGCAAAATGACAATTAGGAACATAAGACACAGCCAGCACTTCTTGTTTGGCCTTGGTTTTTCTTTCCTTCATTTAACCGCATTCAGATACAAATCTCACTTTTTAATATTGTTTACTTTCATTATATACCAGAGCCTGAAGCGGCAATTGTAAGTCTGAAGATTCTAACTGCCTTCAGGTGAATACACTTATAAGCCTCCCTGGACTGAAAATCCTGATAATGCAGGATTCCTGATCATGGAGTGATTTCTAAGTGTGTTCAGTTGAATCTCCACGCAAAAGTGGAATTGGAGCTTGTGGGGGGCAGAGGTTGCATGCATGCCCCTCCCTATTCACTTAAATTCATGAACAAGACTGAAGTAATCCATGGGATTTTTAAAAAATAAATATTTGAGAGAATTACACTTGTACAAAATAAAGTGAAGAAAGAATAAATAAACAAATAGAGAAATTGCAAATAAAAATAAATTAAGAAGTAGAAAACCACAATAAAAACAAAGATATAAAATAGTACACAAAGTATAATTAGTTACACTTCCATACATTCTTATATAAATATATAATGTAACACTATTGTCCCAATACATATATGATTATCATTAACCTACTATGTTCTGTATAAAATTCATTTCAAATGCCAATATATGTATAGATCCAAATCGTATCTTGCCTCTGATTCATCATAGAGCTATGAAGAATATTGTTCAACCCTTCTACTGGCACAAGACCCTTTGCTGGGTTTTGCTGTAAAAAGAAACACAACAACCCTGACATGTCCTCTCCGAAAAATAAAAGGTTTTACTAAATAAACTATAGAAAGAGATGTCTTGGCCAAAGGTTCTCCATGCTTATAATGCTAGTAAGTTAAGCCAAAAGAATAATGACAAAAAATAATAGTATAAAATGTTCTCAAATTCTAACTTAGTGTGACCTAAAACTTCTGTTTTTCAGTACTAGTTAAGGAAACAATCTTCTTCTTCTTCTTCTTCTTCTTCTTCTTCTTCTTCTTCTTCTTCTTCTTCTTCTTCTATGATTTTTACTAAATTTTCTGTTTTACCATTTCAGATAAACATTATCCATCCTTAAGATATCAGTGACTTCTCTTCTTCTCTTTCCATGGTTCATTTTACATATCTTATATCCCTGCATATTTTACAAAAACTATACCAATCGGTTTTCCATTATTATATCTATCAAAACTTATTTACGTGGTTGAATTTATCTTAATGCTGCCAGCATTTTCAGCTGTACACAATTATTTCTCATATATTCAATAAACGTTTTCCAATCTTCTTTAAACCTATGTTTTTCTTGTTCTCTTATTTTATATGTTAAGGGAAGCAATCCTAGTTACACAGGAGTATATATTTAAAGAAGATAAATGAATGAGCAAGTTAAGTGAATTTGGATATGCAGAAGATATTAAAAATAAATTTAAGGAACCACAGAAAGAGGGGGAAGGAAGTTAAGTTTTAAAATGTCAAAATGATTGTAAAATCAGTGAAATGTGTATATCTGAAAAGTATAAATAAAGGTTTTTTAAAAAGATAGAGAAGGGAGAGGATATTGGAATGTCTGAGTGGAGGAATCATTTGTGAGTGCAGCAAGAGATCCCTCTGCCTGATTTTACTCAACACAATCCTATAAGCCTCTGTGCTAAAGTGCCATTGAATTCAGTGAGTATTTGGGGTCTAGAGACTGCTGCATACATTTAGGATCTTGCACTATGGCTGAGATCACATGCCTACTTTCCCAGAATCAAATCTCATTGAGCTCTCCTGTCTTATTTTATAAATATATTGTTTCAATGTTTTATGCATTATAAAAGACTGCAGTTTGTGGTTTTGCCCCCTGAGATACACTCATAAATCCACAAGGTATATTTAGTACTTTTCTTGCTTGAGCTGTTTATAATTTTGAAATATATTAAAACAACCGGTGGCTTTTACTGGTGGTAAAGACTGCATGTTGCAAAGTTATTTAAAGCAGCATTTTTATCTACAAATCTATAACTCAAAGTAGTTTAAATTTGTGGTGGATTGCCATTGGTGCCAAGTAGCTTTACCGGAATGTGTAAAACAAAATAATTATATCAACGAGATTAATTGCCAGCTTGCTTTTTTTGGTAAACAAGCCCAGTAGGTTTTAAATATTAAAAAGCACCATTTTATAAAGAAAGGCAATTCGGCATCAGTCTTTCGTTAAGCAAAGACATAATTGGAAGCACCACAGATTAACAACGTGTGCTAATGATAGGTCTCCTTAGAGAAAATGATTACAACGTGTACCTTTCTGAAAATGATTTATGAATATGCCATTATTGTGTAGGACAAAGAAATCAAGGGCTGGGTTAATTATAGGGAATGTTTTCCAATGAGCAAAATGGTAGCTTCCTGTGGAGGTTGCTAACAATAAACGTCCAGTGTTAAATATCAACAGAATGAAAGATAACTCCCGGGGCTAATAACGTTTGGGTTAAAATTATACTTATATAATAATGCTGATTTTATCTAGGCTGTTAAAGTCATCATTATTTCAGAGAAGTGGGCGAAAGTGATTTGGTTGTAATAATTGCAAAGGGGATTCCTAACAGCAGAAAGACCCCAGTTTGATTGCTCCATGTGTCAGATATATTATGTGTAGTGCCCTTGGCAATGTTAGCGTGCCTCTTTATTATTGCAAGGAGGAATAGGACACACAGTCTCTTTACCTAAAAATTAAGAGCTGGCCAGGAGAACCACTAAGGTTTCCATCTCAATTGATTTTGCATTGACTTGATAGCAGGGATGAGGGATTATTGTTTTTTATAAAAAAAAAAAAAAATGTATTTATAGGTGAATGTAATTAATTTGCTCTTCCCGAAACAATATGTGAACTGAAACGCAGAAATCTTTCAAATTTTGCAATGCAATTCTCTAGCCAAGTAAAGTGGACAAGAATGCATATATTTGGGGAAAGTGCACGTGCATTGTATTAGAGAGAGGGAGAACTATAGGTTACTCAATGCAGAAATTTGTGCATATTCAGTGGCGTAGCGTGGGTTGTCAGCACCCAGGGCAAGGCAAGTAATTTGCGCCCCCTAACCCATGGATTTGTGCCCCCTAACCCGTGGATTTGCGCCCCCTAACCCTAACCCTCAGATGTTGTGCCCGGTGCGGCCGGCCCCCCCTGCACCCCCACGCTATGCCACTGTGCATATTGTTATGGGTAAGTGGGGGAACAGGGCTCCCCTAGATCCCTAGGTGTCAGAGTTTTTGTCTGCAGCAAAAGAATGACAATATTCATGTCTGAAATTTAAGCTGGCAGATTGCTACACTATCCCTAGGTACAAGTCAGCAGTTCCTATGCAATAAAGTGGTGAAATGCATGGATGTTAAGTATGTCCTTAAAGCAATACCTCCTTCTCCTTTGCAAACTGCTTTGAACTCATTCATATAACAGGCGTCTTTCGCCAGCTGCATTAAGGGGAGGAAGGGAGAAGATAAGTGAATGAACTACAATAGGATAAAAACTTTAAAAATAAAACAAATCCATAGCATATGGTGGCATGGCACTGTTGTCAACTCTGGCCTCTGCACTCCATTACCATAGTTGGCATTTCCTTGAAAGGGAGAATAAGAAGGAAACAGCTGTTCCAGCTGTCGTCCTTGTTCTTTGTTCAGACAAGTGCAGGAGAGTGCAGGATAACAGCCAGGTCAGCACTTCCAGATGTGAGTGAATTCTTAAACATTTATAAGATGCAGAGCCAACTGCTTATCATTTCAGACTGTTTGCATTCCTCTTTTTCGATTAAGTCTTTACATCGAGTTTAAGATACAGTGGTACTTCGGGTTAAGTACTTAATTCGTTCCAGAGGTCCGTACTTAACCTGAAACTGTTCTTAACCTGAAGCACCACTTCAGCTAATGGGGCCTTCTGCTGCCACCGTGCCCCCAGAGCACGATTTCTGTTCTCATCCTGAAGCAAAGTTCTTAACCTGAAGCAATATTTCTGGGTTAGCGGAGTCTGTAACCTGAAGCGTAAGTAACCTGAAGCGTATGTAACCTGAGGTACCACTGTACATAAAAACAGCACAAATCATAATAACAAACAAAACAAACAAGTCTGGGGCAATCAAATTTTAAATCCATGACAGGGAGGTTCCATATCTATGTCAAATATAGCCCATAATATTCCAGGAGTTGAGGGAGGGTGAAGAGTACCCTCAGACTTAGTTATATGCTCAATAAATTTATACCATACGGGATAAAATTTATCTTCTTCTGGACCATTCCTTTGAGGCTTTAGTTTAAAGGTAAGATTTTCCATCGGACCAGTTTGCCACATTTCCTTATATCATAGAGTCAGCAAGTTGGAGTGTGACTGCTTCCCAAATCCGGCGATTATTAATTTAGCTATTAATACTGTCTTCCTCTCCCTCCTCCCTGGAAGGGTCAGGATGGGGAGGTGGCCTCCACCATTACTTCCCAGCCCCTAACAGTTGGAAGGTATGAACCTGATTCTAATTTTCCTTTTTGCAAGATGGAAAATGGAAGGATGAGAATTGAGAAAGGGAAGGAGTCTGGGACTCCTTAAATCAGGTTACAGGCAGCCGGTGTGCTTGCGGTCACTTCTGCTAAAAGGGAGGGGGGAAATGTGCCAAGTTGGATCCTCCTAACAGAGGGTCCATGTTGTGCTTGGCCCTGGAACTCTTCCCCATCCGGCTTGTGGGCAGGGCTTGCCCCACTCCAAGTCATTGGTGCCACTGGCCTTTAGCCAATTGGCAGCGTGGCAAGGTTGGGGGTTGGGGATATCTATTTGGCAGCACGACGTAGGGACTTCCTTTTGCTTCACGCTGCCGAACACCCACCCAACCACCCACTCCTTAATTAGGTCATGTTTGGCCTTGCTTTGGACTTCAGTTGGTCGCCTGTTTTGGAATAGGGGCCAGGTAGGAATTTTGTCCAATGTGGCAGATTGGCTGTTGCCACTTGGTTTTTGCCTACCTCTTGGCAATCATCACAACTTTGTAAGGTTTGGCAGTTAGGCATTGGTTTAGGGGAATGTGGGGAGGGGAGGTGCAGCCATCACCTGCCCCTCCAATTAATAGGGTATTCCGTTAACGCAGTGGCGTAGCGTGGGGGGTGCAGGGGGGCCCCGGCCGCACCGGGCGCAACATCTGGGGTTAGGGCAAATCCACGGGTTAGGGGGCACAAATCCATGGGTTAGGGGGCGCAAATCCACGGGTTAGGGGGTGCAAATTACTTGCCTTGCCCCGGGTGCTGACAACCCACGCTACGCCACTGCGTTAACGGAATCCGGGGGTCTGGATCTCGTCTGAAGAGGGGCTAGGGCCATGCCAGGATCCCCGGGAACCCCAGGGGTGAGCATCAATCAATATACATTGATGGAGCTCACCCTGCTGGTCGTTTACCCTTCCAGACATCCTGCAGGGTGGGGCAGGAGCCAGATATAGTTTTGATACCAATGCGTAAGTCAATAGCAGTCACATTTGTGTATTTAATAAAGTTGTGGCCAAAATTTGCCCATTAACAATTAAAATAAATTCTGTCTTCACTGTGTCTTTACTTCCATGGGGGATGGGTTTTGGGGCTTGGAGCACAACTGTGTTTTTTCTAAAACAGGTGGCGTTATGTGTGTGTGTGTGTGTGTGTGTGTGTGTGTGTGTGTGTATATATATATAAAAAATGGGAATTTCTCCCAAAGTTGACATAAGGAAGAAGGAAAGACGGTGCAGAAGGAAGCTAACTGACAAGTTAGAATTCTGAGACTTTGAGATGCAGATTTCAAACAGATAATCTAGCAGCATTGACCCAGGCCAAATGTTTTGTGGTTCCCTCAGAAAAGAAAGGGTATGTGCATCAGAGGTGAGTGCAACAGGTTCTGTTCATCACTGCGCTGGGTTTCAAAGGAGCATCGGAGTTGTCACTTCCAGTGAAGGGGTAATGTTTCATTTTTGTCAGAAATGAAAGCCGCTGCAGCTATAGGGACATTTCATCACAGCATTCTCTCATTATGAAGCTAATGTGTGAATCAACCTCATCTCACCCATGTGGTTTACAGCAGGTTTCATTTTTCTCTTCCTTCAAAAGAATGCAGTGACATTTATTCTATCAAGCATTCCTCCTAGAAACCAGAAGGCTGTGAAACATGCTCTTCATTTAGTTCATTACGCCAGAGAAGTTCATAATAGTTGAAAATGTTTAATCAGTAATTACAAAGTCATTATCACCGCATTTCTATATTGGTTCGGTGCAAATCCATCACAGCAAGAATAATAGGTTAATTTTTGTGTTGACAAAATAATCACTAAGCAGTATCAGCATGAGTTCTCATTTGTGCGGGTTTGTACTATGTCAAGTCATTCTTCCATTTGTTTAAACACTGATGCAAATGATATTATTATGCAACTTCATCTTTTCTGCAGTGAGCTCATAAAATCTGGCAAACTTTCATATTCTCAATAATTTAAATGCAGCAATCACTGTATGTGGCAACAGATGTTGACAATTTAGGCAGCAATCCTATACCCCCTTACCTGGAAGTAAACCTCATTGTATTCAAAGGGGCTTACTTCAGAGTAGACAGGCTTAGCAGTGGGCTTGTTTCCCAGTTATGAGGCATGGAACAAAACATGTTCAGGTGCAGTGCTGCTTCAGCAATGCATACGGAAACTGTGAAAGGTTGATGCCAGAGGAGCAGCTGTGCCTTTGTACAAACACAGAACATATTTGACAAATTAAATACATGTGCTACATTCTGAAAGGGGTGTGTCGACACCTAATTGGTGCATTATGATTTTGACACTGGTTTTTAGCCTTGTAAGCTGAAAACCTGGAAGTTAAACCCATTAAATCCAGTGGGGCTTGCTGATGAGAATACATGTGTAGGATTGCACTGCTAGAGGCTGAGCTGTCAATCAGGAAGTCAACGGTACAAATCTCACCTCTGCTATAAACTCAGGAAGAAACTGCCAGGCAAACTGTTCTCTCTCAGTACCTACCCTGCAGCTGCTATCTAGGAATAGTAACACTAACTTACCGTATGGAATTGTCACAATAATTACTGTGATAAATATATACAGTTTCTTGATCACCCTAAAGCACGGTATGACTGTATGTATTCACTTTTTTTTTAATTAAAAAAAATGACTTGCTATCATCCAGGCTAATTTACTCCGCCATCCTCATCCCGTGTAGCACAACAAAACTGTTTCATGCATTCAAGAACGTTCAAACAGACATTTGGAGTACAGAATGTTGCCGTTTGGAAAACATACAGAGGACTCGCTTGCCAGATCATATCATCTAGTTTAATCACAGACCCTTTCCAGCAATACTCAACCGGATAACTCTGGCAAACTCACAAACAGAACATGATGATGAGAGCCATCCCTAGATAATTTTCCCTCTGCAGCGGTGTTCAAAGGCATACTGTCATTTAACATAAAGGTTCTACTTAACTCGCATTCTTAACAGCCATGGAAAGACCTACCCCCCCCCAATTTGTCCAAATGCATCAAAGCTAGAGCCCATCATCACAATTTGTGGCAGCAAATTCCTTGACCTCTGCTGCCTGTGAAGATCTGTTCCCATTCTGCAAAATACCTTTAGGCTGCAATCCTCTACTTACTTACCTGGGAGTAACACCCATTGAACTCAGCTGGGTGTACTTTTGAGGTCCAGTGCCATGGGCCTTCTGGCAGTTCCCTCATTGCGAGAAGCCAAGTTACAGGGATCCAGGCAGAGGGCCTTCTTGGTAGTGGTGCTTACCCTGTGGAACACCCTCCCACCAGATGTCAAAGAGAACAATAACTACCAGACTTTTAGAAGACATCTGAAGGCAGCCCTGTTTAGGGAAGCTTTAAATGTTTGATGGACTATTGTATTTTAATATTCTGTTAGAAGCCACCCAGAGTGGCTGGGGAAACCCAGCCAGATGGATGGGGTAAAAATAATAAATTATTATTATTATTATTATTATTATTATTATTATTATTATTATTGACATATATAAGATGACTGTGCTGTTAAAGTGCTGACGTTACTTAATGTTACATAAAATTGTGTATGATTGTCATTGTATTTTAAGTTACTGTGAAAAATACACTGTATGAACTCATGATGAAGGCTTGTATTTTTTCCATTGCAAAAATGTGGTGGGCTAGGTTTTATGACTGAGTCATGGGTCTTGGGACTGAATTTCAGAACATCTATTTATGTTTATGAAGTAACTTTCATCACTCGGTCACGAGTTGTTTTGCAAGCAGACACAGATCTCCCTGGGTATTGCCCAAGCTGCAAGCAAGCAGGAAACCAGTGGGTGGTGGTGGGAACAAAGTTCATTTGGATTTTTACCTGAAAAAGCTAGGTATGGGCAAATATATGCTTTAGAGCATGGAACCAGTATACGTAAGAGAAATGTATAACTGAGAGAATGTATCACTTATTGTTTTTGCAACATTTAAATCAAGTTTCTGCACATAAAGCTTCAAAACTTAATTCTTGTGATGAAAATTTATTTTTCTACGACTTGGGGTCTTAGATTACAGCGGTGCCTTATGCGACACCAAAATTTGCCCCAACTCGCCTCTTGCCTTCAGTTCTACATCATTGCTGCTCCCTGTGGTGTCCATGAGGCTCTGTGCGCAGTGCAACCAAACCAGCTGCCCTTCCCAAAATTTGATTCTGCAGAGAAAGAACTTCCACTGCAAATATTAGTAATTCACATAATGTTGGTGCACACGGCTGGATAGGGGAACATGTTCAGAGGCAGTATGTGGCTGAATGCTGGTTACTAGGGTCAAAGCAGGGAGGGGTTCCTCCTGTCTTGCTTGTGGCTTCCCAGAAGTATTTGCTTGGCCTCTTGCAGGAAACAAGATAGAATCATAAAATTGTAGAGTTGTAAGGTACGACAAGTGTCATCTAGTCCAACCCCCTGCAATGCAAGAATGTCAACTAGATCATCCATGACTGATGGCCTCCCAACCTCTGCTTAAAAACCTCCAAGGAAGAAGAGCCCACAAGCTCCCAAGGGAGATGGTTCCACTGTCAAACAGCTCTTACTGTCATAAAGTTCTTCTTGATGTTGAATTGGAATCTCCTTTCTTGAAGCTGTTGGTTCTAGTCCTACCTTCCAGAGCAGGAGAAAACAAGCTTGCTCTGGAAATCAAGATGTGGGATGAGATGGGTCTTTGGTCTAACCCAGCATGGCTCTTCTTTTATGTGTTTGTGCACATGTGGAGTTGGGGATGTTGAGCATAACCCTTGTTATATGAAGGTACAGTCATACACACTTACCTAGGAGTGAATCCTATTGAACTCAGTGAGACTAATGACTGAATAGCCATGTATACAATTACATTGTTAAATCTACCTTCAGTGGTGAATAAATAAATGCACTAACGTCACACCTGAACCTGCATTTCTAGAGCAGATCAGAAAGCATCTGTTCTCAGAAGGATGCTTAATTGATTAAAGTATTAAACTGCAATGCTTCCTATTTGCAAAAATAAAAAATTGAAGGCTCTCAACATATGTGAAAATGAAACTTGTTTTATTGTGCAAGGTGGTGGGGAGGGGAAAGAAAGCGATGAAAGCCTGTTCCACAGTCAGCGATGCAATCCTATTTATTTTTTGAAACACGGGAGAGGATCATGGATTAAAATAGTTCATTGGACTGTTTGGATTATTTGGGCTTACCTCGAAATACACACAATACAATGATATCTAACATAAAAATCTTCTTCCCGCTGGCGTGTGTGGCTTTTGTAGCGAAAGGCATTATTGGGGTCATGCTCCATCAGTGTGAAGTCACCTTTAGGTGTTAGGTTGACTGCATTCAATGAAGGACAGTTTGTGATTTGAACTGTGGCTGGAAAAGAACATTGCCCTGTGGCTGTCGAAGAGATGAGAACTGTGAGTTTCAGCACCAGTGTGGTCAGTCAGTTTGGGGAGAAAATTAATGGCACACTTCACCAGCAATTGGTTTAGCAATTTTCAAATGGGAGGCGTGCAACTCAGGGCACCTGATGTACTTGTTTTTATAACTATAAAACTATACTTCACATAAATCAGCTGTTTTATTCTATCGTATTTTAAAAACCCAGTTAACTGCCTAGGTTTTTGCTACCACAAAGTCAAACTTCATTTTTTACTGATTTTGAAGTAGAATGGAAGAGAAATTTAAACCAAATGGGGGTTTTATCATTATTTTTTACACTTTAAAGCTAAGAGGTACAAAGTGCTTTTTCCTGCTCTGCCTTGACTTCCTTCTGACATTTGTAATTACAGCATGACCAGGAAGCCCAACAGAACAAAATTATTCTGCTGGTTCAGGGCAAACTTCCATCTAAACCAGGGTGACCGCCCTGTAATGCTCAAGATGTTGCTGAACTAAAAGCCCCATTATTCCTTGCCATTGGTTATGCTGGTTGGGGTTGATGGAAGGTGGAATCTGACAACATCTGGAGAACCACAGTTTCCGACCTCTGATATAAACCAACACAGTGGCTTGCAGGATGTTTGGGAGGAATCTCAGAAGCAGGTACAATCCCCTCCTATGGGATCTTCAAGGTGGCTACCAATACACACACACACACACACACACACACAGAGAGAGAGAGAGAGAGAGAGAGAGAGAGAGAGAGAGAGAGATGGCTTGTAGGAGTCCAAATTGGAGGTTGTAAGAGTGACATTCATTTTAGTTTTTCATTCCTATGACCATTTCCCCTCTCCTCTCATTGTTTAAATGATAGGGAGTTAACTACAAACACTTCAAAACAACCCACACTTACTGAGCATTCACCCTGATTGCTTTGCATCAAATAATTTTTATTCCACACTTAGTAGATCATTTCCTGGTGCCTTTCTTTTCTACAAAAACAAAACAAAACAAAACAAAAAACCACAAAACACCCCCCCTCTGCTCTTTGATGCAAGACTTCCAAATCAACTTCAATAGTGCAACCTGAATTTCCTTGAATGCAATTGAATCCCCCCTGAAAACAACAACAGTCTGGAAGTGCCCTGTGCCAGCTCCATGTCTAGAGAAAAGGGGTCTTTGGATAACATAGATCCATGCTGTCCTCATACAGTATATGTCACGCACCATCAATACAGCAGTTTTACAGAACAATGACAATGGTACAGGCACAACAAGAAGACCTCTGGCAGCAGACTTCCCTCTCCATCTATAGATTTCTCTCCCCTCACCCACTGCTGGAATGAGAGCTCCACAGTCTCCCTTGGAGCTGAGAATCACCCCCTATATTAAATAATAAAACAAGAAAATAAAATGCTAATACAACAACAGAAATACTGCTTCTGAATGTGGAGGTTACAAAATAACCTTCTTTGGCTAATCCGCTTGCTAGACTTATCATCCATGAATCTGCTGACCTACATTTAAAGCCATCTATGCAGGTGAACAGCATCACACCCCATGGCAATGAATTCCAAATTATTATTATTATTATTATTATTATTATTATTATTATTATTATTATTATCATCATCATTATCATTTATACCCCACCCATCTGGCTGAGTTTCCCCAGCCACTCTGGGCAGCTCACAGCATATATCTAAACATACTAAAACATCAAACATTAAAAACTTTCCAATCCAGGGCTGTCTTCTAAAAGTCAGATGGTTGTTTATTTCCTTGACATCTGAAGGGAGGATGTTCCCCAGGGAGGGTGCCACTACTGAGAAGGCCCTCTGCCTGGTTCCCTGTAACCTTGCTTCTTGCTAGGAAACTAGTAGAAGACACTCAGAGGAGGACCTCAGTCCACATTGCGGTAGTCCAAGCAGGAGATAACTGCATGCATCACTCTGGCAAGACAGCCAAGGGCAGGTAGGCTCTCAGCCAGCATACCAGATGGAGCTGGTAGACAGGTGCCCTGGACACAGAAATGACCTGTGCCTCCATGGACAGCTGTGATCAAATTGAGCAACATGCCCTTTAGACATACTCCCATATGAAAGCTTTCCATATCCCATTATGCTTTATTTATTTCTCTGTTATTCCTTTATGTTTTCCCCTGTTCTAGTCAGAGTTTAATTGCTGGCTAATATTATGCATCTCCAAAGCGACCCAGGAATGCAATTCTACCATTGCACTATCTCTTGATTATTAGAGGAGAAGTGCACCCGAAGAGAGGAAGTGAAAAGTCTAGAAACTGCAAATTTCTTAACAACTTTTAAACTTTTTGGGATGATGTTATGTTCATGACACAATCTTCACTTTGATCTGCATGCTCAAGAAACAAAGGAGACAGATGTAAAGAGAAATCAGAGTAAACCAATACTCTTACCTGCCTGTCATTGGCATTACCGTTGTGTGAAAGGATGGGTCTAAGGAAATTACAGTATCAAACATTACTTTTTTGAGTTTCCAGACAGCTGACAGTAAGGAAGACATGTTGCCTGGAGGAGAATCATCCAAGATTTCTGAATGCTTTCAAAATCTGTTTTTGAGAAGTGCAATTTTTCTGTCACTCCTATAAAATAAATAAAACAAGAGCAAAACACTGAATGCTGAAGAGAGATTTATTTTCAGAAGACATCTTATGCAGAACATCTATGTCTGATCTGCTGCCTTCTACAAAAGGTTGCTGCAGGAATACCTTCTGTGGTTGTTGTAGAAGACTCTCTCTCTCTCTCTCTCTCTCTCTCTCTATATATATATATATATTCCTCTTTTCATGCTTCGGGTAATGATGAGATTTGGCAGGCAATGACAATGGTGATAGATAGCTTTGGTCCACTGTTGATTGAAGGCAGGAGACACTGGTTCCCAAGATATATCTGTCTGATAAGAAATAATCTGACTGGCGAAAAACAGTTCATGATGCACTCAGGCTGGGAACCATTTCAGTTTCTTGGTTACCTAATTTGTTCCTATGTGTATCGACAAAACAAGTGTTGGAGGGATTTCTTGCATAGTCCATAGCTCTTTTGAAATACATTGGAAATCTGATATTGTTTGGAGCTTTCATGTTGGGGCTATGTACACAACATACTTTTAAAGCACATCTGAAGCAAATTCTTTCCCTCAAAGAATTCTGATCACTGTAGTTTGCCCCTCCCAGAATTACAATGCCCAGCAACCCTTAACAAACTGAAGTGTCCAGAATTCGTTGAGGGAATGAATAAGATTTAAAGGTATAGTGCATACAGCCCTATGGATTGAAATGTGTGAAACTGAAGAGAAGGCTGCAGTATGGAAGCAGAAGGCTGCTTCCATAGCTGAATGAAGTTTTTATTTGGAATATTTGAGAAGCCCATTTTTATTCACCAATATGGCAATATAGGAAATATAAATTTTCTGGAATGGGCTGCCTTTTTGTTGCATTCATTTGGGTTTATGCTTGACAAGTAGTGATGTATGGAAGTGAGAGCTGGACCATAAAGAAGGCTGATCGCTGAAGAATTGATGCTTTTGAATTATGGTGCTGGAGGAGACGCTTGAGAGTCCCATGGACTGCAAGAAGATCAAACCTATCCATTCTTTTTTTTTAAAAAATATAATTTTTATTAACAGGCCAATCAAATCACATTAATTCCAAATCACATTAGTTCCAAATTATACAGCCATTTTTTTAAAATTTTTGTTGGGGGTACCCATACTTCAAGCTCCGAAAGGGATCCAAACTTCACTCTTGCTGCTGCTGCTTTAATTAAACAGTTGTATCCAGTTCTGTCCAGATAGTCTCTTTGTTATTTTCCTCATCTTCTTGTTGTTATCATATATTCCTTTCTTTGTGATCTCTTATAATCTTCACAAGCGGGTTGCAAACAAACATATTCTGTGTGGGTTTTACACTCTCCAATAGTCATATCCCATAAAGAACAGACGCCATTTCCACACCTCTGTAAAAAAACATTCCCACAGTCTGTCCGTTGATCCACAGGCTTGCCAATCTATATCTCAAGGGGACCTGCCAGGTCAAGATCACATTCCGATAACCATACATTCACATTCCGATGACCCTGGTCCTCCTCCTCCTCGTCCTCCTATAGGCAAGCCTGTCTTAACGAAAGTCCATTTTTAAATGCATCATAAAACTTTCTTTCCATTCCCCGATGTTTCCACCAGTCCTCTCTTTGATCAATAATTCATTTCCACACAGTTCTTGGCTCCTGCTTGTGATTAGTAATTAGCAACGATTCTTCTCTCTGGAGGGGAGGGTTATTGGTACTCACATAAGACAAAATAAGAAAAGTTTTTTCCTCCCCCCCCTTTCCATTTCACTCCAACATACCAGTCTTTTAATGATGATTCTTCACTTGATTTATTTGTCCAGCCCATCGCTCCTCTCGCAGAGATCCCATTAATCAGCAGTCTTTACTCCCGATCTTCACTTGATGTATGTGCATTAGCTTCTTTCCAATTATATATTTCCAATTGTATATTTCGTGCTAATGCGAATCAGTGCGCGATTAGAGACAGCGTCAGGGAGAGCCGACATCACCCGAGGGCTTTGTGCCAAGTGTCCTCACCCCCTTCTTACGATTCTGGGGGTGAATTATGGACACAGCTAGCAAGGCAGTCCCCCCCATTCCCTTGGGGGGGGCAAGGGAGGCTGCATACTCCCATCACAGCCTCTTAATTACCTCGTATGGGTCAGAGAGATGTTATTGTCGGCCATCTTCCAATGCGCCCCCTGGTGGCCCCCAAACCTATCCATTCTTAAGGAAATCAGCCCTGAGTGCTCACTGGAAGGACAGATCCTGAAGCTGAGACTCCAATACTTTGACCACCTCGTGAGAAGAGAAGACTCCCTGGAAAAGACCCTGATGTTGGGAAAGATGGAGGGCACAAGGAGAAGGGGACGACAGAGGACGAGATGGTTGGACAGTGTTCTCGAAGCTACCAGCATGAGTTTGACTAAACTGCGGGAGGCAGTGGAAGACAGAAGTGCCTGGCATGCTCTGGTCCATGGGGTCACGAAGAGTCGGACACGACTAAACGACTAAACAACAACAACAACTTGTTTGCTATTTTTAATTCACAATCCCTAATCATGTGTCACGTTCCCTTGACTCCCCCTTCTCATAATTTCACAAATGTACCAAGATGTGATGAGGGGAGAAAGTAACAGTGGATGGTAAAGAGCCAGTGTAGAAATGTGGTTAGTGTTAAACTAGGACCTGGGAGACCAGGGTCTAAATCTCCACTCAGACATGAGGCCCACTAGATGACCACTGTCTCTCAGTCTAACCTACTTCGCAGGGTTGTCATGAGGATGAAGAGGAGTTGAAGCATGTAAACTTCTTGAGCTCATTGAGGTGGAATATAAATGTAATTGATGAGGATAAAATCAGAAGTGCTTTCTAAGCTGTTTCTAGTGATATGAACTTTGGGGGACATTATTATTCTGAATTCATTGATCAGGCGGAACTTCCCACTTCCCAGCATTCCTGTATAGCATGTTCTGAAACCTCATTTCAGATTGATTGGAAGCTAGGAAGAGACTTTTGCTTTTATTAGCCCTCTCAGCTATCAGTCCTGCTCTTTTCATTCCCCCTACCTCCTCCAACTTGAAAGCATATAAGATCGTGGGAATCTGCCTCATAATGGTCCGTCTAGCTTGGCATTCTCTACACAAGGGGTAGACCCTTCGGGTGCCATTGGATGCCCTTAAACCTCATCCAGAACCGTGTTGGCAACATCTGAACTACACTGACTAGCAATGGTTCTCCAGAGTCCCCCAGCCCTAGCCTGGAGATGCTATTGCTTGAACCAAAGACCTTCTTAATGAAATCATGTTCTGTACAATTGAACATGCCTATTAACCTTCCCAGATGAGGTGGGTTAACAAGGCACTTGTCTGGGCCAAGGCATTCAAAGATTTGGAGAAATCTTGAAAAGAGTCTTGGCTTTTTGCAAGAATTATCCCAAAAGCCTTATAAGTACCCAACCCATTTGCTCATCAACACTTATACTTCAGTCTCAAATAAGTGGAAGGAAAAGATTGAAACACTTGCAATTATCCAAGTGACTTTTTCAGACGTCTGTTGAGTGTCACATACTAAATAGTATTTCTTCCCCCACCCCAAATCTCTAGTTAATTATATCTTATGCCAAATTGAAGTGAATGAAAAGGGAGGTGAATTTTTAAAAATTATATCTGATTTCTTTCCCCACTTTGCTGTAATTTGGAATGCTAAATTTAGCAAGCATTGAAAAAAAAATGCTGCTTTGTAACATTAATAAATGCAGGTGCGTGTTGTGAACATGAAGGAAGGATGTTCAGCACTGGCAATCAAATGACAGCTACTACCATGATCAGCGCCGTGATAAATCATCTGGTTTGTGTGCAGAAGATTCCAGATTCAATCCCTAGCAGGTACTCCAGAGATCCTGTAGATAGCCAAGCAATAAGCAGGTGTTTCTGGTAGACACATTTAGAAGGGGTTGCTTACTGGATTGACCTTGGAAATGAAAATTATTAGATCTGATGCTGACCAGCTGCCTCTAATAATAAAATACTAAATATTTGGGAACTGATTGTTCTAACGGTATTTCTCGTAATTTTTCTGGATATCTCGTTCTGAGCTGCTGCATGTTCAATTATTGCAGCAGATACACAAACCATCTAACAAGAAGGCACCTAATCAGACAAATTTACTGCACATTCCTTCAAATGTTTACCCACCAGCATTCATTTAATAGGGACACAAAGGTTAGCACTGTGGCATACAGAGGATGAAAGTAAATTTCAGAAAGGTCTAAGACTGCAATCCTAAAACATTTTACCTGGGAATGAGCCCAATTGAATTCAATGAATTCAGTTAGGAATGTGTTGTGATTGTACCTTTTCACTGAAGGATATTTTGCTAACATAATTAAGATCAGTGCTTTTATAAAATCTGTGACAAGAGTTCTTTTATACACCAATTTGTCTAGGTTCAAATTTCAGAAGATCAAAACTGTACTTGATGTATGCTATCAGTTGCCAAGGACCATCATTTGCTATCAAGAAATATAGTAATTGGCTATCAGTAATTGAATGACCATCATTTTTAAAACTATGACTGTTGACAGGAACAGTCGCTGCCACCAGAAAATGTTAAATATGAATGTATATGGGAGTCACACTGCTTTTCCTGTACACAAATTGCTAGCTGAATTTAAATTACATCACAATTGCCTTTATTAGAAGACATCTAAAGGCACCCCTGTATCAGGAAGTTTTTAATGTTTGACATTTTATTGTGATTTTATGTGTTGGAAGCTGCCCAGAGTGGCTGGGGCAACCCAGCTAGATGGGCAGGGTGTATGTAGGTAGGTAGGTAGGTATAAATAAATAAATAGAAGCAGTTTGTCTCTGAGTAAGTAAAATAATTGAAACTGCATGAGGAAAACACACACACACCAGATCCTGTTTGCATGTGGTGCTAAAGCATATACGAATATATTTTACACATATGTGATTTGTTTGTAAATCAGATCCAGAATGCCAGGCATGATTCAAGATGCTGCAAGCTTCACACTGCCAGGTTGTTTTAAGTCAGACAAAATTTGGTGTTAAACCTTGGTTTTTCCTTTGAAGTCATCGGGAGGCATGCAGTTCCCTTCAAAAGGCACCACAGTTCCGTCTACAGTGGGGTTCTGTAAATTGCTCTCACTCCCAGGAGGTGAACTCGGATAATAAACATGTGCTCCAAAACCATCCAAGCTTTATTGCAAATTTATTTCTCTTTTTTGTGGTAAAGGGACAGAGAATGCTGGCTTTCATTACCAAAGCATCTTTGTCTTATGTCATGCTCCTTGCTGGAATTCTAAACAAGCTGGAACGGACATTTTTATTTCCTTAAAGAGAAAGGCTGTAAGAAGCAATGAGCAAATTTGTATTTTTGATTTCTCACTGTGCTTTGGGGCTTACATAACAAGAACCCAGCGAGATTAGAACAGAAGCCCATCTTTTCCAGCATCTTGTTCTTACAGTGGCCAGGCAGATACAAATGGGAAGCCTACAAACTGGAAACTGGAACAGCACTTGCCACACCAGCAACCGGCATGCAGAGACATGCTTCCTCTGATACTGGAGAAAGGACACAGTCAGCATGGCTATAAGCCAGGACAGCCTTATCCTCCTTGAATATGCACCTCAGGTGGAACCTCGGGTTACGTACCGTCCTCTTTATGAACACTTCAGGTAATGAGCTCCGCTAACCCGGAAGTAGGTTCTACTGGAATAATAATAATAATAATAATAATAATAATAATAATAATAATTTATTACTTGTACCCCGCCCATCTGGCTGGGTTTCCCGAGCCACTCTGGGCGGCTTCCAACAAAATATTAAAATACAGTAATGCATCAAACATTAAAAGCTTCCCTAAACAGGGCTGCCTTCAGATGTCTTCCAAAAGTCTGGTAGTTGTTGTTATCTTTGACATCTGGCGGGAGGGCGTTCCACAGGGTGGGTGCCACTACCGAGAAGGCCCTCTGCCTGGTTCCCTGTAACTTGGATTCTCACAGTGAGGGAACCGCCAGAAGGCCCTTGGCGCTGGACCTCAGTGTCCTGGTGGAACGATGGGGGTGGAGATGCTACTTCAGATATACTGGACCAAGGCCGTTTAGGGCTTTAAATGTCAGCACCAACACTTTGAATTGTGCTCGGAAACATACTGGGAGCCAATGTAGGTCTTTCAAGACCGGTGTTATATGGTCTCGGTGGCCGCTCCCAGTCACCAGTCTAGCTGCCGCATTCTGGATTAGTTGCAGTTTCTGGGTCACCTTCAAAGGTAGCCCCACACAGAGCACATTGCAGTAGTCCGAGTGAGAGATAACTATAGCATGCACCACTCTGGCCAGACAGCCCACGGGCAGGTAGGGTCTCAGCCTGCGTACCAGATGGAGCTGGTAAACAGCTGTCCTGGACACAGAATTGACCTGCGCCTCCATGGTAGCAAACTTTGCCCCAGGATGTGAGCGGAGGTTGCGCGCCAGCGGCACGGCAGCAGTGGGAGGCCCCATTAGTGAAAGTGTGCCTCAGGTTAAGAATGGTTTTGGGTTAAGAAAGGACCTCCGGAACGAATTAAGTTCGCAACCAGAGGTACCACTGTATCCCTTTTTCGAATCCTTCCAAGATGGTGGTCATCACAACTTCTTGTGGTAGTTTATTCCATAGTTGAACTCTCAGTTGTATCAGGAAGTACCTCATTTTGTCTGCCCCAAATCTTCCAACATGCAGCTTCATGGGTTTTAATATTAAGAGGGGGAGAATACTGCCTTTCTAATCCACTTCTTCCACACTTTGAAACTCAACCATGACCACAGAACCTGCATTTTTAAAACAAACCAGTAAAATCCCAAATGTTGTAACATTTATCCATCCACAAAGTGCCATGATCCTCCTGAAGCTAGTGTTAAGACAGAACAGGGTATGCTTCCAATGCAGAACTAACATACTGATTTCCCCATCCTTTCCATTTCCTGTACTCCATAAGGCATTGTAGAAATGGTATATATAGACTGGAGTCAGCCCAGGAGAGGTAGAGATGAAAGAAATCCTCTTTCTGTTAAACATAAATGTATTTTTTTTATTGGTGCAAGTTTCTCCAATAGCTCAACCCATCTATTGCAATCAAATAATGGAGATGACAAAATGCCTTTCAACATTGGTTTAGGAATTCTTTGGCTGATGGATTTTCTCATAGTAATGCACTTATTCACCTCACATCGGGGAGCAAATTTAAAAGTGGAGAGGCATACAGGCTGAGTTGCATGTGAAATCTCTTCAGTTGTACTTAATCCATATCTAACCTTGATTTTTATTCTGTTATTAATAAAAAAAAGTTGCTATCTCCTAAACACCTCCCCCCACTTTCTCTTACTTTTCATGTGTTGATCATAGTAATGAAGAAGAAACATGAAAGATATAGCTCTTCATTGGGGGGGGGGGGACCTTTAGCTCATGAAAAAAAATCTCCAGTATTTTCAATTGTGCATTACTCTTCAAAAATGAAAAAAAGAATCATTTGGAGTACATGATTCTTTACCAACCTTTTTCACTGACATTAAAAATGCTTCTTTTCTCAAGTAGGTGGATAGAAAGATTATCAAAATGAAAGGGAAGCTGAAGCCATAGGAACTTTTTCCAGATTTCTGAAGAGGAGTGATTTCAGTGCAATTGAAGTATCAAGATTCTAAGTGAGATGCTCTTGGGTCTACTCTAGATTAAGTTACAGGCACAAAGAGACACACACATTTTTAGAAGCAATATGTGATTCTTGCTCTATTCATATACTGATAGCAAACTCAACTGGTGCATGTTAACAGGATCAAAGTATAAACTGAGCCACTGAGGAACAAGAAAGAGAGATCAGTATGCTTGGGGAAATTCTAAGGTTTGAAGAGGTGCATTGTATCTTTAGGAGGGAGGGAGAATCTAAGGGGGTAGCCACAGAATGGCGGTTGTCAGAAAACAGAAGAGCTGGTGTTGGCAAGATTGTGTTTTCTGGAAGAAAGTATGTCTGAGTGGGACACTGAACAGAAGCATGTCAGAGTGTCACATTTTTTCTAGGCAAAATAAAAATGGTAGAAGCACCTTTGTGCAATTTTGAATCCATTGTATTGCTACAGACAGTGTGAAGGAAAGATCAGGATTCTATCATCTCTACCCAAGTGTATTACAAAGCATTTCCCTTCCTCTCAACTGCATTAAAACAAAACAAGTACAGTGTAACACACTTGGCAACTGTTAATGTAGGGAAACCAAGCACATTCTTGTGACATCTGCTACTGAGATGTGCTTTTTGGCTTGTTTCAAATTACCATAATTCCACCCTCCCGTATCCTTTGCTAAGTTTTCATCCCTTTTCCCCACTTCAACCACAATGGGTTAAATCCTCCGTCAAATAGCCTCTATTCTTCTGAGCCTTATGTCTTGATCAAAGGCTACTGTTTGTTACATGTTCACTGAATTACTCGGAAGGGTTTATGGCATCTTTGTATTTGGGCAATGAGTTTCAAACTTATTTACCTGTCACCACAGGCGCTCGACGATTTTGTGTGGGGCTCCCCAAAGAAACAACTCTTGCAGAAGTGTGCGTGAATCAAGTGTGCTGTACATCAAGTGTATGTCAGGAAGTAAACAAGTTATGATGACACATCAAACAAGACGCTTAATGCACCCTGACAGCACCAGACAGAACAGCGTCTGCATCGTGGCAAATGATTGAGGCTCAGTTAGATGCGAACTCCCCCCCCCCCCTTCAACATGTATATATTTCTCACTAACTGACACATCTTGAGAGTGGCAAGCTCCTCAAGAGTATCAGCTGCCATAAAAATACCTTTCGTTTTGATGTTATGGCTAGCATATGTACAATACGCTTATTGGGCAGTGAGTAGGGTCTTATGAGCCAAGAAGGACAGGGGATATTATGTGAGGGATGGGGGCCCTCCTACGCTATGGATTCTGCCCAATGTCCAGCACAGCCAAGTTGTCACAGGGGAAACAGAATCACTCTTGCTGTGAGGAGAGTAAAACCTCCAAGAACCTAGGCTACTTTGGTTATTGGTAAAATTCATTCCCAGCCATGAAAACATTGGCCAATGGTCCTCCACAGCAAAAATAGTATAAGTTAAGGTGGGTGTCTGGTTGGCTTCTGGGGCTGGCAATAGACTGGAGTGAACCCAGCCATTGTTCACAAAGCTGCCTGGATCCCTGCCCCTGCCATGCTGAGGTGAAATAATGTCCACCATTTGAAATGGTGAAACCAGTGCCAGCTCTAGGTTTTGGAGGGGATCTTGGTCATGAGACGCTCTTTATGACTTAGCTATTTTCAGATTGGAGTACTGAAATGTAATCCACATAGAACTGCTTTAATTCAGAATCTCCAGCTGGTTTAACATATAGCTGCAGACTTCAAGGCTCAGTGATTGTAGCACATAACTAGGGGTGCAGAAGGAATCCATTTTAAATGGAGTTATACATGGAATTTGGTAGTTCTAACCCAACTGAACTGTGCTGACATAGGATTACCTCTTGCAGCAAGTGCCTGCATATATATGAGTTGCTCATGAGTTACTTTTTCCCCAATGCCCAACTAATTATATGGAAGAAATATGTTACACATATGAAACAGACAAGCCCTATGAAGTATTATATGAAGCATAATTTCATACATATGTATGAAATTCATATATATGTGTGAAAGTCATACATTGATACTTAAGTGTTTTATATAGTTGTATGCATTGTTGTAGCATCTGTTTATGAGCTGGTTATTTTAGGAAACCTGGAGTGCATATCTGTATAACATTTTTATAACATAATATTTATTTATTAATGTATGACTTCTTTTCAAGACCAAGGAGCCAAACAGAAATCAGAAAAAAATCATGTGCATAAGAGATTTTTAAAACAAATCTTACACATAACTTTGATATGATATTTGTACTATTTCTTATGGGGCCAAATAAAAAATCTTTTAAGCCCTAAACCAGGAATAGGCAAACTCAGCCCTGCAGATGTTTTGGGACTACAATTCCCATCATCCCTGACCACTGGTCCTGTTAGCTAGGGATGATGGGAGTTGTAGGCCAAAAACATCTGGAAGGCCAAGTTTGCCTATGCAAACGGACAAGGACTAGTGATCTCAAGAGTGATTCCCTCAATACAATCCTGATTGTTATTATCATGAGAGCACCGAACGTGTTAAGATCGGAGGCAACAATAGACAGGTTCTTCTTAGCGTTGACACCAAAATGATGGCATGCTCTACCAATGGAGCTCCAATAGCCTCCATCTCTTTCTTAATTTAGATGTCTAATCAAGGTGTTTTATTCCTGCCATCCTTTAATTTGTATGTGCACGCTTTATAGACATTGTGACTGCTGCCATTAAATTTGCTTTAAGAATGACTGCTTTTATGATTGCTTCTTTTTATCACTGCTATTTTTATTTGATTAGATTCATATCATAATTTCATTGCAGTCATTTTAATGTCTCCTATTGTAAGCTTCAGATGTGCTGCAGAAGAGTATATATTTCATTAATAAAATATTATTAATAAGATTACAGGGACGCATATGTACACAATATATGTATTTCTGTTTTAATTATATTTTCATTGTCACGCAGTTGTTTTACTACATGTATTGCTGCTATTTTATTATAACTGTAATGTGTTGCTGTTTTTCTGTCTCATATTGTAAGCTGCTTCCAAACGTTCTTCAGAAAAGTTAAGTATAAATTGTTGGTGGTGGTCTTGCCATTTTCATTTTGTAAGCTCTTTTGAATGTTCCCTGATGAAGTGCCTTTTCATTGTGCTTTGCTTTATTAATAAAATAAAAATGATATATATGCATGGGTACATAAGACACACATTCTTCTTCCTCTCAAGCTACATTAGCGATGTCCTGCTGGCTCTTGCTTCTTGAAATCACACTTCTCAGGTGTTGTTCTTAATGCAAATGACATCCATGACTGTTTGTGGCAGATGCTGGCCCAGAATACCAGTGCTCAAGTCAGCTTTGACCACTGTAGACTAAATGCATTTTGACCTTAGAAAAAAAAAACCTTTCACAGCAAGAGATTTTGTTCTCCTGAATCATGAACAACTTTACTTCACTTTGGCTTTGTTTGTTTTTTCCAAAACTCTGCAGCTGTTGCAGATTTTCAACACACCATTTCCCCATCTATCATGCTTTGAGATTTCTGGGATGCCCTTTCTATTCCCACTGCCTACCCTAATTTGAGTTTTTTACATCCATGATTTGATATTGGATTCAATGTAACTCTTCTTATGACTCTAGGGTAATCAAATTAGAAGCAAACTAATGGAAAGGGCAGTTAATAGTTAATATATTTCTGTAGAAATTGGGTTTCTTATGCCAGAAGGAAAGAGGCTAAAGTACCCACAGAATTTTGAGGTAAATCCTGCTTATTCTTACTGAGGCTATATCTAAGGAATTTTGAGAGGAGCCCAATGATTACAGTTTCTTAAAATGAAATCAGAGGTAAATCCCAGAAGTAGCTGGGAAATTTTGAGAACTGCAATAAAGGTTTCAGTAAGATTCATGGAATGTAGCTGAAAGACATCACTTGATTTGGAGAATGGATTTTGTCTATAATATTCAGAACACAAAGGAATCAAACATTATCTCCCCCAAAGCTTTTCTACAGCTCAGAATTAAGAATTCTCCATACTAGCAGTTTTGAGCATGGTTCTTCATTTAGGTCATGGAGACCAAACACCACACACCCTGACCTAAGCACCCCCACATGAGTGTTTTTTATAGTTCTGAGGGCTAATAGGAAAGCCAAGGGACACTCCTAAGTAGGGTTGTAACACAGCAATGATTTCCATTTTTACTGGTGTTCATCACATACAACCCTGTTTCCATTCTGCTGCAGTTTGGGTTTGACAAAAATGACATCATTTGTCTTGCTGTCCACTGTTGAAGAATTTTGTGTAGCTAAATACATAATTATATTATCATTGCATTATTCCACATTCGTTTTAACAGATAGGAAACACAATGCAAATGGGAGCAAATGTAATTAGCTAGGTGTTGTTTGTGGACTGAAAGCAAAAGCAGAAGGAACTACTGATCATATGTGCTGGATTGAATTCCATCCTGTCTCATCCATGGGACAAATTACTGAGCACTGCCAATGTCCATTCCCATAGTAATTATAGGACAACCTGCTCTACATCAGTACTGGCATTGCTTTTTAAAGATATTTTAATTCCTTTATTGCTTGTGTATTTACCACCCGATGCTCCTTTGGGATGGAGGGCAGGATATAAATTTAACAAATAATTAAAAAATACTAATTGGCACTGGCCAAAAAATAAAAATAAAAAGTTCAGGGAAGCTCCCTAAGCCAGTCAACAATATAAGTAGAAGTTTTTTATTGCAAGGTCTGCTAGCTATGCTCCCATCTCCACATTCATGTTTCCTTGATTTCTTTAATTGATAGGAAGACATTTGAGACCGAATCACATGCAAATCACTGTATATTGAGCGTTCATCCTAATTGGTTTGTGAGGAGAGTAAATAAAGGCAATAAATGATTGAACATTCACTGTGATTTGTTTACAGGGATATTAGACAATGTGTGCTAAGCAAATGTTACCCACACTCTCCAATGCATTTTCCCATCGCTTCCCTTATCACATAAAGTTTGGTTTCCTGGGGAGGCAAGTTTGTTGAACCAGAGCTCCAAATCAACTTTAATTGTGAAAACTGAATTGGGTAGTACGCGACTGAATCCCACCAGAAAGTGATTACAGTCTGGAAGCTCTCTTAATTCTGGATGTGGTTTATAGTTCCCCTGATAAACCTGCCACTGCCAGTATATAAAGAACTGATATTCTCTGAGCACTGAAACGGACTAGATGATTTCTGGACATATGGTACATCTTGCAAGTAATGATCATGCCTGGATGAACATTGAAATAGGTATGTGCAGCTACTTCTGAGCTCACAATATAGTTTCGCAGCACAGGATCATAAGAGATTTGCTTGTCCCACACAAACTTTTTTTGGTTTTATCCAGTCTGAGTTAGTAATAATGTATTTCTTCAGTAGCCAAAACAGCCTATGCCTTCATGTAACTCAAAGTGGCATTAATCAATAATTCCCAGAACAGTATTATAGATAGTGGGTTCTCATCTATGTGCTGATGAACACCCTGTATGTTTATCTTCTTCAATGGTGCAGTATTAGGTGTACCAAGCTATTTAATTTAGTACAATGTTGTTTCCACTCACAAGAAAAAAAAAGTTAGAGCAGGAGATGTCTGTGGATCAAATATTATACAACTAATTCAGAATGAGGCAGCTAGACTGGTGACTGGGAGTGGCCACCTAGACCATGTAACTCCCGTCCTGAAAGATCATTGACTCCCAGGATGTTTCCAAGCACAATTCAAAGTATTGGTGCTGACCTTTAAAGCCCTAAACAACCTTGGCCCAGCATACCTGAAGGAGCATCTCCACCCCCATCTTTCTGCCCAGACACTGAGGTCCAGCGCTGAGGGCCTTCTGTCAGTTCCCTCACTGCGAGAAGTGAGGTTACAGGGAACCAGACAGAGGGCCTTCTCAGAAGTGGCACCCACCCTGTGGAACACCCTCCCATCAGATGTCAGGGAAATAAACAACTATCTGACTTTTAGAAGACATCTGAAGGCAACCATGTATCGGGAAATTTTTAATGTCTAATGTTGTACAATTTTTATGTGCTGTAAGTCACCCAGAGTGGCTGGGGAAACCTAACCAGATTGGGGGGGGGGTATAAATAATAAAATTGTTGTTGTTGTTGTTAAACACACTGCTGTCAGAAAACACACACAAACTTCATGTAGCACAATCAGCAATGAGAATGATCTAGATTTGCTCTTAGGTCACAATCCGATGATTTTTTTAAAACTGTTCCACAACCTGGTGCCCTGCAGATATTATGGGCTAAAACTCCCCTCATTACTGACCCTTGGCCATGCTGACAGGGGGTGATGTGATTTGTAACCCGAAATAAATGGATAGCACAAGGCCGGGGGAAGCTGGTTGATGGTACAGAATATGTTGTGTCATTGCCTTCTGCAGCACTATTGCTAAATGACACAATGCCTCACTCTAGCTCTACAAGCAGTTTTGCAGCATACTTACTCTGTCAATTCCAGCACCACTTTCTGTCTCAAGGACACAGAAACCTAAGCTGAGTCAAGGACAAGAGGCAGCCACCAGCCCTAAGTGATATTTGTTCCGTTGCACAAGTTCCAGAGACTATTGCAAGTAAATGAAGAATGTGTTCCCGGGGCTCCTTGTTGTTTAGCATGAAGTTTGCACAGACATTATACAATGTCCACTCAGTATTGTTATGATATGTCCATGGGGAGGTCATACAGTATTCACCACTTAATAAGCAGATATCCTGACTTCTTGCATGGAGGTTACACAGCTTCCCAGCATTGATTATTATCTCACACCTTTTAGTGCACATCCCTATCTCTTTCGTTACCTGAAGAATCTGGCTGCTTGGTTCTTAAAGTGGATTTGTTTCACTGAAGCACTTCAAGTGTGCAAACCTAAACTTCTAGCAGACAATTGAATCCTCCCTGGAAAATGGCTTAAAGGTGACTGTGGATAAACACATGCCTGTCTGGGTGTTCTGCTGCTGTTACAGAACGGTGATCCGTGAAAAGCTCTGTTGGCATTCAGGTATATGTGTTGATCCAAGCATTCAGTTGGGCTCTGAGAATTTTTCCAGTCTCCCCTTGACTGGGGAGGAGGCACTCAGAAAAACCCCTCACCCAAACTGAGAGGAGCATCTGTGAGTCCGTCTTTCCCAGAAAAAAACCATGTAATAAATGACTACAAACCACAGCAAAATATCACAGATGAAATCCAGCAACAGGTCATTTACAGGACTAGAACCTGCTTAAAACTGAGGTGAGGGTGTCAAAAAAACACCTTAGGTCTAAGCATTCTCAGAAACTTGTCTTGGGTTACACAATACTTTGGTGGACCCATTTTGCAGCCTTTTTGCTTTGTGAAAAGCCAGCTGCAGACATCATCTGTCTGCAATTAACATTGCCATTTTAAAGAAACCAGGCACAATGGTTGATTATGCTGCAGTCATGTTAACATTTCCAAACACCGCATGGATAACATAATCAGATGAGCTGACCACCCAGAATTAAAGCCAAAGTTTCGAGAGACTTGAGCTCATAAGAAGACCAGTTCCTGATAGTCATTTGAAGTTATTTCCCATAAAGGACCCCTGGAAGGGTAAATCCAGTCAAAGGTGACTATGGGGTTGAGGCGCTCATATCACTTTCAGGTCGAGGGAGCCGGCGTTTGTCCACAGACAGCTTTCCGGGTCATGTGGCCAGTATGACTAAACCACTACAGGCACACGGAGGACTGCGACGAAAGCCAGCGCGCATGGAAACACCGTTTACCTTCCCACTGCAGCGGTACCTATTTATCTACTTGCACTGGTGTGCTTTTGAATTGCTAGGTTGGCAGGAGCTGGGACAGCTACGGGAGCTCACTCTGTCATGGGGATTCAAACCGCCGACCTTCTGATTGGCAAGCCCAAGAGGCTTGGTGGTTTAGACCACAGTGCCACCCGCGTACCTTTCCTGCATGTGACTACTGACTTGAACACAGGCTTCACACTGTTGGCTATTTGCAGTTTAGTAGCGCTGCAGAGAGCTTGCTGGGGAGACCATGCATTAAAAAGGGACTCAAAAATAACTTAAACAAGGTTTTAATGATAAAAACAAAAACTCCTTATACACTAAATACATCAACAACAAACCAGACCCAACCACCAACCCATCCCCCAGGGTAATGGGAGAGATAGGTGCTGCTCCTTATATACTACACCCAATTGCTGACACAGATTAATCAATACAACTCAGCAGCACCTGCTATGTTTCACAGCTGTAAAGCTGGGTCTCGTTATTTTGCTCTGGCCCTTGCTCTGGCCCCTTAAAGACATACACACCGGGTGGAACAATGATGAACCTTTACATTTAAAGAAACCATTCAACACACACAACCCACCCCGAACACATCAGTGCTCATTATTCTTTGAAACGTTGCTATATAGCATAGACACCAGCCCTTTTCAACCACTCAAAGCAAATGGATGAAGAGGTCACTGGGGTTTCATACCAGTCCTCACCTTCAACATCCTCATCTCTGACAGAGAAGTTATGTGTGAAGGTCTGAAGGGGAACTGTAACTCTAGTCCACTGCGCACATTTAGACTTCCACATTTGGGAACTCTGTATCTTCCAGGGTTCCTGATCACATGGAGTCTTCTGAGAATGTGAAGTAGAATGCTTCCTTCAGACTTTTTTGATGGATATGTTCTACCTTCACAGGCAGTGGCAGTAATGCTTCTGAATACCACTCACTAGAAATCATAGGATATTTTCACATCCTTCCTGTGGGCTTCCTTTAAGCATTTGGTTGGCCACTGTGAGAAGAGGATGCTGGACTGGATAGGACATTGGCCCAAACCAACAGGGATCTTCTTATGTTCTTATGTTCCAATAAGATGCCATCAATGGACATTTTGGGGGGAAATGGGCAGCTGCACAATGAATACAAATTTCTGGCATACTTGAGTGTTTGTTATTTACATCATTTTGCAGTCTTGTACAGTATATCATTTCAAAACGAAGAGTGGGTCATGTTTTAATGCAACCATCAAAATGTCTTGTTTCATTGACTACCTAAAACAATCCCATGCAATATTTTTAAAACATCCTTAGCGAATGTTTCAGAAGACTGAGCAAGTCATAGATTTGCTCGGAATGGATAATAAATGCCGACAAAAGGTTCTGACACTTGCTGATCCTTGCAAGGTTAGAGTTTGGAATTTCTCCCCTCCAGGTGATAAAACACTATCCTCCAAACAGTGCCTGACACATTTCACAAAAGATAATGAGGAACCTCAGCCTGCATGTATTTATAACTGTTTGTTTTGATCTGATCACAGGAAGGCCATAATTCTAAGGTTTGCTGACTAAGTGCAAGCACCTGCAGAAAAGGAACGCTGCTCCAAGAAAAGGTTTACTAAGCTGATTGAGATTTGGCTGGCAGGATTTGAAAGTAGCTGGCATGTCCATAGCTGAAATGCGGGTCTGATTTTGTGTGCTGCAACTGGGTTTTACAGTATGCATGCTGTGGAGATCTGCAAGGTCCTGTTTCCAGTGTGGAAAGTTTAGCTCCATTAATGCAGAAAATGTTTACACATCTGTAGGCAGTCCTGTTTAGGGAAGTTTTAAATGTTTGATGTTTTTATCATGTTTTTTATATTCTGTTGGGAGCTGTCCAGCATGGCTGGAGGCACAGGAAGGAAGAGGAGGGTTTTGAAGAGGAAGTAGACTGTCAGGTGGAATGTTCCTCAACACCAACCTCAGAAGTGCCAATTCACCAGAAAGGCACTGAGTGTTGGGGATGGCAGTTACCAATGGTCAACCAAAGTTATCTCACAGGATGGTTATACAGAAAAATGGGACAACCTATCTGAGCTTCTGAAAAGACTAGTGGAATACTGACCTGATGAATCCCCATTGGATAGAGACAGCATGCATATCTATGTCATTCCTCACTGCCCCATAATTCATACAGGTTGCAGAATTCAGTTTCCTTTTTCATGCAAAAATTTAGTTTTAGCACAGTTTTGGGGAGTTTTTTCCCTAGCAGCCTGTATAGAAGTTAGGTTCTGCAAATAAAATAGTGTAAGCCACTTGGTTCAGATTAACATTACAAAGTATGGAATATTGCCAAATGTTTGATATAATCTAATTGTATAGAGAGAAAAGGGACAGAGAAAGGTCTGCTCCCTTGCCATTTGATGCGAAAAAAGGAGGTAGGGGGCTGTTGCAATTCATTACAAACCTGAATAATTAAATGAACACATTTTAATTACAAACTGCATTTGACCTTAAAGAATATTTTTAATGGCACACTACATTTGACTGCTGCATTTTGGCTGGTAGGTCAGATGGATTATGTTTCCAGAAATGAGCGTCACTGATTTTTTCTTTCTTTTTTTAATGTATACATATGTTTTCTATATCTATTTATACCAATATGTCCCAGAGAATTTTTCCCCCTCACAGAGGCAGAACAAAGTCATAAGCTCTAGGCACAATCTTCACATGATTTTAGAACAGAGCCATTGACGTTAGTTGGACTACACTGAGCTGGGTTTTGCTTTGCTCTCTGTACTGCTTGAAATCCCAGTGTCTCCTCAGCATGAACCCCTGTAGACTCCGATCCTTAAGCCCACTTATTTGAAAACACGCCCCACTGAACAAAGGGGAGCTTCCTTCTGAGGAGTTTGCTGCCTGATCCACGAAGAGAACTCTGAGTACGTAAGCAGATTTCAAAATACATGTGCCTCAGGATTCACATTTGCATCTGCAGCTCTTTCAAACCCTTACAGCTGGATGTGTCTTTTATTCAAGCCTATTGTCTGAATGTGTGTTTTGATGTGAACATCTGAGGTCACCCATTGTTGCAGAGGATTGTCAACAGCTGGGTGAGATAGCCACTCTTTTTCTAAACATATATTAGTTTTTAGAATCAGCCTTTGAGTGTTTAACAATCCTAATGTTTCAGCGCAGAAGTAAGTGCAAATGAATTAATTGGACTTAAAAAGGTAAAGCTAAAGGACCCCTGACAGTTAAGTCCAGTCGCAGATGACTCTGGGGTTGCAGCACTCATCTCACTTTACAGGTCGAGGGAGCTGATGTTTGTCCGCAGACAGTTTTTCTGGGTCATGTGGCCAGCATGACTAAGCTGCCTCTGGCAAAACCAGAGCAGTGCATGGAAACACTGTTTACCTTCCTGCCGGAGTGGTACCTATTTATCTATTTTCACTTTTTGGCGTGCTTTCGAACTGCTAGGTTTTCAGGAGCTGAGACCAAACAACAGGAGCTCACCCCATCACAGGGATTCGAACCGCCAGCGTCTGATCAGCAAGCCCAAGAGGCTCTGTGGTTTAGACCACAGCACCACCCATGTCCCAAATGAAACTTAAACCTAGGTAAATTGATATAGAATTCAGTCATCACCACCGCCATCTATTCATTTATATGGAACACACAAAAAAGTTATGCTTAAAACTGCTTACAACAATCTGATGCAGCGTAAATGTTGAAGTGAAGAGTCCCTGGCCTTCCGGGGCTTTTGGAAAGACCAATTTTCCTTTATAACTTGTTCAGTTGTGTAAAACTTTGATTTAGTTAACACTTGGTTGTCTTCTCTGCAGTGATGTGCTTCAACTCACGGCCACATGTAGAAAAAGGTATTTGAGCTGACTACTTCAACAGGGGTAACGTCAGTCATTTCCATTATCAGTGAGGTTGGAAAAAGGTCTGCTTCAATCATGAAAAATGGATGTAGTTGCCCCCAGTAAGCAGATGGTTCATGCTGTTGTTTCTTTACATAGTCATGTACTTGAAGAAATTGTCATGCTGGGAAAAATAAGAACTTGCTCTTTTCAGTAAACCGGACTTTTGCCTCCGAAATATAATGAATAGTTGGGTGGATAATATGCCTCAGCAGTGGATGTTAGGTTCTGATTCATTCTATCACAATAGTAGTTCTACAGCCAACATTTCAAAATAAATAACACTGTGAATTTGTCAGATTAAGGGTTTTATGCTATATATTGTGTAGTTTGTTTCCTGATTTTTGTAGACAGATTGGGATTTTTAAATGTTAAGTGGCATATAAATCTTAAATCACACCTTTCTTTTATTTTTGAATAAATTCTACTGGAGTTTATAAAAAGAGATACAAAACATAGACTTTTGCCAGTATTCATGTGCAAACTCTTTTGACATGTCCGTGACAGACAAGGCAGTATCTTTTCTGTGCTAAAGGAATCAAAATTATTTCACCATATATGTCAAATTCTGCATCAATACCCAGATAAACATGCCAATTGGCACACTTGCACGAAATATAATTGGTCAGGATTTAAAAAAAAAACCTACCAAGTAGCTCTGTGCACCAAAGGACTCTGTTGGCTTTCTTTAATGAGCAGGATATTTTCCACCCAACCCAAAGAATTCTGCATGTCAAAAGACTTCTGAAACTTAGAGCAATTGCAAAAGTCATTGGAGATACATTGTGGGGAGGGCATTCTTTCTTTCAGAGAGGGGGGGAAAAGGGAGGAAATTCCACTGGGAAAAGCTCCTGGATGCCATATTTCTCATATTTTTAATATCTTCTGCATATCTAAATTAACTTAATTTGCTCATTTATTCATCTTCTTTAAATATATACTCTTATGAAACTGCAGGTTATTACAATAATCCTGCTAATGTTCTTATCTGCTTACAATTTATCTGTAAATATTCAATAAACCATTCCATTCTTTTATAAAAAGTTTGTTTTCTTGATTTCTTATTCTTCTTGTAAGTTTTGCCATTTCTGCATATTCCGTAAGTTTTTGCATCCATTCTTCCTAGACTAGTCGTATTATTTGGACAGTGCCAAGCATTGGCCAGTGTTGATTGTGGGTTGAATATAGCAACTTTGATGGGTTAGACATTTTTTACAGAAAACAGATTGTTTAGAGTGTCCACCATTGTTATGGCTTAGTCTCTCCACAAACTCGAGACGAGATTTATTGCTAAAAAAACAAACAAGGATAGAGCTCCTCTACTCATCGTCCTCCCCCGAAGACGGGGAGCTGCCCAGACTGAGCTCCTCCCCCTTCCCCAGCACAGAAGCCCCCCTCTTTTCCAGTATCTTTTGCACGTCTCGGCCACTTTTGAGAGCCTAGAGACTTGGAAGAGAATGCTTCCTGCATTCCGACGTCTGACTCACTATTGGAGCTCTCAAACAGCAGCCTGTCACCCTGACCCTGTTTTTCTTCTCCCTTTTGTTCAGAGCTCAGATTACACCTGCTCTGTCGGCATGCAGAGGGCCGGGAGGCCAGCTGGCAAGCCCCAGCTGTTCCATCTCCTTCTATCGGCCCCTGCTCCGACGTAAATCAGCAACCTTGACTTCAAAAGCTAAGGCACACTATTAGCGGAGTGTACTGCGCACACAGAATAGGCGTGAGGCTTGTGAAGTCATACTATAACTACAGATTTATTCATCATAAATCAGGACAAAGAAACATGTTGTCTCTCTCTCATGTTGTCACGGAGAGAATGGGAAAAGCAAAAACTATACACAAAAGGAAGTTCCCAGCATACTGTGCTGGAATGTAAACAGACATGTGACACATAAAATCCCATGCCTGTTCCTTAAGGTGGAACAGAATTCTCCCCCTCCTCTCTGCCTTCCACTGTTAACTGTTCTCTCCCTATGCCTGCTCCTTCTTCTGTCAGCATCTGAGCTTCTCTGACAGCCATGCTTGTTTCCACTGGCTACTGCTTTTCTTTCTTGCTTCTACTCGTCACTTGTAAAATTCCATGCAATCAGGGATCACATGATGCAGCCAAGGGTTTGTGGGGCCACCAGTAGTGATTCCTTGAGGCTGCACAGCTTTTCACTAGTTCTTCTCCTGATGTCCACAAATAAGGCTTAGATATCTGCAGGGTGAAGGTCTATGCCTATAGTTCCCTGTGCACATAGGCTTTCTTCCTGCAGACATTCATATCTAACATTTAGCAGTTGGGGAAAGAGTAATGGGAAGTGATGCTACCTTGGAGGTTCGGGCAATAGCATACGACTCCACTGCCCCTTGATCACATAGAGCTCTTTCCAGGGTATAATGGGAACAAGACAATTTCATAGTGCCATATCTGATGTGATGACATCCCTGGATTTCAGTAAATGAAATTGTGCAGGTTGAGATAATCAGCTTGGACTACAATGAGTATAGATTAGAGTGAGGATCGGTGGTGAAAATATAAACAATGAAACAAATTTATTTCATGCAGGGAGGGGTACGGACTAGAGATATGGGAGAAATTTGATTCACTTTGCATTTATAGGTGAACCGAACCAATTCACACTCCCCCCCCCCAGGAAAAAAAAATACTTAAACCGGAATACACTTTTAAATTCACAGTTCTCCGAGCTTCAAAATGCCACCCTCCAGGCAGGCATTGTTTACAAAAAATACACACACTGGAGTAAAGTATGCATATAAATGCATTTATTAGTGCAAATATAAAACAAAACACATTAAATAAGGGGATACTGCTTCAAAAAAAATGTGTAAATTAGACAGAATTGCATGAGATTAGGAGAAATTTGCAATAAATACTGGTGAATTTTCACAAGAACTTGGTTTTGTTTGTTTTTAAAAATTGCAGGTGAGGCCTCTTTAGCCAAAAATGTTCTCCAAAACAGGAAGTGGCATGGGCTTCAGCCTTCTTCATTACGATGGCTTCTATACAATCCCATGTTTGTTTTCGGAAGCAAACAAGAGTGAGAATGAAATAACCCACATTTTGCCTTTGTCCTAATAATCTCCCATACTCCGTCTCTCTGAAAATAGAAGCAAAGTTCATGAGGTTGACAGGAGACCATTCAGTCCCACGGCATGGCAGGGCCTTCCTTCTGTGGGATTGCTGCACAGTACTGCAGGATGCTGATGTGAATGCAGCCTTGAAATGGCAGTCATTCAGTAAACAATTTAAAGACAGCGTATTCAACATGCTTTCTGCAACGTATAGCCTCTGCTATTGTAAGCTGTACGATTCTCTGCGAAAAAAGCTCCTGGGAAAGAAGGAGGGGTGTGGGTTAATTATTCCTGGCATCTCGCGTGCCTTTCTTTTCTGACAGTATACAAAGTTATGGCCTTAGAGAATTTGGATGATATGGCATAGTCATGTTTACTGATTCCCACAGCCAAACCACTTCTCTGAGAATGGGATGCTGCTGACTTACAATGGGCCGCTTTGTCAACTCCAATAGACTTCCTGATTTATTGCACTGGGATCTGCAATGCTTTAAAAAAAATAAAATAATAATTATAAGTGTGTGTGAGGCTGTTCTCTCACTGCTCTTCTCCCTGAGCTTTTATCTCTATGAAATTATTAAGGGTAGCGGTTCTGGCACTTTAGAACAGCTTTCTTTCAAATGCATGCACTTTGCTACATGATCTCATTAGGGACAGTTTTCTGCCTTCAGATTATCCTGCTTTCCAGCTAAGAGAGAGAAAAAGCAAACCGTACTAGGATTGTTCATTACTAGAGTCCCAGTTTCATATCACCCAGGACCCAATTGTGCATGATGTATTTCTGCATCCAGAATCTGATCAACCTCTCATTCGATAACTGCATCTAGACAGGGTTGTCCAGACCTTTAGGCAGAGGGAAGCAACTGCCTCAGGCAGCAGATGCTTGGAGAGGGCAACAGTTATATTCCCCTGGGTGCTCCTCCTGAGGTGCCCAGCCATCCTCTCTGCTGGAAGGCAGAGCTATATATGCCACATGACCTGTCCTGGACCTCCTAAACTAGTCTACTGCCCTCAGTGCAGTTGGAAGGACTAGTCTGTTGTTGGTGATGATTCAGCTGCCAGCTAGCTTCTGTACATGGAATGAGAAGGAGGCCCTGTCTTCTCCTTCACCTCAGGGAGCAAAATGTATTGTTGCTTGCCCTCACTTATCTTGCCGCCGAATAGATGCAAGAGTCAAGAAATGAGAGGAGGAGGTACGTTTAACCAGTGATGCTGTCAGGGAAGGAACTTGAGGCCAGTGTTCAGGGAACCATTTAGGAGGACAAAGCAGCAGGTTAGGTGAAGAAACATCTGAAGACCTCTGCATAAGAACAAAATGACATCAATGTGCTAATAAAGAAAACGCCTTCCCCTGCCTACAACTTTTACTGCAAACCCTTTCTTGCACAAGGTGTGATTCAAGATGTATGTCTGTCACATTGTGGCAGTTCAGCTTTGGGTGGGGTGGGTGGGGAACTGATTCAGTTCACATTTTGAAATGAATCTACCTAACTGGTACCAGGGGTGGAGGAAGAGGGTGCAGTGGGTGCTGTCTGCCCCGGATGTCACCACTAAGGGGGGGGGGGTGACAAAATGCTGGGCGGCACTCACCATGGTGACTTGGGCACGCACAGGCTCTGCGCTGTCCAAACGGTCGACCCGCTACCTCCCCCCCGAGCTGTACAGTGGCTGAGTGGGAGGAGGCAGGCAGACTTTGGAGGACCCGCGGTGCACCCTGCCCCTATGTGTGGCTATCCCCTCCCTCGCCCTGCACCTATGGATAGCTCGCCCCACCTCCGGGCATGCCGCCTCAGGCGCCCAAGCGGCTTCTCCTCCGCTGCTGACTGGTACTTCAGTAGCCAACCTGAAACACAGTAATCCTTCCTTGCTCTTCTCCAAATTTTGTGCTGCAGTTCTCCAGCCATTTTTGTGTCTGTACATAAAATGCATGGGACGCGGGTGGTGCTGTGGGTTAAACCACAGAGCCTAGGACTTGCCGATCAGAAGGTCAGCGGTTCAAATCCCTGCGACGGGGTGAGCTCCCGTTGCTCGGTCCCTGCTCCTGCCAACCTAGCAGTTTGAAAGCACAAAGTGCAAGTAGATAAATAGGTACCACTCCAGTGGGAAGGTAAACGGCCTTTCCGTGCGCTGCTCTGGTTCGCCAGAAGCGGCTTAGTCATGCTGGCCACATGACCCAGAAGCTGTATGCTGTCTCCCTTGGCCAATAAAGCGAGATGAGCACCGCAACCCCAGAGTCGGTCACGACTGGACCTAATGGTCAGGGGTCCCTTTACCTTTACCTACATAAAATGCATATGTTTGTGAAGGTAGCCTGTGCTATATGAAAGCAGACATGCATTTTATTAAAAAGCAACGCCTGGGGAAAAAAATGTGCATAGCAAGCAATACTGAGTTAGAATATGTGTGTATTAGGAAATGTTCTCAGAATAATGCTGTCAGATGTTCACAAGGATGCTTTCATAAAGAAGAATTTGCAAAGTGATGTGGAAAACTGAGCTTAAGATTTGAAACATGAGGAACTGAGAGAAACCAGAATGGACAGATCTGCCCATCCCTAGTTGGGCTACAGCACAAAAGTAGCAGGGAAGAACAGGGGATATGTACAACCCTCCCACCAGCTGCTTCTCCACAACAAAATTTCCCTCATGGCCTCCCTCTGCTGTTTTGCAACTGTCTCCTAGTCTGTCCCTACATAGGTCTCTCTGCTTCTCCATAGTCCCTTCTTAGTAATTGACACAAATCAGAAATTGTATCCTCGATCAAACCCCATTTGATGGCATCATTTCCAGAGAATGCATCTGGGGTTACTATGCAAAGAAGTGAAACAAGCCCCTCCATTTATCTTACAAAGGTAACGACTTGACAAGGTCAAAAGGCACATTCAGGTTACATTAAATGCAAGCTGCTTCATCCATTTTATTTCTCTGGGAAACGTATGAGGCACAGCAGGAAAAGTTCTTAAAAATGTAGCCCCTTCTCACTCCTGATTCTTGCACCATGTTAGCTTTGCAAGTCGTTTAATAAGGCAGGGAGACCTTTGTGCTTTTTAGGCAGCACTGAGAATGATTGATCGTAAGTAGAACAAATTCAATATAATGATTTCCACAACATAAATTCGGGAAGAGATGTTACAATACAGGTGAACGACCAAAGTACAAAAAGAAACTCATTCTCTTCTTTTCCCGTTTATAATTGTCCACCTCCATCCACCCCTGGCCCTTAGTTGCTTTGGCTCATTCTTTAGAACTCACTTAAAAAACTTGAAACCCTCAGTTCCAACCCTTTGACTGCCTAATGTCTGGATGCCATCAAAATCACACATAGTTCTTTTATATCCATTTTATATACTTTTTCCTTTGTCTTCTAACTGACAGAATATGTATTGATCAGCCCCCTTTTACAATTTTATTTTATTTTATTTTATTCTGCTACTGTCCACTTTCATCTCTGATTTTGCCCACTTTTAGTTCTGCCCCCCCCCATTTTTGCTCTGAGTCTACCCATCTCTTTTTCCAGCTCCGCTGGGTCAACAGGCCTTTATAGAAGGAGAGATTCTGCCCCCCAGCTGTAAGAAAAGGCTAGAGGGCATACCTGATTTAACCATGACAGCCATCCCCACCTTCCCTGAAACTCAGAGAATTCCAGTACAGTTGTACCTTGGTTGTCAAACTTAATCTATTCCGGGAGTCTGTTTGACTCTTGAAATGGTTCGAAAACCAAGGTGTGGCTTCTGGTTGGCTGAAGGACCTTCTGCACTCAATCGGAAGCCACAGAAGCTGCATTGGACATTCGGCTTCTGAAAAACATTCTCAAATGGGAACACTCACTTCCTGGTTTGCGGCGTTCGGGAGCCAATGTGTCCAAGTACCAAGGTGTTCGACAACCAAGGTATGACTGTATCCTGAGACCTCTTGTGTGTTTGTGTATTGGGGGATTGATTCTGAAGACTATGCCTTGTGATAAGAGCTATTGAGATAGTGGCTTGGTGCCTTTGCATCCCTGGTTGATAAACAAAATTTCAGCTTTTCTCATAAACTGAATTACTGTCATCCAGGGCTTTCCCCCCGCCCACTCAGAACTCAGTTCCGGCACCTCTCAGGTGGGTGCCAGTTCCATTACAGTGGACGCTTGGGTTGCAAACATGATCCGTGTGGGAGGCAAGTTCGCAACCCGCAGCGTTCGCAACCTGCAGCGCCACGTCTGTGCACGTTGGGTCGCGATTCAGTGCTTCTGTGCATGCGCAAAGTGCGATTTAGTGCTTCTGTGCATGTGCGAGTGCCAAAACCTGGAAGTAACCCATTCTGGTACTTCCGGGTTCGGTGTGGTGCGCAACCCGAAAACGCGCAACCTGTAGGTCTGTAACCCAAGGTATGACTATAAGAAAACAAGGGAGGTGTTTGTGGTGAGTTCCAGCACCTCTTTTTCTAGAAAAATAGAATTGCTGTTATCCCTTAAAAAAAACAATTTGCTTGGCTGAGCTGCTGGAGTAGACTACAAAAACCCATAACACGTCTAATTATGTCCTTGTCATCTGCCCCAGTGCAATTTATCCATTTCGGAAGTGACTGGAGTGGTCTTGATGAAGCCATAGTGAATTGGCAAACACATTGGCCACTGTAAAACAAGGGTCAATCCAGAGATTTGCAACTGAGCATCATTTCCTTGGTGAGGAATTATACGTTCAGTGAAGGCATATCTATATCGAAGTCTTAGATCTGGTTAGCCAAGGAACCCTGGGAACTCTTTGCTCTGTGAAGGAGATGGGAACTAGGAACAGGCAATTATCATCATCAAAATGTAATTTCCAGATTCTGAGGGAGCAGGAAGTGATGCTATAAATTTGCAACGCAAGTATGCCCAAAGAGAGTGCATTCTAAGAATATAACATACGAACCTCCAAAGAGACCTGCTGATGAGACAAAGGTCTGTCTCATCTGACATCCTGTTTCCCATACAGGAACTCAATAGTCCTCTCCTGGGTGTTGCTCCCCAGTGATCCTGGAAGCAGCACACAGCCATTATGACCTGTGGCCATTGTAAGACTTTTCCTCGATGAATTTGTCTAATTCCCTGCTAATGCATGGCCATCACCACATACTGTATTGCAGGGAGGGGGGGAGCCTGCAGTTTAGCAGTGTGAATAATGCTTCCTTTTCTTATATTCTGAATCTCCCATCAGTTCACTACGTCCTCCAGATTGTGCGTGCCTACCGCTGCAACACAGATGTGCGACATCACACATTGACTACATGCAGGCGTGTGCGTGTGCTGTTTCACGTCCACGTTACAGCAGCCGTCACCGCCAGCAACTCCTCTTCCTCCTCCTATCCACAGCCAGTGAGGCACCCTTTTCCATGGGAAGGAGCTCAAACTCATGAGGCAGAGCTGCATCTGAGCACCACCGCCTGGAAAAAGAGGCCTCACTTGCTGGCTTCAGAGGGCGGCTCTGAACTGCTTCTATCTTCGAGGCAGCACCCCTGCCTCCTGCTGGCTTTTTTCATTGACTTTGTGGGTCCCTGTCTCCCGCAATTATATTATTCTGGGTGCCCAAATACCCATGGTCCTCTGGAGTTGGCTCCTATGGTTCACTTCATTGGATGACTCCAGGATGTAATATTACAAGGGAAGAAGGGGGAAAAAACTCTCTCTACTTCTACTCACATTGTTTCCCCCCTATATTAAATAGCCCCAGATGGTTAGCTCAGTTGGTTAGAGCGTGGTGGTGATAACACCAAGGTTGCAGATTTGATCCCTGTATCGGACAACTGCATATTCCTGCATTGCAGAGGATAGGACCAGATGATCCGCAGGGTCCCTTCCAACACTCCAATTCTGTGATTCATAGGGGAGTTGCTCCAAGCCTCTGATCATTTTGGCTGGTCTTTTCTTCACCTTCTTCAGCTCTGCAGTGTCCATTTTGAGAAGCAGTGACCACAGCTGCATTAAAAGTGTATTATGATATTTACATTCTTAGTTTTCTGGGACATAGCTGTCACATTCATGCCATGCTTGTGAGATTCCCATAGGCATTTGGTGTTCGGATGCTGCTTTTGATGGACCATTTGATGGACCATTTGTGATGGATTATTTTCAATCCTATTCATAGTGATACCCTAAAATGAAACCCGCCTTTTTCACAGCTAGCACACCCTTGAACGGGATTTCACTGATCTATGCACCACAACACAAAGATAACTTTCTTGGTCAGTCATTGCCGATTCTGACCCCACTGGTATATATGTGTTTTGGCCCATTGTGTGTGATTTTACTCTTGTGTGCATTGAATTACATTTGCCATATGTAATTCACTAAGTTTGGAAATACCTTTTTGGAACTCTGGGATTCCTTAGCAGCTTGTTTGAAGTCTCTAAATGAGAAGTTAAGCAATGGAAGACAAGCTGAATATTGGCCACTGCTATTCATAGTCTTCTGTAATCTTTAGCTGCAGGTAGTGGGTAATAGTTTGTAGGGTGCGTGTTCAATTCATATGGGGCAATGGTGAGATACAACATGCCTACAGCCAGCTTTCTTTGCAAACCACATGTATAACTCATAATCTTTTCAATAAGCAAGGGTTCTGTGGGAAGTATTCCCTGATGGTAGATACCAATCAAACCCGCTGACCTATAGGAAGCTACCCTTCATGTCAAATGTGAATTTGCTTCTATATCTGCAGGTTTATAACTTGCAAATTGCATTGTGTGTGTGTGTAGGAAAGTCAGATGCTGCAGTCCTGGGGAACATCCCTCTTCTGAATCAAATATATACAGTGGGAGGAAATCTTCCATAGATGTCAATGAGAGATTTATTATTTCAGAAAATGCATTTTCCTAAGTAAGGTAAAGGTTGAAGGTAAAGGACCCCAGATGGTTAAGTCCATTTGAATTCGTCTATGGAGTGTGATGCTCATCTTTGCTTTCAGGCCAAGGGAGACAGCGTTTGTCTGCAGACAGCTTTCTGGGTCATGTGGACAGCATGACTAAACTGCTTCTGGTGCAGTAGAACACCTTGACAGAAGCCAGAGTGCATGGAAATGCTGTTTACCTTCCCAGCACAGCAGTACCTATTTATCTGTTCGTGCTGGTATCCTTTCAAACTGCTAGGTTGGTAGGAACTGGGACAAAGCCACAGGAGCTCATGCAGATTTGAACTGCTGACCTTACAATTGGCAAGCCCAAGAGGCTCAGTGGTTTAGACCACAGTGCCACCCATGTCCTGAGAACCCTAGCAGTGGATGAAAGGGTCAAATCCCCACTCCACGTCAGCTGTCATTCCATTAATCATCATCAGCTCCCACAGCACATGCAATTTGTATTAAAACAAACAAACCTGCATGTTAGATGCAAACATTCATTTAACTTGGCTGTAGTTTGGCGTTATTTAAATCTACATTCTCAGATTATGTTCTTTGGTGGAGTGGAGAAGGGCACTAACTCTGTTGCCTTTTAAAGGAAACTCTTGTTCTTACAGATATCTTTAAATAGCCATATTCTTGCCACCTTGAAGATGCTCCAATTTTGATCTCTTTGTTTCTCTTTAGATTTTAGCGCTCAGCAAACCTTCAAAACGATAGAGCTTGCATGAAGCCATGAGTCACTCATGTACTATGAATGAATGACCCTCTTTTTCTGCTTCTCCCTTTCTCCAATCTTTCCATTTAATCATCACATTACTAGCCACATTTTTGATGTTCGATTTACACTGATATCAAAGGGAACCTTTGTGTGTCATTCTCTTTTTAAGCACCATTTTTATGCTCTCTTTCTCTTTCTTAAAATGAAAGCATGCCTGAAGTGTTCTGATGCATTTCTGGCTCTATTTCCAATGATAACTCCCCACCACCAAACATTATACTCTACTGATATTTTCCCCCTTACATTTTAATCATACATTTCATATATCATGAATCTGTTGTAAGCGTTCCCTCTAGTCATCTTTAAATCCTCCCGGTAAATTGATGTGCTAAATCAATTTTGCACTTTTTTATTATTATTATTCCTAACTCTGCAGAGGATTATCTTGCCTATGTAGCAAGATCTGTAAGATTTAAGCACATAGTTATGATCTGTGCAAAACAGTCAAATTATAGATGGTGCAACTGTGCATTTCTGTACATCTGGCTCCACAATATTTGGATTATTCTACATGGCTGTATTAGTTTTGTTTTGAAAACTACTACAGTCGTACCTCTGTTTAGGTAACCCTCTTGTTACATAAACTTCGGGATGCGTGCACAGCAAACCCAAGTATTATACTAGGTTTCGCATGCACGCATGCACAGAAGCAGTCCTCAGGTTGTGGAAACCTTGGGATCTGACTGGACCTCTGGAACAGATCCCATCCACAACCAGAGGTACCAGTGTATTGTATATTTATTGAGTTGGGGAAAGTACAAGGATTCTGGGGGGCGGGGTTCATACTCCAAATATCTGTGTTAGAACAAATGATACATCTTACTCTTTCCTCTGGTGTACATAGTATCAGACAGCCCGGTGTGAGGGTGCTTTTCAGTGGAACATGTGGCCCTCCAGATGTTGTTGGACTACAGATCATACCAACCCTGTCTATTGCCCATGCTGGCTGAGGCTGATAGGAACTTTTTCCTATGGAGATGACCTTAGAGGTTTTTCTCAAGTCCCACAGATCATCATTTATTACACCTCAACATTGGTGACGTACATGGTTCTTCTGCCTTCCATATTTTATGGTTGAGAGATGGTGATTGACCCAAGGTCTATAGGGATCTGAATCCAGATGTCCCCAGTCTTAGTCTGAAAACCTTATCACTACACCACACTTTCAGCTGAAAGATTATTGCCCCATCTGCACTAGAAATTTAAAGTAGTATTATACCAGTTTAAATGCTCATGGCTTCCTCCAAAGAAATTGTTACATGGAGCTTGGTAAGGGTGCTGAGATTTTTTTGGCGCTTCCCATCAACTACAACTAACAGAAGATCATTCCTTGCCCCCAGGTGAAATGCACGATGTGCTGTCATGACATCACACTGTGACACATACAGTGGTACCTCGGGTTACATATGCTTCAGGTTACATACGCTTCAGGTTACAGACTCAGCTAACCCAGAAATAGTGCTTCAGGTTAAGAACTTTGCTTCAGGATAAGAACAGAAATCATGCTCCGGTGGCGTGGCAGCAGCAGGAGGCCCCATGAGCTAAAGTGGTGCTTCAGGTTAAGAACAGTTTCAGGTTAAGAACTGACCTCCGGAACGAATTAAGTACTTTACCCGAGGTACCACTGTACATCCCTAAAAGGTCCTCATGACAATGCATGTTTTGTATTGCTAGACCTTGTTGGAGTGGGGAAGGGGAGAGAAGAATATCTCATTGTGACTGGGCTACATGGCCTTATTTCCCTTACCCCAAAGACTGGAACATAGCTTAAGCAATTCTGTGGAAACTGTTCTTTCATTTCTATCTCACTATTCTTTGTGGTAGTCCCTCCTTGACAGGTTCACTAGAGTTCATGGAAACATTTTTACCACTTACCTAATTTTAGTCGCGTTTAGATTTGCCTGTCATACGGCATGCTCTCATGATTAGTTTCACCAAGAAAGAGAGAGAAGTCATTACCCATGAACTGCGAAGCAAACAGCGCTTCTGTAGCTGCTTAACACTATCTTAGCTCCTGGGATCTCCCATTTTTGCCACTTGAAACTGAAACAGATGTCTTGAATTGATCAGCAGACATAATGTATTTGCCTCTCAAGTGCAATATTGTTAGATGAGATCTGTTTCAACAGCCAATTTCTCTTTTGGTTGAGATTTATTTTCTCACGGAGATTGCATTAACATCACTAGAAGACTCCTAGCTCTCAGGGTTCTCCTCTGATTATGTTATACTTTAACACTTATCCCAACAGTGGTACTTAGAGAATTTTGGCATTCTGGACAGGGGAGTCATCTGTTGTTATTTCAAGGTGGTTTTGTTTTGTTTTTTGGTGGGGAGGGCTGTTGTCTGGTGATAAAATGTTTGTGATGTGGAAGCCGCATGCCATGATGCATTATCAGCATAAAGACACAATTGTTATTTTTCTCACCCTTAGGAAATCATATTCAACATTTTGTTTTGTAATAGGATCACTAGATTTCATAACAAATAATATCAGAGAGAATGTAATTTGGGAAAACAATACGTGTCTATTCTGATGGAATAGGGAGCATGGCTGTTACAGCAGCTGGGATGCAAAGCTTTCTATGTGACCTTCAGAACTCTGCACTGACCATACCCACTCAGCTATCGTATTTTACACTTTCTTTGCCTATTTTTGACCTATGCCCTTGAATTCTGATAGGGAAGGGCAAATAAAGATGGAAGCTATCTCCCCTAAAATACAAGATTACCTTCTACTTAGATCTAAAACAGAGTATAGCCAGGCTTGTTGGAACTCAGCTCTGGTTTTAGAATTGGATGTTTTAATGGAATTGTCACATCTGTTTATAGTCTGTACGGTACAACTGCAGGTGCATGGTAACTTTTCAGACTTGCACCTGCTCCCCTGCACACTTCAGCTGTTGGACATCAGAGATCAATTACTTAAGACGCAGATGCAGTGATTTCATAAGGCCCTTTGGGTAGTGAGCATAAGATAAGATGAGCTTAAAATGCCTGCTTTTTGGGAGAAAAGCAATGACAAACCTAGACAGAATCTTGAAAAGCAGAGACATCACCTTGCCAACAAAGGTCTGTATAGTTATAGCTATGGTTTTCCCAGTAGTGATGTATGGAAGTGAGAGCTGGACCATAAAGAAGGCTGATCGCCAAAGAATTGATGCTTTTGAATTATGGTGCTGGAGGAGACTCTTGAGAGCCCCATGGACTGCAAGAAGATCAAACCTCTCCATTCTGAAGGAAATCAGCCCTGAGTGCTCACTGGAAGGACAGATCGTGAAGCTGAGGCTCCAATACTTTGGCCACCTCATGAGAAGAGAAGACTCGCTGGAAAAGACCCTGATGTTGGGAAAGATGGAGGGCACAAGGAGAAGGGGATGACAGAGGATGAGATGCTTGGATATTGTCTTCGAAGCTACCAGCATGAGTTTGACCAAACTGCGGGAGGCAGTGGAAGACAGGAGTGCCTGGCATGCTCTGGTCCATGGAGTCACGAAGAGTCGGACACGACTAAATGACTAAACAACAGCAAAGTTGCAGTTCTAAACGCAGTTCTAAAAATTATTTTGATTGGACATACATAGGACTGCCTACCCTCCAACATTTATCCAATAAACATAGGGATGTCTAAAAGAATAATGATGATGATGATGATGATGATGATGATGATGCTTGCAACATATATAAAAACATAATAAAACATCAAACATTTTAAAAAACCTCCCTATACTGGGCTTCCTGCAGATGTCTTCTAAAGGTTGTATAGTTACTTATCTCCTTGACTCAGGAGTTGCATAATTCCATACCCTCCAAGATTTCTCCAATGAAAATTGGGATGTCCTAAGGAAAAACAGGACATTCTGGAATCAAATCAGAAACCGTGACAGCTTCTGTAAATCTGGGACTGTCCCTTGAAAATAGGGACACCTGGAGGGTCTGGGATTGTGCTATTAACCTTATGACCTGAGAAAAAGGTTAAGGTAGCTCCACTTCACCTTCCCTGGGGCTATTGGTACCCAGCCTCTCTGCATTCCAGTGTTTTAGTTAAAGCTCAAGGTGAGATGCCAGTAATATCTCCCATTAAGCTTCTTCAGATTAGGATGTTTAGGCAGCAGGACAAATGTTGAGTGGGAAAGCACCTGTACAACCCATGGCCCTGTTTCAAAGAATAGATAAATTCAATCTAGCATTCAGATAAATTATAAAGAAGTTGTGAAGAAATTCCACAGTACAGTGGTACCTCGGGTTACATACGCTTCAGGTTACAGACTCCGCTAACCCAGAAATATTACCTCAGGTTAAGAACTTTGCTTCAGAATGAGAACAGAAATAAAGCTCAGGCGGCGCGGCGGCAGCAGGAGGCCCCATTAGCTAAAGTGGTGCTTCAGGTTAAGAACAGTTTCAGGTTAAATACGGACCTCCAGAATGAATTAAGTACTTAACCCCGAGGTACCACTGTACCCGGAAAAAGAGGTGAGGAAAAATGAAGCTTGTTTTGCAGAGGTAGAAATCTCTCATGATACTGAAGGACAGGATTCACCACAGCAAGAATAAAGAGTTGGATTTGAACCCTGTTCATGATATCTCCATGTGACAAATTGTAGAAACTGTGCACTCAAGAATCTTTAGGGGGGAAAATTCATCCTGCTGTGGGGTCAACATCCGCTTCTGGGCAAGCTTTATGGGGTCCATATACCTAGTGTGAAAGGCTAGAGGCAAAAGTGGTAAAAGCAATTGATGTATGCTAGTTTCTACACATGTTCACAATTCCCTCTTTTTTTCCCCCCTCCACCCAGGCAAACAACAGGCACCATCTGAGATCAAGGACACATTGAGGCCAGGCAAAAGCAGTCAAGGAAGGTACAAAGCATGGTAAGACATGAGTGTGGTCTGTAGTGGGACCTGGGGAAAGTCTGGAGAACCAGACAGTGAAGCCTGGAAGTCCACATTTGGGCTCCAGGCCTGAAGTTCTCCAATGCTACTTTAGGTGCATTTACAACAATACTCCCTGTACTCCCTGTTGGCTTTTTGCAGTATGGTAGCGCTGCAGAGAGCTTGCTGGGGAGACCATGCATTAAAAAGGGACTCAAAAATAACTTAAACAAGGTTTTAATTACAAAAAGAAAAACTCCTTATACACTAAATACATCAACAAACAAACATGACCCAACCACCAACCCAACCCCCAGGGTAATGGGAGAGCTAGGTGCTGCTCCTTATATACTACAACCAAATGCTGACACACCTTAATCAGTACAACTCAGCAGCACCTGCTATGTTTCACAGCTGTAAAGCTGGGTCTCGTTATCTTGCTCTGGCCCTTGCTCTGGCCCCTTAAAGACATACACATTAGGTGGAACAATGATGAACCTTTACATTTAAAGAAACCATTCAACACTCCCATGTTTATCCTCTGATTCTAACTTTTCTGCCTCACCTGTCCATTGGCTGGTCTTTTCTGATGTCTCAGTGAACCCAGGACTGCTGAGAGCCCCGAGAGATGAAGAAGACCTTAGAATTGGATGTCAAGGTCTCTCCAAAAGAAACATTTGTTAAATGAAGATCAGTACTCAGTGCCTGGCTTTTGAATGATCTCTTGTTGGTTAGATTGATTGAAGGCTCTTGGAAAAAGACAAACAACACTTGCTTATTACGGAGTCTGCCTAACATGTATAATTTAGTAGTGAAGTTACAGCCATCGCATTGTTCAGAGAGCCACCCAAAGGCTGTATAATATTAGTTTTCAGCGAACATTTCCATTCACAAAGGACACAGGGATAGATTTATTTTTAGAAAGGGGAGGAGGGAAGCTGTTAAAAGAAATTTCTTAAATGCCTTTTAGCAAATGAAACGGTGAAATCTTACATTTGGCAGTTTAGTATATAATTCTCTCTGACATCTGCTGTATATTAAGGCTACAGCCCTAAACACACATATTTAGGCGTAAGCTCCATTGATACTAATTCCAAGTCAGATGTTTGGAATCAAAATGCAAAAACTATTTAAAGAAAACTTTTTTTGCAAAGGGAAATATGTGTGTGTGAAACCTGGTTTATATATGCTGCCCATGGTTGCTGCAAAGAAAATGGAAGAGAAAAAAAAAAAAGTGTGTGCTTGCAACTTAAAAAATCTATGCCAGGGGTAAAAGTGGCCCTGTTTGTGTTGGATTCCAACTCCCATCAGCTTGAGCCAGCAGTTAGGAATGGTGGGAATTGGCAATTCCTAGTTTATGCAATGCTATAGAGCAGGGATAGCCAAAGTGGTGCTCTCCAGGTATTGTGGACTACAGCTCCCATCATCCCAGACTACTGGCCATCCTGAACAGGGAGTAATGGGCACCATGTTTGATAGTCCTCCTAGGGAAAATAGATTTCTTCCTGTGCTTTCTGCTTGCAGAACATCATCATTAGATTTAGTTTAAGCTTTCTCTAGTGTGAGGTGCAAAACGACCCTTTGCAAATGGAAGACTTTTTCTAATCAGAATGGCACCTTTGGATCTGTTCCAATGCCTTTCAACGCAGGGCTCTTGAGAGATTAAATTCACTACTCTGAGCTTCTGGGAGGAAGGGAAGGATATGAAATACAGATGGGGTGGAGCTGTAACAAAGTGACAGAGCACATGTTTTGCTTGCAGAAAAACCATCCCAGGCATCACTCACTCCCAGGTTCTCAGAGAGGAGGGCTTGGGAAGACATCTGTCTGAGATCCTGGGAGGGCGCCTGCCTGTCATAGACCAGGATATTAGGTTAAGACTGTTTCATATGTCTAGCAGATATCAAGCTAATAACAGATGTAAGATAGGGGTAGCTTAGTAAGCAAATTCATTTGGCTAGGACCACATCGCTGTACAAATATTTGAGTTCTACTGTTTACACTGATGCGACTAAACCTGCTGGTTTGGACTCATGTGCTAGGAGAAGGTCCCTTGCTGTAAGATACATAGCATGCTTACAAACTGTAGGATGAAGTCTAGAGATGGGCAACAAAACCCAGGGAAAAGAGGATCCTGAAGCCTTTTTCCTTCCATTCCTTCACTCCTCCCAAGAACATAAGAAGATTTCTGCTGGATCAGACCAAAGGCCTACCCAATCCAGCATCCTATTCTCACAGTGGCCAACAAGATGCCTAAGGGAAGCCCACGGGGATCAGAACATCAGCACAACAGCACTCATTCATTACCATCAGTCAGGATAGGAGGGACCTGAATGCTGCCTATATATCCTCAGTGGCCCACAATGGATTTCTCCCTTGCTTCCCCAAACATTCAAAGAGGGTGTGCTATTTTATTCCGACGATGTTTCAAACCCCCAAGGGAGAACATGTTAGATCTTCAAGTGTCAGCTCTCGACAGGTGGGAAGGGAGAGCAGAACATCAGATAAGTTTATTAGAGCCAAGCTCAAAAGGTTGAAAAAGAATCCTTTGACTGGGCTGGAAAAAAACAGACTTGGAGCTGGAGCATATGAAAACTGTCTGAAACAGCTTTGTGACATTTACACAGATCTGCCACAGAATAATTTTTTTACCTCTCTGGAAACATATATCTAAGCTATCCTTGGGAGCAAATATAAGAACTCTCACTTGGCAATACACTAGGAAGATTAGCATCACTTCCCGGATTCTGAACAATGTCACCTTTAATTAAGAAGTCTTCAGGAAGAAGCAAGTAGGTTGTCTTCACCTCCCCTGCCATATTTTAACAGGATTAATTTTGTTACATGATCATCTAATGCCATATCATTAGTTATCAGGCCTTTTCAGAAAATTATCTAAGCCCTTCTCTCACTCCTCCATGGATTTTGGATCCGGGTATCCCTTTTTAGTATATAAATCCAATTTTATGACCTTAAAGAAGATCTACAGAAATGGTTCCTTTCACTGAAATCTGTCCATTTAGGACTGCAAAAGCATTTGTACTTCTTATTTTAGTTCACAGAACTGTGTATTGCATATGTTGCAGATATACAGTTTTCCCCATCTTTCTCTAGGTCTGCTTTCGACCCTACCCCAGACTTTGAATAATTATTATTATTATTATTATTATTATTATGATGATGATGATGATGACACAAACCAGATGGAAATCTGCTCATTTGTGCAAATCAAAGACACAGGAGAAAGCAACTGAAGATTAAGGATGGCTCCAATAATTTTGAGCTTCGGCTCCCGCCTGGTGGCTTCACAGAATCTGAAACCAAGCTGCGAATTTTTGATATGCCAATCAAAGCTTCTCAGCAGGTTTGTAAGACCGAGTGTAGGCGGGGAAGGTACAGAAATATAGCAGAGTCTTTCTGTCATCACTGACCCTGATCTCCTTGCCCTGTGCTTCCTGTGCTTTTTGTGATATGCTGAATTAAAACTTGATGCTCTCCCCCTCTCTCTTCCTGCTTCTAAGGTGAGTGAAATTTCCCATGAAATCTTTAGTCACACCTTGTGTCTGGAAATTCTCATGGTGAATGCTTTATGATATTCATGCCTGCTATAAGACACTATTAAAAACCAAAACAGATTTAATTAGTTGACAGAACACAGGAAGCTTACTTTGAGTTAGACCATTGTTCCCATTAGCTCTGTATTGTCTGCTGGGTATCAGTGTCTCTCCAGGGATTCAGGGAAGGGACGATCCCAACCCTAACTGAAGCTGCCATGGGTTGAACGAAGGACCTTCTGCACGCAAAGCATGTGCTCTATCACCGAGCCATGTAATATTATATGAGGCCAATGGTGACAAGGGACATGGGTGGCGCTGTGGTCTAAACCACAGAGCCTAGGGCCTGCTGATCAGAAGGTCGGTGGTTCGAATCCCTGCAATGGGGTGAGCTCCCATTGTTCGGTCCCAGCTCCTGCCCACCTAGCAGTTCAAAAGCATGTCAAAGTGCAAGTAGATAAATAGGTACGGGCGGGAAGGTAAACGGCATTTCCGTGTGCTGCTCTGGTTCACCAGAAGCAGCTCAGTCATGCTGGCCACATGACCTGGAAGCAGTCTGCAGACAAATGCCAGCTCCCTTGGCCTATAGAGCAAGATGAGTGCCACAACCCCAGAGTCATTCACGACTGGACCTTTACCTTTACCTTTAATGTGACAAACTTACAGGGTGGCAAATCAATGATGAGACTATGGCAGCGGTCGGCAATCTAAGGCCCATGGGCCACAAGTAACCCACGGGGGTCATTTAATCGCCCCACAAGCCTCCACTGAACCGAGCCTCTCGCTCAGCGAGTCCCCACACTAAATCGGCACAGTGCAGCACAGTGTGGGGACTAGCTTCCGCGGTGCCAGAAATCATGTCTACACATGCGCAGATACTGGAAATCACGGCTGTGGGAGCTCACACACGTGCATGCTCACACAACAATACTGAATGATTAATAAAGACATAGTATAACCTTCATGTAATCTTGGTACAGTTTTACCTCTGGTTAAGAACTTAATTCGTTCTGGAGGTTCGTTCTTAACCTGAAACTGTTCTTAACCTGAGGTACCTGAGGTACCACTTTAGCTAATGGGGCCTCCTGCTGCCGCCGCACTGCCAGATCACAATTTCTGTTCTCATCCTGAGGCAAGGTTCTTAACCCGAGGTACTATTTCTGGGTTAGCGGAGTCTGTAACCTGAAGCGTCTGTAACCCGAGGTACCACTGTACATGGAAATCAGGATGAATGCTCAATAAGCAGACCATCTGGAGGGGTGAATGAGAGAGACTGTACTAAATTCTTGGTGGGAATACAGATATATCCACTAAGGCTAACATTCCTGGCTCCCCAAGTATGTTTAGTTACTGTAAAATTGCAGCTTTGTCAAGCAGGAGGATCATCACATTAGGGTTCTGTTTTTGTCTCTAATCTCAGATATCATGTTGCTTTTGAGCAAATAACACATTTCCAGACACTTGACTGCCTGTCACAGTCAGCTTCATTATTCAGCTTCATTATTCACCTCTGGACTTCAGACCTAGAATGTCACTCCACAGAAAAATCTGCGAGACAGAGACACTTCAGCATTCTTCACAACACTCACAGCTATAATTTCTCTGTCTTTTGGGGGAGATAATCCCAGGTGTAAAGTAACAATTGCCCATCCAGGATCTTTCTATTTGGCACCTCTTTCAAGAGGAAAGATGCCAAACTTAGACCATTCACTTGTGAATGTATTAGGAAAAGGGTTGTTGTTGCTGTTTTCCCACCGTTGAAGCGTTTACTGAACAGTATGGGCCTTTGGGGGATATGAAGAAAAGCCACTTTTATAATACTGAGTTTACACCACTCTGGAGTTAGTCTTTTGTGTACATACCTTGCTGGGAGTAATCCCCACTAAACTCAATGGAAGCTATTTGTGAGCAAGTATGGGTGGCGCTGTGGGTTAAACCACAGAGCCTAGGACTTGCCAATCAGAAGGTTGGCGGTTTGAATCCCTGCGACGGGGTGAGCTCCCGTTGCTCGGTCCCTGCTCCTGCCAACCTAGCAGTTCAAAAGCATGTCAAAGTGCAAGTAGATAAATAGGTACCGCTCCGGCGGGAAGGTAAACGGCGTTTCCGTGCCCTGCTCTGGTTTGCCAGAAGCGGCTTAGTCATGCTGGCCACATGACCCGGAAGCGATACGCCGGCTCCCTCGGCCAATAAAGCGAGATGAGCGCCGCAACCCCAGAGTCGGTCACGACTGGACCTAATGGTCAGGGGTCCCTTTACCTTTACCTTTATGCTTAGTATTTGGGTGTCAATGATTATTGGGGGAGCAATCTAAACTCACCCCACCTCATGTCTCAACACTGCCTAACTTTGGTCTCTGCGGCAGCACAACTGTGTCGGTGGTAGACCTGTATCAGTATCATGTTACAACAACACAACCCTAGCAACGCACCAGGATGGGGTCCCCAATGACAGCATAGCTTCGGGACTTTAGATCCTAAGGCTCCCTAGCCAAAGTAGTTGGACCAAAGGATCACGTCGTTAGAACACTAATTTGTCCTAATGTGTACCAGGGTAAGGTTTGTCTACTGCTGTTATATTCACAGCTGCAATTGTGGTGTGTTTCTGGAGCCTGAAGTACATTCTGAATTTGACCATTCCCAGTTCCTAGCATGTTATTTCACAAATGACCTTTGATTTGCTTGTCTCAGTGGGAACCGACATGCTGTGAAACTTCCATAACAAGGCAATAATTATCTGTAATTCTAACTCTGTCTCTGCTAATAAGGTTTTCAATGTTTGATTTCTCTCTAACTTTTAAGAGTTTAGGCATGTTGTCACAACTGTTTCTGAATGGAGGTGTGTTGTCCGGAATGCATATGGCTGGTACATTTGCATAAAAGAGCCCATCTTATATGTTTCCTGCCATTTCATGTGTTAATCATTAAAGGCAGGCTTGTCAAGCCCAGTTATCATTTTTGAGGGCGAGAAATAAACTTTGTTATCCCAAATTTGTTCATGGTCTGATTGCGGGCTAATCTTTTGCCAAATAGTTTGCAATGTTTCTGAAGAACTCAGTACAGGAGAAAGTTGTAGGGTTTGCCACTTAACAAAATTGTTTTCTGTAGTCACTTTTAAAAAAGAAGTTGTGTTCTGATTAAAAAGGCTGCTTTGTTATAACCTAAGGGGAAGATAAAATTGATCTTATGTGAAGGCTCGCTTTGTTGCAAACATGGTATTTTATTCTCTCCCAGGTTTTCAAATCCAAATTAACTACATCTTGTTTATTTCTTTGTCTAACGGCAAATACAAAACTTGGGAGTTCAGGAGGTGGGTGGGGGAGTTTTTCCATTATGTAGTAAAATAAAAATCCACAGCCAAAGAATCATCTGATTACTTCAAGTCAATAAATACAACCTCCTTTGTAGCCCTTATTGCCCTTTTTCAGTTGCAAAGAATCAGACACAATAGAAGTTAGAATGATCTATCTATACCATTTATATACTTCTTAACAACAAACTTCTCTAAGCAGATCTACCTTATATGCAACACTATGCCATGATGGTTCCCTAGGTCACAATTTCCACCTTCTAAATTCTTCTTGACTAACCACCTCCTTCCTTGCACAGATCTTTCTGTTTCTATATCTCATGTGACCGTACATGAAGTTTCATTCTGGTTCTGCTTTTCATGATTAATTCTCTCTCTCTCTCTCTCTCTCTATATATATATATATTTGGTTTTACATATTTAAATTCATAATAATGCCACAGCACATCCAAAGCTACAAAATTCCCACCTTCCCCTCTGTGGGTTCTGTTGTCAAACCTTTTCTCCTGCATCTTTTAAAAAAAAATAATCCAATTTTTTATAATTCCATTATCTCTATAGTTCTTGTTATGTTACAAGTGCTATTGCAGTCCTGCTAATGTTTTCAACTGCTTACTGTGGTCCTCAGGATAAGCTCTAAATGTTCCCCATTCCTTGTTGGGGCTCTATAATAGTTCAAGCATTAGGGCACCCCAAAATGTAGGTCTACTGCTGCTTGGCATGAGAGATTTTGCTGCAATGTGCAATGCAAGTTAGATGATTAAGTTAGCAAATGGCAAATCCTGATGCAGGTATTTTAATACATGGCCAACATAACTATCCTCATGTTGTGGATTACCAACCTCAGGAGAAAGTTCCCCTCCCCAAAGGTATGGTAGAAAACTGATTTTATTCTTTGACACATTGTTTGACATATTTTGAGCTCTATAGCTGCTTTTACATGGCATCCCTTGCTCTCCACCCACCCTCAGATCTTTTCAAATAAAGTGTCCCCCCCCCATGACAAAATAAGGCAGCAAATAAATGTGGGGGAGAAGAAAAGAAAACCAACTCTCTCTGGAAATGGATTTATCTGCTCTTTTACAGTGATGTGTTAGATTTATTCTAGTCGAAGTATTTATCCATGGTTAACTCATGTTTCCCTCTGGCTATACAGCAAAATGAGGAGGAAAAGATGTTTCTTTTTAAAAAATAAATAAAACAAAAATATAAGCTGGAGTATTATCCTGTACTGATGTATTTCCCTGGAGTACCAGCATAATGTCACTGAAAATACAATGTATTGTATGGTTGAACAAGAGATCATTTATTGCCACCCACCTACACCTTATCATTGAGGGGGGGGAGAGAGAGAGATTATTTGGCACTGTCCTCTTGGGATTGATTATGCAACTTCAGAACTCTATTTTGTGGGCTGAGGTGGGGTTGTGTGATATGCTCACCCAAGACGTCACATCAAATGGTAAAACCAGCACATTACCTTAAATATATAATACTCAAAAGTTTAAGAAAGCCACAAACATATAATAAGACTACAATTAGTAGGTCTGGCCTAAGGAAACATATGCAGTTAGTTAAAGGCACAGTCCTAAGGCTAGTGATGTGTTTGTGGGGATTCCATAGACATTTAACTGCTTTTACCCCCCACTGAAAATGTGGTTGGACAACAACTCTTGCACACCTCCGTCCTTTTAATTATTTGACCCCATCCACAACATATATTAAAAGCAGTATCCTATAACTTTAAACAGTTGTCATGGCTTACCCCAAAGAATTCTAGGAACAGTTGTTTTTGTCAAAGGTACAGAGAATTGTTAGGAGTACTCTCTCTAGTCCCCTCACAAAGTCACAATTCCCAGAGAGCATTACTGATCACCCCATCTTCCCAAGAAACTCTGGAAACTGTAGATCTTTGAGAGGAATAGGGTTTCTCAGCTATGGTTGCCATATTTTGATGAGCAAAAAATAGAGGACACTGTGACAATTCTCATTTTAAATACCCCTACTATATGTAGGCTATAGAAATTGTGATATATTGCTGAGTGGGGCAGGAGAAGAGAAGAGGAAAGCGAGTCTTCAACCACCAGTTACATCTATGATCTATGTCTCATCCAGAAAGTACAGCAAGAGACATTTTGACAGATTTCAAAAATCTACCCAGACAGAAACTTTACCCCTGAAAAAGAGGACATGACCTGGAAAAAAAGGACACATGGCAACCCATCTCCTAACAATTCTCAGTACCTTCAGCACACCATGCTACCCAGGATTATTTGAGGGGAACCCTGACTGTTTAAAGTGTCATGATACTACTTTTAATGTATATTGCAGATGGGGCCATTAAACAGTTTTTCTCCCACTGAGAATAGTGGTCTAAATTTGTGCTACACTTTGGGAGTGAACCAGAGGATACAGAAAACTTTGAATTCATCAGATTATACCTTCAAAGTAGAGAGGGATATTCAATATATCCTATGCCTTCTAGGATTCCTTTTTAAGTAGCTTAGATCAATTCATATCCTCACAATCCTGTGTAATAATAATAATAATAATAATTTATTTATACCCTGCCCATCTGGCTGGGTTTCCCCAGCCACTCTGGATGGCTCCCAAGAGAATACTAAAAACATGATAAAACATCAGACATTGATAACTTCCCTAAACAGGGCTGCCTTCAGATGTCTTCTGAAGTTGTTTATTTCCTTGACATCTGATGGGAGGGCATTCCACAGGGAGGGTGCCACTACCAAGAACGCCCTCTGCCTGGTTCCTTGTAACCTCACTTCTCCCAGTGAGGGAACCTCCAGAAGGCCCTCAGAGTTAGACCTCAGTGTCCGGGCAGAACGATGGGTTTAGAGACGCTCCTTCAGGTCTACTGGGCCCCGGCCATTTAGGGCTTTAAAGGTCAGCACCAACACTTTGAATTGTGCTTGGAAACATACTGGGAGCCAATGTAGTGTTTCAGGACCGGTTTTATATGGTCTCAGCGGCCACTCCCAGTCACCAATCTAGCTGTCGCATGGGGGCTTCCAGTTCCACACAACAGGAACTCTTACTAGAATAGTTATTTACCCTGCTTCTTTCTAACAGATTCAATTTCCCTGTTATTTGAAAACTAACAAGGGGGAGAATTCAAAATGACAGTTTGCTCACTCCCCACATTGTGGAACAGTCCCCAGAAGACTGCATCACATCCTTCTACTGCTCTGGACATTTGAAATGAAATTGTCAAACATTAACATCATGACATGACTTTCATGCACATTAAGAACATGCCTGACACTTCATACATCTGGTCCATGCTTACTTGAAATAACAGCATAGGTTTAAATTGTTATACTTGTTGGGTGAATGCAAAGATTCAGATTTGCCTGTGATGCAATAATTGACCATATGTTTCCACTGAATACTTGCATTCTTCATCACTTCACCAATTGTGAAGATGTACTTAATTAATGTTAATGGTTTTTTGTTTTTGTTTTGCTTAAGGTTACAGCATATTATGGCTTTTGTAGTCTTGGGCATACAAACCAAGGACTAAAAAAAATTAACGGGAAACTATTATGAAAGAACAAGCTTAGGTACTGCTTCTCCCCACCCCACCGGCCCTGAGGCAAGTACAGCCACTTTAATAGAAACAAAGAGAGGCATTGCTAAATTTAACATAAAGCACTTCAACATCCCCAAAGATCTATTTCTTGATTTAATATGGTAGTGAGTATGCAATTGTTTTATCTTTGCTACCGTAAGGAAGCTGAGGTTTGCTCATAATTTGTTTTCCCTAAATAGAAATAACTATTGAGCCTTGTTTCTCCCAGTCTTCATATATGGTAAATTAAGTAGATAAGTCTGCATAGTCTTCTCCGCATTGCTGCATTTTGTACATTAGAACATTGTTATTGTCCTAGCAAAGACTATATTTAACCCCAAACAGGTGATTTCCTCTCTCTGTCAACAGCGAAAACCAAACACTACAAAGAAAATTATAGCAGCAATAATGCACAAGTTCAATTTTCAAAATTATAGGCATAGGAGATCAGAGAGCTTTAAATGCTGCAAGGCTATGACTCCTTAGTCTTGCCCTTTGCACATTAAATTCTCAGAGTTACAAGCACTATTGAAATCAAGTTTTTATTGCAACTCAGAAAGTTCCTCTGGTTGTATCACAACCCAGCTTGCTGTGTACTGAAGTATGATTGCTGTATACTAAAGTACCGTATTTTTCACCCTATAGGACGCACTTTTTCCCCTCCAAAAATGAAGGGGAAATGTGTGTGCATCCTATGGGGCGAATGCAGGCTTTCACTGAAGCCTGCAGAGCGAGAGGGGTCGGTGTGCACTGTCCCCTCTCACTCTCCAGGCTTCAGGAAGCTCTGCGCAACCCTCGGGAGACCTTCACGCCGGTCTCCCGGGGGCTGCGCAGAGCTGCCTGCAGTCCCGGGCTTCGCGCAGCTCTGTGCAGCCCCAGGGAGCCCGGCGCGACTTCCCGCCGGGCTCCCTAGGCTTGCGGATAGCAGGCTGTTCTGGGGGCTGGGGTCGGGGGAAGCTCGGGCTTCCCCCGTGCCAGCCCCGTGCCTGGGGGGGAAATATTTTTTTTCTTTATTTCCCCCCCAAAAAAACCTAGGTGCGTCCTATGGGGTGGTGCGCCCTATGGGGCGTAAAATACGGTAAGTCCCAGTGAAATTAGTGGGGCTTACTCCAAGGTATTTGCAGTTAGGATTGCAGTCATTCTCACAACCTTGATTTCACAATTCAGCATAAACATGTCATTCTACCTCATTTCCCAAACTCAAGCATCATGGAAGGTAGATTAGTTATAAGTCAAACAAACTTTGAGAGGGTGAGGAAAATAATTATACATTTTATTTAATTTCTAAAGTGAATGTTTCGAGGGGTCAGAAATGAGCAGTCAACTCTACTTTGACAAAGGCTGGGTGAGGAGAACAGATCATATACACAGGTAATACTTCTTTTCATGTGAAAGGAACAAGAATAAAATGACTTTTAGGTCCAGTTGATTTTCAATCAAAGAGCAAATGCTTAATTCACTCATGTTTAAATCAGTGGATGCAATGGTGCTTAACTTTGACTGGATTGTTTCTATGGCACCCAAAATTATATTATAGGATCAATAAAACTTCAGTTTAAGCCTCTTATAAATCTACTTATGCACCAAAGAGAATGCAGATTGTAAGTTAAGGCACCCACAATTGACTTCTGCACCATATAAGAAGTAAACACAGTATAGACTTACATATTGTGCTTACTTATGATTTAGCCATCTCGATCACCCACACTTTTCCTTGGTCTTTCGGAACAATCCAATCCAATCCAAATGTCATGCTTAAAGAACAAATCATCCTGAATCGATGACAAATATATTTTTCAGGCGTTTGTAATGACAGAATGCTGAAAAAGCAAGACACCTCCTCTGTGGAACTGCTCCCACATAATGAGCAGAGCCCACTCCACCCCAATTCATGGTTCATTGCAGAAAGGATGACTGCTTCTACAAAGCTTCTTTCTGTCTCAGTAAAGACCTGCTTTATTTAGCTGAGTGAATTCCTAAAGATGGAGGAAATACTCGTATTTATTATACATTAGTTTGTTTATTGCTGAAGCCTGATGTACCCAAAGCGATGTGGAAGCTATGTTGCTTTGGGGAAATGTTGCACATGGCTCTGTGCATTGAACCAGCTGAATGTATCCTTTCCACTCAATCAGAACCTGATTTGAAAGGAGAGTGCTGATTGCATGAGAATGACCTGAACAAACACTCAGGTGCATGTCATTGGAATCTCACAATAGGGTAGCAGCTCTCACCCCTTTGTCAATGTATCACAACAGGGTACATAATAATGGACACATACTGCTTCTCCAATAAGAGTTGGTTGCAGACCTTTGCTTTCCACCTCCTTCCCAGCCAGACTAACATGGTCGCCAGCTGAGAGGGAATCCCCCTCGACCCTTGGGATCATGGGGATGTTCCAGCCAGTAGCCAAGTTCCAATGGGCCAATCAGGACCCAGGGCTTAGGGAATTCCTTTGCTGGCTGGTTGGGCATTGGCCACAGCTGGTTGTGCATGGCCCCACAGTGCAGGAGGCTGAAATGGATGTACACCCAACGTGTGAGCCAAAGATGCACCCAAACCTGTAATCAATAAATTTGTGGCCATTTTTTCAATGCAATTGGTTGTCTGCCTGATTCTGTTCTGCCACAGGGTTTCTAGTTGCCAGCAGAGGGGGAGGATGGCTCCGCGACTGGGTCCACAAATAGAAGACATGAGTTTAGAACTATTTGCTTCTCTTTTCTCTTTACTTCTCTGATCTGCTGAACTAATTTTTATATCATCATTATTTTCCTTAGCCACTCACCCTCATAAGTTTAATTGTTCTTTTACATCCATCCTGGCAATAATTATTTGGGCAGCAATTTACAGATGGAATGAAGGTCTCTGTTGCTGTAAGTCAGGTCTAGTGCTTTGAACAGGGAACCAATAAAACAGTACCACTGATGTGGAAAACATTCCCAAAACAAAAAGTGCCATAGGGAAAAGCAGTATTTGCCACTTCTTTTAAGTTGCATAACTACTTTTTAATTTAAATTTTTTAAAAAAATATTTTCCTCTGAGAGGTAAACAGTAAGGGGGGAAAAACATTGTCCTCAGATTAATTAGGCTCATAGTCAAAGAAGGGTGACAGTAACTATTCAGTCACATGGAAATGTTTGTCTACAACAAACTAATTAATTGAGCCAAGCAACAACATCCCTATCACCTCCCCGGAGCATGCTTCTTAGATTTATGGGGGGAAACAAGAGATCGAATGAAATTATTATTATTTCTTTCCCCGGAGGCCCCTTAATGTTTTCAACAAGAAAACTCCTTCTAATCTAGTTCCTGTTTATGAGGTCAGTCATGTCTATCTGCTACTGAAAAATGTACTCTCCAAGAACAAGACAGAATGACATTCCGTCGAGGCATGCACTCAACTTTATTCCGCGTGACTCAGAACTTCAAAAATCTGGCTGCTGGTTTATAGAAGCATGGAATGGTAGAGTTTGAAGGGACCACAACAAAGGTCATCGAGTCCAATCCCCTGCAATGCACGTATATGTGATGGTATATTTTGGATGCCATTACTGCACAGTCTAGGTTTGCTGAAAGCCATTGTGCTTGTCTCTAAGATTGTGTGATTGAAAGTCATTCAACACACCCACAGATACAAAGGGGAAACAACTCCCCAGGGAACTGAATCTATACTTCCTTTCCTTCCTATATATGGGTGATTTTTGCTGGTGTGAATAATGATGTGAGAATTCATTAGCTTCTCACTACCAGTGGAAAGAACTGGCTTTTGACCTGGGGAGGAATATAAAACAATATTTAATGCATAGAGTTGGAGCCCAAGAATTGTGAGTGGCTTGTGCTGCTTCACAAATGACTGTGCAAGAATTTCATGCAGTGCCGTGTAATAAGCTTGTTCCATAGATCTCATACTGCCACTTGTGTAAGAAACTGCAGAAGTATTGCCTTTTTGGATCCAATCCATTATATCTTAAAATATTGTTCAATGTGCACAATAATTTATAGACTCTTACCCGTCTTTCCAACAATATTTGGAGGTAGAATGGGCTTAGGAAGAATGATTTACTTAAGACAAACCAACGAACTACAAGCCCATTATATAGTGATGGCAAAAATAGGAAGACATAACATCATAACTATATCAAGGCTTGCCTTTTTGAATAAAAGTACAAAGAATTTTATTGAGCATCTTTTGCTAAATGCAAACTCATTGCTACATTCACTTCTGAAACAATTAAAGAAAGGGATATGGAAAGTGAAACCATTTCATTCCTTTCCTCTCCACGAATTTGCCTAGATTTGCATCTTCTTATAGCAAAGATGTTTAATTCCCTTTCTTTCCAAATGCAAGTGCTCCATTTCTAATAGTAGATTCAATTTTAGATGAAGAGAAATTTGTTCACAGATCTGGGCAATTTCAAGGCCACTACTTTATTTTCTTAAGAAGTGCTTTTTGTTATTTTTTTTTTTTAATGTATGTGTAGAGGAAGGCAGTAAGAATCCACAGAGAACATCTGCAAAAGAAAGATGCATTTTAAATGGTTTTGTGAATATATGCCCTGCGGTCTAACAGAATTGCTGAATTCTCTTCTGAAAGAAACCTGCAGTGACAGCTGAAGGAGCAAACTAATTTAATAACAGTTGATGAATTAAGAAACTGTATTACTTTTTAAAATCACTTAGGAAGTCTTCTCTCAATTCCCTTGTTTCCCGGCTTGATTCCTCTGGACAGCATGTCAAAAAGATTTTGAAGCATACAGCCTGTACAAACCACTGTGTCTGGTTAAGCCTCTCCCCCCCCCCCCACAACACACACACTTTCTAATGTGAGTTTACATCAAAGCTTTAGAATTCTGTTCAGATATGTGCTGTCCACAGAAGACAAAATCCCTTGTGGGAGGAGGGAAAAAATGCTGGAGATGCCAGCCGACTCTGAAAAATGGCTAATTTCAGCTGCATTCCAAATCTGAAACTGTAACTTTGATTCTAGTGCCATGTTATTGTTAAAATCTAGCTAGTGGAAGCCTGGGAAAGATTATGGAGGAAAGACTTGAATTTTAGTGCATGTTATACCCTGAAAGAGAACTTTATGAAAACACTTTACCGGTGGTATTTAACACCATCAAAATTGGCAAAAATGTATAGAACTGGGTTGAGCATTTGTTGGAGATGTAGAGAGGCAGAGGGTACAATGGTACACATGTGGTAGAGTTGCGTGTGTAGGTCCCCAGGCCACCCCTCAAATAACTTCACACATAACACGTAATTTTAGTTTTGGTTTTTGGGCACTATTTTGGCCACAACTTTATTAAAATACAAAATCAGTGAGTGGTTGTTTAGACATTGGTTATGACTATCTGTCCCCCCACCTGGGACAGAACTGACATCCCAAGGTCCGATCGGTAGTCAGTAGAAGAGAAAGTCAAACTGGGGGTCATTTGAGCTAAGCGTTGGACCCACGCCGCTCACCCCAGCAGCTCCCCGAAAGCTTGCCTGCCCGGTCCTATAACAAGGATTCCCATAACAGGGATTGGGCGGCCCTGGTCCCATAACAGGGATTGGACGAAATCATGGCAAGCCCCAGGATTCCTTTAACGGAATTCCCTTCAGCGCAATAGGAGGGGCAGGCACCGCCTGAACCCCTCCACCACCAGCATATTATAACCAATGCCTAACCGCAACCTTACAAGTTGTGACGAATTGCTGAGTAGTAGGCAAAAACCAAATGGCACAGCCAATCACCAAATGGCAAAATTCCTACTAGGCCCCTGCGCCAAGGCAGACGACCCCATGACAGGCAAAGCAAGGTCAACCGGAAAAGAGGGCGGGCGGGCGGGCGGGTGATCCAATGCACTCTGCAAAGAGAAAGAGAAAGCAGAGTGCACCAATATTTAAAGACTATGGTCCCTCCCACCCAATTTGCAACATACAATTTGCCCCAGCAACCCGGTTACCCAATCATGATGCCAGGCAACAATTATTAACCTGCCTGGCAACAAGAGGCCTGGCCTGGTGGCCCACACCGCAACACGTGCTCTCATTTATTGGAGAACACACTTTGTAAGGAAAGAAAGGGAATTTTGGAATATAATATACAATCAGTTCAAAAATATGTTTAAAATCTCCTTAGCAAACCCCACCCCCCAAAAAAAACCTTGAAGCCTTTCTACTGGGTATAATAGGTATAAAGGTAAAGGGACCCCCGATCATTAGGTCCAGTTGCGGACAACTCTGGGGTTGTGGCACTCATCTCACTTTACTGGCTGAGGCAGCTGGTTTACAGCTTCTGGGTCATATGGCCAGCATGACTAAGTCGCTTCTGGCAAACCAGAGCAGTGCACAGAAATGCTGTTTACCTTCCCACCGGAGCGGTACCTATTTATCTACTTGCACTTTGATGTCCTTTTGAACTGCTAGGTTGGCAGGAGCTGGGACAGAGCAATGGGAGCTCACCCTGTCACGGGGATTCGAACCACTGACCTTCTGACCGGCAAGCCCCAGGCTCTGTGGTTTAACCCACAGCACCACCTGCATCCCATCATAATAGGTATAGACATCCCCCCAAAAATGAGAAAGATCTTCTTGTACACAACAGTGGCAGTAAGAATCTTAACAGCCAAAAAATGGGAAGGATATTCCACTCCGACCAAAATGGACTGGCAGACAACATTATTAGAATACACAGAATTAGCAAGGATGACAGGAAGAATTAGTGATAATACAGAACAAACATTTACTAGAGAGTGGGACATTTACAGAAAATGTATTAAAGAGCATTGTAAAAATGTGAATTCTCTGGCTGGAGTAGAATGACCCCGTATGAAAATAGAAAACCTTAATAAAACAAAAATTTGGGAGAAGTTTGGAGTGATAATGAAAAGTGCACTACTCAAAAGAAACCTGTGACTCTCAATAGGGTGACTGGAAGTCATAATAGAAGTTGTATTGTAAGAAATTTATTATTATTATTTGTATTATCCTTCGGTTTTTTCATTGTTGACTGTTTTTTTATGATCAATAAAGTGATTTATTTATTTTTTTAAAATCTAGCTAGCTACCTAAAAAAGTACTTACTTGGCATTCTGCCTGTAGCGGATGGCATGGGGGGGGGGGGGGTTGCACCATTTACCTGACCTTCCTCTGGCTGATGTGCTGATGCACATCAGGACAGAGAAGAGGAGGGATGAGGTGACAGCAAGGTCAGTATGATGTATTTGCTTTGTGAGGATGGTTCCATCGCATTGACCTAACCAATGCTTCCCTGCTTCTACTCCCACTGGAGGGTGTAGGTGGTGCTGTGGTCTAAACCACTGAGCCTCTTGGGGTTGCCGATCAGAAGGTTGGTGGTTTGAATTCCCGAGATGGAGTGAGCTACTGTTGCTCTGTCCCAGCTCCTGCCAACCTCGCAGCTTGAAAGCACACCAGTGCAAGTAGATAAATAGGTACCGCTGCGGCAGGAAGGTAAACGGCATTTCCGTGTGCTCTGGTTTCTGTCATGGTGTTCTGTTGCACCAGAAGCAGTTTAGTCATGCTGGCCACATGACCCAGAAAGCTGTCTATGGACAAACACTGGCTCCCTTGGCCTGAAAGCGAGATGAGCGCTGCAACCCCATACTCACCTTTGACTGGACTTAACCGTACAGGGGTCCTTTACTTTTTTACCTGTTTTTTTTCACATATGATGTGATCATTCGCACATGCCTTCAGTTGAATTGCTCATCATCTAAGCTACTGATCACCAGCTTCTGCTCCCATCCATGGCTACCCCATTTCCTTATGATACTGTTAATGGCCAACACACACAAAAAGAGGACTGACTGGGAAAACACACACATGTGGTTACCATTGAGCTTTCTCTCTCCTCCCCACCCTGCAATGCCATAAGGAAACACTGCAAAAAGAACTGGAATGCTGGGAGCCATCAAGGGGAGCAGAAAAAGGGGTGTGTAGAAGGGCAACAGCAACAGGGAAAAGGCAGAAGCTGGGCTGTCTAGCTCAAGAGACTTGGCAGGCTGCCGGCTGAGAAACGTGTCCATATGGTGAGCAGAACATAAGTCGTTTTATGAGACTCAATATTTAAACATCTAATGCCAGTCAAAATGCTTGCTTGGAGTAGCATCTGGAAGTAAGTAAGGAGGATCTGTCTTCTCTTGTACAAACACACACACACACACACACACACACACACACACACACACGAAAAGCCGTCTTATTCTGACTATCAGATCATTGACCCTTGTAGCCCAGAACTATCAGGGATTGGATCTGATATCGACCCATGAGCTCCAACACTGAGCTATGGGCCCTCTTTGGTGGTCTCTCCTTAAATACTCTTCAGATCCAGTGCCAAAAAAGGGTGCTTCTCTGCAACCGCTTCATTTTGTATCTTAAATGCTGGCATACCAGCTGGTTTGCACACCCCAACAGACTCTGTCCTCAGTATGATTGATGAGCACACAGGCAAAGGCTGCTGGGGTGTAATAGTTTGCCGGCCAGGATACTATGAACATCAGCAAGATTAATGCTTGACTGGATAGACAGGCACACAGAGATATGGAACAGGAAGCAATTCCTTGCCTCAAACCCTCCTTTCCAGCTGTGCTGGATGTGTGGATGATTTGTTGCTTTAACTGCAGTAAATATTCCGCAGGATTACAGCTTGGCATGTGGTTAGGGACTAAAACGGGAAGAGAAATGTTCATTAGAAAAGAAGCATCGCTGTCTAAAGGTAAAGGTAAAGGTAAAGGTACCCCTGCCCGTACGGGCCAGTCTTGACAGACTCTGGGGTTGTGCGCCCATCTCACTTAAGAGGCCAGGGGCCAGCGCTGTCCGGAGACACTTCCGGGTCACGTGGCCAGCGTGACATCGCTGCTCTGGCCAGAGCCAGAGCCAGAGCCAGAGCCGCACACGGAAACGCCGTTTACCTTCCCGCTGGTAAGCGGTCCCTATTTATCTACTTGCACCCGGAGGTGCTTTCGAACTGCTAGGTTGGCAGGCGCTGGGACCGAGCAGCGGGAGCGCACCCCGCCGCAGGGATTCGAACCGCCGACCTTTCGATCGGCAAGCCCTAGGCGCTGAGGCTTTAACCCACAGCGCCACCTGCGTCCCTTGTACTTTGTACTGTCTACACTTTGTACTGCGTCCCTTGTACTGTCTACACCTTGTACTGTCTACTACATCGCTGTCTACACTTCAACAAATCCTTTGCCATTAATGCATGCTACACTTCTGTCGGTCATCTTTTCTTTTTGATGTTACATGTAGGCCTGCTCATTCACACATGCTCCCCTGAATACAGTTCTTTCCAAAACTGGGGAAGAATCGGGTGCAAATTATTCTGTCTTCCACTATTTCCAGAACCCATGCTAAACCAGTTCACAAGGTCAAATGTTCCAGGTTACTTTGCATTGGGAATAGTTAAAGAAATTGCTACACTGGGTAGAGGAAAGTTGTATGAAACAACTTCACATTGCAGAAGTTTGAAAAATAGATGTCTGATGCTACTAGATGGCTTCAAAATGCCAAAAGGAAAGGAGTTTGGAGTTTCAAAGAACTTTTATAGTGATGTTGCTTTATAGGATAAATGATGGGACCTCCATGGTTTAAAAAAATCTAAAATGTGCTGCTTTCAAAATGATAGCGTCAACACTAGTCTCTTTTAGTTCTTGAAAATGTTGCTCTTTGCTTGTGTCTGCATTTAACCCTACGGAACAGATGTTATATTAACTTTTTATGAGTTGACTCTCTTTGTTTATTTTAAGTATTTGAATGCTGTCTTCTTCTTTTGTCGACTGCCAGCCAATTGCTTCTGTGCTTATTTCCTGAAAAAAACTATTCCTTTTGACTGGCCATTCTCCAAGATGGGGCTGGCCTCTTAGAGAAGCATGGGAACCTTCCAGGAAAGAACTAGAACAGACAGAACAGTGTGTGGTACACAGCCTGCCTTGTGTCCTTTCCTAGTGGTCCTGAATAACAACAACAACAACAACAACAACAACAACAACAACAACAACAACAACAACAACAACAATTTATTTATACACCGCCCATCTGGCTGGGCTTCCCCAGCCACTCTGGGAAGCTTCAAACAAAAGATTAAAAATACATTAAAAGAACTTAACGGTAGAAGGGTGGGACAACTACAAAGCTTGTACTGGATAAAGCTTTGGCTCCAGGATCTGTTGCCTGTTTGGACCCCCCAGTTAAATATAGAAGTTTGGGCAGATTCACTAGTCCCTATGATTCCTACCACTGTATTCATATTTGTGCTTTATTTCCTGATTGAGTGCAGGAAATTCAGTTCTATAACTGAAATTTCTATTAATAATTCACTCATTCTCCTTAGAACCAACCACAGCTGCACTTTCATAAATGCTTAATTCCTTGATAATCTGCTACATATCTCAACGCCATACACTTTGTAATTCGATGTGCAGCCTGTGGGTGAGATCATAGTTTTTTAGTTTGTGTCTGTGGTACATTTCACTAGTCTTGATTGTGGTGGCTGGTTGGCCATGACTTGATGTCAGTTGTGGGGTGTATCTGCTTGAGTTAGAAGTCATCTCTTGAAGCTACAGACAGAAACCCTTGATCATGATCTGGCAGCTCTGGTCCATGGCATGTTGATATAGGAGGCTAGGTCAACAGTGAATACATTTTTATTCTGTAGAATCTTTCATTCTCCATCACGTTAAACCAGATATTTTCAAAGTATGCCCAGTGAATGTTGGTACTATCTTTTCCAAAGTTTCCATCCCACTTCCATAATGGAGCATTATGGCAACAGTGTTTGGGGATACAAGGGGGATGTTAGACATTAATAGATGGTAGAATTTTGATAATATTCGGGGTATTGAGGGGAGAGAGATTTTGTGCTGGTCATCAGGCAATGGCTTTTTCCACCTGTCTTGCCCTACGAGCCTTTCCCAGACCATGACTTCAGGAACAGCAGAAGCAGCTGGGAAGGGAAAAGAGGAGTTCAGGGATATTTGTTTTATAAAATAATTTTATAAGTTGTGTGTCTCTGCTTCTCAGTTTTTATTGTGCTATTTTATGCACTGTGATCTGCTGTTATTTTTATTGATTATAGTTTAGAAATCATTTATTGTAATTGTTAAGAATGAATTTCTGTTTATTTACTATTTGCTGATATTTGATTTTATTGTGTACTGTTATATTCTAATGGATTATTGTGAATTACTTTATTTGATATAAGTTTTTTATTTTAAAGTTAGGTTTTTTTATCATGCCATTTTTGTATTGATCAGATTGTTATAAAGTGTGTGATTATTTGTTGTTTCTTCAGCTTCTGTATAGTAAAATAGAAAGGTAATATACAAATTAAAAGTGAAATTGAAAAAAAAGTGAAATGGAGATACCAGATGCTAGGTTTAAAATGCAGGTTAAACCAGAAAATTGCCTGGGTGTAATTATGGCCAGCCATTGACCTTCTGCCTGAGTTCTGGGTAAATAGCAGAGTTGGGAATGGGAGGTTACAGGAGGCACAATGCTACACCGGAAAAAAATAGTTCTTTCAAAATTTAGAATTTAGGGAAGAAGGAAGGAAACTTGATGAGCTATTGTGAAGGCTAGAACCAACTTAGTGGGCTGGCTACAGGCAGGCTGGGAGAGAAGCATGGAGATGTCTGAGAATCCAGTGCTGGACTGCTGTGAAGGACGAATGCTGTGAAATCTCTCTCCATTGAACGCTTCTAGTGTAAGGTAAAGGTAAAGGTACCCCTGCCCATACGGGCCAGTCTTGACAGACTCTGGGGTTGTGCGCCCATCTCACTTAAGAGGCCAGGGGCCAGCGCTGTCCGGAGACACTTCCGGGTCACGTGGCCAGCATGACATCGCTGCTCTGGCCAGAGCCAGAGCCGCACACGGAAACGCCGTTTACCTTCCCGCTGGTAAGCGGTCCCTATTTATCTACTTGCACCCGGAGGTGCTTTCGAACTGCTAGGTTGGCAGGCGCTGGGACCGAGCAGCGGGAGCGCACCCCGCCGCAGGGATTCGAACCACCGACCTTTCGATCGGCAAGTCCTAGGCGCTGAGGCTTTAACCCACAGCGCCACCTGCTTCTAGTGTAAATATGTGTAAATGAATCATTAACATTTTGATTCATTGAGCTCTGAGCTCTGGTGTGACCACTTACTCCTGGCAATCCCCCACCTAGAGTCAAGTATGTTCCTTTGTGTATCTTCATTGACGATCCCCAACTCTTCACTTAGAAATCTCCCTCCCAGTTGCCACCCTAGTTTTATTGCTAGTGCTACTCTCTTTCTACTTAGTCTTGCACCTCTAAATTCAGTGTGATTTGAGGAAAGCAATTCTGCTGGTAAATATTCAGCCTGACTGACTTGGAATTTCTCCTGTGGGTACTCCCTTCCCCAAAGTAAAGCATTGCTGTGGCTTGGGAATACCTCTTCTTTGTTCCTTACTTTGGATTCACCTTATTGCTGATGGCTCCAGCTCCACCTCCTTTTGAGGTCTTTTCAGGCATATCATTGGGCAAGCTCATCAATAACTTGTTCATCTTCCATTTGTTAGTTTCTGTTTGCCACTGAGCAGCTGCTTGGAGTCACAGGACTCTGTTTACATTCCAGAGACCTTCCAGACTGTTGGAAGTCTGACGGGAGGGGAGACAGGATGTGACGTTAGTGGTTTCCTGTTCCTTTGTTCCTTTGTTTCAGTTGCTCTCTGCTTCCACAGAGAGAGGATGTATTTTTCTTTGCTCTCTGCTTTGTTGTTGTTTAGTCGTTTAGTTGTGTCTGACTCTTTGTGACCCCATGGACCAGAGCACGCCAGCCATCTCTGTCCTCCACTGCCTCCTACAGTTTGGGTCAAACTCATGCTGGTAGCTTCGAGAACACTGTCCCACCATCTCGTCCTCTGTCGTCCCCTTCTCCTTGTGCCCTCCATCTTTCCCAACATCAGGGTCTTTTCCAGGGAGTCTTCTCTTCTCATGAGGTGGCCAAAGTATTGGAGCCTCAGCTTCAGGATCTGTCCTTCCAGTGAGCACTCAGGGCTGATTTCCTTAAGAATGGATAGGTTTGTTCTTCTTGCAGTCCATGGGACTCTCAAGAGTCTCCTCCAGCACCATAATTCAAAAGCATCAATTCTTCAGTGATCAGCCTTCTTTTAGTAATAAAGCATAGCATGTAGCCATAAATCTCATCACTTCTGCTGCTTTGAAACTCTGCTGAATGGGGGAACGTGCCTGAGGCCTTATCAAAGGCTCAGGTCATTAATTATTTGTCGGAGGGCGATTCCGAAGGACTCGGCCGGAAGATGAGCTTTATCAGCTTGGCCGAGTGGAGATTCCGACACCATTCACCTGATCTCTTCTCTTGCTCTTTCCAGCTCCCACCACTCTCAGGGGTTGTCCTTAATGCAAATGGCATCCATGTCTGTTTGTGGCAGATGCTGGCCCAGAATACCAGTGCTCAAGTCAGCTTTGACCACTGTAGACTAAATTCATTTCCATGAATGCTAAAAACTTTCAGCTAGCTGCCACCTTGTATCCTTTTGTTCACATCTCTCCCACTTTCTTTTTTATTTTATATTTTTCGCTTCATCCAAAAAGATCTCAGGATAGTACACATTTCTATAGGTTTGGGGAAGTTATTTGTACATGCTGCTCTATGGCTTCTACTTACGTGGCCATAAAGAAAATTTGCATGGTGATTTCTGCTATCAAGGAGCAGGTTTTCATTTATGTTTTGATACAACTGGACAGCATTTTGAATCAAGATGGCAGACTGAACTTTTCAAAACTACCCTTTTTCGTTTTTTAAGTGTTCCTCAGCAATGCCAGGTATGAGACTGCTGATAATACCATAAAATAACAAATAAAATCAAACACCAAAGACAAAACAAAAAAATCTCCCACTTCCTTCAGTGATTTACCTTGCAACTTCCCTTTAGTTTTACTTTTATCAGAAAACCGCTCCTTTTTTGGAAAAGTGTAGGTTTTGCATCTGTTACTCCCTCTTGGGTAACTTACAAGGACAGTGACCCAGATTGAAGTTACATGTGCTGTATTTAAGTGCATTTTGGTAAATGTGCCAGTTTCTGACCCAGCCCTATCCAGATTTTCAGAAGAAGAAGCCTGTCCTTTGTGAGAATACAGCCAGGGCTGATGAGAGGGAAAGTTTCCTCTAATGCAGGTGTGGAGAAGCTTTGATCCTCCAGATGATGCTGACCTGTTGCACCCATCAACCCCAGCAAACATGGCCAATGCCCATGGAGTTGTAATGGATAATGGATAGTTCAGTAACATCTGGATGGCCAAAGTTTTCCCACGCCTGTTCTAGTGCTAGATGTATATTTTCCCACAGTTATTTGTGTTCTATTCAATATAGATAGAGTTTATTGAGAAAGAGCAGTGGTCTTGTATTCATATATTCCAACCTGAGGTCATTGGAGGAAGGGGAAAATAGAGTATGAGAAATAAACATTTCTCTTCAATTTTATTTTCCCCTCCTCTACCCCTGCTTTCTTTTCTGCATAAATTGGATGGCAGGCAAACTTTTTCCCACATACTGATTGGAATTTGATTTAGGGTGCCTAATGCCAGATAATATTCCTTTCACCTTGAGTCTGCAGGCTTCAAGTTGACCAAATTTACCTCACAGCTTGCTCCACCTGGGTAGCCATATTCTGTTCCATCCCCTGCCCTTGCCAGTGTATATTAATAAAAGAGGCATTGTCTATGTTAACGTCACATATCTGTATTTATTTTGGGTTAATTTCATTGGGTGTGGCTTGAAGTCTCCTTTTTTGCACTGAAATAAAAAGTGTGGAGAAATTTGAGATGCTCATCTTAAAACTGTCACATACTCTCAGCTTTAATCATAGCTCAAAAGCATTTGTTAAGATATAGCTCATTCTGTAAGAAACAGAAATATGTCTTGCCAGTCAGACCAAAAATAGCCAGACACATTATTTTAAAAACAACAACAGCCAATCAAGTTTTTAAACTATGTGGTTGGATATATTCTACTTCCCTTTTGACAGAAATAGGAGAAAATTGATCTAATGTGATTGGGCCCAGACATTACACATTTTTCTTGTTTACCAATGTCTAACATCATATATTCCATTTGTACTATATCAATAAAACAGCACTGCATCCCCCTTCCCAAGCTTAACACATCTTAGCTTGAAAAGTGATTTAAACTGGATAGCTCCATTGGCAGAACATGAAATTCTTGATCTCAGGGTTGTGGGTTCAAGCACCACATTGGGGAAAAATATTCTGGCATTGCAGGGGGTTGCACTAGATGATCCTTGTGGTCCCTTCCAACTCTACAATTCTATGATTTTATTGATATTAATAAGCAATTCTATATTTGTGATCCACTAACTCAGGCAGGGTCCATAGGATGTGGTGTGGGGCGAAAGAGAAGTAACCTCATACTGTGCACCCAGCTCTCTGAATTATGACCATCCATTGTGGAATTAATATGCTAGGGATGGTGTGCTGTAACTGAGTGCTGAGTTCAACCACATCCTATGCCGCCTAAGTTGTTAGGAGACCCCTGCTCCCTTCACAAAGCTACAATTCTCTGAGTAGTTTAACAGTCAATCCCTCTTCCTGAGGAACTCTGGAAATCGTAGCTCTATGAGGGGGAAGGGGGTCACCTAACAACTCCCAGTACCCTTAACAAGCTACAGTTCCCATTATTCTTTGGAAGAAAGTCATGGTTGTTTAAACTGGTATAGCAGTACTTTAAATGTATTGTGCAAACTGGACCAAAGTCTTTTCAACAGTCCCCCTTCCCTCACCTATTATGGGATGGCACTCTTTAGGGAAATGCCAAGTTAATACTCTTCTGGGTTTAAGTCTCCATGATGTTTAACATGTGTGCATTTGATGGCTCTTTTAGTTCTGTACTGTACATAGTCAAATTTTATTATACTAGTTTTGTATCTGGGCTTTATGCTGACTGACTTATTTTTAAAGGTTCATTCTTTTTATTTCTATGATGCCTTGGTAATTTATTTTAGGAGGATATCTGCTGGAAATGTAAAAAAAAAATGATGGTACCTGTTGTGGTCCTGTAAGGTAATAAAAGAATTCTGGGAAATGATATATAATGAATTGGGGGGGGGGGATGTTTAAATTAACCTTTATAAAAAACAAACAAACAGAGGCTTTCTTACTAGGAATTGTAGGTGCTGATATTCTGAGGGAGCAAAAATGACTTTTTATGTATGCAACGACAGCCGCAAGGATGCTATTAGCCCAGAGATGGAAAGAAGATCGAGTCCCCACCAGAGAGGAATGGCAAATTAAACTGTTGGACTTAAATTAAATTAAAAAGTGAGTAGGGGGTGTTCCCTCTTCCCACTCATGTGACTCGAACTCCTACCTGCTGGTGCTCAGCATCCAGCCCTGAGGATGCTGTTGATGGTGTGTGTCTTTGGCTCTCCTTCTTGCACAAGATCCCAGCTGGGTCAGACCTGAGGCATTTAGCCCAGCATCCTGTTCTCACAGATGCTTATAGGAAGCCCACAAGCCAAGTGCCATAATATTGTCCCCACTTGTGATTCCCAGAAACCAGTATTCACAGGTGCATTGCCTCCAACAGTAGCTAGCAGTAATCCGTAGCCCTATTCTCTATGAAATATACTGTATTTCATACATATAGGCATATACGGTGGCTACATGGCAAAAGTCTTTCCCTCCCTTGAGGGGTAATATTACCTGGATTATTATTATTATTATTAAAATTTGTATACCATCCTTCATACAAAGATCACAGGGCAGTACACAACCTAAAAATGCAAAATGAAAACAAATAGAATATATAATAGAACAAAATCAATCATCCCCCTCCCACAGACATATTTTGAAGGCCATATAATATAGCAGACAGATGAAGAATCAGAAGTTTTTTGCTTTCTGAATCTTATTTTTCTATCTTTCTCTTTTAAGCTCTTTTCTATTTTTTAATTATTATTTCTTTTTCCTTCTCTATTTCTCTCCATCGCCCCTTTCTGTGTTTTTATTGCATCTATATAAAAGTCTTGATTTAGTGAAAACATGGGAAAATATATCAAGTTTTGTATTTTTCTCTATAAACCTTAATAAAATTTGTTTGTTTGTTTGTTTGTTTGTTTGTTTGTTTGTTTGTTTATAGCCGTAGAATGTTAATCAGCCAAATGCCTGGTTGAAGAGAAATGTTTTCGCCTGGCACCTTGGCTTGGCGTTGACCAGTGCAGAAAATGAATGTGTGTGGTACACATAGGAGCGGCAGGCCCAAAGCACTTCCATGTTGTTGTTAAATCCTCCTCAGCAGACCCACTGAAATGAATGAATATGATTAAGTTAAGTCTACTAATTTCGGTGGGTCTGTTTTGAGTGAAACATTTCAAGGCTGGCCCATCCATGAGGTGGACGGAGGTGGACGAAGTCTGACTTACTGGAGTCATGCAGTTGGCTTCCAGGTTCTGGCAAATCCTTGCAAGAGCCCCATGCAATTTTGCAGGGCAAGATCTCACTGGAACTCAGAAGCCACCTCAGTTGGGACAAGGGACAGCTTCTCAATTCACCACAGGTGGTGAAATGGGACAAGCCACCCCTGCTTGGTTGAATACCACCCACTGAAATCAATGAACTTAAGTTAGTCATGGCCATTAATTTCAGTGGATCTAACCTGAATAGGACTAGTGTTCAACACCACCTGCTACCTCTGCAAGCCCTTAGAAGATATTCTGTGTGAGAGTCAGTCTTAACCTTGCTTTATAAGACTGCAAAAAATATAACAAAATAAGTAAAAATCAGCTCAGACACTATCTTTAGGAACTCCTAATGTATCAGTAGTGAAATAGGAATGAGTATATTTTATTGGGGGGGGGGAGGGAGAAATCAAAGTGAGCATTGTATTAATCAGGAATATCTGTGCAGTCCATAAAACAAGTGAGGTCTGCAAAACATGAAAAACAGAGAGTGTGCCCATATGTGCATAAATGTAGTAAATGCATTAAAACATCCACGTAGTGAGGGCGTGGGGAGAGCAGCAACTTCCATGTAGTGAGGGCGTGGGGAGAGCAGCAACTCTTCACAGCTTCTTGCTTATCACACTGCTAAGTTGAACACCTCTAAAATGATGTGATAGGGGCAGACATTTTCAGAAACTGGAGGGAGCTTATTGGCCCAGCCTTAATATTTATAGCACAATCCTACATTTGTTTTAGCAGAAGCAAGCATTCAATGTCACTTACCTCCAGGTCAATACATTCAAGCTTGCAGCAATGCTAAGCAATACAATAGATGTGAACATGGAAGAAATTTGCATTGAATTCAATAGGTCTTACTCAAAGAATGCATGTGCATTATCAACAATGGGTAAATTTGGTTTTCTCTCATTTTCTTATTTTTCCAACCTTAAATTCAGTTTTCCACATTTCCACATAAGCTTGTGGTTGTTTTTGTAAGGTTCTCATGAAAATTCATCAGCATTTTAGTGTGAATTTTCACATTTTGCATTTTGTATGTATATATTTAAAGGAATTTCCTCCATGCAATGCATTTTTGCATGTTGTTTTCTAATACATGCATTTATAGGCACACTTTACCCTAATATGTGCATTTTTGTACACATCACTTGGCAGGAGAACTGCAATGCAAAATTTGGAGAAGTGTGAGTTTCGAAGGATGGCTGCATTTCCGTTCACATATTGTTTCGACAAGTGAAGATTTGGTAAGGTCACCTTTAAATGTGAACTGCATCAAATTTACTCCCCAACTTATTAATAATAGTAGTGATATCTTTATTAGTAGTCAGTTTCTTTTGCTAAAGCGAATTACAAAAAATAAGGGAACACCACCAAAACCAGCATATTCTTCTTCCTCCTAGTGGGGAAAAAAAAATCAAAGTAGTGTGACATCACATCTGCATCTCCACGTTTCTCAGTTTGAATATCCTGTATTGACAGTGTCTTGTGAAAGAATATTTCTAATTCTCTGTACAGAACCCACAGGCAGGGGTGGGTAGAGATCATTTCCATGGCAGCCCCGTGATAAATTCAGCAGGTATTTTCACTGCCTATCACATTACCTGTTCACATTACCACATCTCCCTGTTCATTCCTAGGAGCCTATAGTTTTGGTTGTGAAATCAGTGATCTAATGTAAGAAATAAGGTGGTAGTTCAATCAGGCTGCAGGGCCACAGGCTGAGTTTTGTGAAAGACATTGCAGCATTGTGCCAATTGGCATAAATAAAGTATCTGGTACAAATATTTCCTTTTCTTTTCCCCAGAGAGGCTGTTTTTTCAGAAGGTCAAGACATTGCAGAGAAATTAACATTTATGTCAGCTGCTACATAAGCAAACCTCTGGAAGCTTAATTAAGATGTTTTATTTCTTGATAAATAGATCCGAATCATGTGGGCAACACTTGGTATATATTTTCTTCTTCCTGTTTTCTAACGACTTTTAGACTACTTACGGCTGAATTGATTTAACAATGCATTTTTTATAGTATGTAACCATTCAGCCTTAAATAGTCAGAGCCAGAAGTGGGGGCGAATGAATCCATCAAAGTGTAGCTGGTTCACAAAAGACGAGCTTAAACAGGAGGGGAAATGCAGGTCAGAGTAACAATTTGGCACTGTGTCAGTCATGCATGGGCACTAAACTGCCTTCTTGCACCCAGAACAAGATGCTTCTGTATGCATGACGACAGACTGAAGCCTCCCATTTGATTTCCGAACAGATCTGAACTTGTGCGTGCAGGTCTTGCCAATGTCTTTTTTATTTAAAAAAAGGAACTTTTCGGGGGGGGTGCATTTTCTTTTTTAAAAAAACATTTATTATCATCTTTTTATTTATAGCTAGAAGTTCTTTGATTTGCTTGAAAGGCACCCAAGAATAATAATAGTAACTGTGAACTGAAATAGATACAAACTGTACAGAATAAATAGTTCATATAAACCTAACTAAGCTTTGTAGTAAAATAAAGCTGTCGTGCTTCATGTCACCTTCATCTGGAGAGCATCTTTGTGAAGTACATCCCATTGATTTCCACAGAACATCTGTCAGGCTGCTCGTATTATTTTTGCTTTTTTAGGTTTACATCTAAGTTGTTGGGAGGGGGATAAGTGTGCACCGAAAATGTGGCTTGCGTATTCGACAAACGGGTATGTGAAAACACAGATGTAGCCGCCCAAGAGCTAGACTTGATCGTACCTCCTCGTCGAGTGCATACTCAGCAGAAAACCCAGGACAGTTGCAGTGTAATAGCCGAAACAGCCTAACAGAACTTGCTTTCATGTAAGCATGCTTAAGCATGCGGACAAATCAATGGCTGGGACCCAGCTTAGTCACTGGCAACTATATGTTCAGCATTAACATGACATAGACCCAAGATTCTCGAGCGCTAACGTTGTAAATATAGATTCCAGCAATTTGCTTTAAAACAAGTTGCAAACCACGCACATGTACTTTTTCTTTCTTCCTTAAAGTGCCTGGTATCACTTTCAAACTGGACCTGATAAAAGCTTTTTTGCTGAGTAATTGTAGCAAATATGGAGTATTTACACAGATACACAAATAAGATCTTGTTGCTCATTGGTGTACTTATTTGCATGTGACATTTAACTGACCACAGTGAATTGATGTTTCATCCAAAGTATCCACAACCATAACGGGAGTCAATCATATAAATAATAATAATAATAATAATAATAATAACCCAGCTCATTGATTTACTAATATATTTACAATAAATTCTCAGTAGCTTTCCAAATTTCCTCAGGTATGAGTGTCAACCAATGGTGCACAGAACTCTATAGCAGCATTATATTGAAGACTGTCCCAAAACAATTAAAATTGCCTACTAGGGAAAGTAACCAAAAAAGAGAGTTTTGTGTATGTCTTTTAGGATTCCTAGATAAAACATGTAACACAGCTTTCCCCCTCCTTCTGAATATTCTAACAGGTTCTTTTTTAAAATATAAATAACATTCCAAATAAAAGGTACTTAAATATTGGCGGACCTTGGGGTTGTACAGTTAAATATCTGTTTAAAATCATATAATTTATCTTGTATTTATTATGTGGCAATCTCATGTGTGATCCATAGACAATACTCATACATGTGAACTAATTCCTAACCAATATACACTAGCCTCTTGGAACCAGGTATATAGGTGCATTTTAAAGAAAATTTAGTGTCTAGGTCCGGGGAACAAAAGTAAACCAATGCTTCAAGCTTTTTTCTTTCTTTTCTAAGCGAAAAAAATGAGGGATTGCCATGCAGGTCTCGAGGAATATGGCCAGCTGAACTTCCTCCCAGAATCCAGTTGCCCAAAGTTCACATTTAATGTGAGAATGAGACACAGAGCCTGCAAACTTCCCCATGGCTTCACACAGTTATCCCTGAGAGTTTCTTTCAACTCGGATTACTACTGTGCTTAAAGTTCTGATTGACGACACATTATTATAAGGCACTTTTATTTACAAGTTCCGAGTTAAGATAGAAGAGTTTTTGACTTAATCCTTCAAAAAGGGTCCCTTTTATGTTTGCTGTTCCAAAACCTCCAGGTAATCAGGTTCAGCATGCAGGTTGGCTTTGAGTTCAAAATATTCGTTTTTAGTCTGTTCTAGTAAAACTTTCCTTGGCCTGGAGTACATGAGGGTCTCCATCAGCTTGAGCTCCTCGTGAGCTCCTGGATAGTGTACCTCCATATCAGGGTGTAACTGGGCTATGTTTTTCCGTAGATACTCAGTTATCCCCAGTTGCTGAAGTTCTCTTTCTTTCTCAAGAATGTTCCTGTACAAGGAGCTGGCATCCTGGAAGGAAAGGAACTCAGCCGATTGGTCTGTAGCTTTGTATTTGACATTTGACCCCGTCAGAGGGGAAGAGTGCTCTCTCTCCAAGAGGCCTCTGCGGAGATGTTTGGAATCAGTCATCTCCTTGTCATTCATCTCCTGTTGATGGTCTGTAAATTTGGGGCTGAAAGATGGGCTTCGATAAACTTGCACCATGGGGCTGAGCATATGTTGCTCATACAAGCTTGTGGCCGGGCGCTCCGTGGTGTGATGTGTTGTTTTGTGACCATACATGCTGTACTGAAGCTGCACTGGGCTGTTGTCCCGCATCTGTTCATCTGCGTGCTTCTTTTTGTACCTTCTCCGCCGGTGTAGGACAAGGACGACGATACCAGCTGCGCAAAAAATGATGGTTACAAAGACTATCAAAAGCCCCAGGATTAAAACTGAAAGAGGAATTGCATCGGTAAGTGATCGCAGAATAGTGTCTGCCGTATTGGTGGTGGTTGGTGACGTGGTGACAACTATGAAGCTAGCATGAGTTGCGGAAGGTGGGCTGTTTATTCCGGGGCATAGCACGTCACTATTCAGAGATTTCAGTTTCTTTTTAGCTAAATGCCTTGGAGATGTGCAGAAAATGTCGCCCGTCATTGTGTTTCTGTTCAGCTTTTGTATCCATTGCTGCAGCCCAACTGAGTCACAAGTACAATCCCAAGGGTTGTCTTCCAGCTCAAGTTGTACGAGTAAATCCAGATCATCTAAGACATTCCCTACAGGCAAATGTGCAAACTGGTTGGTTTTCAGATTTAGCCTGGCTAGAGGAACTCCAGAAAAAATGTGGGCTGGCAAAGTCTGAAGAAGGTTATTATTTAAATACAGGACCTTTAGTTTAGGCATGGGATGAAATGTCCCGGGTAAAACCTCTTTGATGAAATTATATTCAAGATACAAATACTCAAGGCGCTGCAGGCCTAAAAATAAATTCCGACTCAGCTTGGTGAGATGATTCCCATTGAGATATAATTTCTGCAATCTGGTGAGATTGAGAAAGGATCCTTCTTCTAGTATTTCAATACGGTTGCTTCCCAAGTGAAGCAAATCTAGGCTGCCATAGTCTACAAGGTCTGATTTCAGTAATGTCTGAATTATATTTCCAGCTAGTATTAGCTTTTTAGGATTTGGAGGAGGAGGTCCTAAATCTGACAGGCTTTCAATGTTTTGTTCTTGGCATTGCATTAAAATCCCTGAAAGGATATTGCTAGTGCACTGACAAGGGATTGGACAATATACACCAGGAAGCAGAGTAGCTGGCTTTGTTACATGAAGTGTTAAAGCAGTTTCCCTGGTAGGAACCCTAAAAATAGGTATTACCTTGGTTGAGTAGTGACTATCACTTATTGACGTGGTAACCACCAATGGTAAGGACCCTGATGGGGCATCAAGATCATTTGTAGGGTGAGTGGGACATAGGGATTCTTTTTTTAATCTGCTTAAAATGCTGCCTTTCAAAATAGGAGGGCTGTGGCATACGACATCACCTATTATGGACTGAGGAGGCATGTTTTCTAACCAAGCTTTCAACTCCACCAGGTCGCAATTGCAGACCCATTTGTTATCTTCCAACTGAAGGTCTAGAATTCTACCAATATGTTCTAAAAAACCAACATAAGGTAGAGTCTGCAGCTGGTTCCCACGAAGATCCAAGTGAGTTAATGGCACAAAGCGAAATACGTTGGAAGGAAGAAACTCAATGGCATTGTCATTTAAAATGAGCACCTTTAGCCTGTTGAGCTTGCTGAAGGCACTTGATTCAATTATTGTGATGAAATTGTTGTCTGCTTGAAGGAATTCCAAGTTCTCCAGTCCATGGAATGTGTCTTCTTTAAGTACTTCTAATGAGTTGTGATTGATATGAAGTTGCTTAAGGAGACTTAGTCCATTAAATGCTCCTGGTTCAATGTCTACAATGTAGTTAAATCCAAGATGGAGTGAGAGAGCGTTGATGAAGCTGGAGAAGTCATTCACATGTAACATGGTCAAACTGTTGTTGAGAAGACTAAGGTGGAAAGGCCGGGATGGTGGAACATGTACTTGAGATAACTCCTTGATGCCTCTTTCTTCGCAGTTTATATTAAAGACACCATCCTTTTCCTCACAGGAACACAGCATATCACAAGAGCCAATAGTTGAAGGTAAAGCTGGTTTGGACTGTAGTACATCACAAGCAACCCCCATCAAACTTAACGTAATTATCCAGAGCTTCATGGTCATCCAACAGCTTCTGCAAAATACAATACAGATATATACCTCATTTTAATTTTTTTAAAAGGTGATCATCACAACATTGGAGGACCTCCCCACCCCTTGCCTGCCCACATGCTCCAGTATACAAACCACCCACTGAAGTAGCAACTCCTATCAATTGAAACATTATAGTAATTCTCTAAGATGAGAAAGGTCAACTGGTTGACCATTGAGTGCATCCAATTCCCAAGTTAAATTTGCCCAGTTCTGCAGAGTAACATTTCTGGACACAACTGTGTTCTCTGCTTATTGGATAAGCAACTTTCTTTTTCTAATGTGGGGTGAGTAAACTTCACCCAACTATTCTGAATGAGTGTTGGTTTTAAGAACTATGATATTACTCTCTTTTCTTGATAACTGCCATAGTTCTTCCTTGAGGAGTGTGAATGACCCAAAGAGTGGAGTGGTATAGTGTATGTCCTTCAGGCTTAAGAAATTGGCTACACCTCTGCTCTGTGGAAAGGAAGAGTTACAAGTTGCCACTTGCCAGTAGTATATATCCAATAATTGATACCTTGTACCATAGATGGACCATGGAGAAACGAATTGTCTATTTATTTCAGTGCAAAAAACTTATTTAGAAATTGAATGAAAACAACAAAGGAAGAATGCTGTCCCCCAACATTGTCACAGTGAATGCCAAACATCTGAATGATCAAACAATTTAAACTTTTAGCATAGTAACAGTTGAGTAAAGGTAAAGGTAAAGGGACCCCTGACCATTAGGTCCAGTCACAGAAGACTCTGGGGTTGCGGCGCTCATCTCGCTTTATTGGCCGAGGGAGCCGGCGTACAGCTTCCGGGTCATATGGCCAGCATGACGAAGCTGCTTCTGGCAAACCAGAGCAGTGCACGGAAATGCCATTTACCTTCCCGCCAGAGTGGTACCTATTTATCTACTTGTACTTTGACGTGCTTTTGAACTGCTAGGTTGGCAGGAGCAGGGACCGAGCAATGGGAGCTCACCCCGTTGCAGGGATTCGAACCGCTGACTTTCTGATAGGCACATCCTAGGCTCTGTGGTTTAACCTACAGTGCCACCCGCGTCCAACAGTTGAGTAGCAACGTTTTATATGTAGAATTTAGGTCAAGAAGAAAAAGAAGTCACAGAAAAGAGAAAAAGTTTCATATAAACACCTCAGTCTTGCGTGGATTCATAGGATTCCCTTTCCACTACAAAGTGACTCCCCATCTCCAATCATCTCTCAGTGGAGATTTACAATGATTCAAGAATTGTAAATCCTACTACAGCTCCAATATTCACCTGGCAAGGTTATAAGGGTCCATTACATTCTACAGCATGAAGACAGTTGCAGCATGTTCCAGTAATGTCAGAGTCTAAACCCATATGAGAAAAGCCTGTGACATGATTCCTTACCATGCCAGTATTGCAACATGGCAAGGTGACTGTCTAGTCTGGTCTTGGCTAAAGAACTAGTTAAATTGTGTCCATTACCAGTGTTACTTTTCCATTCTGTCGACTTCTGTGGCAGCTAACATGGTACTTTCTATAGAGTTAGCTTACCACTCTCTTCGGCCCCACCAGCATGGCCAATGGACAGGGACTATGACAGTCATAGTCCAGCATCAAATCTGAAATACACCACATGGTTCTTCTACCATGGTGAGCTGTGCATATCAGAAATCATTTACTGAATAATTCAAATTCCTTAAATACAAAACACAAGTCACTTAGAAGTTACGCATATACAGCTACAGCTATGTGTCTGACACTCCCAGCACAATCCTATACATGTCTACTCAGAAGTAAGTGTCAATTGATTCATTCCCTATTTGTGATGCTCCCTTTCATTTATGAAGTTTTTGGTGTGTGTTTTTTTTTTGGGGGGGGGGAATGGCATCACCCACAAACAAGACGGAGGTATCAATAGACTTAGGGAAACACACAAAAACGAGGGACTCCAAAATAGCCCAGTGAGGACTGAACCTGTTCCATGGAACAATGGATCAGGTGGGAAAGAAAACCAGGAGAGGAGAGAACAGAATAGGCTGGCAGCTGGAAGAACGTGGCTAGTGGAAAAGGTGGGGTTGTAGGAGCTCAAGAGACTTCAGAACACTGCTGATCAACTGGCAAACAGGCTGGAGCTGCTGACTGAGAGATAAGGCAAGGAGCATAGAAGGAATAAAGAGGGAGAGTGGAAGGTGTGCAATTATATCCCTGTGTCTCTTCCTCCATTCCCTTTTCCCCATTCCTCTCTTCTATGAGCAAGAGAGGATGGAGGAAGGGGCATTCAGATGCAAAATGATCAGAGAGAACCGTAACTTATATTTGGATAAATAATTTCCTGGCAAGGCCAGCCAAGCATGTTTTGCTGCCTGAAGCAAAGGACAATATGGTGCCCACACACAAAAGCCAAGTGGACAGGCAGCTGGATCTTATTTAAATGCTGGTCACATTCTCCACAGCATCTGGGGCAGCATCCTAGTTTAGATGTGGCCAAGTTGGGTCACGTCGCACATACATGGGGGTATGGTGGTGGCAGTTGTTATGCTATGTATTTTGCATTTTCACACTGTAAACTGCCCTGTGATTAGGGGTTTCAGAGGAACAACCGGCACCTGCTGCCTGAACCAGCTGCTACCCTTTGACTAACAGTAGGGCCGGATTATTTCCTAGCTCACGTTGAGAAGTCTTATTTAAAATGTCTCCAGGCTGCCCATCAATAGGAAAAAAGATCAAAGCTGAAACTGGCCCACAACCAAGGATCTCCTATACCCTTCAAAAAGATAGCAGGAAAAAGAAGAGAGCAGGTGTGTGTGTCAGTAGTCCTGCTAATGCAAATTCCTAAGCAAATGCAGTTTATTGTCACCATACTGCAGGTTAGGAGAACCTAGACTAAGAGACAGTGTAGTACAGGTAAGGGTATATGATGAATACTGCAGGCCAGGCTCCAAGTTGTCTATAACAACTATGCAGGGGTTGTCCAGAGGCACTAGACCCCTTGCTACAGATTACCAGCTGAGAGAACAGCTTTCCATTGTTTTGATCCTCATGATCCAGTCTGGGCTGAGGGCGGAAACAAAAACCTGCAATTAAATCCACTGCTATAGCCCTAATGCAGATGGGTGTGGCTGTGGACTGTGTTGAGAGACAGTCACTGCAGTCCCAAAACATAGCCCCTGGTTAACAATGTATGCCAGAGGTAGAAGTGGGGCTGGGGTGGATTCCTGGTCAGCATTCTCCTATATGTCTTAGGATGCACCAAAGATCAATCAACTTCACCTGCCCCCTCAGGTCCCCCTCCCAGGCCAAACTGCTTGCACAACCTTCAGGCTTCATTGGAATGAATGCATGTTGATTGGCTGTGCTGTCAAATGTTTTTAAAGTTACCTAAATTTTGCACGTGAAGAAAGAGCGAGGACAGCGGTCTTCGAGGGCCCCACCACAGGTAACATACATACACCTGGGGCACGCTGCAACATTTTGTTGCAAGGCATAACTTGTCCTTACTTTAAAGCATCATCTCTTAGTTTTGCCCTCCAGCTGTTTGTGTGTATTTGCATTTTAGGTACATCTCGGAAAATAAGTATAAGAAGAAAGTGGGAAAAGACGGGACAAGCAAGCTGTGAACAAGATGCTGATCTGGATATATTAGACATTTTCATCTACATTATTAATTTCACTCGAAGGTAAATATGGCACCGAATTGCTATGTATACATGGATGATACTGCCTCCTATGGAATTCAAAATGTGCATTGCCTTTAAAGGAACCAGTTTTTGGAAATGTGGAGCTGCTGAGCAATATGTCCTATTAAACACGTTTAAATGTGGGAAATTAACTGTTGTACTAACACAGTTCTTTTAATATAGTTTGACTTGCGACTGCTTATTCTTTACTTATCTGTATGTGTTTACTCAGTCATGTTTGAGTATCTCCTTTTGTTTCACATGGGGTCATCTGTTCACAATGTATTAACAAAGTAAATAGTTCCATATTTCCCAAGTAAAGAATTTCTGCTTCGGAAAGGATGTTTCAAAACACATTTAGGCAAGCTCTGTTTTGGTACACTGCTTATTATAAGGCAGGGAGCAATAGTCACCTCCCAGTGCAATTCTGTGCAAGTTTACTTAGAAGCAAGCTCCAGTTACTTTAATGGGGCTTCCTTCCAAACCAGTGTGCATGCAATTGCAGCTTCGACTTCTCTGAAGTGGTGATATTGATGCCCATGAATCTAGCCTATAATAAGGGGGTAAAAGGGTTGCAGTTTTGACAGATGACATCCAATTTGGCTCGGAGACTCAGTTCAACATGCAACCACCCAGAAAGGTGCTTTATGCGGAAGTTGAACTTTTTCTTCATTTTCTTCCACAAAGCATTTGTGTGTTGACATCTATATGCACATGTCCAGGATTAAGGTCATGTCTTCAACCACTGTGAAGTCGTGTGTTGCTTCCCTGCACTCGTTTGGGCAATTAGTGCCATTCAATAAAGGAGATTTTGCAACAGATTTTAACCCGATTGTGTTTTACAGCATATTGCTGTAAAGTGCCATGAGGATGTAATAGGAGAGGAATATTGCCTTCAAGTCCTAGCTTGTGGGTGTCCTCAAGGCATCTGGTTGGCTTCTGTGGAGAAGAGGATGTTGGACCAAAATCCCAAACCTAATTACCTGGGTGTAAGCCCCATTGAACTCAATGAAACCTACTCAAATAGGAGTCCCCTGGTGATGGACCTTTCTGATCCTCTTATATTAGGCTACCAACATTAGAGCCTTTCTTAGGGCTGCGGTATTATTTAGCTTGGAGGGATTCACTTCCAAGTAAACATGTACAGGATCAGTCTGTTCAACTACAGATAGCAATTTTGATTCATTGTTGTTGTTGTTGTTAAAAATGACTATAACCTTCATTTCAGATGGGTGTGCGTCAGATTGGCCCCATAACTAGTGGAACTCACAGTGAAATCCTATATAAGCCTACTCAGATGTAAGTCCCATTGAGTTCAGTGGGGCTTATTCCAAAATAATCGTATATACCATTGGAGCTTCAGTCTTAAAGGCAACTATCCTAGTATGCCAATATTTTGAATGGGCCTACAAGTAATGATATGGGTTTTTTCTTGTTTGTGGGGGGTGTTGTCCATAAAGGGATAAATGCACATATTTTGGATCAAACAAAAGAAGTTTCTTGCCCCACTCTAGAGTCTAAATGTCTGCTTCTCCTTAACTTTAGTACCCTCACCCCAACCAACCTTGCTGACTGATGAACAAGACCCAGCATGCAGATCCTGTTTTACCAAAGGAGTTAGTTTATTACCAGCCATTAAAACAAAAAGTATCCCCCACTTTTAGTACCCAAGGCTTTGTTTTTGATGACCTAACTTCACAAATAAAGCTTCTTGTAAACACTTGTCTTCAGCAAAGCAATTGGGTCATTAATTCAACTTTTATTTTCTCTTAACTGTTCTTCTGCTAAGCAGGCAGAGCACACTGAACATACTTGTTACAATGTCCTTGGGCAAAATTAAGAGAAGTAAATCAACATGCATTAATTTAAAGTGCATGTTGCATCGAAGGACGCTTTACATACATTTTTGAAGATGAAAGCCTTCCACGTTTTTTTTCCTGAAACACAAATGTTTAAAAGTATTTGCAATCGGCTAGAAAGGCATTCACCTCCTAATCATTGTCATACTTTGGCTGGGTAAAATTGCAATAAGTCTCTTTCTCTTTCATACACACACACACACACACACACACACACAGTTTTTTCTCCCTCTGCAGATAGATTCTTGGAGCTTCTGTCTAGTCCTGGAAGACATCAAGTCACTATCTTAGATTTTGTCCTTCCAACTGTCCGCCTCATTCCCAGCCTTCAAAAGCCATTGCTAGTAACACAATTGTAAACAAAAGCCTATTTTTGGCTAACATATTATTTACATTTTAAAACTTCTACCCCATCAAACATGGATTTATCCATGCATGGATGGCCCCCTTGGGGCTGCTAACCTTGTATTATAAATATAATGAAACTTCAAAATATCCAAAGTGACACAGGAGTATAACTTACTTCATATTGCCCATTCCAGAGAAATGTCCCTTGTACCTATTAATTCACTTGCTTAGTTGAAGCATTACATTCCCAGTGCTCTAATTCCATAGATGCTTTCAAAAACTACCTTAAATAAATGGTTCCATTTTGAGCATGGAGGGAGGAGGGAGTTTGGGGAAAACCTAAGGAACACCAGAGGTTTTCTCCACACACACACACACACACACACACACACACAACCACTCGCCTCCACTGCCTCTTGGTAGATTTTTTGCACATTTTTGCATTTTCAGGAGTACTGATTAATGAGTGTCCCTAAGGCAAAGTTTCTATACAGATTGAAGGCAATAAATCCATCTATTTTAAACAGCAGAAATCAAATACATTTCTTGTTTCAATTAATGCTTATACAGTTGGTAGAAAGTGGATATGACGGACTACAAAGCCTCAGGTTAAGGAACGATCACTTGAATATGGCTATGTGCTCCTTTGTCAAATTCTGCAGGCAACTACAGTTTACTCTAGGATCTCAGAAGGAATCTAAGGGTTTGGTGTATGTAAAGTCCTTTTCGTGTGTGCCACTGCAAATGCCACTCCTTAAATCTCTCCTTCCCTGCCAGCCAATTTCTTTTAAGATCCTTCCATGCACGAAATATCCCCAGGACCTATGCAACACTTGAGGTGCCATTCTATAAGTTTTGAGTAAATATTTGCTCTAACAGGAAATAAGCACCTCAAACTAACTCACTCTCTCTCTGCGTGTGTATGTGTTTGGTGGGGCGGGAGAGAGAGAAACAGAATAGGTAGCCAAGGTGATTTTTACAATGCAAAAAAAGCTGGCTATGGTTAATTCCTAAATGAAAGTCTCCTTACCTGTACAGCAGCTACACCCACTGACACAGCTGGCGATGCACAGAGTCGCTCTTCGTATACAATCCCCTTCCTTGTTATCTCCAAAAAGGAGCCCTTTCCAATCCCCCAACAACCTAGGTTAAGGTCTCTCTTTGCAGGGATCTCAAGCGTGGCTGCAGTTCCTTGAAGTTAAAATCCTAGATCCGAAGCAGGACAGATCATATTTGACTGAGAGCAGAGAGACAGAGAGAGGGGGGAAATTAAAAAAAAAAAAAAATCTTGCCGGAGGTGGAGAACGACGCCGGGGAGAAAGAGAACCCACTACACCATCCTGTAAACAGTTGTCCCTTTTGCTCAATTAAAATTCACAGCAGACTTCCCAGCTAGGCTGACTTTCTGCACGTAGTTAACCATTTGCGAGCTTCGGGATGCAGTAAATAAACCCAGCGCTCCGCAGGACTTCAAGTGATCACTCCTGGCTTTGCAAGAAACGCAATATGTATCTTTAGATGCTTTAAGGATCCAAACTGCTGCGATGCACGCTCTCTCTGTGTGTTTCGCTCCCCCTCCCCTCTCTCTCTCCCTTCGGAGAGTCTTTCTTGTTAGCTCAGTTTGTTATTAGTCAGATTGCCAGAGGCTGGGAGGTAGTAGGCGTAAATAAAGAGACTTCTTGGCTTTTGACTCAGCCTATAAGCCCTTCCCCATCGCGGAGCGTTAATCTGCCAGTGTCATTTAATACAAGATCCATGCAGCTCCACCTTAGGAAAGCTCAGCTCCTCCTCCTGCTGCTGCAAATTATCTCACCTTCTCTCCTTTACCCCCTTCTTAACCCTAACTCCCCCCCCTTAAAAAAGAAGCAAAACACCTGAAGCTCCTAAAAGAAAAATACTACTCCATCTCTCATAGAAAGCAAAATAAATATTCATTTCTGGGAAGGAGGGAGGGATATTCTGACAGCATTTGGTAGCCTTATCAATTCTTGTTCCAATCTTGATCCAAAGGTCTGTTGCAAAAGCTCAGAGATTGTCCAGTCATTGACTAGAGAATATTTTTTCCCTACAAAAGAAGACTTTCAGTGATTAATTACCTGTCAATAGAGAGAAGGGTTTTGTCTAAAGTGTGATAAGTGGTCCATAGATGCTGCCCTCTGGTCTCATCTTCTGGGATGTTTAACTGGTGTCGAAGTGTGAGTGTTTTCATGGGTCGGACTGAAGCAATCCTGGGTTTTTTACAGAGGCAGGCAGAATGCAGTAATTGTTCTCCAGAAATCTCCCAGTGCCCTGTGCTACGGAGAGGATCAGCTTGATTTCTAATTGACTGCTTTCCAAATGTTAGCATAACCCGCTTGCTTTAATGCACTGGTGGCAGAAGCATCCAGCCATCAAAAGAACTGAGGAGGAGAAGGTAACCAATAACTGGCTCTTTAATTTCCCCTTGCAGTTGTAATCCCTGACGTGTTGTAGTGCTGTGCCTATAAGTGGCGCCAAGGGCAGCTACTTCTGGTAAGAGAACACAAGCCTTCGTAGAAGCCCCACTTTCTGAGTGCTAGGTAGGCAGTGTATAAGGAAATGAAATCTGCACCCACAGCAGCAGTGTGTGTCGGAAATAGAACAAATTGGAACCTTTGGAGAAACACAGTGGCTTCAGGTTATACCACCTGGACTGTAGCCTATTCTGAAGGATATGGAGAGGGGGGGAACTTGCAGAAAAACAAAACAGAAGTTATTTTTGTTCTCAATGAAATGAAACCTTCAATTCTAAGACTGGGTTCTCTCATTATGCTGGCAGCAGGGAAACAGCTAGTGACCTGCTGTTTCTTGCACTGTTAGAAAAAACGTGTGAATTAATGGAACTTGTGTTTTGGCTCCTCCCCTCATTAACACCACCCACTCTCCAGAAACGATGGTGATACTGGTGTGGGGAGGAGCCACAAATCTGACATCTTCCTCGTAGCATAACAGTATGTCGAGAATGCGAATGTGGGTGTTGGTATCATGGCAGAACTGCGAACCGTGAGAGGTTTCACTTGCAAAGTGGCATTTGTTTCCGCTTGAGCTGAGTGTCTTCACTGTTCTGAACATGTTCGAAAAGAAGTAGGCCCTCCTGCGTTCAGTGGGACTTGCTTCCTAGCAAGTGTGGTTAGGACTTCAGCCTTTGATTCAGATAGTAAGGGCTTGTCCACATTGGAGTTCACTATCTGTCTGCAGCCATTTGCATTCCCATCTAATTTACGTAGTCCAAATGCCATTACCCTCAAACAACACCAAAGTTTCTGCTTTCCGCCTTTAAATTCGGGTTTATCTGATATGGCGATAATTGGCTAAACTGGGGGAAATCAGGCTCCAAACTGCTCCACTCAGGGGTGCACAGATTGAATAAAATATTGGGGTGGGGGCAAGTAAGCCCTGCCCCACATAAGTGATCACATGCACACCATTTGAGTGGCAATGCCCATCAACTTGGGGGGGCTGGACCCCTCAATTTGGGGTGTGTGTGAAGGGACCTTGGCCCCTAGCTGTTGGCTCCTATTTATTGGGTGCTTCAGGAGTGTGTGTGTGTGCAGAAACATTGATCTGAAGTGAAGTGAAGTTGTTGAGCTTTTTTTAGGATTTGACCCCAATAAAACTGGCCGGAGGGCTGGATTAGGCGCCCCAAATGCGCTTTGGACATGACTAATCTGCACAAACGGGACGCAGGTGGCGCTGTGGGTTAAAGCCTCAGTGCCTAGGGCATGCCGATCGAAAGGTCGGCGGTTCGAATCCCTGCGGCGGGGTGCGCTCCCGCTGCTCGGTCCCAGCGCCTGCCAACCTAGCAGTTCGAAAGCACCTCCGGGTGCAAGTAGATAAATAGGGACCGCTTACCGGCGGGAAGGTAAACGGCGTTTCCGTGTGCGGCTCTGGCTCGCCAGAGCAGCGATGTCACGCTGGCCACGTGACCCGGAAGTGTCTCCGGACAGCGCTGGCCCCTGGCCTCTTAAGTGAGATGGGCGCACAACCCCAGAGTCTGTCAAGACTGGCCCGTACGGGCAGGGGTACCTTTACCTTTACCTAATCTGCACAAAACCAGAAAATTGCACTGGCAAACAGATTAAAATTTTTATACACACTTACTGTACAGCAAAAAAAAAAAAATGTATGCTTTTAATTTCTTTTCTGGAGGTGTTCTTTTCCTACATATAGTATTTATTCCCTACAGATGCTCGATTACAGCTTACAGGTGTCGATATCTCAAAAAAAAAATTCATCCAAATCTATGTAATAAAAGCATACAATAGGTATGGGGGACCTGTAGCCCTCCACAGATTGCTGGACTACAACTCCCATAATATCTGACTAATAGCCAATGCTGTTTGGGGGTGAAGGGACCTCAAGTCCAGGAAGGCCCAGGAAGCCACAGATTCCTTGCCCCTGCTATACAATGTGACCAATTAATGATGTTTGAAAACTGATGGGGCTTCACCTGCAAATTTATCGCCCACAGGAGAAACAAGTCTTGGGCAGCTATATTAGCACACAAAGTCAATTTTCCACTTACCAAATTCAGATCAAAAACTAAAAGGGGGAAAACAATCACTGGTAAAGGTCTTAAACTAATTGACTATACAAAATAATTTACTTGCCAGCGGTGAAGGCCAGCAAGAATACTTTTTTGCAAGGAAGGCCAGAGGCTTCAAGTAAAACTGCATATATGTCCAGCGACAAATGTGGCCAAACAGGGGGAAAGCATTCAAGCAATTGCAATCCATGTAGCGAAACTGCTCAAGGAATCATTACTAGTCTCTGCAAGCTGAGGTTATCAGAGATCTCCCCCGGTGCTGGAACTGAGAAATCCAGATTCATTATTTTATTCCCTCAAGACGAAAATTCAGTAGAAAAAAAACATTAAAAAAAATAAAAATGTCAGAATCAGTTTCAAATTAATTGGATGTTCCACTCTCACTCTGTGGGGAGAGGGGGGGCACATTTGCCAACACCCAAAGGGATGGGATAGAGGGACAGGGCACAAGTTGCTCTCAAAAGAGACCAAAATGCTTGGAGAATCACAAAGCAACATGTTTTAGTTGTTACATTTCTGCAGAAAAGTGGGGTTGCCATTACTGTATGAAATTTTTTACTGTGGGCATGAGGTAATGTTTTGTTGTTTTCGCTTGCTGTGGCTCTTTTTTTGTGACAAATGCATCTTTCACAGAGAACAGAAATGTTATGGTGACTCAATCTAAATGTCAGGCATTTGGCCTGATTTAATATAACGGGGTGTTGCTTTTGCTTTTGAAGTTTCAGCATCTGAGGTATCTTTCAAATGTGTCCAGAAGATGGTTATAAAGGCCTGTGGATGGTGGCAGCCTGTTGACTTGATAGGGCTGAAAGTGCTGTTTTCATCACAACAGGTACTTGTACCTCATTTATTTATGGAAAGTGTGCCATTGCACACTGGTAGTTGAGCATCAGCCTCTATGTGCTCCAAGCAACAATTATAGAAAGTCTGCTGGTGTTTGCACTAGACCCATGAAAGGGTCCGTAGGTCAACACTAATAGGCCATTTTTAGAATTAACAACCTGTCTGGTTTCTCTGTCTAGTGTGATGAATCATGTCACTCTGCCCACTTTTGGCTCCAGTGGTACTTATAGAAGAGCAGCCTGTTTGTTTATTTCTTGCCACACCTCCCAAAAGACCTCTTTCTGTAAATCTCTGGGATTCAGCTTCATGGAGAACATAATTTCTGATCTATTACATCTATTGTTACTTCCGCTGCTTCCTGAAATTCGTATGAGCAGAACAGTTGTCTTTTCTACCAATGTGCTCAAATGAGTCACTTTCAGGGGGGTGGGGAATCTGTAGCATATTATCAGGTGCAACTGCATCCCCAAACCATCACTCACAGGGTCATTCGGGTGACTTTTCGTGAACATCCAACCATAATTTAAATCAGTTTGTTGTGCATGTTTGGAGGTGAGAGTACATGTTTAGAGAAAATAGTGTGAGAAATATTTTATATTTTCAAAAAGGAGACATCGGCTATTGTGTGTTTCTTTATCCCATTAGCCTGAGGTTTCCCCAGAAACATAGGACAGGGAATAAATTGTGTTTGGTTTGAATTTTAATGCAAACATACCTGAATTTGGATCCCTCCCTCCCTTGTGGGCCCACTTAGAAACATGTTTGCTTTTAATATGTGAATGATTCTTTGGTGCTCACAGTGGACATTGATGGAAGACTTTTATGTACTAATGGGGCTAAGGAAGAGCAAGAACAGTGCAGATCAAATATTAGGAAATTCCTTCACATAACAATAATATTTTGAGGAAGAGAACAACTTGTTTGCAGAAACTGTAAAGTTTCTGCTACTGGGAGTGCTTCTGAGAAGAAAGTTTTAGATATATGGTTCCATTTCTCAGAGGAGAAGACAAGACTAGATAACTTCGGGAGTGACCTCCAACTTTAGTTTTCTATAATTCATCTTAACAATCGCTTTGGCTTCTCAAATGATTCACTAATAACCTCCAGATCTGTCAGTCTTACTTATTTCCCAAAGGGCCTGGAGGTTTTATGTCGTTGCTCTTCACCTCCATCATAAAGAAAGGCACATTTTCTGTATTTTACCTCAGAACAAGCTCAACCATTGTTTCAGATGTCACTCTACTTTTGTTAGTACCATGTTCTCCCTCCAACTTCCCCCTCTTACAAAGGCAAAAGATGTTGTCAGTTATTTTACCCACACAAACCAATAGACATATGGATGCATGCCCAAATTACCTTAAACTAATAATTATATTTTAATAAGGTCTGATTTAACTCAAGTGCACTGAGTTTGCATTTCCAGCATTTTGTTTGTTAGGTAATTGTCTGTAGTTCTGTTAATTAGTACATGTTAGATTATGCATTGATTACTTTTCTGTTTAGGCAATTAAAACAAGTTAAGGAGAAAAAACACATTAACTTTTATTTCCCTTAAGGGATAATTTCTTGTAAGACAAAAGTTTTGTGGTTCCATCTTTGCTGGTGTAGTTACTGGGATTAAGCTTTAACACCCAAGTTCTAAATCTATATCTCAGAGGAGCTGGCTTCCAAGTAGATATGCCTAAAGATTGCACAAATACATGTCGATCAGTCATTGACTTTTGATATTAAGAAGTATGTATGTTTGAGTGACTCATTATGAATCTCACACAGTAGAGAGAGAGAGAAACCTCTGTATCACCAAAGCTTCAGTCAGGTCTTCAGTGAAGTCAGTTCAACCCAAGAGTTTTGAAGCCAGAACAGCATTACGATAGATCCATTGCATGCATGACATACAAGTGATGCAGCCATCATCTGTCACAGATTTATCACCGCAGATGGAACTTTCATATTGTTGGGTGTCGGCTCAAAAACACCATCTTTTTACAAAGCTGGTTGAAACATTTGCAGTCAAGTGATGAGTGATAACCAAGTGATCAGAAAGCAAGCGATATATATGTATGAATGAACCAAACCAATGAATTTCCTGCAGTGAGGTGTTGAACACTAGTAGGAGCTGGCTAGGAGTTTATCAGAGACCAAGGAAGGAGGTAGAGGCATAATAAGACCCAATTCCTAGGAACCAAGATCCCTTAGCCCCAAATAAAATATTTGAGAGGGCTGGGTGGGGCAAAGTTAATGGGCATTGCCATTCAAATAGTGCATGTATACTTCATCATGTGATCAGTTATGTGGGGCAGGGCTTACCTGTACCCACCCTAATATTTTATTCAAGTTGGCACCCCTCGGTGGAGATCAGAATTTACACTGACAAGGGGAAAGTTCAACATGGTTCCCTCCACTGGCCGATCAATTATAAAAACACTGCTTTCAACCTCACCACATAAGTTCCTGCTTCTGCTATAGAGGCCATCCTGCCACCTCTGTAGTAGCAATCCTGACGTCAGAATCTGACCCCCAGTGGCACAGCAAGAACTGCTAGCATTGACACATGCTCTGGGCCAGGCATAGGCAACCTCAGCCCTCCAGATATTTTGGGACTACAACTCCCATGATCCCTAGCTAACAGGACCAGTGGTCAGGGATGATGGGAATTGTAGTACCAAAAAAACATATGAAGGGCTGAGGTTGCCTGTGCTTGCCCTGGGCTCTCCACTTCAGGAAACCAGATCTGCGAGTCTCCATTTTAATTTCCCTTAAATACCCTGGAGTGACAGGCACTACACTGGAAGCTTTTGAAGAGCTGCTACCTTCATCCCCACTGCCAGAAAGTCTAAGGGGTAGCATCAACATGAGTGGTGTCCCACCCAAGGGTACTTTGCCTAGGATTTCAGACCTAGAGGGCTGGCCCTGTTTGATACTCTTATGCCAAGCACATAAAACAGCAAGAATTTCTCTGCAATGAGTCCAATCAATCAACCAATCCAGTTCCAATAATTTCCAGTTCAGATGCTTTACTTGCACACAAAATTCTTTTATAGGTTTAGCTGCATGCCACAGCTTTAGGGCAGTGCTGTCTGTTCAACATATTTTTAAAAAGAGAAACAAGGGGAGGAGAGCAAGAAATCAATCACTGCAATAATTGGTTTCTCAATTAAGAGATGTAATTGCTCCTAAAGTGCATTTAAAGTCTCTGAGGAAGCATCAAAGAATCTCCCATTATCTGCAGCTCAACGACACCTATCAATATATTTTAAAGGAGTCATTGCTAGACAAAAAATGTCCTTTAAACCAAATAGGGTGTGTAGGCAAGTCTGCATCAGGACAATGGCCTCATCGGCTTTTGTAGTGCTCTGGAGATAGATTAGAGGAGGAGGCACATTAGGGAGTTCTGGCTTGATAGAAATACGTAGGTGTTTGATGCTTGTCCTCTTCATGTGTTACTTGTGTGAAGAGATCAAGCATAGGAATTGAATCTTGGGAGGTGTTGTGTCCTACTACTGAGCTCTGATCCATGAGGTGCCAATGATCTACAATATCCTGGGTGAAGGAGAATTTATAATGTCCCTTCTCCAGATCTGAAATCCAAAACAGCAAAGCATTGTGGAATTCTCTTGTCACTACCCATCCTATTTTCACAAGGATGGAATGATAACTAACATGTCTTTAATAATAAGGTAAAGGTAAAAGGACCCCTGACCATTAGGTTCAGTCGTGACCGACTCTGGGGTTGTGGCGCTCATCTCACTTTATTGGCCGAGGGAGCCGGCGTACAGCTTCTGGGTCATGTGGCCAGCATGACTAAGCTGCTTCTGGCAAACCAGAGCAGCACACACAGAAACACCATTTACCTTCCCACCGGAGTGGTACCTATTTATCTACTTGCACTTTGACGTACTTTTGAACTGCTAGGTTGGCAGGAGCAGGGACCGAGCAATGGGAACTCACCCCTTTGCGGGGATTCAAACTGCCGACCTTCTGATCAGCAAGTCCTGGGCTCTGTGGTTTAACCCACAGCACCACCCGCATCCCGTCTTTAATAAGGCAGGAGCATTATTAAGGATAGTTATCATTTTGGAGGTTGGTTGTGCTTCTTCCATGTTTCTGATCTTCACAGCCCAAGCATGCGTAGGCAGGACCCTACAAGTGTCCCAATTTTCCAGTGACATCCCTGATTTAGAGAAGCAATCCCAGTTTCTGATTTGATCTCGGAATGTCCCTATTTTCATGGGAGAAATTTTGGAGGGTATGGAGTTATCCGCCCCCAAGCTGTCTGGAGGCAATCCTGTATACAGAAGTTTTTTTAAATGTTTATTTTTAAAAATGTTTTTATATATGTCGGAAGCCGCCCAGAGTGGCTTGGGCAACCCAGTAAGATATGTGAGGTATAAATAGTAAAATTAGCATTATGGAATGGGGCATCCCAATTTTCATCGGAGAAATGTTGGAGGGTATGGCATAGGCTGTTGGTTTGTATGGTCCTTTGCTGGTTCCCTTGAATGACAGAGAGGTGGTTCACACAAGCACATACATTCCTTAATTACTAATTTCTCTGTGGCTAATTATACATTCTGTTGCTGTCTTCACTGAAAAGCATTGTCTGAGACCTAGCGAGGTGTTAGGAAAGTTCTGCCTGTGGCGTTAGATCTAAATTTACTCAAGGAAATCACTTGTTATTGCAGTCTTTGTTCAGGGATAGCCAAAGTGGTTCATCCCCCTCCCAGTTGTTGGATTCCGACAAACAGCCCCAACCAACATGACCAATTATCAGGGTTTTTGGGAGTTGCAACATCAGGAGAGCAACATATTGGATTGATGGATGAATGTGTTTGTGTGTGACTTCCTCCAGTGAACAGCATGATGTGGGACCTTAGTAGACAGACTGTGAGAGGAAGCTAGGTAGAGGCTGAACATTTCATTGGGATTGTGCATTCTTTTAAGGCAGTCTTCTCTCCAAACAACTTCTCAGTTCTCATTTGTGATATGTATGACTCTGTTGTGTCAGATTTTAGACTACTGTGAGTGACCCTTCTCAAGAGACATTGTCCTCATATGTGCTCCTGAGGCTACATGGCCCCTTACAGCCTCATGTGCAAAGGTCATGTTTTGCTTCTATTTTTTTAAAAAATAAAACAATGGATATACATAACCATTGGCTATTTCCCCCCCTGAGTTCAGTAATTCATTCATTTCAAGGTTTTGTTTTTATGATCTATATTGAAAGCTACTACTCTGGGAGATGCCCTGAAAGCTTTGTCAAAGGTACGTGGGCCGAGTCTGTGTCATGCCTCTCTTGCGGCTCAAGCACTGTGTTCAAACAAATGTATCCTTTCCTCCCAACATGGGAGGAAAAAGTAAAGGGGGAAAAAATCCTGTTTCCCAATAAGAAATATAATTTCATGTACATACTATGAAACATGGAGATAAGGATATGATGACTCTGCCCTGGGATGAATGCAGACAACCAGTTTGCCAAGCGATAAATGTGGGGATCTTTGTCGTTTTCCGAACTGGATAGCAGTCTAGGGCTGCCATATTTTGAAGAACAAAAAAGAGAACACATTAGCCAACTTCTGCTTTTAACTATGGATCGCTGTGACAACTCTCATTTTATATACTCATGAAAAAGAGGACATGTCCTGGAAAAAGAGGTCATATGGCAACCCTGCACAGCTTTGGACGGCTTTACAATATTCCGTGGCTGTTGCTCCTCCACTAGTTACTGGCTTATTCTGTGGCTTGCTGTTGAATTTTGTCACTACTTTCTGTTTCTTTGCGTAGGACGTAAATGATGGACATTTTTGCCCATAATTAAACGTTTATTCATACTTATGGCCTTTGAATGACTGGTGTTGCTCCAAAGATGTCACTAAAACATTCTCTTTGGAGCTTTATCTCCTACAGAATTTCCCCACTTTTTGAAACAAAAGGAAAATATGAAGAAGATTGCATTGCTTTTAAGCCTGCAGAGTACTTCACAGTGTTGCTTTTAAAAACCTGTGAAGCCATCTATTTTGTGTAAGTCATGGCTCCCCTGTGTAAACCGTATTTTGTTAATGTTGTGGAGAGTTGTTAGAAGACCCCTATTCATTTCACAGAGCTACAATTCTCAGAGTTCCCTAGGAAGAGAGATCAACTGTTCAATCACTCTGGGAACTGTAGCCCTATGAGGGAAATAGGGGTCTTTGAACAACTCTCAGCACCTTTAGAGAAATACAATTTCCAGGACTCTTTGTGGGAAGCCATGAATGTTTAAAGTAGTATGGTACTACTTTGAATGCATAGTACAGGTGGAACTACACAACATGTGTAGAACTGTGGTGTCGTTTAGTCATTTAGTTGTGTCCGACTCTTCGTGACCCCATGGACCAGAGCACGCCAGGCACTTCTGTCTTCCACTGCCTCCTGCAGTTTAGTCAAACTGATGCTGGTAGCTTCGAGAACACTGTCCAACCATCTCGTCCTCTGTCGTCCCCTTCTCCTTGTGCCCTCCATCTTTCCCAACATCAGGGTCTTTTCCAGGGAGTCTTCTCTTCTCATGAGGTGGCCAAAGTATTGGAGTCTCAGCTTCAGGATCTGTCCTTCCAGTGAGCACTCAGGGCTGATTTCCTTAAGAATGGATAGGTTTGTTCTTCTTGCAGTCCATGGGACTCTCAAGAGTCTCCTCCAGCACCATAATTCAAAAGCATCAATTCTTCGGCGATCAGCCTTCTTTATGGTCCAGCTCTCACTTCCATACATCACTACTGGGAAAACCATAGCTTTAACTGTAGGGACCTTTGTTGGCAAGGTGATGTCTCTGCTTTTTAAGATGCTGTCTAAGTTTGTCATTGCTTTTCTCCCAAGAAGCAGGCATCTTTTAATTTCGTGGCTCCTGTCACCAGTAGAACTGGTAGAGTACAATAGAACTGTAGCTTCGGTACTTATCCTTCTGATGTCATAGTGCAACACAACCTTAAAAAAAAAAACCCAACTTAATCTCCAAACTAGTGCTGCGTTGATATTTCTGACCCCAGGAGTAAAAGAAATCAGCCTCAAATTCTGGATGAAGGGGTGAGAGCTTCACATGGCATAAAACTGATGTAGGATTATAGTATAGATAGGACCAGAGGACTCAAAACAAATCGCTTACAATATGTGCTACAGAAGAATGATTTCCCCATTCACCCTTCTATGGACTTACAACTGTAGAAATATATTTGGATACAATTTAAATAAAAGCTCTTTTGAAATACTATACTTCCTGAGGGCAAACCTGTTTACGTTGGTATTGCTCAAAGCAAGCTTTCTGTAAGTGTGGTTTTAACTCTTCCATGCATGGGAAACAAGATCCATTTGGGTTGATGATGCAGCAAGAAGCTTGAAAGTAGAGTCTGTTCACATAGACCAGGAGTGGTCAAATATTGTTTCTGTCAAGGGCTTTCTGTTTGGTAGTTTTGTCCTACCAATTTGTTCTCAGACAACTGCAGAAGCCATACAATCAGGGGAGAAAGATTGTTTATTAAAAAAAATCATTTTCCTTTAGCAAATAGCAGACCCTCCAAATGTCCCTATTTTCCACAGTCCCAGATTTACAGAATCCACCCTGGTTTCTGATTTGATTCCAGGATTTCCCGTTCTTCCTTAGGATGTCCCTATTTTCATCAGAGAAATGTTGGAGACTTTGGATTTATCTGACCCCCAAGCCATCTGAAGGCAGCCCTACATAGTGCAGTTTTTTTAATGTATAATGTTTTATTATGTTTTTATCTGTGTTGGAAGCTGCCCAGAGTTGTTGGGGCAACCCAGTCAGATGGGTGGGGTATAAATAGTAACATTATTATTATTATGGAATAGGACGTCCCCATTTTCATTGGAGAAAAGTAGGAGGGCATGAGATAGAATCCTTCCCCTTCCAATTATTCTGAAACTATCCAGGAAGAAGGCATGAAATGCTTTTAAAAGGCAGACAAAATAAACAGAAATGAAGGTAATCTGGTGGCATAGAAGACACATCCAGGAGTTTCTGGAAGGCCACATAATATGAGGCTGGTGTCCATATATGGCCATAGGTCATTGAATGTGACTTATCTCTGATGTGAATCAAAGTGGCAATATGAGTTACCAAGCACCTGCTAAGTGTGCAGTCCATGATTAAACTCTTGTCCAATAAGCATGAGTGCTAACACTTTCTTTGTTTTTAAGTCCTTCACTGAAAAAGCAACTAGACATTATGTGTCCCACCCACCCACTCCCATCCCAATATGCTCCCTTTTCTATAGGCCACCTGTTCTTTATTCTTTATTTAGCCCTACAACCTAGCATTCCTTTCTCAAGTTCATTTTGGAAAGCAACTTGATTAGAAAATGCCACCCTGGTAATGTATTCAGTTTAAGCACCGCTAATGTTCCGACACGCATAATATGTCATTTTCTTAAAGTTTCACCAGGCGCTCCTTATTTTGGAGCTCCTCAGGTGCCAACCTTTCCTTTATTGTGTTGGTATGATTATTCAGCTACCACAGCAGGATTAGAGGCAGATCACGGCAGAGGGGAAATTGCTCTGAAAATGTTACATCTGTACACAGCCGAGGTTGATAATTTGAAACTTCTCTGAAACTTTCCGCTGATGTCTTCTTTCTTTCTTTCTTTCTTTCTTTCTTTCTTTCTTTCTTTCTTTCTTTCTCTCTCTCTCTCTCTCTCCTTCCCACAACATTCCAACTTAGAAAAGATTCACACAGAAAAGAGCCAGCTTTATCTTGCCAGCCTGTTTTTAATTATTTGGGGAGAAAATGCACCGCGATCCAGTAGAATGCCACAGATTAATTAACAAAGCTATATGGAAACCACATGCTTAATACGTAATTATCTTTTTCTGTGCTCTTGGCTGGCAAGGAAACGAACGCAGAGCTGTCACTAGCAGCGCTGAATACTGAATCCAAACATGGATCTTATAAGATTTAAGTGACAGGCCTTGCTGAATAATTTCCATGTATCTGCTAAGAAATGGCTTGCTGAAGAATTTTGAGTACCAGAGCATGTATTATTGAAATTGCTGTGTAAAACACTTTGTTTTTTTTGCTCAGTAAATCTTGTGTTACTTTTCAGCCATGAATAATGCAAGGGTGCTTTGAGCAGGAAAGTTTCTCTTTCTTTACTGAATCCAAATTAGCAGCTATTTTTGAATGTAGTCGTAAACCGACATACCTGTACATCAGTTAATTGGTCATCGAAATTTACTGCTGTTGCACAGAAACCCAGATTGCATTTCACAACTTTAGAAGGCAGGAAACTAATTTTGTGAATATTATGGTCTGGGGCATGTTGTGGTGATGCTTGGGCTTGCTGAATCGCATTGCTCAAGACCAAGCTACCCAAAGTGCTTTTGATTTGAAAGAACCTGAAGTGAAATTAAATTATTTGCTCCTATCCCTTATCAAATTGATCTATAAATCTAGGGCTGCTATACGTCCGGATTTCAAAGGCGGAATTGATGTACGGGGGAATTTGCAAAAGGCGGAACTTTGTCCTGGATCTTAGACAAAAATATATATTTTAAAAATGTGTTTTTGTAAAAAAAGAAAAGCTCAATAACCTTCAGGTTTTCCTTTAAAAAAGCTCAAGAATAATTTCAGTGATTTCCTAAAAAACAACTTTTGAGGTGACCTGGTTTTTACTTTTTGAAATATGGCAACCCTAAATTAAATCTGAAAAGCATTAGTCATTTCAGAAATTTGGGATGAAGCAGATTGGTTCACAGTGGGGCCACATTCATGCTGTTTGTATTTAGTAATTATGTGACAAGATGGCTGTCAGAAGATCTGAAGGTCTGAGGTTATGAGACCTTAGATCCAGGTAAGCAACTTCTTTCAGATCACAGGGTTCAGACCCTCAACCTTTGCGGCGGGTGGACGCAAAACAGAAGAGTGTGTGGCAAAGAAGGTGACCCTGACCTTTGAACAGTAGACAATGACTGCTCCCCACATTAAATGGGGGGCGCCCTTTGCGTGGTCGCACGCAGCCCCCTGGACCCATTAACACAGGTTTGGCACCATTAACACAGGCTTGGCTTCGCCTTCCCAGGTGGGATACCTGGAGGTCTCTGCCTACCTCAGCCAGTTGCCCAATCCCGCCTGGGGAAGCGTTGCCAAGGTGACCAGGCCAGGTAGGGGAAGGACTACCAGCCCACACAGTAGGGGAGGATCTTACCTGGGAATCGTCAGTTGGCTCCAGAGCTTTTCCCATCCTACCCACAGGTTAACCTTTCCTCCACAGGTACCCAGGTGCTGCTACATCAAGGTCACTGTTGAAGGGCCGGAAAGGAATTCTCCTGCATTGGCAGGTTTGCCTTTCCCATAGCAAAACGTCACAACTTTGGCGGTATCAAGCCTTGGGTGGAATCCTTTAGTCTATCTTCCCTGAATGGGGGGGGGCGTGCAGCGGTGACCCAAGCCCCCATCTTCTTTGTGGCGGTGATACCAGGGTTCCCCGTTAAAGGGGTTGTTTGAGGGGAGGCTCTGGCCGTACACCTAGAGGTCGTCATTGCTCTCCCCTGTGATGGCAGCGTAACAGGGGCAGGCTCTCTCTGCTTGAACATATGTTCTCCAAATCTAGCCTATCCCCCCCACACACTGGATAACCCTGATGCTCCCCAGATCCCCGGCGGGGGACTGGGAGGGATAAATGTCCAATGCCTAAGCCAAGGTCTACCCACATCTGAAACATAATAAAGTTGTGGCCAATTTTAATCCCGTAGCACGTTGTCCTGAGTCGTTATTCCACATGGGGGCTGCCCGGGTTTGGGGGACTCTGCCCTGTCCACACAACAAAGTATGAGGCTTTGACACACAACTGTTCTCTGTCATGGCAAACAGGAGACATCATTGGTTCCAAGGACACACTCTAGCCAGGCAAATGTGCTTAAGCAGGGGCTGTGAGAAGTGTGGCCTGGGGAGAAGGCTTGGCCTTTAAGAGACCCAAGAGCCAAAGAGAGAAGGCTGGAGGGCTAAATTCGGCCCTTAGGCCTAAGGTTCTGCCGGTCATAGAGTTGGAAGGAACCCTGAGTTTCATCTGGTCCAATCTCCTGCAATGCAGTAATAAGCATCTGCCCCATATGGGGATCGACCCTCCAGCCAACTGAGCTATCCAGCTGCAGTTCATAGTACAGTGGTGCCCCGCAAGATGAACTCCTCGCAAGACGGAAAACCCGCTAGACGAAAGGGTTTTCCGTTTTGGAGGCGCTTCGCAAAACAAATTTCCCTATGGGCTTGCTTCGCAAGACGAAAATGTCTTGCGAGTTCCTGTGGGGTTTTTTCCCCTTTTCCCCCCTTTTCCTAAGCCCTAAGCCGCTTATCAGCTGATCTGCTAAAAGCCGCTAAACCGCTAATAGCGCTAATCCGCTAAGCTGTCAATGAGCTTGCGAAAAAACCGCTATACGAAGAGCCTCACGGAACGGATTAATTTCGTCTTGCGAGGCACCACTGTATTGGGGATTTGACTTGGGAAATAAATAGCTAATTTCCATAATTTGGACTTTCCCTTCCTTCTTAGCTTACGTTAGCCATACCAGATTCTGAATCAGGACTGCAAATAATAATAATAATAATAATAATAATAATAATAATAATAATAATTTCCCCAGCCACTCTGGGCGGCTTCCAACAAAGATGAAAAATACACTAAAATGTCACATATTAAAAACTTCCCTGAACAGGGCTGCCTTCAGATGTCTTCTGAATGTCAGGTAGTTGTTTATCGTTTTGACATCTGATGGGAGGGCATTCCACAGGGTGGGCGCCACTACCGAGAAGGCCCTCTGCCTGGTTCCCTGTAACTTGGCCTCTCGCAGTGAGGGAACCGCCAGAAGGCCCTCGGAGCTGGACCTCAGTGTCCGGGCAGAACGATGGGGGAGGAGACGCTCCTTCAGATATACTGGATATACTGGACCAAGGCCACTGCAAACTTGAATAAAATATTGGGGGGGGGTGTCAGGTAAGCCCTGCCCCACATAATCAGCCACAAGACATGGCACATACTCACCTTTCAAATGGCAACATGCATCAACTTTTGACCCTCTCAAATATTTCTAGCGGAGCTATCAGAGACGAAAAACATCCCCCCCCCCATTTCATACATTCCAGCATAACTTCTCATTGTCTTTCATAATAGCACTTTGAGTGTTCAGAGGTTTGTCCAAATATAGAAAGGTATAGTGCATCCATTGGCAAACTAAGGCCTGGGGGCAAGATAAGGCCTGCCAGGGTCATAAATCCAGTCTGTGGAGCCTGCCATTCGCTCGGTCAGTTGCCCTGCCATGCCGGTTTAGCTCAGGTTTAGCTCTATGGAGAGGTGCTTTCCCGGGACTACATCTCCCAGCATGCTCCGAGGCTGCTCAGAGTTCTGTGATGCGGGCCAATCTGAAGTCCTAGCAACCTCAGGTCTCCCCTCAATTGGCCCATTTGATGTGAGCCGGCGGCCAATGGCGACCCTTCCCGAAGCTCGCTGCTCCAGTCAGGGCGAGGTGCAGGGCAGGGTGCCTTGTTGACGTCTAGCTCTGAGAAGGGAGGAAGAGAAGTGAAGGGATGGGAAGATGTGGGAGCAGAGAGCCTGTGAGGAGGGGGGAGGAGGAGGAGGAGGAGGAGGAGGAGGAGGAGGACTCTGTGCTGCTCGGTGATGGCCCATTAGCAGCATGGTCATTGACACCCTGAGGTAGGGGCCCTTCCGCGCAAGCTGAGACCCAGCACTGGCAGGGTGCCCCCTCCCCAGCCCAGCCCGCTCCATCTGAACGTGGTGAGTGGAGGTATTTCAGCCGCTCTGTCTCCAAGGGAGGGAAGGCGTGTGTGCGCGTGGTCCAGCCCACCACAAGTTCTGAGGAACAGTGAACCAGTCCCCCGCAGAAAAAGTTTGCTGACCCCTGGTCTAGTGACATCACCTGACATCCACATCTTCTTCTATGGCTAGCATCACACTTGGCCATGTGAAAAGAGCAACTAGCAACCAACCCACTCACAGCTCCTGTTTTGCAAGCTCTGATGCCACATAGTTCAGACTGATATTGTGTGGGCATATCAGCAGCCAATGGGACTCCAGAAGTAGGAACTGCTTCCAGTAGGTGGAGCCCCTGCCTGTGCATGTTTCTATATAGATTATCTCTGCATCTTGTGTGTCGTTTGAGTATCAAATGCATGTGGCTTCCAGAACAGAACTTGTGGTCTAATTTAAAGCATGGGGTGCTGCCCCATGCTTCACATTTATTGGTAGTGATCATCTTGAAGAAGAATCTGTTACAAGCTACAACATGGCTAGTTTTCATTTTTTTAAAAAAAAAAAAAATCTGGTATTGCTATTGGTTTGTGTTTGGGCTTCTTAACTGATAATGACCGCTCCCCACATCAAATGGGGGGCCTTTTGTGTGGTTGTGCGCAGCCCCCTTAATCCCATGCGGCTCCTGGTAGTACGGACTGGCTTCGCCATCCCCAGGCTGGGTACCTGGAGGTCTCTGCCTATCGCCCAATACCGCCTGGGTAGGTGTTGCCAGGGGACTGGCCAGGTAAGGGGAGGGACCACCCTGCCCACACAACAGAAGGTGAATCTTACCTGTGAAGTGTATTTGATGGGGGGGATGTCTTCTTTTAGTTTGGAAAATAAAACCAGAAAGAGGGGAACATGATAGAAATATGTAACATTATGTATGGTGTGGAGAAAGTAGGCAAAGAGATCTCTGATTTCTCCCACTCTGTCCCTCCCCCTCCCTCCACTCTCAAGATACCGGAATCTGGGCTTATCCAAATGAAACTGAAGATTCAGGATGTGCTGCTCTCCTGATCTCCCTCCTGTAATGAGCTAGGGGAAACAGTGGTCTGACGCCACATACCTCTCAATGCCCTGTTGAAATCAGTAAGTCAGGTTTTCAAAGATAATGGAAGGTGAGAACCAGCAGTTGACCTCTCTGAGTTGGCAATCCTCAGTAATTTGAAGCTAAGCAATTACAGCATCGGGGATGAGTGTGTTGTAGTGGTTGAATGTTGGTTTTAGAAGAAGGCGCTTTTTGGTCAAACCTGTTTAGAGCCACAATGATCACTTAGCTGGCCTTGAGCTATTTAATTTCAGTGTGGCCTACCTGCCTTTGTGGTTATGAAAGCTAGAAAAAAATGCTGTTTGTTTATTGAGTTGCAACTATACCTGCTGGCGTAACTTTTCCTCATTGAAATTTGGTCCCCACTGAGATTGGTAGGAAAGAAGGCAGAGAAGCCAATGATAGGCAGAGCCAGAACCAATGACAGGCAGAGGTCACTAATTCTTGTTTTGCCTCCATCTTCCTCCACAGTGACTTCTAGAAGAGAGTCTGACAACGATGAAGCTGCCAGGCTGTGCCACCCCCATGACTGGATATAAGCATTTTATTTTATTTTATTACTTTATTTTATTTTATTTTATTTTATTTTTATTTTAAATTTATTTTTATTGCATTTATATCCTACTTTCTTCTCCAGGGCTCATACATACCTGCCAACACTGTGGGTGGCTCCCAACATTTATAAAAAACATAATAAAACATTAAACTTTTTTAAAACAAAAAAACAACCATCCCTATACAGTGGTAGCTCGGTTTATGAACTTAATCTGTTCCGGACGTTCATTCTTAAACTGAAACTGTTCTTAAACCAAGGCACGCTTTACCTAATAAGGCTTCCCACCTGGGCCCTTTCACCGTTCGGCTTCCATTTTTAGACCGAGGTAAAGTTCACAAACCGGGACACTACTTCCTGTTTTGCGGAGTTCATAAACCGAATAGTTTGTAAACAGGGCTGTTCTTAAACCGAGATACCACTGTACAGGGCTTCCTTCAGATGTCTTCTAAAAGTATAGTTACTTATCTCCTTGGCTCACAGGTCAAGTAACTCCATACCCTCCAACATCTCTCTGATGAAAATAAAGACAAACTAATAGGCATGTTCTGGGATCAGATCAGAAACTGAGATGGCCTCTATAAATCTGGGACCATCCCTGGAAAATAGGGACACTTGGAGGTTTGTGTACCTGGTTCTCCCTCCCTCTGACAACAATCCTGTGAGGCTGAGAGATTGTGACTGACCCAAGGCTACCCCGTGAGCTTCATGGCTGAGTGGGGATTTGAACCCTGGTTTCCCAGGTCTTACTCCAGCACTCTAACTACTAAACCACACTGGCATAGTAGGAAGGCATACAGGTGAGGCTTGGCTAAGGGCAAACTGAGGTTGGTGGGTCATTGTCCCATTTACCTTAATTCTTTGGCCTCCACTGCTTCTCCCTTTCCCTTTATAACACCCCAGCATTTATACCTTATTTCTTTGCATTCTAATATCACTTCCTGCTTCCCACCACTTTTCCTATCTCATGTCTTCATTTTCCTGGCATGAGATCAGCACTTGCTATTATTAAATGACTGATTTAAGGCAGTATCTTAGAGAGTTAATCATTTGCTTGATTCTCCTTCATTGCTTCAGTTTCAATGGATTGTGCCCACAACATTATTATTGTCCAATGGCCTGAAGTGTCTTAGCTTATTTGGCTCACCACCATCCTTGGGAATTTGCATGTTCTTCTCCAGGCCTGCCCTCTCCAAATTCAACAGCACTCTAGTTTCAGGCTGAAGCAATCTCAGCATATATTTCAAGGGTCACGCTTTCCCAGCAAAAGAGGAACTTCTATTTGATGACAATATGCTGTAGTCTTGCTTATCACTCAACATCCAAAAAACCAAAGTGCTGCACCAACAAGCACAACACAACATCTCTGCAGTGCCACAAATCCAACTCAGTGGTGTAATGTTGGAAAATATTGATCACTTCTCCTACCTGGGCAGTTATCTTTCCACAAGGCCCAACATGGATGCTGAAATCCAGCATCGCCTAAGCTCTACAAGTGCAGCTTTCTCCCGATTGCAGTGCAGAGTGTTTGAGGACCAGGACATTTGCAGGGAAATACTTCTTACAAAGCTATTGTACTACCAACCTTACTATATGCTTGTGAAACTTATAAAAGTCATCTCCAACTCCTTGAAAGATTCCATCAAGAGTGTCTCCGAAAAAATTTACACATCACTTGGGAAGACAGGTAAACTAATACTGGTGTACTGGAAGAAGCAAAAATCACCAGTGCTGAAGCAATGATTCTTCAACATCAACTTCGTTGGACTGGTCATGTTGTGCAGATGCCTGATTGTCGTCTTCCAAAGCAACTACTCTATTCCCAACTTAAAAATGGAAAGTGAAATGCTGGTGGTCAACAAAAGAGGTTTAAAAACTCTCTCAAGGCAAATCTAAAAAAAAATGTAGTATAAACACCGACAACTGGGAAACACTGGTTTTGCGAGCATTCCTGTTGGAGAACAGCCTTTATCAAAGGTGTCATGGGCTTTGAAGATGCTCAAACTCAGGACGAAAGGAAGAAATGTGCTAAGAGGAAGGCACGCTTGGCAAACCCTCACCATGACAACTCCTGTCCTGCCTGGAAACCTATGTCCCCACTGTGGAAGTATGTGTGGATCCAGAATTGGCCTCCACAGTCACTTACAGTCTCACTGTTAAAACTGTGTTTATGGAAAACAATCTTAATCAGTTACGAGTGATCGCCAAAGAAGAAGCTCTCTTCAAATGGGAGAAGTATTACGATCCTAGAATTTTGTATTCTCACAATAATCAATGTTTGGCTGCAGTGTTTGTTCCTGTTCCAACTTATCTAGTTCCAATGTCCTCTTGTCTTGTGTTCTCAAGAAAACAGAAGCTGTTAGAGCTACCATAACGTGTGTGAGAGACTAATGTTACAATGGCTCTTTGCCAGGTATGAAGATTCTGCATGCAATTTGTTGGTGCAGCTTCAGACAATAGAGCTAGTGTGGTGTAGTGGTTAAGAGCGGTGGTCTCGTAATCTGGTGAACCGGGTTCGCTTCCCGGCTCCTCCACATGCAGCTGCTGGGTAACCTTGGGCCAGTCACACTTCTCTGAAGTCTCTCAGCCCCACTCACCCCACAGAGTGTTTGTTGTGGGGGAGGAAGGGAAAGGAGAATGTTAGCCGCTTTGAGACTCCTTCAGGTAGTGATAAAGCGAGATATCAAATACAAATAAATGTGTGTCAGTGTTAATTGTTGAGTCTAAGGAACAGATCTGCACTGCCAAGTCTACAGTAGTGGCCCATCTGGTGAGACAGAGCCACCCTCCTGATACCAATGTTGATGCAATTTACCTGAATGAGATTAGGACAGGGCAAAACTGTGGAAAATCAGAGCCATGTGGGCACAATGGCAGAGCCAGTCCAGCACTCTTGCCAGTGTATCTGAATGGCCCCAAACTTATCCCTTCCCTCATCCCATCTGCATCAATGTCTGTTTCTGGAAGACAACTGTGCCCACCAAATGGGTCACTATTGCAGACCTAGAATCTGAAGGCACATATTCAAGTACCTTGTTGTACATTTTAGTTTGTATTTGTGCTGCCTGGGCACACTGGGATTCTACAGAAGAAATGCAGAATATAAATAGCTTGCTAGTTTCAAAACAGCCTTACTCTTCATTCTGTTTTGCAGATGGTGAAATGAGGCTAAGAACCACCCAGAGAGTCCTCCGTAATGGAGGAGACCTCCCTGCTCCCAACTCGGCACAATGTGTGTAAAATTTCTAGACCAGCTTCCTAAAGCGTACTGATAATAATTCTGTGTGCTGTTTCACAAAACGCCCTGAGAATACTCAGAAGTCCTTCGGGCATAGATGTTCAGAGCATACATTAAATTAAATTAAATGGATTAAGTTCTTGCATGTCCGGGAATGTTTGTTGGTCACCTGGGTGCTGTGAGAACAAAGGAGATATTTGGAAAGGCTCTGTGGATTGTGTTGCAGTTCATTTGATTCCACCGACAAAGATGGCTTGGGGCTCAAGTGCCAAACATTTGAGACGCAAACAGGCAAGGAAAACAGGCGTGCTCTTCAGAAAATTATTTTCTTCTGTGTGACCAATACACAAACATTATAGAGAAGCCAACCATTAAAACATCTACAACTGAACTCTGGAAAATGTAATTTGCTGTTGCCCCAAATCCCGAAAAATAATGGCCGTCGGTAAAACAATTCCTTCCCAGCATTACCGCAATGCACTCAGCGTTAAGTGGTTTCTATAAGCAGAGGTCATTAGATAAATGGTAATGTGACAACAATTGCAACTCAGTATTGGTGGAGGAAGACTATGGTATTTAATGAGTTAGGCTGTGTTTTCTTTAAGAAAACTCATGCTGCGTAATCAGTGCCAGTTTTACATATAAGCTAAACAAGCTATAGCTTAGGGCTCCACTCTCTTGGGTGCCCCCCAAAAATTTAAAGGAAAAAAACACCTGGATGTACATTTCCAAAATATAATATAAAAAAACAAATAAAATAAAACCTACATACAGCAACAGTGTTTTGTGTTGTGTAGGCTCCTATGATGTAAGTAATGGGCGCCGCCTGCTAGCCTGCTCCCTAAAATATCACTGGTTTACTCATTTCTATATACAGGGTGCCTACATTCTGCATGTGCAAATGGCTTTAGATACCTACGTATTAGGTCCATAAATTACCATATCAAATATATTCAACACAAAATACAGCGACAATTTGTTGTTGACAAAGGACAGCTGGACATATAAAGGGCCCCATTACCTTCAGTAGCCTCATCAAACCTAAATCCAGCCCTGTGCGTAATGATTTTTGAAAATTAATTCCTTTACTTCTTCAAAACAGGTTTAAATTTTGTCATATAAGCACTGGCGATTTAATTTTCAACGATCTCTGACTTCTCCATCACCTTTGGCCCAGTTTCACCAGAATTTGCGAGCTGCCAGCCAATCGGGCTGAGGGACAGCCCTTGGAACAGACAGGTGGTAACTGGGAATAGCAGGCAATAGACAGGGTTCTCATACTGAGAGTGTGTGGCACATCTGGGAGCCTTATATCACATCGTGGCCTGGGAAGTCCCTGGTGGCACCTGATTTCCCAGGCCAGAAGGATTGTCAACTATTTGTCAAGTGTCCCAGTTTGAACAGCACACAGTTTCTTTCTCTAAGCTGCCTATCTGGTGGCACAGGGATCTAAAGGGCTCCCAGTTCAAAATACAGTGGTACCTCGCAAGACGAAATTAATTCATTCTGCAAGTTTTTTCATCTTGCGAATTTTTCGTCTTGCGAAGCACAGATTTTGGAAAAGCTTCAAAAATCACCAAAGTCTTCAAAAACCTCAAAAAAGGCTACCACACCGCGTGCTATGAGTTGCTCCTCGAAGTCAAGTCACAACTGCACCCCCTGAATGCACCCTGGGTATTAACGGTTTTAAGAAAAAGGAAACAAACTTGCAAGACGTTTTTGTCTTGCGAAGCAAGCCCATAGGGAAATTCGTCTTGCGAAGCAACTCAAAAAACGAAAAACTCTTTCGTCTTGCGAGTTTTTCGTCTTACGAGGCATTCGTCTTGCGAGGTACCACTGTACATGGTGATCTCAAAATGAACTAGATAGGTGGAGAGCACCGAATCCACCATTACTTAGTCTTAGTAAATTTGAAAACATCATCATCATCATCATCATCATCATTAAAGTTTTTATTTATACTTTTCATGTTTATACATTTAATTAGTTTTACAATCAATTTAACATTTCAAAACTTTACTTCCTTCCCCCTCTTTCTCCGGTTCCTTAAATTATTTTTGTAAAAAAGCCTTCTGCATATCCACATTCATTTAATTTGCTCATTTAAATATCTACTTTAACTATATATTCTTATGAAGCTGCAGGTTATTACAATATTCCTGCTAATGTTTTTATCTGTTTGTGATTTATCTGTATAGATTCAATAAACCACTTCCATTTTTTAATAAAAAGTTTGTTATCTTGATTTCTTGGTATGTTTTGCCATTTCTGCATATTTCATAAGTTTTTGCATCCATTCTTCTTTTGCTGAGACTTCTGCTTCTTTCCACTTTGGGGCAAGTAGCATTCTTGCTGCTGCAGTAGTAGCATACATAAATAAGTTTCTATACAATTTATGTAGTTCTGTCCCTATAATTCCCAAAAGAAAATCTGCTGGGTTGTTGTTGTTTTGTTTGTTGTCTTGTTTGTTTTTTACAAAAGTCATTTTGAACATCCTTTTCAATTCATTGTATATCATTTCCCAGTAAGCTTTAACCTTACTACAAGACCACCACATATGATGAACCTTCTTTCTCTTCACATTTCTAACACTTGTTTGATTTAGATTGATACATTTTTGCCAGTTTATTCTGTTTTAGATATCAACAATATATCATTTTCATATTTCATATTTTCTCTTAAACCATAACATGCTGTAAATTTTATATCCATATTCCACAAAACACATTATTCTTATTATTAAATGGAAGGTCAGCAGCATTCATTTGAGATAATTACTGGCTGATATACATGGTAAGCGGTAAGTGTATTTTTAATCTTTGTTGGAAGCCGCCCAGAGTGGCTGGGGAGGCCCAGCCAAATGGGCGGGGTACAAATAATAAATTATTATTATTATTATTATTATAGTACAAAGATCTAGTCGGCCTCTCCTCTGTTGTTTTTTTTCCTAGGGAAGCCAATCTACTGTGAGGATGTTGCAATTTGTTGCTGCTTTTGTGCCTACCACTCCCTGGAGAACCAATTCTTGATGGGAACGTTCAACAGAAAGGGAAGGTCTCTCTGTGTCAAAATACCTCCCAGAACTATTACTGGATGACGATAATTACAAGCCACTCCTCAAACATGCCTAAGGTCAACATTTAAAACTGAATTAATAACTGAGTGGAGTGATCATTCATCACATCTAGAATGCAGTCATCACGATGGTTTTTCCCCTTTGGATATCTATTTAAAATACCTCATTGCATGCTTACATAAAGCCATTATTTCCTATGCTTTGGAGAGCTGACCACAATTCAGAGCTGACCCAGTGTGCAGGTACAGAGAATTCCACAATATGGCAATTCCATAATGGGATGAACCTGTTGTGTACAATAGTTTACCATGCAGATCTGTCCATTCCCTCAATGAAAATAAATGGGGTGAATTGTTTGAGGCAAAGTGTGTTCTCCCTAGCAGAGAGGCCACCCCATAGTTGCTGGGCAGATGTTTGGAGAGACCCAGCCAGAGATTGGTTAAATTGGGTCGCTGGGGAGATTTGCTTGTTGCCAATTTGGAGGAGGGGTCAGAGGTTTTAAATGCTGGACGCCCAGCTTTGGGCATCCTCTTGGCTGCTTGACCTTGCTCTGCCTGTCATGGGCTCGTCTGCTTTTGAGGCAGGGGCCTGGTAGGAATTTTGTCCATTTGGCTGATTGGCTGGTGCCATTTGGTTTTTGCCTACTGCGTAGCAAATCATCACAAGTTGTAAGGTTGGTGGTTAGGCATTGGTTAAAAATTGGTTGGTGGAGGGGTAAGTGCCTACCCCTCCAATGGTGGTACTGTGAAGAAATTCCGTTAAAGGAATCCAGGGGCTTGCCATCCTTTTCGTCGTAGTCCCTGACATCGGACTTGAGCTGGGCAAGCCACCAGGAGCATGCAGCTGAGAAGTGAGAGACTGATGCCCAGTTTTATTTCTCCCCAAAATTGTTTCCCTTTCTGGCTTCCGCTGGAATCCGGAAGTCAGTTCTGTCTCTGGGGCAAGGACAGATAGTCGTAACCAATGCCTAAGCAACCACTCACATGTGTGTATTTAAATAAAGTTGTGGCCAAAATCATACCAAAAACCTTAAACAAAAATTGATGTGTGATGGGTGAATTATTGGGGGGTGGCTTAGGGACCTCGACACACCATACATGGATGGGGGCTGCTGCATGAAAACAGCTCCTATATGACAGTATTTTTTCAGGAAGCAGCAGTCATAGCATGGTGTTACATATCCACCCATGCAAAAGATGGCATAATAGAGAATTCACATTTTCCCCCCAGTGTTCTCGGTTATTCTCATTCAGGAGAAATACCTTCTCTTGTGCTGCATCTCCTGTGAATTACCTAAATCAGAGCTGCTAAGCTATTCAAACTGCTATATAGGACTCTATAAACCTCCTGCTTCAATTGCATGCCCGTGAATGCAAAGATCAGAGGCTTGTCAATCATCTGGAACTGGGTGAGTCGGGTGTGTCACAAGATAGCAGGCCTGCCTTCAGTCTTTAAGGGGAAGCCTCCCAAACCCTTTTTGAAGTTGCTCAAGAACAACTGGGAAAAGGGCTTGCTTTACAGATGAACACATTGATTAGTCTGGTTAGTGTGACTACACAATAATTTGTTGTATGCTAATTGTTTCTCACCTTCTTGCTCTTAAAAACAGAGAAGATAATAGTTGTCATGCAGTTGTTTTTCACAGAAGCTGTTTTTAAACCAAATGATTTCATTTTGATAGGTTCTGAAGCTATAGATTGGGAATAATTTTTTTTTAATAAATATTTATTGAATTTTTTTAAATAAATACAAAATGCAAAAATGATAAACAATATAACATGAGTCATAACACATTTTTTCAAAACTTCTTTGGACTCCCTCACGTCTCCCGCTCCCACTTACATCATTATAACCTTTTTCCAGCAATTTATCATCTTGTTTACATTCTTAAATCTCGTTCAATTAATTTAATCTAATAATTCTCCAGAAATTTTATATTTTCCTCAATCTCACTTATCGTCAAATTCAAATCTAATTGAATGGTAGGCAGTTATTTATGATCTAGCATCCTTCTTAGTCTTCTGCCAAATTACAATACTTTTGTAAATAAATCTTGAATTTCTTCCAGTCTTCTTCAACCCTCTCTTCTCCCAGGTCTCGAATTCTACCAGTCATCTTGGCCAGTATAGATTGGGAATAATTATCCACCAATCATCTCACCTTTCTTTGGATACTGAATAAGTAAGAAGTGGTATATATGCAATGTGATACTCAAATCATGAAACTATTTTCAGAGTTAGGAGACTTACCCATGTGCAAGTGGCAACCTAAAATTTCAAGTAATATTAATTAAACCATATTGTTTAATTTTGTTTAATATTGTTATTTGGGGGAATAAGTAAAGAAACATGTGGTAACAAGCAGTAAGGTACCCCTGACCATTAGGTCCAGTCGTGGATGACTCTGGGGTTGCATGCTCATCTCTCTCTCTAGGCCGAGAGAGCCAGCGTTTGTCTGCAGACAGCTTCCTGGTCACGTGGCCAGCATGACTAAGCCACTTCTGGCAAACCAGAGCAGCATATGGAAACACTGTTTTACCTTCCTGCCGGAGTGGTACCTATTTATTTTATCTACTTGCACTTTGATGTGCTTTCGAACTGCTAGGTTGGCAGGAGCAGGGACCGAGCAACGGGAGCTCACCCCGTCGCAGGGATTAAAACCGCCAACCTTCTGATCTGCAAGCCCTAGGCTCAGTAGTTTAGACCACAGCGCCACCCGCGTTCCTCTAACAAGCAGTAAAGAGACCAGAATACTCCTTGGACAATGTAGCCACAAAAGCAGAAGGAAACATGAAATCGGATATGTAGATTCTAATTATCCATAAGATATTTTACTATGTAAAATCAGTTTGGTTTCTTCAAATATGCATTTTCTTTGAGAATAGTGAGTATGATTAGGCTGCCTTCAAACATCACTGAAGGTCCTTAATATAGATCTTCACAGGGGCTTGTATTTCACGGCCATAATGGCAGAAGTCACTTCAAAAACTTGAATAGCTCAGTTGGTAGAGCATGAGGCTCTTAATCTTAGGCTCGTGGGTTTGAGCCCCTCATTGGGTAAAAGATTCCTGCATTGCAGAGGGTTAGGTTAGATAATCCTTTTGGTCCCTTCCAACTCTATGATTCTATGATTAACATAGAGGCAATCTATGAAGTTAGTCAAAGCAAACTTTATGGTTGAGTACAAGTTTCAAGCTAGGTTCCTGCTCAGACATTGCCTGTGAGACTTCACTGGTTCACATTAGTGGCATTTGCGGTAAGTACATGTGGTTATGGACCAGAAAATGGAGAGGAGAGGGAAATGGAACACTCTTTTCACATGGATGAAATAGATCACAATATAGAAGTCTACAAAAGGGAAAGGAGAGATCAGTGCTGGATTTGGGACAGTGCAGGCAGTTCCTCCTCACAGGGTGCCGAGATTAAAAAAAATGATTTAAAAAATGAATGGTTTTAAGGTAGAGATGAGCCAAATGAGGTCATCTGGGTCTCTCTCACTGGCTTTCAGGCCCCTCACTAGACCACAGCACCCGTTTGCTTGTTCTGTGCCACCATCAACTATGAAATGTTTCCTTGGACTGTCACAATGCTTGCTTCCTCGCCTGGATATCTCTCTCAATCTCTCTCTCTCTCTCTCTCTCTCTCTCTCTCTCTGTGTGTGTGTGTAGGTGGCTTCTGTATGCCAGAATGCAGCCTGCTGCACAAAGGTAAGAGTCACATCCACTGATCAACACACTTTTGCCTCTATCCTTGCAAGGGAATGTGTCCTCAGGTTGAGGGGGGGGGGGAAATGTTGCCCACCACTGTTTTAGAGAATCTATTTACATAGATATCCTTTTATCACTTAAATAAAGTATCAGCAGCTGTTCATGGAGCCTAGAGGAAATGATGGCATACTATTTAGACAAGAAGCAAAGATGCTATTGTAAATAAGCATAAATAATGTGGTGGATGTAAATCTTTGCTGCAAAGCAAAATAATGCAGTCTGCTGAACTCAAATAAATGTGATATTTTAAATTCATGTAAATTTATGTAATTAGTTATAATCATGAACATGGGACACTGAGGTCTGGCTCATCACAAGATGACTGTGACCTCTAGTGATGTTTTACAAGTATGAATGGGACAGGACATCACTGAACTCCAAAACCCTAAAATGCATTTTATATAATTGACTTTTTATTTCTATTCTTTGTATATCGTATTGTTGTTTTATTGCTACGGCCTATGACTGACACAAATAAATATTCATTCATTCATTCATTCATTCATCACTGAACTAGCACCACAGCTAGAATGTTCAGGTCTCCTCACCATCACCTCATATGTTTCCAAAGGAGCAGTTTCACAAATTCATCAGTTGTACAAATGTTCAAAAGAATCTGCCATGGTTGAGCTGATCACCTTCTTGGAGGTGTTAGAAGATTGTTAAGAAAATCCAGATCTTGGCTAGGCAGTGCAATGTGATGACCACATCTGGCCTGTGTGGTGGCAGTAGGGTTGTAGAAGATCGCAACCCAGTTCATCACCTTCCCACCCCAGCACGCCTGGTTTGGGGACTGGCAGAGGCAATCTAATAGGACTGCTCCCTAGATCAAAGGGGATTTAGGTTGTGGAATGAGTCTCAGACTGACCAAGCAAGGGTTCAAATCAATGAATCAGTGTGCATCTAGTATAAATTTTACACACACACATGCACAACACACAGCTATTTTCTCTATACGCTTTTAGTCAAACTGTAGTAATGAATACAGTGGTACCTCGGGTTACATATGCTTCAGGTTACATATGCTTCAGGTTATAGACTCCGCTAACCCAGAAATAGTGCTTCATGTTAAGAACTTTGCTTCAGGATGAGAACAGAAATCATGCTCCGGCGGCGCAGCAGCAGCAGGAGGCCCCATTAGCTAAAGTGGTGCTTCAGGTTAAGAACAGTTTCAGGTTAAGTACGGACCTCCGGAACGAATTAAGTACTTAACCCGAGGTCCACTGTAATGTAATAATGAAAGGAAATTGCAGGACAGAATCTATCTGAAACATCCACAGAAATGGCATTGAAATTAATAGAAGCTGTGAAAAAGCATTTCTGCAAATTTTCCAGGCATTGCAGCAAAGTTTACATAGCAGATATTTCTTGGTGGCTTGACTCTTTAATTGGGTATTGGACTGACTCTTTCTGGGCATGAAACTCACATTTGCATTTGTTGTGATTTTCTTTGAAGAGGTACACCTCCTTAAATTGATGATGGTTCAACATATCTGGGTGTCAGACCTAGCATCTTCCTCACTACCTCCCTAAAATCACTCCCTGCCTTTTCAGAAAATCCGTAGTTTAAAAGGCAGTTTGAAATTTGGTACAGCTAAGGAAGAAACTGCTAGCAGAGATTGAGGAGAGCGAATATGTGGCAGTGAACATCGCTGGACCACAGAGAATAGAGAAGTGTCCTTAACTTTCAACCAGGGTGTTCAGGATTTTGTGGGCATTGGAGATAGGGGAGTTGGGGGCCAACTTTAATAAAATATGGGGGGGGGGCTGGTTAATAAACCACACAATGTGGCATGCACACACCATTTGAATAGCAATGCCAATCAACTTGAAGGGGGCAGCCCCCTCAAATATTTTATTGGAGAGGCCAAAGGGACCTGGGTTCTTTGTTCTGAATTGAGCCTCACTAGGCTCAAATAAAGAAGGCTGATCACCGAAGAATTGATGCTTTTGAATTATGGTGCTGGAGGAGACTCTTGCGAGTCCCATAGACTGCAAGAAGATCAAACCTATCCATTCTTAAGGAAATCAGCCCTGAGTGCTCACTGGAAGGACAGATCCTGAAGCTGAGGCTCCAATACTTTGGCCACCTCATGAGAAGAGAAGACTCCCTGGAAAAGACCCTGATGTTGGGAAAGATGGAGGGCACAAGGAGAAGGGGACAACAGAGGATGAGGTGGTTGGATAGTGTTCTTGAAGATACCAGCATGAGTTTGACCAAACTGCGGGAGGCAGTGGAAGACAGGAGTGCCTGGCGTGCTCTGGTCCATGGGGTCACGAAGAGTTGGACACGACTAAATGACTAAACAACAACAAGGCTCAAAATTAATGTCAGGTGCCCTGGAAGGAGCCCAGATTATTTCTCCTTCTCATCTTAGTGTCACCCCAGTTTCCAGAAGAGGTGTCGCTGACATGAGGATGAGCTGCATTATGGCTACCCTGATATGGCTCATGGATTTAAGTTTCACCCGCAGTGAGCATGAAGGAGCTGCTATGACTATTGTGAGCCTGAGCTTCTCAAAGAGGCAGGGACAGCCCACTCATGAGGCCAGGTGAGGTAACCACCTCAGGTGGCGGGATCCAGAGGGGCAGCAGATCACAATGTGCAACTTTATTCCCCCCCTTTGTTCCTCCTGTTGATCTTCATTCCCTGCTTCTTCCCTAGCAGGGAGGGGCCACCATTTTGTTGTTTGCCTCAGGTGCCAAAATGTCTTGGGCCATTTTGCCACATTCAAAACACAGCAAGCTGCTTTGTATGGAGTCAAACCAACTATCTATACTCCCGGGCATCAGCCCTTCAGGATTTCAGACAGGGTGCTCTCCCATTCCTGGCTGGAGATGCTAGGAATTGAATCTGGAACCTTCTGTGAGCAAAACAACTGCTCTACCACTGAGCCAGGACCCTTATAAACCAGGCTTATCACAGCTTCCTCAGGCAGCACACGGTGACCGGTAGTGCACCATAAAAGCTCTCTGTAGCCGGACTGATAATTGACACAGTTCTGCTCACTTAAGCTGTGACAAGTAATTTCCCCAATTGTCAAATGTTAATTTCTGCCTGTGAGGAAAAAATCTATATACCAAATGACCCTAGCACAGCAGGAAAATCTGTCATATTACTGCAGTGCACAATGTTCTCGACGATGCACACCGATTGCCAAATGTAGGAGCTACTGGTGCAGGAACCTGTAGCTTTTGTGGCTGTGCTCTGGGGTCCTGCTTGAGAAGCCCCCATTCCACACTCAGGTAGTCCCTGGATGTCCTTTGACCTGGTGGGCCGTTAAAATTGGGCTGTGGAATCTGTGGTCCTTCAGATATTTGTTGGATACCATTTCCCTTCAGCCTCAGCCACTGTGTCCAATAGTCAAGGGATGGTGGGAGTTGGAACCCAGAAACTTCTAGAACAACTTTGGACCTCTAGAAACATCTGGAGAGCCAAAGTTGTTTTCTATACCTGTTCTGGATGTTGCTGTACTTCAACTCCCATCCTTTGACCATTGGACATGCTGCCTGAGGCTGAAAGGTGGTGCTTTCCAACGGCTGAACTACAACTCCCAGCAAGCAGGGTCAATGGCTGGAGATGGAGGGAGCTGTAATTTGGCAACATCTGGAGCCACAGGTGCCCCACATCTAGTCTAGAGAGCCAAGGCTTACCCCATCCCTACTACAAAATATTCTACTATCAAGTTGTGACTTTCCCTGGAGAAAAGGAATGCATAAATCGGTTCCTTTGATGGGAAGGCTTTCCCCCAATATCCTACCTGTTTTGCGCTTAACACCCCAGCTCCCAAGACTCATTTTTCATATTGTGTGGGTAGAAGAAAATAGCTACTAATTATGGATAGTTGAGATAACAATGAGGTTTTGCATTTGATCATCTAAATGGAGCGGGTTTGCTTTGTATGGCATTTGAAATAGTGATTACATAATGGGGAAAACATAAAATGAGGGAAACACTTTGATAAAGAAAGAAAAACAGTGAAAATTACAGAAATGTACTTGTAGGCTGCAATCCAGTATATATCTGAGAGTAAGTACCATTGAACTTCTGAGTAGATGCATAGGTTTGCAAAAGGTAAAGGTAAAGGATCCCTGGATGGTTAAGTCCAGTCCAAGGCAACTATGGGGTTGTGGCGCTCATATCGCTTTCAGGCCAAGGGAGCCAGCGTTTATCCACAGACAGTTTTCCGGGTCATGTGGCCAGCATGACTAAACCACTTCTGGCACAATGGGACAGTGTGATGGAAACCAGAGCACACGGAAATGCCATTTACATTCCCACCACAGCGGTACCTATTTATCTACTTGCACTGGTGGGCTCTGCTTGGTCGGCAGGAGCTGGGACAGAGCAACGGAAGCTCACCCCATCGCAGGGATTCGAACTGCCGACTTTCTGATTGGCAAATCCAAGAGGCTCAGTGGTTTAGACCACAGCGCCACCTACATCCCTATTAACATGTTTGCACTGTTAATGTGATGGTGTCTTGTATACTTCCTTCTCGCGACTCCTTCAGTCAAGCTGTTGTCAAACATATTGATCTGCTTTCCTTTGGACAACATCAGCAAGGATGTGAGTGGGGTCTTGTCATATGGGCAGCCCAAGACCTCAGTACACACTGCGCAGACTTGCACCCTAGATGGGTCAGTTTGGTGCTGCAACACAGCAAGACAACATGGGAGGCAGCAGTCATGAGTTACCCATCTCTGCAACAACAGCAGACACTGTGACTCTCCAGAAGTTAGACCCTAGAGGAGCACTCCATTGTCTCTCGAGACTGACTGAGGCCAACAAAAATATATAGGGAATATTCATGACAGCTATTAATATCTAGCTTTTGTTATAGATTTTTTTTTCTGTAGAGATGTGTGTAACCTGCATTCATATCACAAACTCATTTTAAAAATAAGTTTTGTGATGTTTCTGTAAAAAAAAAACAAAAAAAACTTTTGAATATATACAGTGATATACGCCTGTGTTCAAATAAACATCAAACTGCAGTAAAAGTGCAGTTCTCCATGCCTCAAAATTCATGGATCAACATCACCCTCTTCTGGTAGAATCTCCAAACTGAAGCCTTATGGGGAAGGCAATATTTACTTAGCACAATCCTATGAATGCTGACTCAGAAGTCAGTCCTCTGGTATTCAAGGGGGCTTACTCAGTGCTTTTTTCCTTAAAAAATGTTTAGGGGTACTCTCATTTCCCTACTCATATTGAAATACTGCCCCTCATTGAGGCCAAACTTAGATTCACAAAATGTTTAGGGATATGCGTACCCCTGTGTCCCCCCAGAAAAAAATCACTGGGCTTACTCCTAGGTAGATGTGAACAAGACTGTGGTCTATAGGCACTTACCTTCAAGTAAGCACTATTCAACACACCTCAGGCAGAAACATCTCCTTGGCTGGGGTCTGAATATGTGGTATAACCATACTAAATAAGAAGAAATGAAGACATGAGCCCACTGACCATTTGCTTTGCTTCGGCGGGAAGACTGACTTTAGTTTTTCATACTGAGAAAGCGTAAAGCTGATTTCTGGGAATTAGAGTAGAAAAATAAGCTGGAGGATGGTTGCTTCTAGTCTGTGGTTTCAGTGACAGCCGAAACAGGATGAAATATTCTGCCAATTGAATAATGATGATGATGATGATTCTTTTTATAACATTCTGCAAAGACAGAAAAGCAGGCAATGTTCCCGCTGAAACAAACAATGAGCTTGCAGAAACTTAGAAACCATCACAAGTTTCTGTAGCCTGGTGCCTTGCTTAGCTGCCTTTAGGAGGGTAGTGTGAGAGCTGTGGGGGGGGGCATCAAATTTTGCCCTTGCTCCCTCCACCCTTGAAAAGGCAGGATTCGGCCTGCAGCTTCTGTGTCAAACTACTCTTGCAGCCTACTTGTATGAAAAGTTGGGCTGCCCTGATCTTAAGACTTTTTATCTTTATCTTTAAATTATCTTTAAATTACAGGTTTATGAATAATAGTTGACTGTTTTCAATACAGCAAGGAGGAATTTCAAAGGATAGTTGCATTTTGGTTCATGTATTTTTTCAGAAAATGCTGACCTTCTCCATCCCTAGGAGGTGAACAATAATCTTAAAAAATTATTGCCCTACCCAATTAACATCACTGTTTTCAATATTTTCTCTTTCTTGAGCAATCGGATTCATATTTTTTTTCTATTTTTTTCACAAAGTGTGTTATCTGACAATTGCCTGATGAAGTTACCTGTCAGCAGGGAGACTGGGAGAGGCCAAGGAAAGAAAGAACCTATTGAAGGCATGTTTTCTAAGCCATTTTGGTATGCAAATGCTGAAGCCTGCCTTATAGCATGTATGCCTGCTAGCTTGACTGGAGAGATGGCTACTCCATCACTACATGGCCGTTGCAGAGAAAATGTATTGAACAAGGATATTGGTAATTCATATATATTTACACAGCTCAGTTGTTAGAACGAGCCTTTAAAATGTAACTTGCCAGTTGCCCTAAGGCATCAGGATGTGGGTGAGCAATACCTACCTTTTGGATACTGAAATCTCTTGAATTATTGATTTGATGTGAAATATTGGCTGTAAAAATGCACTGTATAAATAAATAAATATAGCTGAGTTGTCAGAATACAAAGTTGTTAATCTTGACAGGGTGGTGAGACGACACGTTCCTTTCACTTCTCCCTTCTTGAATGGCACACATCAGTGAGTTTTGTATTTTCTCGTATTCTCTGGCAGGCCTTGTCATGTCAACAGATTAAACTGAATTGCTTTCCTTCGTTGCTTTTTAGGGAGCTGGGGGCCGATTTGGGTGGTAGTCAACTAAGTTTTACTCAGTGTAGACCCATCAAAATTAATGGGCTTAGCTTAGTCATGTCTATCAATTTAAGCAGGTCTAGTATCGAGTAAAACTTAGCCGTAATACCTCCCTTATTTCCAAAAAGCTCTCATTGCTGAGTGATCTTACTGAAGTCACTGAAAATGCTACTACAGTAATTGTGTGGCAATCAAATATTTCTGTTTGGGATCGGTGTTGTGGATAGTTGTGTTTTGTTTTTTTAAAATCTCTTTCAAGGCCATCACCTGGCTTTGCATTTAAGGACATTTCAGATGGCTGCAGTCACAAGTTGCTCAGAAGTTGTACCCAGCTCAATCCAGATAGCTTAAATGATTGCATCACTTGCTGGATTAAGAACTGTGAGCATAAGTGGAATACATATCCAACTGCAAGCATGATAGAATCATAGAATTGTAGAGATGGAAGGGACTGTAAGGGCCAGCTAGTCCAGGCCCTTTAAATGGTCAACATGGGGCTTGGACCCATAACCCTGATATTAAGAATCCCATGCTCTAGCAACTCAGCTATCTGTGTGGCATTCAACAGGTCTGCATTCAGCTGGGTATGTGTCTCTGAATGCACAGCCTGATCCTATTTATAGTACAGGAAGTCACATGGATTGGTGTCCTAGCCAATTTGGAATGGCATTTATGTTGAAGGTTGGTGGAGATGGGCAGATTTTAGTTTATGTTAGGGGATATAGTCATTGACCTGAAAATTAATTCTGTTGACACCCTGTTTGAAGAACTGGATTTTTTACACTGAATCAGTGTGCCCTATTCATATACAGTGGTACCTCGGGTTAAGAACTTAATTCGTTCTTGAGGTCCGTTCTTAACCTGAAACTGTTTTTAACCTGAGGTACCACTTTAGCTAATGGGGCCTCCTGCTGTCGCCGCACCGCTGCACCGCGATTTCTGTTCTCATCCTGAAGCAAAATTCTTAACCCGAGGTACTATTTCTGGGTTAACGGAGTGTGTAACCTGAAGCATCTGTAACCTGAGGTACCACTGTATTGGCAGTGGCCTTCTCCTTTCTTCCTCTTTGGTGATCACTCGTAGCTGAGTAAGATTGTCTTCCATAAACATGGTTTTAACAGCGAGTCTGTTAGTGACTGTGGAGACCAATTCTGGATCCACACATCCTTCCACAGTGGCGACATAGGTTTCTGGGCGGGAGTTGATCACGATGAGGGTTTGCCAAGCGTGCCTTCCTCTTAGCACGTTTCTCCCTTTCATCCTGAGTTCGAGCAACTTCAAAGCCCATGACACCTTTGGTAAAGGTTGTTCTCCAACTGGAGTGCTCACAGGCCAGTGTTTCCCAGTTGTCGGTGTTTATGCTACTTTTTTTTTTTTTAGATTTGCCTTGAGAGAGTCTTTAAATCTCTTTTGTTGACCACTAGCATTACGCTTTCCATTTTGAAGTTTGAAATAGTTTAGTTGCTTTGGAAGACGATAATCAGGCATCCACACAACATGACTAGTGCAATGAAGTTGATGTTGAAGAATCATTGTTTCATCACTGGTGATCTTTGCTTCTTCCAGTAAACTGGCATTAGTTCACCTATCTTCCCAAATGATGTGCAAAAATTTTCAGAGACACTGTTCATGGAATCTTTTGAGGATTCCAGTGGCAGTGGTACTCCCTTGCTTTTCCCTCTCAAATCCATCAGCAATATGAAATGGATATGTGCAAATAGTGCTCCATCAAAACTGAAGTCACGCAGTTACTGCATAGAGATGTTCCCAGGTGGACTACATGTGTCTATTTCAGTAGCAAGTAGCACATTTTTTATTCTCATTTATTCTCTGTGAAGTGTTATCTAGTTGAATTGGACTGGTAGTGGCATGACAAAGGTTGGCTCCCTGACTGATCGCTCAGCTGGCATGGCCAATGGTCAGTGATGATGAGAGTTGTAGTGCCAGATATCTGGGGAAGGTTAGTCTAGGTAGTGCCTGAGGATAAGATGGCCTGTATGTACCACCATCCATTTAGGCTGATGTGGATTACGTGGTAGTAGATTGTTGTGGGCTGTGGTAAAGCATTTCATACCCTCCAACATTTCTCCAATGAAAATAGTCCAGTGCTATTTTTCTAGAAAAAGAGGTGCTGGAACTTACCATAAACGCCTTCCTCATTTTCTTAGTGTGAGAATGTTGAGGGTGGCAGGAGAGGATATATTGATTATATATATATATATATACATATATATATATATGCAGAGTGCATTCCCCTTCTTAACACAGCAGAAAGCTGGTTGCAAACTCATGTGAGTCTCTTAAGACAATAAGCAGTTCAACCTGGCTTGCCCATGTTGAGTTATGTTCTTTTATTCCTGGTACAACCCCTTTGATCCCTCCTAAAAGAATAAAGACGCAACAGTTATTCATAAGTAACAAAAAAAGAGCACAAGGTACATTCCTGCAACCTCACTGCAACCCCTCCAAAGTTTTTCCCCGAGGGAAAGCCTGGGTTGTGTGGCAGAAATGGGACATTCTGGGGTCAAATCAGAAACCAGGATGGCTTCTGTAGATCCAGGACTGTCCCTAGAAAATAGAGACACTTGGAGGGCACTTCAAAGAATATGTCTCTTGTTAGGAGTGAAGGACACATTGAAGAAGAAGAAGGAGGAGGAGGAGGAGGAGGAGGATACCTGAAGAACAAAGAGTGCCACCATCCCACACTCTCACATTTTGCTGCCTTTGTTGAAATGTAACAATAAACATTTATATCGGTGGGTGGTTTTTTTGGTGTGGTTTTTTCCATGTCTGAGATGGGTCAATGCAGGGTCAGCTAGACCTCCCTGTTGAGATCAGATTGTCCCCCACATTATGTTCATGCAGTTGGCAACTCAAGGCCTATTGTTCTGACAAGCCCTTGGAGCATAACAGCAGCAACACCATTTATATAACTTAGTGCTGACTGTGACTGAGCGTTGTGTTTTGTATTATGATGTTAACTTTATTTTTAATGTTGTGTTTTTAATTGCTCTCATGGAAAGAAGAGATAGAAGAAAATTGTTGTTGTTGTTGTCTGCCTTCCTGCTCTTTCCAAACAGCCTTCCCTGCCCTATAAATGCAATTTTCTATAAATGTTTATGCATATTGCGTTAAGAGCAGCTTCTCCAAAGGCAGGGGGAAAGTCCTTGTTTTCATGATGTAAGAGTTAGCGAGGGGAGGGGAGAGAAATGCATGTCTGTTTCAGTTTTTCTACTTGATGTGCTTTGAAACGATCTGTCATTTTGCATCAGGCTGCTTTTGTTAAAAAGTGGCTGTAGCGTGGAGTTTGTTGACCCATTAGAACAAATGCATTTGGAATGTCATTTGGGTCACTGCATTTGTGTGTTAAGCAGATGAAGTGAGACTCTCGCTTATTTAATCAAAGCACTGCTGGTGTTACGACTCTAGCCGGTAGCATCCAGACTTTGCTGTGAGATACACAACAAAACAGCAGCCTGAAAAATGGCATATTTGCCACTGGTCTCAAATGGAATGTTTCCTGACCCATGTGCTACTTTCTGATTTAAAATATCTCATGGTGGAATATGAAAGAGTCCATGCTGGCAGTTCCTTTAGAATAGGATTTGGCATTGTCTCTTGCATGAAGAAACTGCTTTTGGGGCTTTCTTAGCCAATGTCCCTTTTTCCTCAACTTGATCATGTTCCATACGTGTTCATTCATTTAGCAAAAGGTCCAGTCTTTGGCTACAGCAATGTTACACAATCTACTGTTATTGTTGCATGCCACCCCAATCTCTGAGTGGTATGAGATTCCAGAGGTTTCAGATACTTACCCAGGATTTGTGTTTCCTTCAGGAATGAGGCACAACAGAGACTGTGGTGTCTTTATGATATATGGTTGATTTACACCTGTATACAACCTTAGCCTACAATAGAGGGGCTCACAGCATTAATACCCCAAGAAGGTCTTGCTTCTCCCATAGCTGTACCCTTGGATTCCAGCCAAAATCAGGCCTGGCTCTCTCTCTCTGCCTTCCCAGCCTGCCACTTTTGCATCTAGCTCACAGCACTCAACTCTCAACCTTTGAACTTTGGCAGGAAGAAGCAGCTGCACAAATATAAGATGAGGGATACCTGTTTTACCAGTAGTGCATGGGGGAAAGATCTAGGGCTATCAAGCTTGACATGCGTCAACAGTGTGATGCAGCAGCAAAAGAAGCGAATGCAAATCTAGGCTGCATCAACAGAGGTATAGCATCCAGATCAAGGAAAGTAACATGGCCACTCTATGATGCCTTGGTCAGACCACATCTGGAATACTGTGTCCAGTTCTGGGGACCACAATTTAAGAAGGATGTTGGCAAGCTGAAACGTGTGCAGAGAAGGGCAGCCAAGATGATCAAGGGTCTGGAAACCAAGTCTTATGAGGAACGCTTGAAGGATCTGGGTGTGTTTAGCCTAGGGAAGAGGAGATATAATAGTCATCTTTAACTATCTCACATGGAAGAACTATCTCACATGGAAGATGGAGCAGACTTGTATTCTCCTGCTCTGGAAGGTAGGACTCAAAACAATGGCTTAATGTTACAAGAAAGGAGATTCTGACTAAACATCAGGAATAACTTCTGAGAAGTGGTGGACTTCCTTGGAGGCAGAGGATATCTAAGGGTAACAAGGGATGGATGTGAGCAAATGAAATTCAAGATGTTTAGGTCCTGGTCCATTCATTTGTAGCGGGTGATGCCATTCTGACATGGGATCAGGGAGCTCACCTCTTCCTGATGCTTGATGCAGGAATATGCTTATTCTGGCCAACTGACACTAAATACACATCTTAATGTGAAGAGGACCCTCTATATGAGCACCTGGAGACTAATCTGTACTCATGAGTTAAAACATTACAAATGTGTTATAAAAATGTAACACCAGGGGTGCTAGATTCAGGTGGGTAGCCATGTTGGTCTGACACAGTCAAAATAAATAAAAGGAATGCCCCCAGTAGCACCTTGGAGACCAGGGGTGCTGTACTGCAGACAATGGGAAATTGCATTGAGAGCTATAGACCTTTTTTTCTTAGTGTTCTTTTTTGTTTGTTTAGATCAGTATATATTCAGCCCTGGCTGCAAGGAGATTAATTCATGTGATTTTTCAATCAAGTCTTCCATCCAAGTTTGAACTAGGGCTTTGTTGGTATGAGAATGAAACAAAAGCCTTCAAAGGGGGGGGGGCATGTGAGATATTTACAATACATCAGAGAAGAAATAGGTCTCTTTATTTCTTAACTTAAATCTGGGGGGGGGGCAAAATCTGCAAAGCTGCATCCCCTGTCCCTTCGAGAGCCAACAGTCAGCAGGTCATCCATGAAAGTCTTATACTGTAGCCAACTCAGTATTTGTATACATATCTGAAGAGTTACTACACTTGTTCCTCATTTTCATTAAAAATGGTGTACAACTGCTAAGTGTTATTATGGAAACTTTGCTTGACAGATTCAGTTATGGGCTGTAAGGGTTTCTACTGAATTCACCCTTTTTAAAATTCAGCAAACATTTTAATTTGCACTGAGGAAAATAGGTTTCAGACTCTGCTGAATTCTGTCTCTGCATCTCTCATATTATTACTGATAGATATCCATTATCATTTTAGACTTAATCCTTTCTGCAGGCTATTTTTTTCCTCTCTCCTCCGCATGTTTTCCCCACAGTGAGCTGTGACAGAAGGGATTTTGCAATTGTTATGAAATACGTACACCTATCAGGAATAACTTCTAATTCCATGCCATGACTAATAGCTAGTGAGAGACTTGCATCTGTATCTGAATGTGACTAACAAGGTGATGTTTATCTCATTAAACTACAGTATTTCAAAGTGGGAAAACAGATCCCACTGATCTGTCGTTTTAGGTCAGAGTCTCAACACATTATCAATTTCATTAGCAGAAGCAGAAAGAGAAGTCTGTTGTTATGAGAATTCACAAGTTGTGCTTTTGGTATTTTTTAAAAAGCACATTCTGCCCTCTAGTGGAATGAACACATATATTAGTTTCAGAAAAGTAAGGCCTATTTTGCAACTTTCCTAGCTGGAGGTGCAGTTCACGTGTGGGGAAAAATATTGCAGACCCTCCAAGTGCCTCTATTTTCCAGGGACGTCCCTGATTTAGAGAAGCCGTCTTGATTTCTGATTTGATCCCAGAATGTCCCACTTTTCCTTAGGATGTCCTTATTTTCATTGGAGAAATGTTGGAAGGTATGGAGTTATCTGACCCCCACACTGTCTGAAGGCAATCCTGTATAGGTAAGGTTGTTTTTTTTAAATGTTTTACTATGTTTTTATATATGTTGGAAGCTGTCCAGAGTGCTGAGGCAACCCAATAAGATGTGTGGGGTATAAATAGTAAAATTATCATTATGGAATGGGACGTCCCTATTTTCATCGGAGAAATGTTGGAGGGTATGATATTGTTCCTATGAATCTGTGAAGCAGAGTGCAAGTGTTTAAATGATTTTGATAGTGCATGCAAAAGTGCCAGTTCCTATCCAGGAAAAAATTGACTGAAATTCTTAAGGTGATGTAGATATTACTAAACAATGTGGAGCAATGGTCAGCTCAATATAAACTGCTTTATCTCTTCCTAAATTAGTTTGGCATCCTTCCGGAGGGCCTGCAAGATGGAGCTGTTCCGCTTGGCCTTTGGTCCTGGTCCAGCCTGACTCCCCTCTTTTTTATGAGACCCCCTTCTATGGGACCCTGTATGTAAGTTACCTCCTTGGCTCTTTCTATCAGCTCCTGTGGGACCAGCATGGATAGCTGCCCCTGGCGAATACTTGATGTTCCCTAGCCCTATGGTTGTAATTCGTGGGCTGCCATTTAATTTCATACTGATTTTAATTTTAGGCTGTATTTTAATCAATTGTTTAATTGTGTTTTTAATGTATCATATATTTTGTGTTAGCCCCTGAGCCCCAAGCTGGCCAGGGAGGGCGGAGTATAAATAAAATGTTATTGTTGTTGTTGTTGTTGTTGTTGTTGTTGTTATCAAATGAAATTCACAAGCTACAATAAATGGAATGTTTGTACCTGAAACTTCTATGTCATCAATATCACAATGCAGAATACAAAGTCCTGTAGTTATCAACTCCACAAACACAAGGCTTTTGTTTCACTGGGATTCAATCCCATACTCTCCACCATTCCTCAGATGAAAATAGGGACATTTCTCACCCCTCCCAATTAACCCTCCTTGACACCCCATTTTTGTGTCCTCCCTTTCCATACACACTGCCTAGGCTTGCACCCCAGAGAGGTCACTTTGGTGCTGCTAACATAGCAAAAACAGCGTAAGAGGCAGCAGTTATGAGTTACTTGTCTCTATATGTGGGTGGCGCTGTGGTCTAAACCACTGAGCCTAGGACTTGCCGATCAGAAGGTCGGCGGTTTGAATCCCCGTGATGGGGTGAGCTCCTGTTGTTCGGTCCCTGCTCCTGCCAACCTAGCAGTTCGAAAGCACATCAAGTGCAAGTAGATAAATAGGTACCACTCTGGCGGGAAGGTAAACGGCATTTCCGTGCGCTGCTCTGGTTCGCCAGAAGTGGCTTAGTCATGCAGGCCACATGACCTGGAAGCTGTCTGTGGACAAACGCTGGCTCCCTTGGCCTATAGAGCGAGATGAGCGCGCAACCCCAGAGTCGTCCACGGCTGGACCTTACAGTCAGGGGTACCTTTGCCTTTACCTTTTATAGCCACAACAAGCACTCTGTTTCTCTAGCAGTTTGACTTCACCCCCAGAGGCAAACATCCATTCCTCCAACAGTGGAGGAATTATCCAAGCAGCTGCTGGGTTATAGAATATTTTGTGCAAAGCGTGTTCTCCTTCATGGAGAGCACGTGTTGTGGTGGGGGCCGCCAGGACACTCCAAAGTTGGGGGGGCGGGCTAATTGATTGTTGGCCACTGATGTGATTGGAGCTTCCCTTGTTGTTGGGAAGAAGTTAATGTTGCCATTTGCTGATTGACAGCCTGAAATGCTAAAACTCCTTGCACGAGGCTAGGGCTTTCTCTTTTCGCCCGTGCATTGGATTGCCCGTCCCTCCCTCCCTAGAATAGGGTTGTTCGCTTTGACCTTGCTATGCCTGTCATGGGGTCTTCTGCTTTGGAGCGGGGGCCTGGTAGGAATTTTGTCCATCTGGCTGATTGGCTGGGGCCATTTGGTTTTTGCCTACTGCGTAGCAAAGCGTCACAACTTGTAAGGTTGCGGTTAGGCATTGGTTTATGGTTTGGTTGGTTGAGGGGCATGGATTGGCTGTGCCTGCCCCTCTAATGCTGCTGCTGCAAGGGATTCCGTTAAAGGAATCAGGGGCTAACTATTGCTTGTCCACTCTGTCAAGGGGGCTCGGGCCATAGCAATGAGCTCCTGGTTGCATTTGGGGTGAGGGCAGGTTCCCTGCTCCGTTGCTACTCCCAAGTGTATTCCCCTATTCTGACTTTCGCATCGTACGGAATGTCAGTCTGTCCCCCACGGTGGGGGCAGATAGTCGCAACCAATGCCTACACAACCACTCACAAATTTGTATTTTAATAAAGTTGTGGCCAAAATTATGCCAAAAATCTTACACAAAAGTTTCTGTGTGATGTGTGAGTTATTGGGGTGGACCTGGGGACCTTGACACGCAATGGATGAATTAATATGTTACTGAAAAGCAGTTCTAGGTTTTAATGTAACCCTATCAGATGACATTGTTGAGAGGCTTAAATAAATTTGAGGGCTTATCATCTAGTTATATTACACTGACAGTAAAAAGGGGTGGGGAAGCAGCAGACAGGCCAATCAATCAATAAAAGAAATACTACTATAGAACAGGTGGAATTTTTACAGCTGCATTATTTAGTTATTTTCGCATCTACCCAAGTATTTGTTAATCTTTATTCAGTGCCCCCTTACACTTCTGCAGGTACTCTGGCATTATGATTTATGGTACTGTAGTAAAAAAACACACCAACATATTGTTTTTAGCTGTCCGGGCTCTTGTAAACGGTCCAAGTTTTGCTCACCCTGGAGCCTGATGGGAGATTATTTATTCATCTGCTTATTCTAAAACATTTATACCCCATCACTTCTCATATACAGCTCAAAGTAGCTGACAAGGAAGTTGAGGCATAGTTTAACAATTTGAAAATATCAGCTACTAAAATGATAAAAACAACCATTAACACACCAACAGCACATCAGCAGCAGCCTAAAATTTATTCCAAATCCGCAGATTAAAAACCAATAGAATGCAACAGCCACCTACAAAACAAAATTATTTAAAAGGAAGGGTTTTTTTCCTTTTTCTTTTTACTAATTCCCTGAAGGCCTCTGAGGAGGGGTTGAGAGGCACCTTCTTTGGGAGGGAGTACAAGATCCTTGGCCCAGAAAACACCCTTTTCTGTTCAGTCTCCAAACAGATTTTAGCACAGTGTTTTTGCAAAAGCTCCAGAGGAGAACCCAATATATCTATCCCCCAAAGAAAGCATTTTCTTCCCTTGCCAGTGAATAAAGTGAACAAGCTTAATTCCTCCTTAAAAAGAAACAATATATATATATATATCCAATTTTATCTAAATAGTATAATTCACATTAACCTCAGAACTCCTTTGTGGAAAATCTGAAAGGGTTTATGACTCTCTCGTGAATACTTGTTAGATGATTTTTGTCTGTTTCGAGGCAGTCCTTTGGATATGAACTACTTCAACTGCAGCAAATGCATTTGCAAATTATTTTAACAGCACCTCACCTAGGTCCCATGGTAACTCAAGTCCTTTTAAAAAAAACAGATCTTTGTGAATTTAAGAATATGTCAAGCTAATGTAGGGTGTGCATTTTCTTATTCCTTGCATGTCTTAAAATACAGTCAATCTTCCACTCAGCCTTAATTCTAATAGGCTTTCAATACTCAAGTTATGCCTCAACATTCATAGTTTAGGACTACAGGGCAGTATGACCAAAGACCTCTCTGAGATGTGCAAAAGATATCGAATAGTTTTGATTTCTCTTTGCTTTTCTGGGAAGCTCAGAGCTATAATTGATTCCCCTTCTTGGGAAAAGCCAAATGTTCTAGCAAATTCAGATTTCACAAGCAGGAGGGCAAAACCTCCAGATCAATTCCATATGGGAGTTCAATCCTCAGTTTGCCTCTGCGGAGTCCTAGGTTTCTTCACCCTTTTCACAGAAGGCATATTTGACACCACTTGGTAGGTGTCAGACCGCTGCCATCCCACTGATACTCGGCTCCTAATATTAGAAAGGACAAGACCATAAATAGAACTGCTACATCTTGTATGTGTCACTTATAAAACCAAAGCTCCAATCCATAGTTCACTTCTGCCAGTGATCTCCAAGTAGCCCAGGAGCAAGCAATATATTGCTGCTATCGCAGAATTGGCATCCCCTTAATAACAATAATTGTGTGTTTAGACCTTTAAACCTCTCCCTTAAATAAATTCAGACAAGACTCAAAATGGAAAGAAGCAGAAGTCCCAGCAAAAGAAGAATGGATGCAAAAACTTATGAAATATGCAGAAATAGTGAAACTTACCAGAAAAATAAGAAATCAAGATAAAAAACTTTTTATAAAAGAATGGAAATGGTTTATTGAATATTTGCAGATAAATTTTAAACAAATAAGAACATTGGCAGGACTATTGTAATAACCTGCAGATTTATAAGTAACGTCCTGCAACAAAATGCTTCATTATGGAGTGCTTATTGAGTGCTCATCTTCCAGCCATCCCATCAGCCATGCCTCCTACAGGACACTCCTATTCCCCTCCTTCTGTTAATCTTTTCCAATTGATTGTCAACATTCTGCGGCTACAAAGCATGCACAATCCTCCCAGGACTGTATTTTATTTTTTAAAAGCAATACTTTAAATAACTAACTAAGAGACATAAGCTTACACATTCGACAAGCTAAGTAATAAATTCCCCTCTGGCTACACACTTCTCTGTCATGGAGGAAAATGCTTTTATAAGCATGGAAGCAAAACATACCCAATGATTTCTACACATAATTTTATCGTGTTACAGCCCAGGTTTAACCACTCTAATGCCCCCCTTCAATATTATTGTTTCAGATTACTGTTTCCTATCCGGTGTTCCAAATGGATTTTACTTGGTGTGGCATGCCAAAGAGCACCCCTGCCTCCCATTTCTTTCATTCCAATTTCATAGATGGTCTCTTTGTTCACACTCTTATTACCCTTTTGCCCAATTGACTATAAATTGTATTCCAGCATCTCTGAATGGCACGGCGATTTCTTGAGCAGCAAGAAAATGCCCCCCCCTAGACTTTTGAAGTGATTTAGCTAATCAATTTGCCTTTATCAATTCACCACAAAAAGAGAAATGTCAGCTTTGTAATTCAGAGTCAGAATCAGTATCTTTCTCTCTCCCATCCACCCCACCCAACCTGTATCTTGAAATATTTTAAAATTTTATAATATTGGAGTTTTAAACATCACTGCCACAGAGGCACGTCCATCACTTCCCAATTTAGAAAGGTTTAGCAATCTGAAGTCCAATGTTTTGGCTCTTGTTTCTGTTCCAGTTGAACCAACAGCTCAAGTTTGATTGCTTCCTTCCCTTGTCATCATGAAGCATTCTTAGACTAATCCACACCACAATAGCTCCACAATATATAGAGATAGTGTATTTAAATTAGACCAGAAGCCATTAACTAGAAGGTAATGAAAACTTTCTGGGAACTGATATATAATGAATTGAAAAAAAATGTTTAAAATAACTTTTGTAAAAGAAAACACAAACAGAAGCTTTTTTTTTTTTTACTAGGAATTGTAGGTACCAACATCCCAAAGAGCAGAAAAGACTTTTTATGTACATGACAACAGCTACACGGATGCTACTAGCCCAAAGATGGAAAGAATGCAAAGTCCCCACAATAAAGGAATGGCAAATTAAGCTGTTGGCAAAACTGAGCAGAAAGCTCAGGAACCAAGACGACAATAACTTCAAGAAAGAATGGGGCAAATTTAAAATTTATTTAGGAAGCTACTGTAAGCTGATGAAAACATTGGCAGGATTTTAATAACACTTGTAATGTAACAAATACAATGGATAACATGGAAAGATATAAAATATGGATTAGGTAATAATATGCAGGTGAAAATGTTGACAATGGGACACATGGAAGGGATGGTGGGAAGTCGAGGGATTCAGAGAAATCCCTACATACGATTATGTATTTGGTAATGTGATAACTTTTTACTTGCAAAATAAATAAATAAATATTTCAAAAGAAGAAGAAGCCATTAACTAGTTCAGTCAGTAGATTATTCAACAATGATTTTAATTGATTAATTAGCAGAGCCAGTTTTATCAGGGAAGACAAAATTTAATCACTGTTGCGACTGAGAGATAAAACCACATGTGGCCATTTTGATTCTTGGAAGTTACATTATAAGGGATTAAATATGTGTTTTATTTCGAAAGCTTATAAATGCATTTGCATACTTGAAGTGGAGAATAAAACATGAAGATGCAATTTAAAACAACAGACCAAAAATAGCAATTCATCCTTCATCCATACCTCATGGATAGGTGAGCCACCTTTGACTCATGACATTTTTGGCTGGGAAACAGACATGTACATTTTCTGAAAACCCATGAGCAGAATCAAGGCACACCATATTGAAAAAGCCTCTTGTCCTTAATTGTGGTTGCTTCCAACCCATGGCCAGTCTTTCCTCCTTTCCTCAAGGCTAGGGATGGGCGAACCTGTTAATTTTGTGTCCTGGTTTTTCACTTTTTCCAATTCTAACTTGAGTTCTCTACATTTCCACATCAGTGTGTGTGTTTTTCCTTTTTTAAAGTCCTCGTGAACATTTCACCTGCGCTTTAGTGAACATTTTTCTTCATAGGTACATTTCTTTTCATGAATTTTTCCCTGATAAGCACACGGTTGTAAAACAATTTCCCCTTATATAATGTATTTTTGTATGCTATTTTAAGCAATATGTGTGCTCATATGCACACTAATACATGCACTGAAAATTTCAGAGAAGTGTCAGTTTCCAAGTATGGCTTTCTTGGGTTCACATATTGTTTCGGAAATCATGAATTAAATGCAAACTGAATCAAATTTCTCCCAATCCTTACCCATGGCTGAACTGGGCTGACTGCATTCCAGAGGGGAAGTGCAAGTTAACTTTAAGTATTGAGGTAGAATGCTCATTGATTAAATAGCATCATTGAAACATAGAGGTGGAAGAGACCACAAGGGTCATCAAGTCCAGCTCCCTGCAAAGTAGGAATATGCAGCTGTCCCATACAGGGATCAAACCTGCAATCTTGGTGTTATCAGCAGCATCATGCTCTAACCAACTGAGCTATCCAGTTCTAAAAGTGACTCCAGCACTGGAAAGAGTGTTCTCCTTCATGGAGAGCACGTGTTGCGGTGGGGGCCTCCAGGACACTCCAAAGTTGGGGGCGGGCTAATTGATCGTTGGCCACTGATGCGATTGGGGCTTCCCTTGTTGTTGGGAAGAAGTTAATGTTGCCATTTGTTGACTGACAGCCAGAAATGCTAAAACTTGCACGAGGCTAGGGCTTTTTCTTTTCGCCCGTGCATCGGATTGCCCGTCCCCCTCCTCCCAAGAATAGGGTTGTTCGCTTTGACCTTGCTATGCCTGTCATGGAGTCATCTGCTCTTGGAGCAGGGGCCTGGTAGGAATTTTGTCCATCTGGCTGATTGGCTGGGGCCATTTGGTTTTTGCCTACTGCGTAGCAAATCATCACAACTTGTAAGGTTATGGTTAGGCATTGGTTTATGGTTTGGTTGGTTGAGGGGCATGGATTGGCTGTACCTGCCCCTCTAATACTGCTGCTGCGAGGGATTCCGTTAAAGGAATCAGGGGCTAACTATTGCTTGTCCACTCTGCCATAGCAATGAGCTCCTGGTTTCATTTGGGCTGAGGGCAGTTTCCCTGCTCCATTGCTACGCCCAAGTGTATTCCCCTTTTCTGACTTTTGCATCATGCGGAATGTCAGTCTGTCCCCCATGGTGGGGGCAGATAGTCGCAACCAATGCCTAAGCAACCACTCACATTTTTGTATTTTAATAAAGTTGTGGCCAAAATTATGCCAAAAACCTTAAACAAAAAATTCTGTGTGATGTGTGAGTTATTGGGGTGGACATGGGGACCTCGACACGCAAGTTCCTTTAGCAATACTAAATGCATTTATTACACCTTGAGTTTCAAATTTACAAGAGTTTTGTCTCCCTTGTGATATATTTTTATTAGACACACTATAGCTTATAAACAGGTCTTAATATGGGGGGTTGGGCACGCAGAAGGCAAGTAGAAACTGGATTTAATTACAAATCAGCAGGCCACTGGGGAGTGATTCGCAACACTCCTGTGTTTGCTTTTATATTGAGAAGACTATGAAAAAAGTCCAAGTCTTAGTGGAAGAAAAGGACTTATAAAGCTTGTAAAAGTATAATGAATGTCAAGTCTTTTTGGGAAAAGCAATTACATGAGTAGAAGCACAATAAAATGTTTTAAGGTGTGGATGAATTACGAAGAAAAAGAGTTTTTAAAAAGAGGGGAGTGAGCGTGGATGACAGAGAGGACACAAAACCATACATAATTCAGCAGTGCCTTATACTGTCCTAGAAGCAATTAATCTAGTCAACAGACAGAAGGCAATTTTGAGCTGGCTGGAAAAAGGCAACTTTCCTCAAACCATAGTCTCCAAAGTGTCCTGCAGACAGCTAGTTCTTCCTTACATATGATTGGATGTGGAGACCTAATATCGAGTCATACGATTGGTCCGTATCAGCCCAAAATAAAGGAATTCCTTCGGAAGTCAAACAGAATGCATTCTGGAAGTCCGTTCGACTTCCAGAAAGTTTGGAAACCAAGGCGCGGCTTCCACTTGGTTCCTGATCGTGCAGGCGCACCAGAAACAATAGCAGAAGCCATGCCGGACGTTTGGCTTCCGAAAAAACGTTCAAAAACCGGAACACTCACTTCCGGTTTTCAGTCGTTTGGGAGCCGAAACGTTCAACTCCAAAGGCCTTCAGGAGCCGAACTACAGTAGCACTCCCCAGAGAAGTAGGAAATGAACTTTTGAGGCAAGAGGCTGGGAGCAGTTTCTTGGTTTCAGGATAATAATAATAATAATAATAATAATAATAATAACAATAACAATAATAATAGCACACCATCCTTCGGAATGGGTTGCCCCTGCCACTCTGGGTGGCATATAATAAATGTAATAATAAATCAAATATAAATCAAATAAACGTAACAAAACCTTCCGGAGCAAACCTTCATTTGTATATCCCTATTTATTCATTTGACCTTTCTTAAGAGAAGCATAGTAAAAGCTATGGTTTTCCCAGTAGTGATGTATGGAAGGGAAAGCTGGACCATAAAGAAGGCTGATCGCCGAAGAATTGATGTTTTTGAATTATGGTGCTGGAGGAGACTCTTGAGAGTCCCATGGACCGCAAGATCAAACCTCTCCATTCTTAAGGAAATCAGCCCTGAGTGCTCACTGGAAGGACAGATCCTGAAGCTGAGGCTCCAATACTTTGGCCACCTCATGAGAAGAGAAGACTCCCTGGAAAAGACCCTGATGTTGGGAAAGATGGAGGGCACAAGGAGAAGGGGACGACGGAGGACGAGATGGTTGGTAGTGTTCTCAAAGCTACCAGCATGAGTTTGACCAAACTGCGGGAGGCAGTGGAAGACAGGAGTGCCTGGCGTGCTCTGGTCCAGGGGGTCACAAAGAGTTGGACACGACTAAACGACTAAACAACAACAAAGAGAAGCAGAAAGCTTGACACCTTCATATTGTAAATCCATGTTGGGTTGAAACAAACTTTACATGAATAGTTTGGGCTCATTCCTCAGGAGGAAGTTCACACACTACTTCCCACAACTGCAGAATCCACCGTCAGTTCTGATGCAACACCTTGTGAGCTTTTTCAGTCTCGATCACTACGCAATTTGGATTACATAACTATGTAGGGATGCTCAAGGTCTAATAAACATAGCAAGGCACCTGCCTTACCTCAAACAATGAGGAGGGGCGAGAAAGCCCTAAATGTCTGCTGTAAATTTATCCCAACCCTCAAGCGTGCTATTCTTAGATTTCTAAAAGATCTTGAAATATTCATAGACTGTCCTCCAAAAGGACTTCAGGGGAACATTGTGGCTCTGCTCCAAGGATATCTCTTATTATAGTGTTCTACGTGTATTAAAATAAAGAACTGTCTCCATGCGCCGCCGTAAAAAAAAGATACCTTGAGGGTATCACTCTGGTTCAGGTCCAAGGACATTTCTTTAGAGGATCCCCCAGAGCAACTGAAAAATGAGCATCTCTAAGTAGCAAGGTAAAGGCACGATAAAGACATTATCAGCAGAAATGCCTCGAGGAACTAAAGGTGCTTAGGTCACACATTCTGGATTTGTATTCTCCCTACGGTTCATAAAATGTAATATATTGTTTGCCCAGTTCCTATGCTTTGGTCAAAGCTGGCGAAGACAATGTGTAGATGAAGGATTCTAGTATAGAGTCCATGAGTAGACCAGAGGAGAGAAGTCCTCCATCTGGTCCACTCCTAGGACCCCCCCCCCCCCAGGAAATCACCTGGCTCAGCCGATTGGCTCATGGGGAAGTCCCCAGGCGACAGATGGCAGCCCAGATTGGCCGCTGGCATTCTGCATTGCTGCAATCATTTTTTTACCCATCTGGAGGCCCCAATATGAGGAGACTGGATTTTTTTATTAGTATTATTATTATTATTTTAAATAAATGATTACAATAAATTACAATCAGTCCCAATAAATTCATCTCCAAGCTAAAGGAAACAAAGAATATGGTCTAACACTATCTCCCAATTTGCCATTCCAAAAGGTGATAAAAATTGCCTATTTCTCAACAAATGGATTCTTAAATATCACATCATCTCTTGCTCAGATATAATAACTTAATTTATGCATCACGTCCATGTCCCATAAAGTGTAAAACCATTCTGGCAAATAACAGGGGCGGGCAGGAGATTCTTTTCCCCTAGTACATTGAAAGTGACATTTTAGCTGCTTTCAGGAAGTTAGCGACTCTTTCCTCCTCCACACATTGTTCCCAATAATTCAGAAGAGTTATTTATTGGGTTTTTCGGAATCTCATATCTGGTAATTTTATTAATGGAGTTTAAAAATTGCTGCCCACAGCCTATTTTTTCCCCCTGCCTGAATTGTTGCAATCATCTCTCTCACACGCATCCCAACACACACTCTGTTCACACAAACACTGAGCACATCTTCTGTCGAAGGGGATTGCAGTGTCTGCCCACTTTTTACATCTATAACTCATATTTCTTCTTAGGTGTTCAAGAGACCTTCCTATTTGTCCCACAAAGCCACTTCAGCCAAGCCATGGCCACCTGCTCTATCTCTGGAGTCTTGGAGGAACACATCACTGAGAAGCCCCTCAAAAAGAATTATTTTGGGGATTCCTCTGCAAGACTCGTGTGGGCCAAACAGGTCGCCTGACCGGTGGGTGGAGTCACATTCAAGCCATGAGGGAGATAACAGTCTGACCTGTTGTCCAGGTGCAGTTCCCTTTCCCTGGTGTACATGATTTGCTGCACACGTATACAGTGGTACCTCGGGATAAGTACTTAATTTGTTCCAGAGGTCCGTTCTTAACCTGAAACTGTTCTTAACCTGAAGCACCCCTTTGGCTAATGGGGCCTCCTGCTGCCGCTGTGCTGCCGGAGTACGATTTCTGTTCTCATCCTGAAGCAAAGTCCTTAACCTGAAGCACTATTTCTGGGTTAGCGGAGTCTGTAACCTGAAGCGTATGTAACCTGAAGCGTATGTAACCTGAGGTACCACTGTACACCAATTTTATCATCACAACCACCTTAGAAGGTAGTCTAGGCTGAGGGAGAGTGATTCCCCAAGGTGACTCAGTGAGCTTCTGGGTAGAGGGGGGATTTGAACCCAGCTCGCTGTGGGTTAAACCACAGAGCCTAGGACTTGCCGATCAGAAGGTTGGCGGTTCAAATCCCCACAACGGGGTGAGCTCCCGTTGTTCAGTCCCTGCTCCTGCCAACCTAGCAGTTTGAAAGCACGTCAAAGTGCAGGTAGATAAATAGGTACCACTCCGGTGGGAAGGTAAATGGCGTTTCCGTGTCCTGCTCTGGTTTGCCAGAAGCGGCTTAGTCATGGTGGCCACATGACCCGGAAGCTGTACGCTGGCTCCCTCTGCCAATAAAGCGAGATGAGCGTCGCAACCCCAGAGTCGGTCATGACTGGACCTAATGGTCAGGGGTCCCTTTACCCTTTACCTGACCTAACACTCTAAATGGTGCACCACACAGGTTTTCATTTTTCTTTTCTTTTTTTGACAAAATAATAATAATAAATTGAAAAAATTGAAAATGTGCACCCCTCCCTCAAGGCCATTCCATTGTAACTATCCAACCTTCCAAAATTTCAACACCTCTTGCAATGCTTTGACCCCTTTCCGTTTTAACAGTACAGATTCTGCAAATACTTTCCATGTTTCCTCGAAATCATTTCTCCTGCATATTCGCCAGCTTACCTTAATAGCACACACTTCTTCTTCTTCTTCTTCTTCTTCTTTGAATTTATATACTGCCCTATACCCAGGGGTCTCAGAGCAGTTCACAGAATAAAATCAAGATATAAAACCACAAAATACATAATAAAACTAAAAACAACAACCCAATAGGCCCCCAACAAAAAAAACACATTATTATTATTTATCATTAATAGCTATATCCCACACCTCTTCATACCATTCTTCCATTTTATATTCACTTTGCCCCTTCCACTTCCTAGCTATCATAATTCGTGCAGCTGTCAATAAATTTGTGAGCAAGTCCTTCATAGCCAGTGAACCTTCCACCCCATTGTAAATTGATAATAATGCTACCTCTGGACTTTCAGTCAGCTTTAACCCAGTGATTTCTGTTATCTCCTTGAACACCCTTTGTCCCCCAAAATGTACATATTTGCACACCCACACCCACCACATGTGAACATAATTCACAGTTTCCTGGCATTCCCCCCAACATAACACCGAATATTCTTTGTTTATTTGATTTAATCTTACTGGTATTATAAGGTGGGGAGGGGTATTACTCAGAAGGGTGGTGGGATTGGGTGATTGGCAGATAGCTGTGATGAGCCTGTTGACGACTCTTAACGACTGCAATAGGTGGGTGGTGGGATTGGGTGATTGGCAGATAGCTGTGATGAGCCTGTTGACGACTCTTTTTTTTTTATTAATTTTTTAGAAAAATTTTCTTTTACAGATTTAAATAACACATTCACATCCACTATAATGCCAAATTCTTTTGGACTTCCCCCCGCTCCCTCCACAATCCTCATAATTTTATATTTATTTCACATTTCCTTTATAATTGTATTGCCAGTTAATTAATCTTTACCACTCTTATCCCTCCCACAATACCCTTTCTCATCACAAAGCCTCTTTAAATCCAACTAGCGTTGTCTGTTCATCACAAATATTTTCCAGATAAATCGTAAACTTTCTCCAGTCCTGTGTGAACTTGTGATCTTTCTGGTATCTAATTTTTCCTGTCAGTTTATCTAGTTCAGCAAAGTCCATCAATTTCCGTCTCCATTCTTCCAATGTTGGTAATTCTTCTTGTTTCCATTTTTGAGCCATTAAAGTTCTTGCCGCAGTCACTGCATATTGAAAAAGTTTATAATCACTTCTATTAATTTCTCTTCCTGTAATTCCTAACAAGAAAGCTTCTGGTTTCTTCACAAACGTATATTTAAACATCCTTTTCAACTCATTATATATCATTTCCCAGAAGCCTTTTACTTTCTTACACTCCCACCACATATGGTAAAATGTCCCTTCCCTCTCTTTACACTTCCAACATTTGTTACATGTCTTATACATTTTTGCTAATTTTACGGGAGTGATGTACCATCTGTATACCATTTTCATAATATTTTCCTTTATCGTCATGCATGCAGTGAATTTCATATTTTCCTTCCACACCTTCTCCCAGTCTGCTAACTGTATATTATAACCAAAATCCCTGGCCCAGTGTATCATAACTGATTTAACTTCTTCGTCCTTTGTTTGCCATTCCAATAACATTTTGTACATTTTTGACAATACTTTATAGTCATTATTAATTATTTCCTTCTGAAATCTAGACTCCCCTTCAATATATTTCCTCTCTTTACAATCCTTCTTAAACATATCATTTGTTTGGAAGTAGTGCAACCAATCATATACATATTTTTTAACTTGTTCATATGGCTTCAGTTTCCATTTCCCCCCTTCTTTAATTACAATATCTCCATAAGTCATCCAATCCTCTCTCATGTTTATCTTTTTAACACTCATGACCTCTAGTGGGGATAACCAATGTGGTACATTTGGTTCCAAAATATTTTGGTACCTGTCCCATATTTCTATAAGGGCACCTCTGAAAATGTGGTTGGCAAAGCTTTTATGAGCTTTCTTCTTTCCTAACCATAAATAGGCATGCCAGCCAAACCTATTGTCAAACCCTTCCAAGTCCAGTAGCTTATTGTCTTTTAGTGTTATCCAATCTTTTATCCACCAGAGACAAGATGCTTCATAATAAAGTTTCAGGTCCGGCAGGGCGAAGCCACCTCTTTCTTTCGCATCAGTTAGTAGTTTAAATTGTATTCGTGGCTTTTTGCCCTGCCAGATATACTTTGAGTAATACCCCTCCCCACCTTCTCACTATATAGAAGGGTCTGGTGACTTCTGTTTCAGTGTATCTGAAGAAGTGTGCATGCACACGAAAGCTCATACCTAGAACTAACTTAGTTGGTCTTTAAGGTGCTACTGGAAGGAATTTTTTTCTTTTATTTTGTTTTGCTTCTAGTAATTAGACTGAAACATTCCTTTAAGAAACAGCTTACATTCTCTGGAAAACTAATTAAGGCTGCAATCCTTTGCCTACTTACCTGTCTGTAAGCCTCTCCGTTGGAGGTCCTCCTCTGTAAGTTGACAATTAGCATCTGCTAGATCAAATCATGAGTCTGTAAGGGCTTATCTTAATTGACTTGGAAAAAAGAAGACAGCTTCGTTGAACCAGACTTGCTCAATACGGCGTAGGTGTAAATCTCACATGTTGTAACTTAGCAAGGCAACAGTCCCTTGGACAGAATGCTAAACTGCCTATGACTCAGCTAAAATGTGTACAGTATATGAGAAAAGATTGAAATTGATATTTTATCCTGGTAGGGTGCTGATTGGTTCAGATTCTCCAAGTGCCCCTATTTTCCAGGGACAATCCTGGGTTTACAAAAGCCATCCCAGTTTCTGATTTGATTCCAGAATGTCCCACTTTTCCATAGGATGTCCTTATTTTCATTGGATAAGTGTTGGAAAGTATGGTAAAGGGACCCCTGACCATTCGGTCCAGTCGCGAACAACTCTGGGGTTGCAGCGCTCATCTCGCTTTACAGTGGTGCCTCACAAGACGAAAAGAATCCGTTCTGCGAGTCTCTTCGTCTTGCAGTTTTTTCGTCTTGCGAAGCAACCCTATTAGCGGATTAGCGGATTAGCGCTATTAGCGGCTTAGCGGCTATTAGCGGCTTAGCGGCAAAGCGGTTAAGCGGCTATTAGCGGCTTAGAAAAAGGGGGGAAACGAAAAAAATCGCAAGACTCGCAAGACGTTTTCGTCTTGTGAAGCAAGCCCATAGAGAAATTCGTCTTGCGAAGCACCTCAAAAAACGGAAAACCCTTTCGTCTTGCGAGGCATTCATCTTGCAGGGCACCACTGTATTGGCTGAGGGAGCCGGTGTACAGCTTCTGGGTCATGTGGCCAGCATGACTAAGCCGCTTCTGGTGAACCAGAGCATTGCATGGAAATGCCGTTTACCTTCCCGCTGGAAGCACTTTGATGTGCTTCCGAACTGCTAGATTATCAGGAGCAGGGACCGGGCAACGGGAGCTCACCCCGTCGCGGGGTTTCAAACCGTCGACCTTCTGATCGGCAAGCCATAGGCTCTGTGGTTTAACCCACAGTGCCACCAGCATCCCGGAAGGTATGGTAGGCCATCCCTATTTCCATATGAGAGATGGAGGGCATGGAGTTATGAGAGCCCCAAGCCAAGGCAATAAGTAACTATACAACCTTTAGAATACATCTGAAGGCAGCCCTGTCTAGGGAAGTTTTTTTTTCTAGACTGATTTTTATCACTGAATGCCAGTTGGGTTTTCAGCAGATTGACATTTGCTCCAATTCAGCACAAAAAAGAGGGTTTCCCCACAGAAACCAGCATGGCCAGAGTAAAACCCCTCGGACCTGTGTTTCCTAGGCATGGAACAATTGCAAGAATTGTCCCCAGACAATACAGGACCAAGTGGACAGCACAGCACAAAACTGCATATTTAGCACTTCTCTTCTGCATGAAAAGGCTACAGGAGTCATTTCCTACCCAAACACTATATCAGCCAGCATCAGAAAACATGGCCGTTCCAGGAAGCATTCTTTCTTCACACAAAAGTTTTGTTTTTAAAGGCTCCCAATACTGCTGATACCCAAAGAACTCCTTTCTTTCTTTTTTAGCTCCTGCAAAATGAGATGATGCACAAGGGAGTGATTGCAATGGATCAGACCCATGAATATTTCAATACTACCAAGGATCTTCCTCAGCATATTAGGTACCATAAAACAAACTGCTGTTTAAACACTGTCGAGCAACATCCCTCCCCTGAAAGAAGCCTCCCAGCAGCATATGGGAAGATGCCAGTAATGGGTTGAAGTTGCCTTCTTGAAATATTGGTACGTCGAGGAGAGCTGCAGCCAAGGTGGCAGGCCTCTGGCATTAAAGGACCTAGCAGGGATAGAATGTTATGGTTCCTTAATTCTTTTTGCACCTGAAATCTATCTATATTATTAGCATCATGCAGGCACACAAACAAACACCCCAATTATAGCAAAGAGTTCTGGCAGAACATGGGACTCTTCTTTTGCCACGATGAAAAAGCCACAACCACTGTCATGCCACGCAAAGGTCATAGGTGCTAGGATTGCCATATTTCGAAAAGTGAAAATCTGGATACAAAAGTTGTTGCGGGTTTTTTTTCGTTGTTGTTGTTTTTTGTGTTTTTTTTGCAGTGTGTGTGTGTTGCTGAGCTTTTTTTTTTTTTTTTTTTGGCAATCCCCCCCTTTTTTGAAGATTGGAGCTATTTTTAAGGAAATTCACCCCCCAAAAATTCAACATTTCCGCCATGGGTGGCCATACTCAACCCATACGCCTGGATATTCCCAGACATTTTTTTTTACTGTTTTACCACTTTTGATTGAAGATGAGCAGATCAGCATGATTATGTACAAAAAATTCCGTGCATGTGGAAAGTTACCACATCGGGGCAAAGGGTTAATGTCTAATCTCCCTGCCTGAGATAACTTGTTTTCTGAGTGAGGGTTTTTTTTTTGTTTTTTTTTTTTGCCCCTCAATGTCCACACATTGAGGCCACTTATCCCTATTTTCATGGGAGAAATGTTGGAATGGGTATGGAATAGGACGCCTTTATTTTCATGGGAGAAACATTTGGGGGGGGGTTATGCACTTCTGAACTGTTGCCATTTTGCAGGTGGAATTTAATGGCATACCTGCAAATGGAGGTTGCACAATTGAATGTCATGAACTGGCAGGGTTTCAGAAAGGAGGAAGAGGATCCTGGCAAGGAGTGCAGCTGGGAGTGGGTCACAAGAGAGCAAGCTGAGGATGGGGAAGGAGAGGTCACTGTAGATAATACTCACAGGGCAAGAGAGGATGGTGAGGGGGCAGGGGATAGGGCATAGGAAGCTGAGCAGTAAGGCTGAACTACTATTTTGGCTTACTTGGACTGACCCAAGACTGTGTTTCCTGATCTTGGCTTGTGTGGATTAGCTTCTGGACTTGGAACGTCGTCTTGGCACGTTGTATGCCAGGTAGGCCAAGGGATCAGGACATTCAAGTGGATCGGGTGTTCTTTCCAAAAGAAAGGACTTTGTGGAGTCAGGAAAGTGATGGGGGAATGCAGGAGTGGTGCATGTTCTGGTTATCTCCCGCTTGGACAACTGCAATGCACTCTATGTGGGGCTACCTTTGAAGGTGACTCATAAACTACAACTAATCCAGAATGCGGCATCTAGACTGGTGACTGGGAGTGACCACCAAGACTATGTGACACTGGTTCTGAAAGACCTACATTGGCTCTCGGTACGTTTCTGAACACAATTCAAAGTGTTGGCGCTGACCTTTAAAGCCCTAAACGACTTTGACCCAGTATACCTGAAGGAACACCAGCACTCCCATTGTTCAACACAGACACTGAGGTCTAGCTCCGAGGGCCTTCTGACAGCTCCCTCACTGCGAGAAGTGAGGTTACAGGGAACCAAGCACTGGACCTTCTCGGTAGTGGCTCCCGCCCTGTGAAATGCCCTCCCATCTGTCTCAAGGAAATTATTATTATTATTATTATTATTATTATTATTATTATTATTAATACTCTGCCACTCTGGGCGGCTTCCAACAAAATATTAAAATACAGTAGTCCATCAAACATTAAAAGCTTCCCTAAACAGGGCTGCCTTCATGTGTCTTCTAAAAGTCTGGTAGCTGTTCTCTTTGACATAAACAACTAGCTGACTTTTAGAAGACATCTGAAGGCAGCCCTGTTTAGGGAAGTTTTTAATGTTTGATGTTTTGTTGTATTTTTAATATTCTGTTGGGAGCCACCCGGAGTGGTTGGGGAAACCCAGCTAGATGGGTGCGGTATAAATATATTATTATTATTATTATTATTATTATTATTATTATTATTATTATTCACTGGAAAATGTGGACTAACAACTGCAGGACACAGTGTCTTATGACCTCTCCACAAACAAATCAAAATGAATGCTCAATAAATACTGGACATGGTATAGCCTCCCCAAACATTTTGTGCAAATAAATCAGCTTCAAAACTTAATAAACAGGTTCTCTGGAAGCTGCCTTAAATTCTGTGAACCCCCATGTGTTGTCTGAAGTGGTACGACCCAAACACAAAGTTATTACACCAGTACGAACTAGAAGAGGATGAGTAGGACCCCAAAAGAGAGCGGGAGGGGGGAGGGAAGAAAAGGGCAGATTTGATTACAACAAGAAAAAGTGATTATCCCAGCAATGAAAATAATTCATTTTTTTCTTTTCTTTTTCCACTGTGTGCTCCCAGAAGTAGCAATGCTCCTCGCGTTAGAATCTTCATCCTGGTATCAACACATTTTAAAAGTATGAACCTGCAAAATGATTTCAGTAGAAAGCAGAGATGCTTGGTCTGCAGTTGGGAATAAACAGATCACTATTCATTACTGCCGTATAATGCTATCTGGATGTTCATCCTTGCCTGTATTCCGAGGCAAAGACTGCTTATAAATTAATTTTGATCGTACTGATAGCTGTTGTTGTTCTTCTTCAACTCATTTTATCCAAAGAAGTGTGTTGAAATCAATCCTTGCTATCTCCACTCCCCCCCCCCATCCACCCTGTTTTCTTGCCTGCACTGGTACGAAAGCAATCTATTATGGGATGTCAGAAATTCTTTTTTGGAACTCAATGTAATCTCATCTCTAATGGTTTTATACAGTAGCTATTTAATCTTTTCTCTACAAGAGAGAGGACAGCCTAACCTTATTTTGCACACAAAGACACACTATTTTTTTCTTCCAAACCTCACGGTTAAGAAGCTCAGTTAGGAGAGAAAACAAAGTTATCATTAGAAGTACAAAGTATCAAAAATACGCCCAAATAATATGTGCCTGTAACCACTAATTTTTCTGATGAAAATTTTCAAAATCAGGACTATCCCTGACACTGTGAATGAAAGACTCCCTTATTGTCTGACTTACAGGAGAATGATCAAAGTCATCTGCAGCAGACAGAACAGTCTCCTAATTAGAAGGTGATGCCACTCAAATGTGGCTGCGGCAGCTCTTCCCCTCACTGCGCTGCCGAGTTTCATCGGGTCACCCACCCACCCTTCCCTTTAGTTCATCCTTTTGCTCTTGACCTTCCTATGGACCTATGGTTGGTCACCTTGGTTACCCAAGGGGCCTGGTAGGAGTTTTTCCCAATTGGCAAATTGGCACCAGCCACTTGGTTTTTCGCTTATCTCATAGCAATTCATCACAACTTTTCTGGTATTGGTGGTTAGGCATTGGAATATGTTGTTGGTGTATGGAAGGGCAGGGTGTGGCCATCACCTACCCCTTCACTTTATGGGTATTCCATTAAAGGAATCCAGCGGTCGTGGATCCTGTCCGATGCCCTGCTGGTGGTTGGGGGCCATGGCACGACCCCAGTGACATCAGGGGAGAGCTTATAGTTGAATTTGCATCAACAGGCTCCCCCTACGGGTGGTTAACCCTTGTTAGACTCACCCCTCCCTGAGTGGGTGGAGTCAAACTTTGCTGTTTTTACCAATACCTCTCACATGCTGTAATCAATAAAGTTGTGGCCTTATCTAGCCCATTAACCTAAAATACTGTGTCCATGTGTCTTTCTTATCCCCAAGCGAGGGGGGCGGGTCCTCGAATCACAACAACATGTTATGCTGCTGTATAGCCCAGTTGGTTAGAGCATGGTGCTTATAACGCACAGGTTGCAGGTCCGATTCCCGTATGAGACAGCTGCATGTTCCTGCATTGCAGGAAGTTAAACTACATGATCCCCATGGTTTCTTCCAACTCTATAATTCTATGAATTCATTTTTATAAATGTCATGTTAGATTAAGGTCTGGTTAAGAAGATAAAGTCCCGACCGGAGAAGAATGGTGGATTAAGTCGATGGATTATGCTGAAATGGCAAAAATGACCGGAAGAATCAGAAGTCAGGAAGACGAAAACTTTGATAAGTAACGGGGAAAATTGTTTCGATTAATTTCTGCAGGAGACTTTATGGATATTTAAGTTATAATTAGAAAAATCTTAATAATTATTCATAAGGAAACAGTTTATAAGAAGCAAATAGGGAGGCCAGATACAGGATAAAGGAAGTATTTTATTTGGTTGTATTGTTGTATGTTATGCTCACTGTATGTTATGTTCATGTTTAATGAGGGTGGATTTGTGTATTGGGGGTGGGGGGTTTATGTTATGTTGTAAATAAAATTCATATATATATATATATATATATATATATATATATATATGGGAATGTGGAAAATTTATAATTTATCTTAAAAACCACTGTAAACAGTTAAGAGCATTAGTAGGATTGGAATAGCACTTGTAGTTTAATGGTGAATTTTGCATATAATGGAGATGTAAGAGATTTGGATTATTATAAAAGATGCAGGAGGAAATGACTAACAATAAGACCCACAAAGGGGAGGAGGGAAGTCCAGGAGATTCTTTGGAATCTTGTTTTTTTTTATGTATGTTGGATATGTGATTGTAAAACTTTAATGTGAAAAACGAAATAAATAAATTTATATATAAATATAAAAATAGATGAAGGTCTGGTTAATTACAATAACAATTTCTTCCTTTTTTGTAATGTACACAATATCTTTTGTTGTTCTGATTCATTTTCTTGTTCTTTTTGGTTTCTTACCTTACTCTGGGCACTCGTAATTTTTGACTTTTTTATTTTTCATTAAAGAATATAAGATGGAAAAATAATTCTATGGGATAGTGGGCTTCGTTATCAGCTCTGTTCCTGGGCTCTGACCCCAACAACTTTTCCTGTATTTGGTGACAAAAATTGCCCAATCATGATCTTTTGGAGGTAAAGTATAAGTAAGCCCAAGGTAGTGTGAGCAATCTTTTCTCTGTCAAGGACCATATTTTCTCTGGGATAAATCTTTCAGGAACCACACGCTGATTGTGAGCAGGACTGAAGCCAGCAATGGGTGTGACAATAACCACAAATGGATAGGGCACAACCTTGCTTTCTTTCTGCCTGCCCTCCCCTGTTTCTGCTAGGAGAGGTACAAATCACTCTTACTAGTAGACCACATTGATTTCTTGTAGAGGATGTTTTAAAAAATCGGACAGGACGATCACATAATTTCAGGACACGGCCCATGGGCAGCCTGTCCTATTCTAGGAGTATAATATAAAGGCACACAAACTTTATTGAGCTTAATTAGGTCAGGGATTCGCTAACAGCTAAAGGGGAGACCATCTGTAAACTAGTTATGCCAACTTGAGTGGCCTATAAATATAAATATTATTAACAATTGTTAGAATATTTGGGAGGCAAGGATGTGTGTGACTTTGGGAATTTTAAGTGGCAATATGAACCATTTCTGAACCCCTGAAACTGAATCTCAAGTATTTATTTGGTGGCGACTAATCTGTGTGAATTGGTAACAAGCAACAAAGGCAACTAGCTTTAAACCGAGTTGGGGTGCTCAAAACAGCTTGACCCTTTGAGGGTCAAATCTGGAACTATTGTTGCATTCCTATGGCAGGTAATGCTGAGGTTTGCCTTTGATCCTGCATGTTGACCAATCCCTGCCATCAGTTTTATGGCTGCAACCCTGAAGAGAGGCTGTCATATATTCTTCCTCACAACAAGACATTATTAACAGTAAAGGTAAAGGGGCCCCTGACCATTAGGTCCAGTTGTGGCCAACTCTGGGGTTGCAGTGCTCATCTCGCTTTATTGGCCGAGGACGCCAGCGTACAGCTTCTGGGTCATGTGGCCAGCATGACTAAACTGCTTCTGGCGAACCAGAGCAGTTCACGGAAACGCCGTTTGCCATCCCACCGGAGCGGTACCTATTTATCTACTTGCACTTTGACGTGCTTTCGAACTGCTAGGTTGGCAGGAGCAGGGACCGAGCAACGGGAGCTCACCCCGTCGCAGGGATTTCAACAGCCAACCTTCTAATCTAGGCTCTGTGGTTTAACCCACAGCGCCACCCACGTCCCTATTGTTAACTATATATCTGCCAAATAACTCTTTGGGTAATTCCACCCACATATTAACTATTCCTTATCCTCCTTAACAGATCTTTATCATCTCTAGCCCCCCACCCCCCACCTCGGGTCAAATTTGACAGCACAAGGATGCCAGGGTTTGTGACACTTTGAAGCCCCAGCAATCAGCTGTGAGTTGGCACTTCCAAGTGCCATGCAGGGCTTTTCCCTAGCTTCTTGCAAAGACCCCTGCACTGCAGTCTACCGCATTGGCCTCTTCCTCAAGTTTCAGGCAACTGGCCATGTATGAGGTCACAGAATGTGTTTTGCCTCTTATCATGAGGATGAGAGAGCAAGGTGAGATGTGGGGCTGTGACAGCATCCATAAATTACCATTGCATGTAGTGCTAGGCCCAGGGGCACTTTCACCATGTGTGTGTGTGTGTGTGTGTGTGTGAGAGAGAGAGAGAGAGAGAGAGAGAGAGAGAGAGAGACGGAAGAAGAGGAGGAGGAGGAGGCATTTGGATTTGATATCCCGCTTTATCACTACCCGAAGGAGTCTCAAAGCAGCTAACATTCTCCTTTCCTTTCCTCCCCCACAACAAATGCTCTGTGTGGTGAGTGAGGCTGAGAAACTTCAGAGAAGTGTGACTAGCCCAAGGTCACCCAGCAGCTGCATGTGGAGGAGCAGGGAAGCGAACCCGGTTCACCAGATTACGAGTCTACCGCTCTTAACCTCTACACCACACTGGCTCTCCTTAGAGAAGGATCTAAGTTTGAGTTCTTTCCATCTAATGTGGAGAGAAGAAAAAGAAAAATCAGCAGTTAAGTTGCTTGATATACAAATGTCCTGCAAAATATCTGTGAGCTATAGAAACTTCTCACTTTCAGAGCCATCTTATTTAATTAGTATAAATAATCATTTTACTGCAATGCGTTAACGATTTTTAGATAAATACTTGGGTTATTTTTTATAATGATAAAGGAGCTAGTCCCTTGCCTGTGCTGTTTATCTCTGCGTGTTTGGGTCTCTTAGTACTTTCTTTGCCATTTGGAATTTTTCAAAATCAATTAAGTATACCAATGCACACTGATAATTAGATTTCAGAGACAGTTAAGGGCCTGCATGAAGATTGAATCGAGGGACTTATCCCTGGACACAAATTAACTCTGCTGAAAATGTGGAGCTGAGTATCAAGTGGGAAGCCTTATCTCTTTAATTGTTGTAATTAGATAGTGACATTTAATATTACATGAAATGGAGATAGTGGAAAAGACAATTAATTAGAGTCGCATTGTAAATATACTTGCTAAACTACAACTTCACCCCATTTGTTCATATACTTGAGAGTCCACACTTGAAGGTTGAAATGTCCCTGCAACTATCTTTGTTCCTTTTCCTTTTCCTTCTTTGTCCTTGGCTGTATTGGCTTTCTTTGACCAATATTGCATATTCTGGAGACCATACAGCTGTCAGTCATCCATCAGCAAAACAGTGGTGAGAAATGGTATCATATGTCCACATATTTCCAGATGTCTCCGTTGATAAATGCAATAACTATAATGCAACCTCTCCACCACACTGACTAGTGATTTAGGGACATTGGAGAGAATGACTACCTTGCCCTCTTTCCATTATTTTGGTATCCATCACAAGTAAGCTTGATGGTGTGCTTCTTCATTGGGTGCATTCAATGGCTCAGATTCCACCAAAAACGCACTGATCCTCTTTCTGCATCTCTGCACCAACCTTAATTTCTGGATCGGATAAGGAGTAGTAGAACACCTGTTTTGCTTGCAGAAGGTCCCAGGTTCAGTTCCCAGAAGCTCCAGTTAAGGCGATCTGAAATCCTGCACAGCCATTGCCAGTAGGTGAATACAATACTGAGGTGGATGTGCCAATGATCTGACTCCATATACTGACCCTCCAAGTGTCCCTGTTTTCCAGGGATAGTCCTGGATTTACAAGAGCCATCCCAGTTTCTGATTTGATCCCGGAATGTCCTGCTTTTCCTTAGGACACCCCTCTTTTCACATAAGAAATGTTGGAGGGTATGGAGTTTGTAATCCCCGATCCATGGAGATAAGTACAGTCATACCTCTGGTTACAAACTTAATTTGTTCTGGATGTCTGTTCTTAACCTGAAACCGTTCTTAACCTGAGGCACCACTTTAGCTAATAGGGCCTCTTGCTGCTGCCGTGTTGCTGGCGTGCAATTTCTGTTCTCATCCTGAGGTAAAGTTCTTAACCCGAGGTACTACTTCCAGGTTAGCAGAGTCTGTAACCTGAAGTGTTTTTAACCGGAGGTGTTTGTAACCCGAGGTACCACTGTAACTATACAACCTCTGGAAGACATCTGAAGTCAGCCCTGTATAGGGAAGTGTTGTTGTTGTCCCCACCCCCCACCCCATGCTTAATGTTTTATTATGTTTTATATATGTTGGAAGTCACCCAGAGTGGCTAGGGCAAGCTAGTCAGATGGGATGGGTAGGATATAAGTGTTGCTGTTGCTGTTGTTGTTATGGAATAGGAAGTCCCTATTTTCATTGGAGAAATGTTGGAGGATATGCATCCACTATAAAGTTGCAAATGGTTTAGTGCAAGGGAGAGAGGGTTTCTAAAGGAAAGACAATATGCTAAGACAAACTAACCAATCCTGCTGCCTTTCCTCCCCTCCACCTGCAGAGCCAACACACCTTGATCTCAGTGTACCTGCATAGAGAGGCTGGATCTCAGCATTCAGTAGTTGCATGGGTAGTAAGTGCATGTGTTGTCTTATGGAAGATAAGGCAGAAAGCTAAAATGAATTGACACCAAAGTCAGTTAACATCCCTCTTTAGATTTCATGTACAGTGGATGCTCAGGTTGCAAACGTGATCCATATGGGATGCATGTTCGCAACCCGCAGCACCCGCAACCCATTCCGGTACTTCTGGGTTTCGGCGGTCCACAACCCCAAAAAACGCAACCTGAAGCGCCTGTAACCCGAGGTATGACTGTAAATGCATATGCCCATACTTAGGTATGTGTATTATTTAGATGTTTATTTTGGTAATATGGAAATCAATTGATTTTTGTGTTTTTATCATTCCAATGCACATGCATAGCTCCATTTCCTGATACAAGCGCTTGCGCACACATAGGTTCGATAATTGCCAAGCTGCAAAACGCAACTATCCTAATATCTTTGTGCATAGTTGTATGTACAGAAATGGGAGACACGGGTGGCGCTGTGGTCTAAACCACTGAGCCTCTTGGGTTTGCTGATCGTAAGGTCGGCAGTTCGAATCTGCATGATGGGGTGAGCTCCTGTTGATTTGTCCTAGCTCCTGCCAACCTAGCAGTTTGAAAGCATGCCAGCACAAGTAAATAAATAGGTACTGCTGCGGCAGGAAGGAAAATGGTGTTTCTATGCTCTCTGGCACTCATCACAGTGTCTAGTTGTGCCAGAAGTGATTTAGTTTTGCGGGCCACATGGCCCGGAAAGTTGTCTATGGACAAATGCCGGCTCCCTCTGCCTGAAAAGTAAAATGAGCGCTGCACTCCATAGTCACCTTTAACTGGTCTTAACCATCCAGGGGTCATTTATCTATCTTTACCTTATGTACAAAAATATAGAGTGAGGTTCTACTCAGAGTAGACCCGTTGATTTCAGTGAGCGTGAGGAACGTTGTATATCATCCATTATATAAAAACTGATCCTCATATGTTGATAATGTCATTTAGGTCTCTGTCTTGTGTTTTAGAAACCCTGTTACCTTTAATAGCAATTTGCAATTCCACCCCTGCCCCCCTTTGGTTGATGAGGATAAAGAAAAGTCAATAATGAATACAAACCCTATAGGGACAACCTGGGGCAGTCAGACATACTTTACACATTGATTATCAATGTCAGCCAGGCTTCTAATACCCATTAGAACCTGTGGAAATCTACCTGACTTCCCAATTACCTCAGACAAAGCTTGATCTAAGACCCCATTAAAGTCATTAAGATCTCCACCATTTAACTTCAGAGGGCTTTAGATCAAGCTCAGGGACAGTGAAGAAGTCACTCATGTCACACAGTCCCACTGGACAAAAGAAAAAAAGACAAAGAGCCTGTGTACTGTGTTCAGATCTTTTGGCATAGCCCTGAAGGTAGTAAATCACAAATGCCTATCCCCCCCCCCCCCATCCATTGCCAACATTCCCACATCGGTTGAAGTGTTGATGGCACCATTGTTGCTGCTTTTCTAAATAAGGTGCAGCAACAAATCCTGGTTTTCAGAGACGTTTCAACTAATACCGCACAATGCAGGATTAGTTTCTTTGCAGAATAAATGGTTAGGAAACATGTGTCTCCACCAAATTCCAAATAGGGCTGCTAGGGTTGTTGTTGAAGGAATGTTCTTTCACGTGTGGTGGACTTATAAATGGGTAAAAGAGTGTTGGGAAATAATCCATAATGAATTGGAAAAATATATATATTTAAAAGTATCCAGAGTCCTTTTCGTTGGGGATAATTCAGACTGAAATTCCCAGGTGTCAAAAAAGGTTATTTATGTATGCCACTACTACAGCCCATGTTCTGTTAATCCAAAAATGGGAAACGAGTGAGATCCCAACTAAAGAAGAATGGCAACTTAAGCTGATGAAAGTTTTTGAACGGCTTGATATGTTTACATATTTACATAAGCATATATTGCATATATCTATATATTGGTTTTATGCATTTTTCAATAGCTAGTACCAAAAATATTAAATAGAACCCCCCCATCCTTCCATACAAATAATAACAACATAATTAACATACAATTACCGTCTCCTTTTATAGTAGCATCACTAATGTACAGGGGAAACTCAGGTTGTGGATGTAATCCGTGACAGAGTCACATCCACAACCCACAGCGTTCACATCCTGAAGCGCCGAGTCTGCGCAGATGCCAGCGCGATTTGGCGCTCCTGCACAGGCGAAAAGTGTGATTTAGCACTTCTGCGCATGCGTGAGTGGCAAAACCCAGAAGTAACCCGTTCCACTACTTCCGGGTTTCCCGCAGTCCACAGCCCGAAAACATGTAACCTGAAGCGTCCATAACATGAGGTATGACTGTAATGTTGAAGTTTAACTCAGGATTTCCTAACCTTTTCTGCTCAGCCTGGAAATGATGTTTCAACAACCTTAGAGGGCAGCATATCTCCAGGAAAGTATTGAAAATGACTATCGGAACATTGCTTGTCTTTAGGAATGTTGTGCGCAGTGCCCTCTCTCATCCATGTAGGCCAAATTGCATATTGAATTACAATAAACATGTGTTTCATAAACATTTCAAATAAATTCAGTGTGGTTTGGTTTTGTTTTTTAAATGTCTAAAGCAATTATACCTAAACAAGAACAGGTGAAACAAAGTGAGTAATTAAGCGCAGTGTAATATAAAATCCCTTGGAACTCTGAAGTTTCTTGTGAGGGAGATGCTAAATTTCTTGAAACCACGTCTGAAGCTGGATTCAGATCAGTAGCCGTGCTTGGTGCCGTGGTACAATAAGACTCTTGGTTTTCCTGCCTGCCTTGGACTACAATGACCGCTCCCCACTTAAAACGGGGGGCGCCTTTTGCGTGGACGCGTGCAGCCCTGGATCTGGAGTGGCCCCATCAGCATAGGCTTTGCCTTCCCTCAGGTGGGATACCTGGAGGTCCCCGCCTACCCCAGTGAGTTGTCCAATCCCACCTGGGGGAAGCGTTGCCAGGGAAACCAGGCCAGGTAAGGGGAGGGATTACCTGCCCACACAATAGAGGGTGGATCTTAATTGGTAATCCTCACTTGGCTCCAGAGCTTCTCCCACCCTACCCACCCTCAGTTAATGTCTTCTTTTGCAGGTTAACTTTTCTTCATAGGTTTTGCAGGTTAACCTGTCTCCACAGGTATGCGGGCGCTGCTACGATAAGGTCGCTGTTAAAGGGCCGGAAAGGAATTTCCCTGCATTGGCAGGTTTCGCCTTTCCCGTAGCAAAACGTCACAACTTTGGCGGTATCAGGCCTTGGGCGGAATCCTTTAGTCCATCTTCCTCTTTGCGGCGGCGATACCAGGGTTCCCCGTTAAAGGGGTTTTTGAAGGGAGGCTTTGGCCGTACGCCGAAAGGTCGTCATTGCTCTCCCCTGCGGCGGCGTAACGGGGGCGGCTATCTCTGCTTGAACATATGTTCTCCAGAGCCAGCCCATCCCCCCCACACACAATGGATAACCCTGATGCTCCCTAGGTCCCCGGCTGGGGACTAGGGAGGGAGAACGCCCAATGCCTGAGCCAAGGTCTACCCACATTTGAAATTTAATAAAGTTGTGGCCAATTTAATCCCATAGCACGTTGTCTAGAGTTGTTATTCCACATGACGGGGGGGACCACTCGGGATCTGGGGACTCCGCCTGTCCACGCAAAAACAGGGTGGTTTTCAAGCTAATGGTTTGGAGAGCATGTGTCTTGTAGTCAGAGGACTTGGGATATTCAGTAACAATAACTTGAATGCAGTTTAAGCTTAAAAGAGTTTCAGGTTCTTTTTCTCAATATAGCCAGGGAGCAGATTCCTGTTCCTCCTAAGTCTTCTTTGTCCTTCAAGTCTAGTATGAAACCTGAACTGGACCATACTGGGGTTAATATGGGACATTAAATAATATTGGCTTGGCTCAAAGAATGCAGAGTGTCCCTATTTTCCAGGGACAGTCCCGGATTTACAGAAGCCGTCCCAGTTTCTGGTTTGATCCCAGACTGTCCCACTTTTCCTTAGGACATCCCTATTTTCACTGGAGAAATATAGGAGAGTATGAGAGACCGTCCCTATTTTCATCGGAGGGTACGGAGTTATGTGACCCCTAAGCCAAGCAGATAAATAACTATTCCACTTTAGAAAACAGTCCTGTATTTTGAAGTTTTCAAATGTTTTATCATTGTCCCTGTTGAACAACAGAATTCAGAACCACCTGAGTATCAAAATTGGATCTCCATTAAAAAAATCTTATGATGGCTCATTTGATTGATGCCCTTACAGAATGAGAAATATATCCATTTTTAAGTATTCTTAAAGAGGTGTCCAAAGCTGGCTTGGTAGACTTTGGTTTCAGCCATTAGCTTGATCGTTTCCCTCCCTGAGGTGAGAAAGAGACCAGTAAATTAAACAGGCATTGATCAATATCAGTGAGCCACAACTATGCTGGTCCTTAGAAGCAACATTTTTCAGCTGTTTGCTGACATAGTTATCTATAACTCTGCCTTTGGCTAAGCAAAATAAACCAGTCAGGTGAAATATAATTTTATAAACCCCCTTATCTCTCTGAAAGCTGCAGCAACCTTGGCAACCACCCCAATTTTTATGGAAACATTATATTAAAAAAGAGCAGATAAAGCCTTTAAACTGTCAAAACATCATTTTCGGTGATTTGTAGAAGGGGGGGCTTTGGCAGTAAAGTGTACATTTTGTGATGCAGAACCTGCCATAACGATATTGAGCTTCAGGAAGGTAACCTTCAGGTACACCTTAGCAAGATCTGCTGTGATAAGCCAAAGAAAGGAACTGCAAACATGGACAGGTGTATGCCATTGCTTGCCACATAATTTCAGTCGAGGGAAAGGAAGGGGCATAAAATACAAGCATATTTATGATATGACCTTTATTCTTCCCTGTACAACCAATTTACTTCCTGTCAAGTTGTTACTAAATTGTGTTCTTTATCCAGAGTGGCTTGTCTTCTCATTAACTTCGAAAGCTCCAACTGTGTTCCATCACCGTCGTACCAATGTTGCTTCCCACAAAGGTGGTATGTTTTGATTGTGTTGCCATTTCACCAGCGGAACAAATACTGCTGAGTGACTTTAATGTAGCGCCACATCGGCTATGGCCCTTAATATATACTTCTAAAAAGAGGTCTACACGGCATCGCCATGATACAATGCAGGAGATCTTTCTATGGAAGCAGACTTTTGAATGTGCAGATGTCTGGGACAGACTGGAAATCGCCTGAGCAACAGCCCCACCCCCCACCCCCAAGGGAAAGCACAGAGGAGGGGAAATGCTGGGAGGTAATAAAACAACAACAACAACGACAACAACAATTTATTACTTATACCCCACCCATTTGGCCGGGCCTCCCCAGCCACTCTGGGTGGCTCCCAACAGAATATTAGAAACACAATAAAACATCAAACATTAAAAACTTCCCTAAACAGGGCTTCCTTCAGATGTCTTCTAAAAGTCAAGTGGTTGTTTATTTCCTTGACATCTGGTGGGAGGGCGTTCCACAGGGCAGGTGCCACCACCGAGAAGGCCCTCTGTCTGGTTCCCTGTAACCTCACTTCTCACAGTGAGGGAACTGCCAGAAGGCCCTCAGAGCTGAATCTCAGTGTCCAGGATGAACGATGGGGGTGGAGACGCTCCTTCTGGTATGCTGGCCGAGGCCATTTAGGGCTTTAAAGGTCAGCACCAACACTTTGAATTGTGCTTGGAAACATACTGGGAACCAGTGAAGGTCTTGAGCAATGACTTGCTATAAAGGAGCATATCTCATGAGTCTCTGTATGTTTCTGTTCTGACTCCTTAATAAAACTACTAACTGCAAATTCACTGCTGTGGTCTTGGACTCAGCTACATTAGTTAAGAAACAACGTTTTGTATGCACTATAAATATGCAACACCAGATGGCACCAGAGAGCAGGAATTTTTAAAACATGTTTTTCCATAGGTTTTTGTTGTTGTTAAACAATCTAATTTCTGACTTATTTATAGCAGGTTTTTCCTGTGTGTAGATTCTCCCCTTGTCTCTCTCTGATCTGTGCCAAACGGTGCTATGTGCCAGTAATCCTTTGCCAGCAGGCGATGCAAACAAATGCACATCCCCAATCTTCAAGCCCTACTTAAGGTCGGGATCTGTTTTGTTGTGGTTTTTTTATTATTACTATTCAAGTGGGAAAATCCGCTCTGGACCCACAAGCTATCACATTTTTCAGCTTCTGCTCTGTTTGAGATGGACTGGGATCTGTATGTACAATGTCAAATGGCAGAAATCTGTAACCCTACACACACACACACACACACACACACACACACACACACATATGTACTGCATTTTGGTGCAGCTCTCCTTCAGACACAACAGACCTGGCATATTTTGAAAAGCCCATTTTCCCAAAGTGTGCAAATACAAGAGCAAATTAATACATTTTAAGGATAGATGGGAAGATAGATATGCATAATTTCTTTTGGGAAATCAAGACAGAACTCACTCTTGGCTTAAGCTACAAGTTGCAGTGTGCAGACTGGTAAATAGTTCTATCCTTTTATTATTCACGACCAGTAGTAAATTATAGTAATAACATTCCCTACTCTGGCCATTTATTATTCAAGAAAGATAAGCTGAATAGTCTGAACTCATGCATTTATCTGATTATCCTCTAAAGAGCAACAAAAAGAATCACACAGAGAGACCCGTTGGTATTTGAAAACTGCATCCATACCGCATAACAACAGAAATTCTTTCAGGATCAAAGCAGGGTTTGATTTTGAGCTCGGTCTCACCAGGGCATAGCAGCTTCTGGGTCTTGCTTTCCTTTGTAGGATTCTGATCTGGAACATTTGAAGGAGGAAGAGCCACACAGAACTAACGGCGACCCACATCATAATACTGTGATGTATCCCCAGCCCCTCACAGAAGCATTTCTGTTCATGGCAGGCCCAAACCTTCCATGGGATACTTGTAGCACTGCATTGATCTCATGAAGAGAGGTTTCAGGAAAGGGGTTTCTTGCTCATCCTCAGTAGAAAAGGCAAGGGGTGATGGAAGCTAACTCCCTTAGGAGCTGCTGCTTTAGCAAAGTTGGAGGAGCAGCCCACCTTTTAACACTGTTCAGCTCAGAGGTGCTGACTTGCACCCAATGTTGAGGGGCCCAGTGCACGGTGTGCATGTGTGAAGTCATGTGTGTATCGTGCGTTGCGTATGTGACATTGCATCATTGGGAGGAGACTGAGCGCTCACCAGATTTTGGCATAGCACAACTGAAATTCAAGACACTGGGTGTTGGTGTTGTTGTTTAGTCGTTTAGTCGTGTCCGACTCTTCGTGACCCCATGGACCAGAGCACGCCAGGCCCTCCTGTCTTCCACTGCCTCCCGCAGTTTGGTCAAACTCATGTTGGTAGCTTCAAGAACACTGTCCAGCCATCTCGTCCTCTGTCATCCCCTTCTCCTTGTGCCCTCAATCTTTCAATCAGGGTCTTTTCCAGGGAGTCTTCTCTTCTCATGAGGTGGCCAAAGTATTGGAGCCTCAGCTTCACAACCTGTCCTTCCAGTGAGCACTCAGGGCTGATTTCCTTAAGAATGGATAGGTTTGATCTTCTTGCAGTCTATGGGACTCTCAAGAGTCTCCTCCAGCACCATAAATCAAAAGCATCAATTCTTTGGCGATCAGCCTTCTTTATGGTCCAGGTCTCACTTCCATACATCACTCCTGGGAAAACCATAGCTTTAACTATACAGACCTTTGTTGGCAAGGTGATGTCTCTGCTTTTTAAGATGCTGTCTAGGCTTGTCATTGCTTTTCTCCCAAGAAGCAAGTAGGTCCCCAAAATGAGTTGTTCCAGGGCTGTCACAGGGCCAAAGAGACTGGATCCTCTTTCTTTTTTGTATATAATTTTCTTAAGTTTTCTGTTTTAAAATTAAAAACACTCATTTTACATCCTTAAGATATCAACAACTTCCCTTCTTCTCTTTCCATGGTTCCTTTTACATATGATAAATTCCTGCATATTTTACAAAAACTATACCATTTAGTATTCCATTCTTGCATCCATCAAAACTTGCTTGCACTGATGAATTAATCTTAATGCTGCCAGCGTTTTCAGCTGCACACAATTATTTCCCATATCTTCAATAAATATTTCCCAATCTTCTTTAAATGTACGTTCTTCTTGTTCTCTTATTCTATATGTTTAGTCTGTGAGTTGTGCATATTCTGTCAACTTAAGTTGTCATTCTTCTTTGGTTGGGAACTCACTCATTTTCCATTTTCAGACTAACAAAACATGGGACACAGTTGTAACATACAAAAATTACTTTTTTTGACACCTGGGAATTTCAGTCTGAATTACCCCCAACAGAAAGGACACTGGGTTTTTTGGGAAAGTACTTTTAAACATCCCCCCCCCCCAGTTCATTATAGAAAATTAGACTGGATCCTGATCCCATTCACCTTGGCCACATGACTTGACAACATAGCCTAGAACACTAAACTTCAACCAGCTTGCTTTATGTTAAGTTGTGGGTGAACATATCAGACGACACAGCGATTCTTCAAACAGCTCTTGTTTATTCACAGGCCAGAACAGAACTGAACTGAAGGGTTCAGCCAACCTGCTTATATAGAGCTCTAGAACAACGTAATTGTAACAACTTTCTGTAACTATCCAATCACTGAACCCCACTTTCGAACCCTTATTTGCATATGTGGACCTGAACTATCTACAGTATCCCCCTGCTGGCCCAGGATGAGAACTTCAGTACATAACACTTTATATCAGCTTCTTGTGTGCAGGATTGCTCCCCAGAACAACAAATCAGTTGTTAGACAAATTGGATTTCCTCCTGCCAAGGGAGGAATGGTGAAGTAGGTATGGCATATGCCACTGTTTTTTCTCAAGGATCACCCCACAAAATACTACTACTACTACTACTACTACTACTACTAATAATAATAATAATAATAATTTATTTATAACCCACCCTTCCCGGTTCAGAAAACCGGGCTCAGGGCAGCTAACAACAAATTTAAATGATGCAACAAAAAACATCATAAAATACATTAGAAAACATGAATAACAATAAATTCAAAGTTCAAAATTCCTTGATCCTTCTTCAGAGCAGAACTCCACAACAAATTCGGCTAGCTAGCCCTGCTTTCAGCTAATGTTGCTACCAAGAGTGAAATTATGGAGAAAGTTTCATTCTTTTGTCAATAACTGTAGCATTTTGCAGATGAGAAAGTTTGATGGTGGTGATTGTTTGCATATTAGGGAAGCCAAAGCAGGTGGGAGAGAAGGAATAATAAGTGCCATCGGGTGTTAATCAGAGAAGCATCATCGTTTTGTCACTATGAGAATGATCATAAAGAGTTGTCATTGATATAAAAAGCTCATTTCCAAACACGACTCAAAAATAAAACTAATGACACTGGGATGAAGAGAGAATGCTTTTAGATCTTGAAACTGATATATTCAGGGTTGGCAGGTGGAGTTTGCATGAAGCCCGGTGTATTTTCGTGGACAACCCAAGCGTAAATAAATATAAAGAAACCAGGGCAGTAAATGCAAAAATAGGAAGTTAACAGCCGTGCAGGAGAAATGGCAAATGGCAAATTAATAGTTTGCATATTTATGACTCATAAATCAGCACTTTGAAGTGATGCAAAACAGTTTAATAAAAACGAGAAGTGTGTCAGGACTTCAAAGGAATGCTCCACTAAATCAATACTAATCCAGTACTCTCTGTTATTTGATGCAAAAGTTTGTGTTAATGCAACATTAATTTAAAACATACGGAAGGAAAGAAATTCTAACAAGAGAGAAAAGGTTCATTCTCAGTCATGTGGCTAGCTTGATTTACATGGGAGAGGAATCCAAACTATAGGAAGCCAGCATAAGTTATAGCAGGATATATTGTTCCAGTGTAAATTACCCATCTTCCAAAATCAGATTAGCAGCAGAGTTATGGCCGGCTGAGCCAGTCTCAGCCTGGCAGAGAGAAAACAAGTCTTTAAAATAGAGTTGCCAGGTCACATGATTGAGCTAAATGCAATTTAGTTCCTCCTCTGTCACCCGCACCCCAGAATGCGCCTTTTAGGTGCTTATGCTGATGTGAGTTACACTGGATTAAGTTCTGAGCCCCATCTGACCAGTAGCACCCTAGCTCAGGCTTAGGCAAACACAGCCCGCCAGATGTTTTGGGACTACAACTCCCATCATCCCTAGCTAACAGGACCAGTGGTCAGGGATGATGGGAGTTGTAGTCCCAAAACATCTGGAGGGCCGAGTTTGCCTATGCCTGCACTAGTAAAACCCAACTGAGGGACAACATATCCCTGGCTGAGCTGGGAAAGCTCAGGATCCTAAGCGCCTCTGAGCACACATTGCCCTGGAGCATAGGCACCAAATCTGTGGGGCTGAAGACCGTCCAGTTGCCCCCCCCCCCAAAGTATGCAGGGATGTGGCTGAGCCTCCATCCCATCTTGAGGGGCTGGACTATGCCGGGCCTTCCCACAGTGGTGGACGGCCCTGCTGGGGTGCTGATGCATGTGATGTCACACAGGTGTGTTTCACTTATGATGTCACATGCAGGAGATGAGCCCTCCCCCCTCAATGTCACACAGAACTCAGCGTCTCTGCTCTGTGAGCATTTGTGAGAAATGAAAATGGAGGCTTTTGACAAAACTGTGGGAGGCAGTGGAAGACAGGAGTGCCTGGCGTGCTCTGGTCCATGGGGTCACGAAGAGTCGGACACGGCTAAACAACTAAACAACAACAACAAAATGTAGGCTTAATGTCCCAGGTGTCTGATACTGATGCCCAGGGTAGATGACAGTGCTGGGTGTGGGTACTGCTTGAAGCACTGGGACCATAGCAGCTGGTTCATGCTGGGCCTGAATCTTAGTATGACCAAAATAAAATGAAGGAACTAAATAGAACAGTGAGCAATGGTTTGATTCTTAATGACATTTTGATGGCGTTAGTGATGTGTGTTGTTTTGACAAATTCAGCTAATTAAAACTGAGGGAGAGTCCTTCCTCTGAGGAGCTGTTGTGCAGATGAATTGATTAGTAAATATTAGTAAATATTTAAGGTGGAAAACAATTTGTTGATTCCATACACACACACACACACACACACACACACGAGAAGTGCAGCCACAGCATTTAATAATAATAATAATAATAATAATAATAATAATAATAATAATAATAAATTTTGTATTTATACCCCGCCCTTTCCGGTTAACTGGGCTCAGGGCGGCTAACAACAAATTTAAAACACTTAATTGATGCAACCAAAAACAGCATAAAATACAGTATAAAATGTGAATAACAATAAATTCAGAATTCAAAAATCAATTTACGGGGAAAATCCATCCAATAAACATTAGATGATTACCAGGGCTAGCTGGCTAAATTAGTCCTATTTGGGCCAGCATGGAGACCAGGGAAGAATTAGCTGTGGGATCCCAGAACAAGTTATCTTCATAAAAAGGGGAGGGGGAGGGGGAGGGAAGGAAGGGGAATAAAAGATCAGGCTAAGTTCAAGTTGAAAGCCAGGTGGAATAGCTCTGTCTTACAGGCCCTATGGAAGGAAGTTAAATCCTGCAGGGCCCTGCTCTCATGGGACAGAGCATTCCACCAAGTCCGAGCCATCACTGAGAAGGCCCTGGCCCTGGTGGAGGATAATCTAACTTCATTAGGGCCCAGAACCTCTAAACTATGATTATTCATGGACCTTAAGTTCCTCTGTGGGGCATACCAGGAGAGGCGGTCCTGTAAATACGAGGGCCCTAAGCAACCACTGGGCTAGAAAACAAGCATGTTTATAAGGTCATTTCATCTAAACATTTCATTTTATCCATTAATTATATTTCTGTGCCGCTTTTCACTCACACGAATCACAAAGTGGCTTACAGACAACAAATAACAACATAATAATACATCACAATTACAACGCAAGTCAAGTAGAGTAATTAACAGATCCCCAGGAAAACAGCCACCTTCTATAAAACACTATTAACAAAACAACCAGAAGAAATAGCTGAACAGCACAACCACAACAAAAGTCATATTAAGAGATTCACAAAGCACTCATAATCCACAAGACAATATTCACAACAATAACAAACCAATAACCCCGGAAAGCAGTGATGCATTCACACAAACTTTCTCTACACCCACATGACTCATAATCTTCCACTCAGTTCCTTGAGTCCTTGGCAGCAAGTCCCTTCTGAAGATTCATCGGGCTGGAAGTGGGGCAGCACAGGTGAAACCAACCACCCCACTCTCTCTCCCGTCTCTCCCCTATTTCTTTCTCTGGAAATGCTTCCTCTGTGAAGACTCCTAGGGCTGCAGGGTGGGAAAAGCCATTGCCTGATGGTCAGCACAAAGTCTCATTCCCTTCACTGAAGTGAGGGGTGTTTAATCCACCTGAGATTATCACATCAGCTCAGTGGCCATAGTCTTGAGGAATTTGAAGAACGGGGCCTCCTAGCCATTTCAGAGCCAGACCATTCCCCCAAGGTTGCTACACAAACCTTTGAGGGCTTCCTAAGTAGGAGAGTCATCAGTAAAGGTGTTAGCAAAGCCACTTAAATAATGTGGACGGAGTCCTGAGAGAGAGAGAAATTCTGGTAACAAAGATGGAAGAGACAGGAACAGATAGGTTTTGCCTTTCTTGGGCTTTGTACATAGCAGGAAAACATTCAGCCAAACATACAGAGGGTAAAATCTCTCAAAGCTACACAGCTAGATGGATCAGTGGTTTGATTTCCTATGTTTATTCTCTCTAAGTGTTTTGACTTTGCAGGATTATGTACCTAGAGTAATGCCCCTTTTTTTTGCCTGGGTGGAAGACAGTGCGTGTAGAAACAACCCTTTGTGCAAAGGTAACATTTACATTTTTGCCCCATCCACTTTTTGCCACGGGCACCACCCATGTCAGGCACGTGACCCTCAAAAGGTTGCCAAGAAGGGAATCCAGACCCCGGCCTGGTAAAATGTTCCCTGCTTCTGGGGTATTTTGACAATTGCAGATAGCATGAACACAGATTTGCAAGAGAAACTAGGCGTGTGCTTTTTCCTTTTCTGCTTGGACCTGACCCAAGAAGCAAATGAGAGAGCCTGGAAATAAAGAGCTTAGAAGAAAGTTAAAGCCAAGCTATCTGTGCAGCAGCACACAAAGGAAACTTGTTTCCCCCCGCCCCTCGTTATTTGTGCCTGTGCAGAAGAGTCTGAATATTGCACTCACAAATAGTATGCGGCGCCGTGAGCTGCGTGCAGATAAACACTATTTTTCATGCCCTCGCGCACTGAAAGAAATACATTAGGATCTCCCTGCTGAGCTTGCAACCTCCAGGAGAGCCATGCTATCCCTCCCTCCCTTTCTTTCCCAGATAGGCCCAGTGTGTTTGCTTTGTGGGCAGCTTTTCCAAAATTCATCCATCTCGAAGATTAATAGAACCCACTGTAGCAGCTGCTTCTTTCCATTTGGCAAGGGCCAATAGTTCCGCTCTGAGTATTAACATCCTTTTCTAATTCTGCTTTGGAACTCTCTTACGGTCTTACACTAAGACCTGCTGCACCGGCAAAGATCAGGAGGGAGAGGCGATGTCGTTTCTTGCAGTGCTAGATCAGGATGTATGCTAAGCGAGCAAACCTGTGTTTGCACAGTAAGCAGCCATCAAGGGCTAAGGTTTTGCTGCCTTCTTTTTGGTGCGACAGAAATAGGATGGAGGTGTGCATCATGCAATGATCCTCATCAGAGAGAGCCAGTGTGGTGTAGTGGTTAAGGGCAGTAGTCTTGTAATCTGGGGAACTGGGTTCGCGTCTCCACTCCTCCACATGCAGCTGCTGGGTGACTTTGGGCTAGTCACACTTCTTTGAAGTCTCTCAGCCCCACTCACCTCACAGAGTGTTTGTTGTGGGGGAGGAAGGGAAAGGAGAATGTTAGCCGCTTTGAGACTCCTTAAAAGGAGTGAAAGGCGGGATATCAGATCCAAACAACAACTCCGCTTCTTCTTCTTCTTCTTCTTCTTCTTCTTCTTCTTCTTCTTCTTCTTCTTCTTCTTCATCATCTAAGGATCTGAGGATATTCCATATAAAGAACTAGGGATCTTTGTTTGTTTGTTTTGTATACCACCCTTTATCCGTAGATCTCAGGGTGGTTCAAAGCTTAAAAATACAACGCAAAAACACAAAATACATAATAAAAACAAGAACAACAAACCACAAACCAACACCTGGCTGCTGCCCCATCCACTTCCACAAACACATTGAAAAGGGGTATGTTAATCAATCCAAGGCCCAGTTGAAGAGGAATGTTTTCACCTGGCACCTAAAGGTGTATGATGAGGAGTCAGGCAAATCTCCCTGAGGAGAAAATTCCACAAGCCTGTAAAAAAGGCCTGTTCTCCTGTTGCCACTTTCCGGACTTCTCTTGGGAGAGGCACATGAAGAAGTGCCTCGGATGATGATCTCAGGGTCCAGGTGGATTCATATGGAGAGAGGTGGTCCTTGAAGTATTGCAGTCCTGAGGCATTTAAGGCTTTATATGTCAAAACAAGTCCTTTGAATTGAGCCTGGAAACTAATTGGCAGCCAGGGCAACTAGGCCAGAATTGATGTTATATCTTGCCAGCTGAAGTTTCAATACCATTTCCAGAGGCCGTCCTATGAAAAAAATGTTGCAGTTAGTAACATATTCCCAAGCCAGAGCACCTGGATGTACAGCCAAAATACACAGTGGTACCTCGGGTTAAGTACTTAATTCGTTCCAGAGGTCTGTACTTAACCTGAAAATGTTTTTAACCTGAAGCACCACTTTAGCTAATGGGGCCTCCCGCTGTTGCCACGCCGCCGGAGCACAATTTCTGTTCTCATCCTGAAGCCCGAGGTACTATTTATGGGTTAGTGGAGTCTGTAACCTGAAGCGTATGTAACCCAAGGTACCACTGTACAACGGTCAAAATGGCCCTTGTGGATCTGAAGATCTGTCCACTAGCTAGAAAAGGTTCCCCTACCCTGCATACATATATGTCAGGGACTGGACTGAGGAAGAATGGTGGAGACCGCATCCCCGCCCCCTTGCTGCAGAGGGGAGAAGCTGGGAAATATTGAGAGAGCAGCAGGAAGAAGAAGCACCAGGAAGAGACAGCTGACAGACTCGGTGTATTTAAGAAAGCATTCCAGATCCCCCCTCTCCCCGAACCCAGCGAGCATTGAAAGTAGGAGAACAGAAAGCTCAGAGGCAGAAGGCACAGATCAGTCAATGTAGGGATGACGTATAATAGGAGAGACAGAGGGGGTGGGGCTTCCCTCGGAGCAACGCCATTAACGAGAGGTGACGTTACTAAGCATCTCTGTGTGAATATTGAATAAAAGACATTGGTAAGAGCTTCTTGTCGTCCAATTACTGGCAGCCCGCCGTGAGGGAGGGGGATCAGATTCCTTGAAGCCTGACAATTTATGAACTACAAAGCTGAAAAGGAGCAAACTCTGGTCTCATGCAATGATGAGAAGATCAAGGACCACTGACAAGTTGTGCCTACTGTGTCCCAGAAAGGACATCAGGGCAAGGGGAAGACAAGCCTAGCCACTTCAAAGAAGCAAAGAGAAAGCCCACACTCAGTGTGTGGTGGAGAGCCAGTGTGGTGTAGTGGTTAAGAGTGGTGGTCTCGTAATCTGGTGAACCGGGTTTGCGTCCCCGCTCCTCCACATGCAGCTGCTGGGTGACATTGGGTCACACTTCTCTGAAGTCTCTCAGCCTCACTTGCCTCACAGAGAGTTTGTTGTGCGGGAGGAAGGGAAAGGAGATTGTTAGCCACTTTGAGACTCCTTAAGGGGAGTGAAAGGTGGGATATCAAGTCCAAACTCCTCCTCCTCCTCCTCCTCTTCTTCTTCTTCATTACCATCCGTTATGGAACAAGAACCTCCAACTACTGTTTTACAAGAAAACACCAGCAAGGGAAGATAAGCTTGGCTTAAGCTGAATAGAAATGTTCAGTGTCCTTTATTTTATGTATGCCACTACTGCGGCCCGTGTTTTGCTAGTCCCAAAATGGAAAATGAGCGAGGTCCCAACTAAAGAAGAATGACAACTTAAGATGACAGAATATGCACAGATTGCAGACTTATCATATAGAATAAGAGAACAAGAAAAACATACGTTTAAAGAAAATTGGAAAATGTTTATTGAATATTTTTTTGGGGGGGGTTGTGTACACTTGAAAACGTAGGCAGCATTAAGATAAATTAAACAGTGTAAATAAGTTTTGATGGATGCAATAATGGAATACTGAATGGTTTAGGGATTATGCAGGGATTTATGATATGCAAAATGAACCATGGAAAGAGAAGAAGGGAAGTCATTGATATCTCAAGGATGTAAAATAAGTATTCTAAATTGTAATATATATATATATATATATATATATATATATATATATATATATATATATATAGTTTCAGTGTCCTGGTCTTGAAGAGTTGATCTCCTTCCTTGACCTTTTCTTTTACACACCCCTTGCTTTTTGTCTGCCTTGTCTTTTTTCATTTGTATGCCAGATGGCAGGGCCTGTCTCTCATTTATTGTAATTACTGTGTGCTGAATTGGGAAACAATGATTGTCTAAGAAGTGGGACAAAAGTATTACACATGCATACATACTTACGGACAGCTGCCTGTTTTTTCGCAGTGAGCACAAATGGCAGAAGTGAGCACTCTGCACTCAGATTAACCCTCTGCTCCTAAAACACAATATATCATTTGTCTCCCATGAATTCACTGAAGTTCTTGTGTGTGCTGTTCAAAAAGCCGCTCTGAAAAGTCAAGTGACCATCATCAAGCACAATTTAGTGCAAAATAGAACAGGTATTTGGGCCATCATTGACATTGTCGAATGCTTTCAGAAGGCTAATCAGTTTCAGAATGATTGTATACCCCTGAGGACATGGGGATATTTTTTAATATATTGGCTCGTAAAGTTTGTTTTATTTTCCATTAGTGAATCTGTGGAGTAAGTAGAATTAATTTGAAATATTCAAAGGGAGTGTGTCTTTCGTTAACTTTGATTCATTTGGCTCTTCATGTAGAGTAAGTCTGAGCTCATTATTTTAATTAAGGCAATTCGTTTTGGTGTGAACTTGAAGTTCATGATTTCTTAGTCAGTGCTATGTGGGAAAACATCCAGTTGCAAGATATTGCATTATTAATTGAATTTTCTGGTTTTATTTCTGATGAGATGAACAACGTCAATGTTTTGGCAAGGCCTGTGGTATGTTGCAAAATCTTGAAATAGGATGTACATGTCAAATAGAAATAGAAAAAAGAGGGTTTTTAGAAAAGATGTCGTCAGTCCATAAACCAAAAAATCCTTCTAAGCTTTATGGTTTCAGTCCAAAGTAGACCATGGAGAGCAGCTCATATAAGAAGCCACAATCACCCCTAATCTGCTGTTCAGCTGTGAAGAGTAAGCAGGAAGAAATTGAATCCAATTCCTCCTCCACTTCATAGGATCATAGAATTGGAAGGGACCCTGAGGGTTATCTAGCCCAACCCCCCGCAATGCAGGAATATGCAGCTGTCCCTTAAGGCGATCGAACCTGCAAACTTGGCATTACTAGCACCACACTTTAACCAACTGAGCTGTCCTCCCATGAAACCATTTTGAAAAGTGATGTGACATTCAAGTGAGGAGTACCACATGTGCAGGATATATTTGGTGAATCTTCTTGACTGCTAAGAGTTACACATATCATACAAACTCTCAATAATATGCAAATATCAGTAATAATCTCATAGTGTTAAACATCCTGCTTTACAAGCATTTCAACCTTTCTATAATAGCCTAATTAGAAAATAATAATAATGGTTTGTTTTTATTTTATTACCTCTTTGAAATATTTTAAATCCAAATTTGTATCCTTAAATATACATGCCCAATACAGTCGTACCTTGGTTCTGGAACGGAATCTGTTCCGGAAGGCCGTTCAGCTTCCAAAAATGTTTGAAAACCAAGGCGTGGCTTCTGATTGTCTGCAGGAGCTTCTTGCACTCAATCGGAAGCCGCAGAAGCTGTATCGGATGTTCAGCTTCCCAGAATAGTTCACAAACTGGAACAATCACTTCCGGGTTTGCGGCGTTCAGGAGTCAAAGCATTTGAGAACTAAGCTGTTCAAAAACCAAGGTATAACTGTACGTTTCTAAAATTCCACTATGCAAATATTGAAATATTCACTCATAAAAAGTGTGTGTGTGTGTGTGTGTGTGTGTGTGTGTGTGTGTACAACTGTCGTGCCTAGTCATAGTGAGGTAATCTAAAGCACTTAAATTGGCTCTTAAAATAAAAATGATCAAAGTATTCTGTGAAACTCTAGCATGGCTAACATTACCTGATGAATCCAGATTCCTGCAGCATGTGTATCTATGAGCCAGGGAACAGGCCTGGGAAACGTGGCCCTGCTGATGCTGATGGACAATAATTCCCATCATCCCTGATGCTGGCTGAGACTGATGAGAATTGGAGTCCAACATCATCTGCAGGGTCACATGTTTGCCAGTTTTGCCTTACGACTTCCATTTTCTCTCAGGGAACCTGAGATGTCAAAAGACACCCCCATCGACCTCTTATCTTGCTAACGTGCTTTCAGAATCAGCTGGCGGTCTGCTAGCGTTCACTTCATTTGTTGCTCAAAGGCAAATCACACTCCTGGTTGTTGATGGAGCTACATTTGACACTCTGCTTCTGCCTCTTAGCAGAGCATTTGAACTGTCCTTAAACACTCCTCTTTGGCGCTGGCAGGTTTTGACAAAGACCGTAAGCAGGTGCGCTAGCAGCATGTCTGCGGACAGATTTCCAAACACACACGCCTACTTTTTCCTTGAATTGCCTCGACTTTTAAACATTTGCACACACCGCCCATTACAGTTGCTTAGGAACCGATTGCCCGTGACAGGAAGTGTCAGGGAAGGTAGTAAAGTTTCAGGATGACATATTTTCCCCATCACTCCTCCCAACCTCCTAATTATATGCTCGTCATTCTGAAGACAAAACTCTTCCTGGGGAATGGGTCATTAAATCTTGCTGGCTAAATCCAGTGTTGCAGTAGGTGCAATGTTTGTATCAAGCGGTCAGCACCTCCTGAATTCCTACTGGGATGTCTCCGCTTGCTCTGGAAAAGATGTATCTTTTTTTAAAGCTGGTCCAGGCAGTCTAGTTAAAAAGAAACCCGAGGGAAACATATTTGTTTTGCCCACAGCAGAGATATGATACTGTGAATCTGGACACGCTTCTGCATAGGCAGAAGATGGTTTTTCATACTCTAGATACTAGGCAAAGGTAAAGGTACCCCTGACTGTTAGGTCCTGTCACGGACGATTCTGGGGTTGCAGCGCTCATCTGGCTCTATAGGCTGAGGGAGCCGGCGGATCATGTGGCCACCATGACTAAGCCACTTCTGGCGAAACCAGAGCAGCACATGAAAATGCCGTTTACCTTCCCACCAGAGCAGTACCTATTTATCTACTTGCACTTTGACGTGCTTTCGAACTGCTAGGTGAGCAGGAGCTGGGACCGAACAATGGGAGCTCCCCCCATCGTGGGGATTCGAACCGCTGACCTTCTGATTAAAGATCATTCCTGACTACCCTATATTGAGAAGGGACGCAGGTGGCGCTGTTGTCTAAACCACTTGGGCTTGCTGATTGGAAGGCCGGTAGATCAGAAGGCAATCAAATGTTTGACAAGTTATCATAACCAAACAGGAATTAAGATGATGGACTGAAAAGTGAATATGGTCCGACTTCACCTTTTCTTTCTTTTTTCCTTTTTGCATGCATTCAGCCACCTCTCTTTTTTAATATATATTTTTCAAATTCATTTTCGTTTTTAACCATTATCATCATACTTAAATCATTTTACAAATAGGATTCTTAGAATCCCAGAACTTCCCTCCACCCCTCCACAGTTTCCCTAAATATTCCTTTCAAACTGCATCGTACCACATTCTCCATATTTTCTTAAAACTTAATTGTTACCATAATTCTCACTTCATCACAAGAGGTGGTTTTTTTTTGTTTGTTTTTTAGAATCTTGCCAATGTTTTTAATTGTTTACAGTGTTCTTTCAAGTAACTTATAAAATTTCCCCATTCTTTATTAAATTTATTGTCCTCTTGATCTTTGATTTTCCCAGCCATTTTCACCATTTTGGCATAGTCCATCTTCTTTATCAACCATTCTTCTTTTGTAGGTAATTGATCCTCCTTCCATCTTTGGGCAAATAACATCCACACAGCTGTTGTAGCATACATAAATAATCTCTCATGATCCCTCAGTATTTCTGGAACTAGAATTCCTAGTAAGAAAGCTTCAGGTTAGGTTCAGCCACCTCTCAAGATATCATCATCAAACTTGGGACAAAGGTTCTAGAGTTAGGGCGGCAGACCTCCTCACTGTTTGGACACTGGCCTCCTCTTTGAATCAAGATGGCAGACATTTTGGTGTGGATTTGCATGTCTTATGACATGGTTTCAGCCATTGCTCAATATATTGTTGTCAAATTTAGCAACAGAGTTCATGAGGTGGGTATGTGGATCTTCATTTCTGATTGGCTGTCATTTTGAATCAAGGTGCAATTCTGAATCAAGATGATGGACTGAAATGTGATTTTGGCGTGACTATACCCAATTTTTGATGTGTTGGAGCCAAACTCATAAATTACACTATGCATTTAAAAAACCCAATATATTTTTGTTTCTAAAAAAACCACCCCAGCAGTTCTGGGTATTACTTGCTAGTTATACTTCAGCAATAACTATTATTATTATTATTATTATTATTATTATTATTATTATTATTATTATTTCTTTATACCCTGCCCATCTGGCTGAGTTTCCCCAGACACTCTGGGCGGCTTCCAACAGAATGTTAAAATACAATAATCTATTAAACAGTAAAAGCTTCCCGAAAAAGGGCTGCCTTCAGATGCCTTCTGAAGTTGTTTTTCTCTTTGACATCCGGTGGGAGGGTGTTTCACAGGGCGGGTGCCACTACCTTCTGATAGTTGTTGTTCTCTTTGACATCCGGTGGGAGGGTGTTTCACAGGGCGGGTGCCACTACCGAGAAGGCCCTCTCCCTGGTTCCCTGTAACTTGGCTTCTCACAGGGAGGGAACCGCCAGAAGGCCCTTGGCACTGGACCTCAGTGTCCAGGCAGAACGAAGGGTGTGATGCTTCTTCAGCTAATTTAATTACTTAAAAAGAAAGCCTTTCATATCACTTGAAAAGCAAGCTGTTCTTACTTGGTTCATGCAAGATTCACATCTTTTTATATTTCTTTTGGAAAGTTGTTACAGATGTCATCATTTTTGCCTGGAAGTAAATTCTATCGGGCACAGTAGAACTTTCAAATAAGTATGTTTAGGAGTGACAGTTTGACATACCTGATCAGTGTCAACGCATTACTGTTCCCACGGATCACACCCATTTTGCTTCTCTTACTGTTGTAAAGAAATTTGCTCTTGAAAGCAGTTCTTCCTGGAGGCTTGATTGTGAAGAGCCTTATGAAAGGGACTGATCATATCCAAGTTACTTCGAAGAGCACACTAAAAGTGGCAAGGGAGAGGGCAGAGTACGGAAAGTCAATCTAGAATGATTTGCCTCCTACATCTCCCTCTTACACTTACAACTCTAAAATCCTGGTGTAATGTATCTGAAAGCTGTGAAAGAGCAAAACATCAGCCATCCTAAACTGTCATCAGTTGATGAGTTAGGGTGAAGCTTCATCAAGAGATACCATGGTAAAAGAAATGGTCATGTTATTTCAGGAGTGTACCCTTGTAAAGAACATTCTGATTCCCCCCCCCCCCCGTACTTTTTGCCAATGACCTCATTGGCTTCCCTTCTCCTTAAAGGGACTTATATTCAACATGTGATTGGCAGCCTGGGAAGATTCATGAGGGCCAGAGAGAAAGGGTTGCAAGGCTGCATTTGGCCTTCATGCAGGAGGTTATCTGTCCCCAATGGAGGCTGGATCTACACTGATCTGGAAAACACTATTTAACAAAATGCTATTAAAAACGTATATAGCTCCCAATGCAATTTCCCATTGGTGAACAATCGCTGCTCGGGTGTCACATTTTTATAACACATTTTTAACGTTATAACTCGCCAGTCCAGAGATGGTACAAAGTGAGATGGACCAGTGGTCTTATTCCACACAAGGCTGCATCCTCCATTCTTGTGGTCAAGCACACACTAGAATTTTGCTTTAGCCTCTGCTCCACGTGTTATTTTTTTTATAAAAAAAATCTGCATTTTTCCGTGTATAAGACTAGGGTCTTTTTTACCAGAAAAAAATGGTTTAAAATTGGGGCTCATATTACACATGGGTAGTTTTCTTAATTTGGAGTCTCCAGAAATAGGGGGCGTTTTAGACATGGGGGCGTCTTATATATGGAAAAATACGGTAATTTTAATTTGATTTTACAAGTATAAAATTATAACAATACAACCATACAGATCCACATTTACTGATTCCTCCAAATCTCTGGACTTCCCACCTCCCCTCCATGGGTCCTATTTTTAAACCTTTTCTACTGCATCTTTTCCAATAATCTATATTTTATATAACTCCATTGTCTCCACAGTACTTGCTACACTACAAGTGTTATTGCAATCCTGCTAATGTTTTCATCTGCTTACAGTGCTCTCCAAGATAAATTATATAAAAAAATCCCATTCTTTGTTAAAGTTTTGGTCTTCTTGGTTCCTGAGCTTTCCGGTCAGTTTTGCCATTTCAGCATAGTCCAACAGTTTAATATGCCATTCTTCTCTGGTAGGGACTTTATCTTCTTTCCATCTCTGGGCTAGTAGCATCTGTGTGGCTGGCATCACATACATAAAAAAAGCCTCTGGTGTGTGTGTGTGTGTGTGTGTGTGTGTGTATGTTAATTTGAACATTTTTTTCCCCATCTCATTGTATATCATTTCCCAGAATGCTTTTATTACCTTACAAGACCACTATACAAGTCAGGCTTCCTTATGCAGATGAATAGGCACCAACTTCAAATGACTTTTGAGCAGGAGTTTAGACTGCTGAATGCCAGGTAGCATTGCAAAAGAAAAGAAAAAAATCAATTGAAATAGGCAGGACAGAGCTGACTTAACATCTTGTTCCGTTTTTTAAAGAGAGGTCACTAATGAAATCTTTTGGCAAGGTAATACCCCATTACATTCAGCTGCAAACGGATAATTAGAGCGCCCATTTATTTTCTAACTTGGTTCCAAGTCACTACCCTGCCGTTTATTCTGGATTCCTTAGCAGTAGCGCAGCTGGTCTCAAGAAGGTGTGATAAAAGTCCACGGGAGTGTAATTGCTGTCCACCACAAGAACGCATTCCAATTAAAGAAGTGGGTTCTTTTTGAAAGGGAAAGATCTCCCCACTCTTCACTCCCTCCCCCAGGATGAGCCAAGTAAGAATTGGTTGCACTCATTACTTGGGTGAGGGAGAGAAACAATATTAATTCATATCTTATTTTTTGGGTTACTACTACCATCCATTATAAAGGTGGGAAAATCTGAGGTAAAGCAAAGTCGTATTGTTACTCTCTCCCTCCCCTGCCTTCTCTCTCTCTCTCTTTCTCTCTCTCGTATCCTGTTTCCATTAATTCTAAAAACACCCTTCAAAATCTAGCCGGTATAGCAAGGGAAATGTTACTGACATCATTAATAAGAATAAAATATTATTAGTCATACTTGCAAAATCTTGAAATTTAATTGTACTTTCAGCTTAGCATGAGCTGACAGTTGAGCTCCCCACCCCCCACCCCCGAAATATTAGCTAAGTGTCACATGGAGAACTCTGCAGTGGTCTCATTAAAATATGAAACAGAACACATCAAGTTCAGAAATGGATATGTCAAGGAAGTCCTAATTCCCCCCTCCCAAAAAAAGAGCAGTGCTATAACCCAGGTAACATTCCTAAATGCATACATTTTAAGGATGTTTTATTAGAGCCTGCCTAGAAATCATTTTGGAAATTTTATGTTTTAAATCGCTCATTGCCGTGATCTAGAGAAAAAAGCACCGAGGATGTTGCAAAATGGTGGACTCCCCCAGAATTCTCCCACATCCTAGCTAGTTTCAAAATCAGAGGAACTGCAAACAAGTCATAGAGTATATCAGTGGGGGAAGGCCCTGGTTATAAAAATAGAAAATATATATATATTGAGTTACCCTTGTACATACAGAACAGATCTCACTGGATTTCAACACATATTGAAGCACCAGAATCCTTCTTTAAAAGGGCAAATCTTTAAAGATATAATTATACAATGTTCTACAGAGGGTGCTATTTCATATTTCAATAGGAGGACAAAGATCACAAAATGGGGGGGGGGCAAGAGTCTCAGCAAAGTTTAAAGATCATGTGGTGAGATCATATTTTTGAGACTTTGTTCATAGTAATTAGAAAATGTCTGGGGGATCTTTTCCTCATACTTTGTCATATTTCTCCAATGGAATGAAGTCTCAGCAGACAATCACACATTTACACACTAATGACAAATTCACTTTGATAATATTGAGTTGGCGTCTCCATTTGTTCAGCACATTCCCCTCAATCTCACATTAACAATCACTGCAGTTGGCTGTTCCTGGAGATTTCCCTTGCTATAATGTCCATTAGATACATCTATTTTCCAACTACATATTTAATAATTCAAGTATTTAAAATTATGCGACTGGATATACACGATTATGCTATAATTCCAGTTAGACAGCAGGCACCTTCCTTGGTTTGATCTAATAATGTGACCTGTTGGAGTTTCTGTAATTTGTCAGGTTAAAAGATGACTACCCTCTTTTGTGATATGGAAATAATAATAATAATAATAATAATAATAATAATAATAATAATAAATTTTATTTATATCCTGCCCTCCCCAGCCGAAGCCGGGCTCAGGGCGGCTAACAACAATCAAATAATCAAACAACCAAATAATCCAACATTCTAAAAACATTTCATTATAAAAATTAATTAAAATCAAATTGATGGCAACCGTTAAACAAAATTCTGTGCAGGTTGCCAGAGGAGGGAGTCAGGCTGCGCCCTGACCAAAGGCCTGGTGGAACAACTCTGTCTTGCAGGCCCCGCGGAAAGATGTCAGGTCCCGCAGGGCCCTTGTCTCTTGTGACAGAGCGTTCCAGCAGATTGGAGCCGCAGCCGAGAAAGCCCTGGCTCTAGTTGAGGCCAGCCTAACCTCTCTGTGGCTTCCATTTCCACCTTTACAGCCTGATCTCTTCTCCAGTATGCCCAAAGCTAGCTTTTGGTGAAGAAGGACTGTAGCTCAATGGTAAAGCATCTGCTTTGTGTGCAGTAGATCTCACGTTCAATCCTGGACATCTCCAGGTATCCTTGTCTGAAATCCTGGACAATCACAGCCAGTCCATGTGAACAATACTGAGTTAGATGGACAAATGGCTTGACTCAGTATAATTCCTATGTTATTTCCCAGCTGCTGGAAACTACAAGAAGGGAGAGCACAGGTCCTACTTAGAAGCTTCCCATAAGCATCTGGTTGGCTACTGTGAGACTAGGTTGGTGGACTAGATGGACCACTGGCCTGATCCATCAGGTTTTTCTTATATATATATTTTTTTTAAAATCAATTTTTATTAAGATTTTTAAACATAAATGCAAATATAATAAACAATGTAACATATATCATAACATAATTTCTTAACTTCTTTGGACTCCCTCACGTCTTCCGCTCCCACTTGCATCTTTGTCAATTCTTGCCCGCAATTTATCATCTTGTTTACATTCTTATGTCCCATTCATTTAGAATATAATCTAATAGTTCTCCCAAAGGTTTATGGTTTTCCCTCAATCTCACTTATCATCCTAATTGCATCTAATTTAGTGGTGGTCAATTATTTATGATCTAGCCTCCATCTTAACATTTAACCAAATTACAATGCTTTTTTAAGTAAATCTTAAATTTCTTCCAATCTTCTTCAACCTTCTCTTCTCCCAGGTCTCGGATTCTGCCGGTCATCTCGGCTAGTTCCATATAGTCTATCAGTTGCATCTGCCACTCTTCCAGTGTGGGTAGATCTTGAGTTTTCCAGTGCTTAGCGATGAGTATCCTTGCTGCCGTTGTTGCATACATAAAAAATGTCCGGTCCTTCTTTAACACCTTCTGGTCGACAATACCCAAAAGGAAGGCCTCTGGTTTCTTAGTAAAGGTATACTTAAATACCTTTTTCAGCTCATTATATATCATTTCCCAAAAGGCCTTCACTCTCGGGCAAGTCCACCAGAGGTGAAAGAATGTTCCATCATTTTCTTTACATTTCCAACATTTGTTATCAGACAAATGGTATATTTTGGCAAGTTTAACTGGGGTCATGTACCATCTATATATCATTTTCATTACATTTTCCTTCAAAGCATTACATGCAGTGAAGTTCAGCCCGTTGGTCCACAACCTTTCCCAGTCCTCAAACATAATATTATGCCCTATATCCTGTGCCCACTTTATCATGGCCGATTTAACCATTTCATCTTGTGTATTCCATTTTAACAGCAAGTTGTACATTCTTGAAAGTATCTTAGTCTTAGGTTCTAACAGTTCTGTTTCCAATTTCGATTTCTCCACCTGGAACCCTAACTTTTTGTCATTTTTAAAAACTTCATTAATCTGAGCGTAATGTAACCAGTCTTGCACTTTGTCCTTAATTTTCTCCAAACTCTGCAATTTCCAATTGTCTCCAGGTTTTTCTTATATTGTTACATGATGAGGTTATCTGGCTTCTTCTGCTTGAGCACAGGATTGCGGCTCCATCAAAAAGATAAAGACATAACCATGGCACTAGGAATGGCTTTCTGCTTCCAGTGTTATAAATACTTCAACTCAAGTGGTGTTCCAGACATCTGTATTATTGTGACAGCAAATACTTCTTTTACTAAAAGCATATCCATGTTATCAAAGCATTACATAGGAAAGTCTAGCAATAATGAAGAACCCAAAAGCATTTTGGAATTACAAAATGCTTTATTGAACTTTTTTAGAATAATGAATGTGGAAGAAAATAAATGGAAGTAAAACACTGTTCCATTTATTGAAAGAACATAGAATCATACTGGGATTTATTGCTGTCTTAGAGGATTTTTTTTCCCAAAAAGGCAAAGTATGAAACATTATGTATTTTTTTTTCTTTTGTGATGATTTAATTTTGCCTACATTTTCCAGTATCACTAATGTCCATGTGTACCATGAGAACTGTATATGGGGGAGCATTTTAAGCATACCCTCCATAATATTTATTCAGCACCAATAATGGAGTTGGCATTACACAAATAACCACAGACATTGAAATAATGATACCTAGAAAGCAATCATTGGCATATTACTATTCCCCACATATACACACTCCCACATGCAAATATATCAAGGTACAATATTCAGTGTTTAGGCTTAAGAAACACAGGCTGCATTCGGACATGGGGTTTATTGTGTTAGTTTTACTGGCTACAATGCTAGCACTTCTGTTCTGATTTATACTGTTCCCCTTACACGGCAGTGCCTTGTTGTGTTATGGAATCATGTTGTGTGTTTTTTTAATCAATTTGCCACCATGTTGTGGTAAATTTTAAATGGCAGGAAAGAACTGTATGCCCGAACAGCACTCCAAATGTTGTCAAAGCTAAACTGCCACGATTTTCCAAATTAATAAGGTGGCAAATGGATTTTTTTCTAAAAACAATTTACACAGAAATGAGCTCTAAACTTCTGCTAGATTCAGTTAGATTTCCAGAAGTGGCTTTTAGGTCGTGTGAAAGATCACATAAAATGCAAAAACAAACAGGTAGGAAAATTTCATGAAAATGGAACAAAGTGTCTTCTGAACGCTTCTTCTTCTTCAGTGATCACTCATAGCCAAGTAATATTGTCTTCCATAAACACGGTTTTAACAGTGAGTCTGTAAGTGACTGTGTAGGCCAATTCTGGATCCACACGTCCTTCCACATTAGGGACATAGGTTTCCAGACAGGAGTTAACCACGATGAGGGTTTGCCAAATGTGCCTTCCTCTTAGCACATTTCTCCCTTTTGTCCTGAGTTCATGCTTCTTCAAAGTCCATGACATCTTTGGTAAAGGCTGTTCTCCAATTGAAGCGCTTGCAGGCCAATGTTTCCCAGTTGTTGGTGTTTATACTACATTTTTAAAGATTTGCCTTGAGAGAGTCTTTAAACCTCTTTTGTTGACCGCCAGCATTACACTTTCTATTTTTAAGTTCAGAATACAGTAGTTGCTTTGGAAGACAATCATCAGGCATCTGCACAACATGACCAGTCTGAACGCAGCCTCCGTCTAAAGGAGCAATTAGTGTTAGTCCTCTTTTGGCATTCATGTTCACATCATTGCAATCTCATGAAGCGGGGAGTGGAGCCACCACACCCACTGTGTCAAGGAGCTGTCAAGTGAGCCCAGGTCAACCACAGCGCAGGGAAGCACACAAGGCACAGAATGCAATTAGCTTTTCCTTACCAGAAACTAACAACACAGCAGAGTCCTCTAGTTTGTCTTAATCCATCTGAGACATTGCTGAACTTGACCACTATCCCCACCTTTTCCCCTCTAGCCTCTCACTCTGGAACCCTCCCAAGCTGATGAAGGCTGCGTTGAAGGAATGAACTGTCTGGCCCATTGCTCAGCAATGCGTAGGACTCCTCAAGCAGGAGAACCAGCAGGACCGGGACTGTCCTGCTGCTGTGTAGAAAGACCAACCTCTGACTCCTCTCTATCTGAGTCTGTGCTCACACTATGTGACTCAGCTTCTAACCCTGTCCTGGAAGACCCTCCTTCTCCTGACCCATCTTGATTGCTCAAACCCAGCTCATCCCAGCTGTTTTGGGGAGACAGAGAGTGTGGAGGACTCCCTGGTCCTGAACTGTGCCCCTGAAGGACCAGGTGTGCAGCCTGAGAATCATTTTGGACTCACAGCTGTCCATGGAAGCGCAGGTTAATTCTGTGTCCCAGGAGGTTGTCTACCAGCTCCATCTGGTACGCAGGCTGAGACCCAACCTGCCCATGGACTATTTCACCAGAGTGGTGCATGCTCTAGTTATCTCCTGCTTGGATTACTGCAATGCGCTCTATGTGGGGCTACATTTGAAGGTGACCTGGAAACTGCAATTAATCCAGAATGCGGCAGCTAGACTGGTGACTGGGAGTGGCCGCCGGGACAACATAACACCGGTCCTGAGAGATCTGCGTTGGCTCCCAGTACGTTTCTGAGCACAGTTCAAAGTGTTGGTACTGACCTTTAAAGCCCTAAATGGCCTCGGTCCTGTCTACCACCCCCATCGTTCAGCCTGGACACTGAGATCCAGTGCCGAGGGCCTTCTGGCAGTTGCCTCATTGCAAGAAGTGAGGTTACAGGGAACCAGGCAGAGGACCTTCTCAGTAGTGGCGCCTGCCCTGTGGAACGCCCTCCCATCAGATGTCAAGGAAATAAGCAGCTATTCTATTTTTAAAAGACATCTGAAGGCAGCCCTGTTCAGGGAAGTTTTTAATATTTAATGCTGTATTGTTTTTAACACTCGATTGGGAGCTGCCCAGAGTGTCTGGGGAAACTCAGCCAGATGGGCGGGGTATAAATAAATTATTATTATTATTATTATTATTATTATTATTATTATTATTATCCCTTCCCTAGACTGCTCTTCAGTGTCCCACCACCACGTGTCCCACCATGATCTGAGATCTAAGTTGTCGTCTTCTGTGTCCTCCCTGGGGGGCTCTTGGGCAGGTGGCCCCCACCACTGTTCCTCATTCAACTAGTCCTGGAAACACTGGTTCTGCCCCCTCCATCACCACCAGACACGTGTTGGGGAAAAGGCCTGAAAAAGAGAGTCTGCTCTACGTGTATGGGTTGTAAAACTTAGAACCATGATCTACGATCTATAACGTCATGTTACAACCTACAAGGCAACGCTCTAAATGGAAAGAACAGTGTCAGCAACTCCGCGTCACAGGTTGGTTGCAATATGTCTGTTGGATACATTCAAACGGAACATTTCTTGAATGTGTGCATTGACACTATTAACACCAGATTTGTGTGCTCAAAATAGAGCTGTGTAAATAGAACATAAGTAAGCACTTACAAAGTTAGTAACTCTAAAGGACACTGAATCATACTGGCTCAGGCAGAAGATGCAAATGAGTTACAATAAAAGCCTATTATGTCCTCAATAATTGTTGGGACAAATAGCTCGCAAAGCCGGCATTTAATTTCTGGAGGATGGTTCAGCTTATTTATGTAAAGTGATACTGTCGATTTGTTTCTTAATAGCAGAGAAGAATGTACAATTTGTACAGGGCAACTGCATGCTCAGTTCATAAGGGAAGCAGAACTGTGCAAAACCCATCAGGGAGATTTCAAGCCTTGATTCAAAGAGAGGAAACTGTCTAAAAAATGAAGGAAGTAATGGCCATTCTCAAAGCATATTTCAGCTTTGCACAGCAGAGTTTCCAAAAGGTTCATTTACTTCAGGGCAGCAGGAAGTTACCAGAAGTATGGGGAAGAAAACTAATTTCAAGCAGTGTCTATTCTTTGTGCTATGAAATTCATTCCCATGGATGGTGGAACTCCAACGTGTGCAAAAGAATACTTTATCAACAAGGACTTTTCTAGTTACTTGATTGGAAAGACAGCTTTACATGCACAGATGGGGAATGCATGCTGAGACTTACACATCATCAAAAATGGGAAACCACATCACACAAAAACACCCAAAAGAGTTAGAGAATGGAGGAGGATTTGAATGAAATTTACATATGCTTATTTCTATGTCTCTATGGAAATTTTGAGACAGTTATCATAGTTTAAATAGAAATACAGTTGTTCCTCAGAAGTCGAATGGAATCCGTTCCGGAAGTCCGTTCAACTTCCAAAACGTTTGGAAACCAAGGTGTGGCTTCTTCTTTTCTTTTTTTAAAAAATATTTTCATTCAGCAATTTCAACATAACAAATTATCAAACCATATAATCATGTACATTATTCCCCCTTTTTTTCTCCCCTCCCCACCCCCATCCATCCATCCCTCCCCCCCCCCCCCGCCTCCATGGACTTCCTTCAGCTTCTATCTCTCATTTCAATGCACATATTATTCTCTGCATGTTATAAAATTATACATATCCTAGCCTTGTCTATCTATCATGTCATCAACCAATAAATTACTGTATGTTTATTCAAAACCTGCAAAAGAGTACCAAGGTGTGGCTTCTGATTGGCTGCAGGTACTCCTATTTTGAACTATTTTGAACATTCGGGTTCCAAAGAAGTTTCGCAAACCGGAACACTCACTTCTGGGTTTGTAGTGTTTGGGAGCCAAAACGTTCAAGTTGCAAGGCGTTTGACTTCCGAGGTATGACTGTACAGTGCCTCTCACCATAGTGGAGAAGACTTTGAGTAGGCTGCCTTTGTGCTTGCTCAGTCTGCTGTCAAGGTGCAAGCTGCTGATGTGAAACACCAAGGTCCCATTTCCCCTTCGTTTGGTTCTTTATTTTTAAACCAGACCAACAGAGAAATCCAATCCCCCTTTGTGCCAAGCTGGGTGGTGTCAGGGACTGACTGGGTGATGAAGAGTGATGGGAGATGCCAGCCCAAGAACCTCCCAGGGGTGACACAGAAGAAGAAGATGACAGACCCAGGATGGTGGTTGTGGGACACTGAGGACCAGTCTGCAAAGGGGACAAGCTGGGAGGTGATAGAAGCAAGAGGCTTGAACGAACATGGGGTGGAGGAGTCAGATGAAGAAAGCAGTTCAAAGACAGAGCTAGGTGTTGAGGGTCTCAGTGTGAGTGAAGACTCTGACAGAGAAGACCCAGATGCTGCTTCAGTTGCCCAGAAGCTGGAAAGACCCTCTTCAGCTTCCTCCTCCACTGTCACCCAGATCAGGAAGAGTCTTTCTCATTGCTGAGCAGTAGCCCAGAAGGAGGATTCCTCCCCTAGCCAAAGTTTATGGCTGCTTGGGAGGACTCCAGAAGAAGAGGGCTAGAGAGGAAAGTAGGGGCCGGATGCCAGTTCCAGCAACCTCTTCAGCTAGGGCGGATTAGCCTAGATGAACCCTGCATTGATTTTACATTTGTGAATAAAAGCTGATTGCACTTCACATCTCAAGTCCACTTCCTGACCTGTGGATGAACCTGCACTCCTGACAGCCCTTTGACAGGTGGTGGGATGGATGGAGTTGGGGTGTCCCTCTGTCAGTCTCTTGCCAAGCACCACCAGCACTCCTCTGACATGGAGCTCCAACTTCCTGAAAATTCAGCAGGGTGGCAATGCTGTTGGCAGGATCCGTGCCAGCAGAAATCTCAGAGCAAGCCCCAGTGCTTTCACATGATGGCATTAGGCCTGAAAAGGGCCATCACCAAAGCAGATCTAAGCAGGTGCAGGAATCTTGCCCTGCCAGGCAAGGTAGTAAGTTTGAATTTCTCTTTCAGACTGGACAGCCCTTCAAATAAAGGAACATCTGCATGCCCCCCCTCCAGGCTAACAGCAACTTTGAAGGAAGAGACAATTTAGAGCAGAAGAATGACACAACGGAGAATTCCAGTCTTCAGAACCATAGCACCAGTCAAAAGATGACTTGTTGATGGTTCCCCCCCACAAAAAAGCCACACAAAATATTAGGATATCCACTTACAGATACCTGCACAATATGTAGCTTGGCCCAGATAAAGGCAAGCTGTCTCAGAATGGGTTTCTAAATTGGAAGGCCTAATTTGTCAAGGATGTCTCTCACAACATTGATTCCTTTCACAGGAATATCCCTCAGGAGATTTCTCCAATCAGTTGCATTCACCCTCACAGCAACACTTCACAAAGAGGATTCGCAGTGAAGTGAATAGACTGCCTCTGAATAGAGGCCATGGCTTAAAATTAATATGTCCAAAAGAAATGCAGGAAAGTGTTTAATTGTGAGGCATTTAACAACAACGGAAATTGAGTGGTCTGCCAAAAAATCCCAGAAGAAAGCCGAGCTGACTTTCACTCTGCATGAACCCAAAACTGCACAGAGCAGTTATGGCTGAGTCTGAGCTGTACTGATTTATATACAAAAGCAAAACCACCAACCATTGGTTGGATGGGTGGAGGTAAAACAAAACCAACCCGGAAAATCATAGTGAAGAGAACATTTCTCCAAACAGTCTATGAGATGTTTCCCACTTTCCTTAATGTTGCAAGGTGGTTCCATTTTTCCTCATATTTAAAGAAAAGCATCACTCACACAAAGGCTTCGATTTCCCACTAATCACATTTCGGATGTCTTGGGTGCAAGTTTCCATTGCATTGCTCCTAAGACATTCAGGGAAGTGTGGCAGAAAGGAAATGCCATGAGACTTGCCTTCACAGTTTCTCGTAAGCAACACTTCTGCCTGATGAAAAATAGAACTTCACTGAGCAACAGCAAGGAGGCTCAACTCATTCTAATCCAACATATTAATCCAGACCCTACAAATGCCCCTATTTTCCAGGGACAGACCCAGATTTACAGAAGCCATCCTGGTTTCCAATTTGGCTCTGGAATTTGGCTTTTCCTTAGGATATCCCTAATTTCATTGGTAGAGACATCACCTTGCCAACAAAGGTCCGTATAGTAAAAGCTATGGTTTTCCCAGTTGTGATGTATGGAAGTGAAAGCTGGACCATAAAGAAGGCTGATCGCCGAAGAATTGATGCTTTTGAATTATGGTGCTGGAGGATGTTGGGAAAGATGTTGGGAAAGATGGAGGGCACAAGGAGAAGGGGACGACGGAGGACGAGATGGTTGGATAGTGTTCTCGAAGCTACCAGCATTAATTTGACCAAACTGCGGGAGGCAGTGGAAGACAGAAGTGCCTGGCGTGCTCTGGTCCATGGGTTGGTAGTGTTCTCAAAGCTACCAGCATGAGTTTGTGTATAACTAGAGACAGTCCGCAGGCAGATAGGGTCTCAGCCTGTGTACCAGGTGGAGCTGGTAGACAGCCTCCCTGGACACAGAATTAACCTGCGCCTCCATGGACAGCTGTGAGTCCAAAATGACTCCCAGGCTGCACACCTGGTCCTTCAGGGGCACAATTACCCTATTCAGGATAATTGAAATATATTGTTTGGTATCATGCCATGCCTTTCTGGCTCTTAACTTTTTGTAAGTCACTTAGAAACTTCTTGTACTAAGCAACTTGCAAGTCAAATGAAATGAATGATGGTGGTGATTATGATGCTATAGCATTCACTTCTTTACTCATGAAAATTGGTGGGAAATGGGCCCCATTTATTTCACTTTGTCACTTGCAAAGAAGGGGGAGAGCAGAGGATGTGTTTGTGCAACTGGTGAGAAAGGCTTGTGTGGAGATAGGTAGGTAGTTTTTTGATCCCCCATTTTGGGTTGAAAAATGAATCCAGCTCTTCCAATTTGGAAGTGGGGAGAAAAAGTACCCAGATCAATTTTGAACTAAAATGGTGAGAACATTGTAGAGCTCTTCCATCTCTCTAACGTGCTGGAACAAGGAACAAATAGATGCACTTTTTATCTGGCAAAAATAACGTGTTAAACTTGCCAAGAAGCTGAGCCTGAAAATAGTCTACAACGAGATCTATATCATGAACACACCATTAAGTTCTAACTTTTTTAATTGTCGGAACTGTTGTTTACCTCAATTAGAGGCAATAGAAATAATACATTAAAGTGTAATGAGATAATTTTACTGACGTGGAAAGATGATCTGCTATTATATCAATTTGTCTCTCTCCATAAGGCAAGGGAACGTGACCAATGTTGTAGCTGGAAACCAGGTGAATTTATTAGGAAATGACCAAACTCTATGTACATGCAGAGAAGCAAAATGGTTGGTTTTCTTTAATTATTATGCTTCAGAGAGTCTTTAAATATGGCACCAGTCATTTTGTCAATTTAGCTGGTGTATGTGCTGTTCTTGTTTTAAAGTCTCTTTATAATTTATAATGGTTTTCTAAAATTGTTTTTATATATGCAATTGTTTTAACTATTGTGTATAGATGTAGCCGTTTTGAATGTGTTGTTCTGTTGTGAATCACTTCAAGAAGCAAATCATACATAAAATAAATAATAACAACATTTGTAATGCAAGCATTTTTATGTTCGCATTTCATGAACATTTCTGTGCTCTTTCCTTTGGGGCTGGAGGACTACATTACAAAATATGGTGAAAAGGTTGAAGGACAGCTGAGTTTTCCGTTCATGTATTGGTTCAGCGAGTGTGAATCTGGTAAGTGCACATTAAAACATGAACTGGATAAGTTTATTCCCAATTACTAGATGATGGTGGGGCAGGGGCAGGAAAAAGGGGACTTCAAAGTAGCCATCTATAGTGGACCCTGGCAGCATGCTGAGAACCTGGAAACTGTATAAGGGTAACAGGTGCTGATGCCAGCCCTGGAGAAGACTATAAGGATTCTCACTGTAGCTGCTACATGGAGAAAGCATGGATAAAACATTTCTCTTCTATTTACACAGTCCAAGGATATCTAGGCTGCTTCCCCTAGCCACACACACACACACACACACACACACACACATACCCCTTTTGTATGCCCATCCTTCAACATGCTTGGAACCAGTGGCATAGTGTGGGTTGCCAGCACCCGGGGCTGAACATCATGGAAGGGGAGTGGGAGGGAGGAAAATGGACATAGTACGTGTGTGCCTTCAAATGCCTAATGTTGTCTGTGCCACCTGGGAGATTGCAGCCACAGAAATAAGAAATGAAGAGTTGTCAGAAAAGGCTATTTATGTATACAACAACTGCAGCCCGTGTTTCGTTAGACCCAAAATGGACGAGGGAGGTTCCCAACCAAAGGAGATTGGCAACTTAAGTTGACAGAATATACACAACTTGCAGACTTAACATATAGAATAAGAGAACAAGAATAAGGTTTAAAGAAAAACGTTTATTGAAGATATGGGAAATAATTGTGTACAGCTGAAAAATGCTGGTGGCATTAATATAAATTCAACAGTGTAAATAAGTTTTGATGGATGTAATAATGGAAAACTGATTGGTATGGGTTTTGTAAAATATGCACGGCTTTAAGATATATAAAATGAACCATAGAAAGAGAAGAAGGGAAGCCATTGATACCTTAAGGATGTAAAATGAGTATTCTAAATTGAAAAGCATAAAATTTAATAAAAATCATATTAAAAGAAAAGAAGAGTTGTTCCATTGTCTAGAGAGGTCACTTCCTGGTCTGCATGGAAAAGCCATTGTCAACAGAGCTCAGTGATGGAAGTACGTAGCTTTATTGAGGGCGCACTGGGTGTCGAAACTTTGCACCCCCAAGATTTTTGCACCCAGGGCAATCACTCCTGTGTCCGCCCCCCCCCCAGGCTAAACCACTGCTTGGAACTCTCTTTTAAGTGACAGCCCTTTTAATGGTTCTCCAAGTTAAGTTGTCTATGTACCATTGTATAAAGTATAACCGCGCTCTGGTAGTATCTGTGTTGTTTTGAGACAAAGAACCAAATTATTTGGTTTTTAACTGAGGTTTCTAGGATTAGCAGGACTGGTGGGTTTTTCTTCTTCCACTCTTTGTTTCAGATGCCATCCAACTTAATATTCAAGCAAAAGCCTAGCAATGATTGCACAACATAGTTGGTGTTCCTTCTGCGCATTCAGTGGGATTATTTCATTTCATACATTATTCGAAACTTTTGACAGAAACCTATTCTCCCCCTTAAGAGAGAAGAGAAATACCTTTCTTGTAAAATAACTAATTTATCTCTCTAAGGCTAGGCAAAAAAGGGGGGGGGCTACATCACAAGGTGTCTGAATAGTAAGCCTTTGAGCTCAATATTTTAAAAGGACCTGGTTCATTGTCTGAAAGGACATCTGTCACAGCTGGATTTTCTTCCCCTTGAGTGTTGCCAGTCTCCATCACAAAGAGGGGAAGTGATATATTTAGGTTCTTATTCAGAAACATGAGGAATGTGTGGGCATTCCTGTTCCGTCTCCTTTTGAATGTAAGGAAGGATTTCACAATGTTTCCTTTGAAGTAGCCCAATATGATACTGTAGGTAATTTAGGAGGTGTAAATTCATTTTAAGGCACTCTGTCAGATAAGTTAAGGCAAGATAACACCTGCTAGACTGAGTTTATTGCATCAAGTGCAGATACAAGTGGTTAGACAGACACTAAGCTCATATCTACAAGAACTGTGGAGAGTAGCAATTGCACTACGTTTTGGAGGGTGAAACATACCGTATTTTTTGCTCTATAAGACTCACTTTTCCCCTCCTAAAAAGTAGGGGGAAATGTGTGTGCATCTTATGGAGCGAATGCAGGCTGTGCAGCTATCCCAGAAGTCAGAACAGCAAGAGGGATTGCTGCTTTCACTGCACAGCGATCCCTCTTGCTGTTCTGGCTTCTGAGATTCATAATATTTTTTTTCTCTTGTTTTCCTCCTCCAAAAACTAGGTGCGTCTTGTGGTCTGGTGCGTCTTAAAGAGCGAAAAATACGGTAACCTTTGAGTGTTGGAAAACTGGAAGAGGAGTGAAGACAAATGCAGTGGTACAGCGAACTAAAAGGGTAGAACATAACATCTCAAAAAGAAAGGAATAGCAGCAGTTGTTTTTTTAATCCCAGTCATTGAAACAGAACTATTCAACAAAAACAAGCTGTTGAAATATTGCATGAAAGCCTAAGTGCATTGGTTACATGTTTTCTTAGGGTTCTCTCTCTCTCTCTCTCTCTCTCTCTCTCTCTCTCTCTCTCTCTCTCTCTCTTTACTTCATCTAGAGTACATAGTATTGTGTTGGTGTTTTATTGTTAAGGATAAACCCTTCAATGACATTAGGGATGGAGGTAAGGAGCTGTTTTCATCAAAGAAGTGTTCATTTCTCCTCCCCACACCACGACTAATGGAATAAGGTCAAAAGGTCTTCTTAAGCTTGTGGGGGGAGTAAACATCACTGCCGAACTAATCAAATCATGATGTACAAAACTATTCAAGGGATTCACATAATGAATTGTTGGACAGAGGTCATTCATTGAAATTTAATAGGGAATTTTCCAAGTAACTAAGGAGAAACAATATCCTGATTTAGAGCACACAATGCTTTGTTTCCCAAATAACCCTGCTCCAAACCTAGGACATTATATTCTCCTTAGATACCTAGAAAATTCCCTATTAGATAGTTTAAAGGTGTGCAAGGGAGGGATTCCGTTTGTCTGTGTTGCTGAAAGCCTAGTTTGTTTCACGTTTTATTCATTTGCATTTATTTCGCTACACATTTTCTTTGTTTGCATTTGTTTGGCTTTGCTACTCACATTCATCTTGGGGGGTGTTTTCTTTTCCTTCCTTACCATTTTTATGGAGGCAGCAGGCACAGATAGCAGGGACGGCCATTTTTGTGTGGTAGCCAGTGTGGTGTAGTGGTTAAGAGTGGTGGACTCGTAATCTGGTGAACAGGGTTCGATTCCCTGCTCCTCCACATGCAGCTGCTGGGCGACCTTGGGCCAGTCACACTTCTCTGAAGTCTCTCAGCCCCACTCAACTCACAGAGTGTTTGTTGTGGGGGAGGAAGGGAAAATGAGATTGTTAGCCGCTTTGAGACTCCTTCGGGTAGTGATAAAGCGGGATATCAAATCCAAACTCCTCCTCCTCCTCACTTCCTAAATGTCTTGGAACAATTTTACAGCAAGGCATTATGGGAAGGGAAAAAGCGCTGGCTGCCAGGAATATTTGCCAGGGTCTGTTTCTGCCATTGCTGGCTCAGCTGCTGCCTTTTCCAGACACAGAGATATGCCTCCTCCCACTGCACATTCCATGAATGGAATGAACAAGACACAAATTGGAGTTCTGTGCAGGAATACTATTTATGCCCATTCATGGTCCTTTCTGCCAGTGTGGTGTAGTGGTTAAGAGCAGTGGACTTGTAATCTGGTGAACTGGGTTCGTGTCCCCGCTCCTCTACATGCAGCTGCTGGGTGACCTTGGGCTAGGCACACTTCTCTGAAGTCTCTCAGCACCACTCACCTCACAGAGTGTTTATTGTGGTGGAGGAAGGGAAAGGAGAAAGTTAGCCGCTTTGAGACTCCTTCGGGTAGTATAAAGCGGGATATCAAATCCAAACTCTTCTATTCTTCTTCTTCTGCACCCATTATGGAACAAATAGGGAAACAGGTGGCACTGTGGTCTAAACCACTGAGCCTCTTGGGCTTGTCAATTGGAAGGTCAGCGGTTTGAATCCACACGATGGGGTGAGCTCCCATTGCTCGGTCCCAGCTCCTGCCAACCTAGCAGTTTGAAAGCACACCATTGCAAGTAGATAAAAAAGTACCACTGTGGTGGGAAGGTAAACGGCATTTCTGTGCCGTTTCCATCACAGTGTCCTGTTGTGCCAGATGCAATTTAGTCATGCTGGCCACATGACCCAGAAAGCTGTCTGTGGACAAACACTGGCTCCCTCAGCCTGAAAACAAGATCAGTGCTGCACCCCATAGTTGCCTTTCACTGGACTTAACAGTCCAGGGGTCCTCTACCTTTACCTGTGGGACAAATGGAAAACTGAATTGAATGAGTCCCATTAAGTTAGGGTGGCCAATGATGCATTGCCAAGAAAAGAGGATTTGCATTGTAAAAAAGGAATCAATTTGCATAAAAAACTGCCAATCATGATCAATAGGTATTGAAATAGGTAGAGAAATTTAGAAATAATTGCCATAATTTAAATGGAAATATCATACAGCTCACCAAAGTGAAGGCAACTTCCACTCTGTCTTTTGATGGTTCCTTGTCTTTAAAACAGGCATGGACTGAATAGCCTTTCAACAGAGGGAACCTTCAAAGAGAGGGCTGTCCTCTGGCAACCCTTCAGAATACAGGACTGTCCATGTAGGACACAAGGTCATTCTACATTCAGTTCAATTCCCCATTTGTCCTGAAATAAGTCCACATGCCTGGATAACTTTTTTAAATGCTTCAGACACTTAAGACTCTTCCAGGTTATTTATGTATGCTACTACTGCAGCCCATGTTTTGTTAGTATTGGGAAATAATCTATAATGAATTGAAAAATATGTTTAAATGTACCCCCCCCAAAAAAAAAAACCCAACCCAGAGTCTTTTCTTTTGGGGATAATTCAGACTGAAATTCCCAGGTGTCAGAATATGCTATTTATGGATGCAACAACTGCGGCCCGTGTTTTGTTAGCCCCCAAATGGAAAATGAGCGAGGTCCCAACTAAAGAAGAAACGAAAATTAAGTTGACAGAATATGCACAACTTGCAGACTTAACATATAGAACAAGAGAACAAGAAGAACATATGTTTAAAGAAGATTGGAAAATGTTTATTGAATATATGGGAAATAATTGTGTACAGTTGAAAATGCTGGCAGCATTAAGATAAATTCAACAGTGTAAACAAGTTCTGATGGATGCAATAATGGAATACTGAATGGTATGGTTTTTGTAAAATATGCAGGGATTTATAATATGTAGAATGAACCATGGAAAGAGAAGAAGGCAAGTTATTGATACTTTAAGGATATAAAATGAGTATTTTAGATTGTAAAACAGAAAATTATATATATATATATATATATATATATATATATATAAAAGACTCTTTGCGGAGCATTCAGAAACAGTAAGCTTGCAACTTGTGCACGTTTAACTTGTGTGCATTCAGCTTCATGTGCTTGGCAAATAAAAAATAAAAAAAGCAGAACAGGAAGGGGACAGGCATCCAGAAAAAAGGACCCATCATTGCACCAAATGTGTTTTGATTACACACGATTTTGGCCTAAGTTGCAAGCTTACTCTGTTTCATAAATCAAGATGCACGGTTTCTACAATGTCAGGACTTTCACCTCTGCCCTGAAATAATTCCAGCAAACACAGATGTATGAATGCTAGGTTCTCAACATTTTTATGTAGGCGTCTAGGATTGCCTACATTTCAAAACAATTTAAAAAACTGCAGTACAAACAAAGGACAATTCAGAGACCAAAGCTGGCTGGTCTGAAGGAACATTCATTTCAACCCCACTTCTAAACAAGCGGCACTATCTCTACATCAGCTCCTCAGAGACTGAGCCCTTTAATCCAGATAAAGTCTTAACTGACATTCTCCTTTGAGGGTCTTCAGCTCAAGTTGAGGGAGATGCAAAATTTGAAGGCATCTGAAACCTGGGGAGGGGGGTGGGCGAGAGATTGAGATTGTTTACTGGAAAGATCAGTTTGCAAACTGATCAAACTAGTTATTAATAGAGCAATGCAACTCCCCCTTAGACTAGGTTGCCCACCTATCCCAGCTAAGCAGGACTCCCTTGAACCACCTCAGAAGAAGTGATGATAGATAGAATCATAGAATTGTAGAATTGGAAGGGACATTTTTCCATCTGCCCATTGAACAGGTGGCTCAAGGTTCTGTTGGTGGGATGTTCGCTGGGTCCCAAAATGGGGCATTCTGGAGGCAGGGAGTGGCTGAGCCAGCCTGGAATCCAGGCACACAGAAAAGATAACTACAGGTCAGGCTCTCACACACATATCTGCTGAATCTGAGCTGTTGTGTTGAAGCTTCGGTTAGTTCTAATAAGGCAAACGTCAGCTAGAATGGGGAAATGCCGAGGTACTTGCAAAAGTTCCCTCCAGGCCAAACGCTTGCTTCAAATTTCAGGCCAAAATATGGGGAGCCTCGTGTTTTCATCTAAATTAGTGTGCTCAGCTTGTAAGAACTGTCTGTGATGTTATGGTGCACTCCTTTCATGTATTTCTGATACGGTGCTCTTTTGAAGAACTGAACATATGACTGATCTTAAAGGCGAATAAAATCAAACAGAAGGAAAGAAGCAAAGACAATACAGTTGCAGGCAAGATACTCTGGGAGAACAGAATATATGAGCTGGGTTGGGGAGGGAGGGAAGGGGGAAATTAATGCCGCTGGCTGTTCAGGAAAAAAAAATGGTACTAAATATGTATTTTTTTACAAATGTATACTCTTCGGAGGAATCAGTAGCCCATACCCCTAGGATCACACCACTACAACCCATATATTCTGGGGGCAAGGTACTGCTTTCATCTTAAGGCTGTTAGGTAATGAAAATGAAGTTTGTGACTGGGTATATTCAGGATTTTAGGTGCCCACCCCAGCCATTTTAATCCATACGCCATGGCCAAATTCAAGGTACCTCTGATCTGGTGTATGACAAGCGCTTTGAACAGTCTAAAGCTCCATCTTCAAACTTATTATTTTACTCCCATATACATTCTCAACTTATTTCGCCTTGTACTCCCTGGTTCCAATTCATCATAACTTTATAACTATATGAAACAGTTTAAGTAGCTTTGGAAAGTTAACTTGTTAGCATTGAGAACAAATACTTACGTTCTAGCAAGAACGTACTGCTATGCAGCTGGACCCTTTCCCATTTTATTCCTGAATTTATATAATTTGGCATTTAGGCCAGCGTTCAGCGTTCAGCTCTAGCAGCATATGTAGACCACCTCTTCCCATATGAACCTAGCTGGTCCCTGAGATCATCTTCTGAGGCCTGGAGGGTGGCAACACGAGAAGGGGTCTTCTCTGCAGTGGCTCCCCATCTAGGGAATGCTCTCCCCAGGGAAGTTCTTCTGGAGCCTTCATTATACACTTTTAGGCACCAGGCAAAAACATTCCTTTTTAACCAGGCCTTTGGTTGATCTTATTGACATCCAACACCCTTTTAGAATGTGGCTTTCTTTGGGGGGGGGTGTTATTGGGTTATTGCTTTTGGATTGATTTTATATGTTGTGGTCTTGTTGTGAATCGCCCTGAGACCTCCAGGTATAGGGTGGTGTATAAGTTGAAAGAAGGAGGAGGAGGAGGAGGAGGAGGATATAGACAGTCATGAATGCACTTCAAAGCAATGTAGTGTTGATAGATGATATCCCCACTCGGCTGCGCACCCAGTAGTTCCCTGCAGTTTCCAAGTCAGTAGGTAATATGCATGCATATGTCTATTTAAGTGTGCGGATCATCCAAATGGGAATGGATGGGTTAGAGTAGACTCCCCCAACTTGCTTTCTCAGGTAACTGCTGCAAAGTTCTTGCACAGACTTCCCCAACCCGGAGCCTTTTGGATACTTTGGAAAACAACTGCAGCCAGCCCCAGCCTGTGTGACTGTGCTCCTATCACCTCAAAATCATAGAGCCGTGCTGGCTGAGGCTGATGGGAGTTGTGTCAAACTCCCTCAATAAAGATGGAAGTGAGGTAACATGCCTGGATTTGGGTGCTTTAAAATTTAGACACCCCCTGTCCATAACACTTGAGAGGTCTGATCTTATCTGTGGACATTAGTCAAGAAACAGTGTTTTGAATGTGTTATAAACATGTCTTCAACATCAACTTCGTTGGACTGGTCATGTCGTGCGGATGCCTGATTATCATCTTCCAAAGCAACTACTCTATTTCAAACTTAAAAATATAAAGCGTAATGCTGGTGGTCAACAAAAGAGGTTTAAAGACTCTCTCAAGGCAAATCTTTAAAAATGTAGTATAAACACCAACAACTGGGAAACGCTGACTTGTGAGCGCTCCACTTGGAGAACAGCTTTTACCAAAGGTGTCATGGGCTTTGAAGATGCTCAAACTCAGGACGAAAGGGAGAAACATGCTAAGAGGAAAGCACACTTGACAAACCCTCACCATGATCAACTCCTGCCCGGAAACCACTGTCCCCACTATGGAAGGAGGTGTAGATCCAGAATTGGCCTCCACAGTCACTTAGGGACTCACTGTTAAAACCATGTTCAAGTGCCATTCCAATCCTACTAATAAGTTCAATTGTTTATAATGATTTTTATGATGAATTATATATTTTCTCCATTCCTTATTAAAATTTTGGTCTTCCTGATTCCTAATTCTTCCGGTCATTTTTGCCATTTCAGCATAGTACCTCAATTTAATCTGCCATTCTTTTCTGGTCGGGCTTGTGTCTTCTTTCCATCTCTGGGCTAATAACATCCAGGCAGCAGTGGTCAAATACATAAATAGTTTCCACTGGTCCTTTGGTATTTTGGCACCTAGAATTTTAATGATTGATGTCTTACTGTGTTTTAATTTGTTGAAAGTCACCCAGAGTGGCTCGAGCAACACAGTCAGATGGGTGGCATATAAATGAATGAATGAATGAATGAATCCATGTCTAGCACAGTTTTGCAGCTTGAATTTTTCCTTCCTCTCCCAAATATTAGCTAGATTCTGACATTCATTAATTTATTGGGGGGGGGGAAGGTTGGGAGTGTCCCCCAGACCTATAACAATATGTTCCAAGACTGGGCTATTGTCAAGTAAACAGGGCCTCTGCTGAGCATGCTGGTTGAAGATCCACTATCATTCTAGGCTTTTAACAAGCTGGAAAGAGGAAGAGCTATAGAGCCTCTGTTCAGAACTGAAAATGCAATAGAAGAGTGACTAGAGGGCTTTTGAACCTAACAAGCCTTCTCTTTCCTTGGCTATTTTCAACATTCTGTCTCTGCTTATCATTAAAGAAGAAGTCTGCCTCCCACCTGTTCAGTTGAAATTATGCAGAGGGGGAAGGAGAGGGGGGCAGGAAACCCTCTTAGCCCTGTAACAAAATATATTGGATGCACAAGGGCAAGACTGATGTGCTCATTTCGGTATACCAAAAGTTCTGCCTTCTATGCTACTGATGCTTCTACGAGCTTTCAAGTGCTACAGAAAAGAAGGCCATGGGATGGAGGCAGCATGCTCCCAGACTGTTGCAAGTGAGGGATTGAAATATTACTTAATAAAAGAAATATGCCAGCCAATTTTAAAAGCATCACTGACAAGCTCTGCAGGGAGACCGAGGAAATTATTCCACTTATTGGAATCATGATGGCTGAGCAATGAGGCTTCGGGAACAGCAGACATACGACTGTGGGAGGACTGTGGAAACGTTCCAGGCTCTTCCGGGGACATTAGAGAATCTAATTTTTATATGGATCTGCCTCTGAAATTTGCATAGAAAGCAGAAGCGCACCAAGAAACATTCAGAGCCTTGTGAGATGCCTCATCCAAGATGTTGCAAAGTTTGTGGCTGACCAATGTGGGCAGAAAACATGCTTGGGTCTAATGGTATGAAGATTATCTTACTAAGAGGATCCCCACAGACTAGTGGGTAATTCCCATTGGAACTGGTAGGGCAGAAGGGAGACCAGCTGTTGGTGGAGCCAAATCCAATGGCAGGTGGAGCCACCTCCCGATAGGAAGGTATTTCTTCTAATTATCGGAATGGACAGTTATTCCTCCAGCCCTGGTTCCAAGGAGTTTGGGGAAAACATACATGGGGTTAGGAATGTAGGAAGTTGCCTCATATCAAGTCACACCATTGGTCCATCCAACTCAATGCTTTCTATACCAGGAATGGCCATCCATTTGTTGTTGGACTCAGGCTCCTATCAGTCCCACCCTGCATGGCCAATGGGCAAGGATGATGGGAATCGGGGTTCATGTTGGCTGTCCTTGATCTGCAATGACTGGCATCAGCTCTCCATGGTGTTAGATCACCTGGAGATGCCAAAGAATGAAACTGGGACCTACAGTTTCCAAATATTTTATTTTACACAAACTGCTTAGAGATTTCTGATGGTTAAGCAGCATATAAATCCTGTTGGATAAAAGAAATACATCGTTTTCACAGCCCATGTGGACTGGATGGAACATGTAATGTTGGAGGTATGGCCACATGGTATAGTGTCTTTCCTTCCTCCTGTGTTGCAAATGGTGCTAATCGTGCCAGAACATGGATAAAAAGGTGTTCAGCTTTGAGTAACTAAAAGGGCTGCTGGCTGTTGTATTGCTTACAACAGAAACAGGAAACCTCCAGATGTTTTCTACAGCATCCACCATCCCTGACCATCGGCAATCTTAAATGAGCAACATCTGGAGGGTCAGAGGTATCCTGTTGTAAGCAATACCCAAAGTGTTTGTGTAAATAAATAAATAAAAATCAAGGAAATATTTCCCTCTATATACATCCAGCTCTTCTCTGGATCCTAGCCTGTGGTTGTGAAATAATGTCTGCACGCCCGGTCTAAGTTATCAGCGCAGCACTTTTCGTTCTGCAAAATAGCTTACAGCCCTTTATCCTTGCAATAATGTTATGTCCTACTGCAAGCCATAATGCTATCAAGAGTGCCCTTTTGACATAAGTATGTCTTTTGTGTGCCAAATCCATAAAATGAAGACACATTGAGAGACATTATCAATAGCTGCTTCACAGTTATTGTACTCTTTCCCCCTGGAGCAGTGGCTACTGAATTGGAGTATCTCAGTGAATAATAACGGAGTGAGCACATATATATGCATGCCCCTGTGACACTCTCTCTCTCTCTCTCTGTGTGTGTGTGTGTGTGTGTGTGTGTGTGTGTGTAGTACAGGAAGCAAGGAGAATCAGAGTTTCTTTAGAGTACAGTCTGCCACAAAACTGCAGTGTTTCAATGCCCAAACCACAGCAATAAAAACAAACACCAAATCTGTAGCTGTTCTAGGATTTAATAAGGCCATGGCTCTTTGGTAAGAACTTCAGAGAAAGCACCTAGTTTCTACCGCACTAAGAAAATTGAGAATGGTTTATCCCTGCAACCCATGCTGTAGCACAGTTGTATGGGATCTTTGACCCTCCAAGTGTTGCTAAACTACTACTCCCACCATTTCCTGGCTATTGGCCATGATCGTTGTTTTAGATCAGCACCTTTTAGAAGGCCAAAAGTACCCCACATCTGCTATATACCTTAAGTCACTTTGTGTCAATTTCATAGGAGTAACCACACATGTGGGACGCGGGTGGCGCTGTGGGTTAAACCACAGAGCCTAGGGCTTGCCGATCAGAAGGTCGGCGGTTCAAATCCCCATGACGGGGTGAGCTCCTGTTGCTCGGTCCCTGCTCCTGCCAACCTAGCAGTTCGAAAGCATGTCAAAGTGCTTACCTTCCGGCGGAAAGGTAAACGGCGTTTCTGTGCACTGCTCTGGTTCACCAGAAGTGGCTTAGTCATGCTGGCCACACGACTCGGAAGCTGTACGCCGGCTCCCTCGGTCAATAAAGCGAGATGAGCGCCGCAACCCCAGAGTTGGTCACGACTGGACCTAATGGTCAGGGGTCCCTTTTACCTTTACCTTTAACCACATATTGGTCTTCAAGCTCTTGTGTCAATTGGTCAGCAATGTGGATTAAAAAACCCTACATTGTCCAGAATGATTATTTACATTCCTCTTCCTCTTTGCTATATAGTGACAAATTCTAGACAGTAGCTGTGTAAGTTGAAGTCCTAAAGAGGGTTACTTAGAGTATAAGCCCCTTTTGATACAGTTACAATTATTGCAAGGAAACATGCATATGTGTACTGTCCATCTATATTGGTAAAAAATAAGGGAGGGAAAACCATATTTCCAAATTGTTGTTGTTGTTATTAGTTGTTTAGTTGTGTCCGACTCTTCATGACCCCATGGACCAGAGCACGCCAGGCACTCCTGTCTTCATTTCCAAATTAACAGTGATCAAATATTAAGAGTGGCTGGAATATAAATATAAAATGCTTCTTTTGAAGTTTATAAATGGTATTCCTTGAAAGTATTTCTTGATACACTCCTCAAAGTCGCAACACATTTCTTCTTTCTGACCCAAACATGTCTTTCTTATTGATTTTTTTGTTTTGTTTTATTCCTCCCCATAAAACTTGCAATCATTTGATTAAGAGAAATCAGGCTTCGGATTACATATAACAGTGCTTTGCTGAAGAAAGAAAGGTTACAGTCCATAATAAGTGACAGAATCATAATGGCCGTAATAAATATTCTCGCACTGTCCTCTGCACATCACAGACATATGTGAAAAAGTGGGAAAATCAAACATCAGTAAACGGTGCCTTTGAAAGGAGATGAAATACATTGTAAATTATGGTGCAAACTTGAGTAAGAAAGAAATTGATCAAAAACTGCAGCCAAATATAAAATCTAACAAGCTAGGGGCCTCATTTATCAGAACCAACACTGTGGTTATAAGATTCAGAAAAGAGGACAGTATGTATGGGAGAAAATGTGTATTAAAATGCAAGGTTTCTTAACTCCCATCATGCTCTAGCACTATGGTTTAGAAAAGCAGCAAACCAAGGCTAATCAGCTGGGCTCTGCAGTTCAATGGCTAGAATCTAAACAGGGGAGACATCAGGGGCGGTGGGCTGAAACCCCCCAAAAAATTCAATGAGAGGTGGGACCCCTCAATATTCTGTGGCCTGTGGTGGGCTCCGGAGGGCCTACCTGCAGCCATGATGCACCTTGAGTAGCCTACCCACAGCCACGGCAGGCCCCATTGGGTCTCTTCCTGCTGTGTGACATTGCATGCATGCACCAGCCGCCCCCCAAGTTGGGCAGAGCCCAGTGCATGTGAATCTAAATAATAAACCATAATGCACAGCTCCCCTTTGGGTGGCATTCCTGCAAACATTATGCCCTCTCAAGGCCTGTGAGGAGGAGGAAAACAGCATTGCCTGTGTATATAGGGATTATTTTTTTAAAAGATACACAGGAATCTCTGGAGTCTGTTCAAAGTATATTGTACAGCCCAATCTAGTGCATACTTACTCAGAAGTTAATTCATGTCCTCCATACCACTCAAACAGTGCTCCAACTGACCTGAATAAAATAAGTTATTCAAATCATTTTTTTTTAATATATATTTTTTACCAACAACCAAAACACAAACAGTGAAACCCCTCAGGCAGGTGATACACTGGGTATACCTAATCCATAATAACATATTCAAATCAACCATATGTACAATTCTATATACGGTATTTTTTGCTGTATAAGACTCACTTTTTCCCTCCTAAAAAGTAAGGGGAAATGTGTGTGCGTCTTATGGAGCAAATGCAGGCTGCGCAGCTATCCCAGAAGCCAGAAAAACAAGAGGGATTGCTGCTTTCACTGCACAGCGATCCCTCTTGCTGTTCTGACTTCTGGGATTCAGAATATTTTTTTCTTGTTTTCCTCCTCCAAAAACTAGGTGCGTCTTATGGTGTGGTGCGTCTTATAGAGCGAAAAATACGGTACATTAATGCTCCTACCTCTACAAGGTTTATTTAACTTTTAACATTTTAGTTTCCCCAAATTGTTCAAACCTACCCAAATAATTCAATATCTTCTCAAACCAATCCTCCTCCTCCTCACTGACCTTAAACCCTTTCATTTTATGTATCTTCACAGTTAGATCCAAATCAAAGCACATCACTTATACTTTATCAATATGGCAATCCAAAGGAAAACCTGCACTCAAATTATACCTCACATTGTAACACTTGCCTTTTAATCTTTGTAGAGATCTGTTAGGTTTGATCCTGGTTTGTATACAATGCTTCAAGTTCAAACTGCAGTTTTCCAGTTTGGATGTAGTAGGCCAACTGTTTTTTTAACATATCAGGAAGTCTGCTTAATAAATAATAATAATAATAATAAATTATTTATACCCTGCCAGGTTCAGAAAACCGGGCTCAGGGCAGCTAACAACAAATTTAAAACACTGAATTGACGCAACAAAAACAGCATAAAATACAGTATAAAACATGAATAACAATAAATTCTGAATTCAGAAAGCAATTTAGTGGGGAAATCCATCCAATAAACATTAAATGATCACCAGGGCTAGCTGGCTAAATTAGTCCTGTTTGGGCCAGCGAGGAGACCAGGGGAGAATTAGCTGTGGCATCCCAGAGTGGGTAATCTTCATAAAAAGGGGAGGGGGAGGGAAGGAAGGGGAATAAAAGATCAGGATAAGTTCAAATTGAAAACCAGGCGGAATAGCTCTGTCTTACAGGCCCTGCGGAAGGAAGTTAAATCCTGCAGGGCCCTAGTCTCATGAGACATAGTATTCCACCAGGTCAGAGCCATCACTGAGAAGGCCCTGGCCCTGGTGGAGGATAATCTGACTTCCTTAGGGTCCAGGACCTCTAAACTATGATTATTCATGGACCTTAAGGTCCTCTGTGGGGCATACCAGGAGAGGCGGTCCTGTAAATACGAGGGTCCTTAGAAGCTGTGGGCATGGCAGGAGGAAAGATCGTCTCTCAGATTAAAGTTTATAGCCCAGCCAGGTTTATGCAGTGGTGCTATTTAAATGACCCAGCTCCTCCACTGGATTCTATACTTTGAGGCCGTCATCCTGCACACCCTTCCAAGCAAAGGTGCTAGTTCAATTGTGCCCCTACATACCCAGATGTGTTTGTGTGAGGACTTCAGGACATGTGAGCTGAACCAGTTCAAAAGCATTAACTCATACAGGTATTTGAATGTAATTAGAGGTGGATCTACACATAGGGGGGTGGGACTCTATAAATAAGTCATAAATTACATTGTTATAACAAAAGGGGGAAAAAACCCTATGTAAATTCAAGTAGAAATGTTTTGTGCTCTATTGCACCAACTGATGCTGCATGCTTATAACACATTTCATAGAATCAAAGAATCATAGAATCATAGAATCATAGAATCATAGAGTTGGTAGAGACCACAAGGGCCATCGAGTCCAACCCCCTGCCAAGCAGGAAACACCATCAGAGCACTCCTGACATATGGTTGTCAAGCCTCTGCTTAAAGACCTCCAAAGAAGGAGACTCCACCACACTCCTTGGCAGCAAATTCCACTGTCGAACAGCTCTTACTGTCAGGAAGTTCTTCCTAATGTTTAGGTGGAATCTTCTTTCTTGTAGTTTGGAACCATTGCTCCATGTCCTCTTCTCTGGAGCAGCAGAAAACTGTTACCATAAAGCAGCAATGCTGCAGCAAGCAAAGGCTCTAGCAGCTCAGTCAGCTGCTTGTGGCTGCAAAGCCAGACAGGATGTTTGTGACTGTTGCCATGGAAACAAAGGGGCAGTCCATTCTCTGTACTGAGCACCGGATGTTAGCTCAGTGTGTGTGTCATATGAACCGTACTGGAAGTACTTGGGTGGAGTTTATTCTTACTGCTGTTGAGTGCAGACATGTTTCTCTGTACTGATGTAAAGGACAGAAATAAAAGATGTAAATAGATTTCTGTCTGCTTCTTTCCCCTCCCTGGGGGACACCAAAGGGGAGAGAGAAGGAACGGTGTGTTTTTCTCACAGCCTGAGAAAAATCGCCGAGACCTCGCCAGCTTATCTGCCGGGAGTAGCAGCCGGGAAGTCGCCAAGGAATATCTGCCGGTGCCTAGAAGAGGTAGGCACATTCCTCTGACCCAGGCAGAATTCCAACAAAAACAACCTTTCTCCCTCCTCTATGTGACATCCTTTTATATATTTGAAGATGGCTATCATATCACCCCTTAACCTCCTCTTCTCGAGGCTAAACATGCCCAGCTCCCTTAGCCGTTTCTCATAAGGCATCGTTTCCAGGCCTTTGACCATTTTGGTTGCCCTCCTCTGGACACGTTCCAGTTTGCTGGTTGCTGTTTTTTACTAATGTAACTGAATCCCAAGTTTCTCTCTGTATCATTGCGCACTGAATGGTTGACCATTGAATGTGGACTGACATCAATGAGCAGTATTGCATGCAAAGATAGATGAGGTGATGGGGGATGGGTTGAACACATTCATTGTAGGGTTGTTTTCCTGTTTGAGGACCTCTTCTATAGTAAGGAGAACTGAGGTGGCCTCTGTCTTGATTCTGCTCTCACCTACTCCCAAGGACACACACAAAAACTCATCTGGAGTTGGGGGTGAGTTCTAACAATAAACCATCAGGGGTTATTTTCTGCTGGAAAATGAAGCTTTTAGTGTCTTTTCCTGGAGAGGGTGGAGTGACTGGACCACAACACCCCTCCTCAGAGGCAAGAACAGATGCTCAGAGCACCTGCTGGTTCTTGCTGGTGGAGAGACCTACTTTAAGAGTATCAAAAACACATCTAAGAAGCTCAAATCCTATATATGACTCTGAATGTCTAGCCTTAAACATTTGAAAACTTTTCCTGCAGAAACCTACAGTTATAGATGAATTAAAAAATAATATTTACAGCCACATGCTGCCCCAAGCATGGGCTTGCAGTCTCTTCTTCTAACTTTCAAACAACTGCATTTTCCTCCCTTTCCAGAACTCAGCCTTCTGTATCTCAGTTAGGCCATGCCTTGCAGCTCCTATGAAAGATTTCCACTTTTACCTTCTCCTGCAACCCTGTTCTCTTTCTTTCAACAGAGAAGAAGCGCTCCAAACACTCTATTCAACTTGGAAGTGTTCACAGTGGATTCTCAAACATTGTCAGCTCACTTCACATAACATGGAGTCTCTCCTTCGCCAGATCTTCCTTCTTCTCGTAACCAAGTAAGATTATCTTCCATAAACATGGTTTTAACAGTGAGCTCATAAGTGACTGTGGAGACCAATTCTCGATCCACACATTCTTCCACAGTGGGTTTCCAGATGGGAATTGATCGTGGTGAGGGTTTGCCTTCCTCTTAGCATGCTTCTCCCTTTCATTCTGAGTTCGAGTGTCTTCAAAGCTCATGACACCTTTGGTAAAGGCTGTTCTCCAATTGGAGTGCTCTCAGGCCAGTGTTTCCCAGTTGTCAGTGTTTATACTATTTTTTTTTAGATTTGCCTTGTCTTTAAACCTATTTTGTTGACCACCAGCATTACGCTTTCCATTTTTAAGTTTGGAATAGAGTCGCTAGATACCTGCCATGTGACCAACGTTAGCCTATCACATGAGAACTACCAGAGAAGTCTCTAGAATTCAGTTACCAACCAATCAAATTTAAACACATACTAATGCACACAAGCACTTACAATTTCAGTGAATTAAATTATTATACGTAACATGCTAGATATCTTCCATCAGAACTGGAGCCCTGGTTCTGCTCCCCAAATCCTATTCTTCAAGGTGGCTTCTTCTTTAGGAGGAATAAGAAGAAGGTCACTGATGGATGGAAGCTGGCATTGCACTAATGGAGCATTAAAGGAAAACACTCAGAGTCACACACCCCTTTGAACTTTAAGGCACAAGGAGCAGTTATTTTGGGGGGAAGAGTCACACATTCAAGTAAGGACAACAGAAGCAATCATATGGGTATGCTTGGTGCTAATACAGTGAAGAACAGGAAGGTTTGGTCTAGGACAGTGATGGCCAAACTCGGCCCTCCAGCTGTTTTGGGACTACAATTGCTATCATCCCTGACCACTGGTCCTGTTAGCTAGGGATGATGGGATTTGTAGTCCAAAAACAGCTGGAGAGCCAAGTTTGGCCATCACTTGTCTAGGATGACAAACATAGATGTTTGGTACTCAACTTGGTACTCAATTTTGAGAGCTGCCCTATAAAAAGGAGCAGAGATGTTTGGGTTTTGCACATAAACATGTTAGCCAAGGTAGGAAATACATTTATTTGCTTTCATTGACACTTCCATCTCTTGGATAAAAAAGGAGAAGCATGGGAGGCCTGTTTGCAATTCATAATTCTTAAGCTATTAACTGATTTTCTTCCACTCAGTTTACCATTTATTAATAATGTACAGAAATTGGCCCGATGCTTAAAGACCACACGGAACTGACTGATAAAAGGGAGATGATGTTTTCGCTAGCTGTTGGAATGCTTAATTATTTTTAAAAGGAAAATAGGCAGAGAATTTGCAGTGCAGCAATAATAATTTAGTAATAACTAATAAATCCTAGGAAATGTGTGCACATTGTGGAAGAAAGTTATTTATTACCTGCATTGTGTTAATGGGAATGATTTTTTTTTCCAGCATTACATAAGGGTATGGAAAAAATATGTTTTTTGGGGGTATTATGTACTTCCTCAGGTGTGTGAAACACTAGTTATACAACAATTAGTAACATTGTGAAGTGAGTGCTTAGTTGGGGGGGGGGGAGAGGGAGCTGCTGAATATCACAAAATGGTCAGAAGAGGGAGATGTTTACCCTCAAATGGATATTATTTTCCATTCTATATTTATTTCATCGTTTAGGAAGGAGTGAAATCTGTTTGAAAGCAAATTTTGAAAAACTGAAGATTACAGTAATTATTTTCATGCTCGTAAAAAAGAGAGAGAGAAAAGAATCACCAGTTGTTTAGTCAGATATCCAGTCTTTTAAAAGTTTTCTGCTACTGGTTCTGTGCTTCTTTATCTATACATTTCAAATATGTGGAAATTAATCTTTATGAGAAGAGTGTATTGAACAGCGACAAATAACCATATATGTGAAAGGGAGACAATTTTACCAAAAAAAAAATTACTGAGAAATGGGGGGGGGGGTTGCCATGCATTAGTGTACATTAAAGTACAGTAAAGTGTAGGTGCATACAAATGATCAGGAAGATTTGGAAAGTTTTGGGGATGAACTTGTATATGTTATCTGGATGTGGAAAGGGATATATTTTAGTCACTTAATTTTAATGTTGTTGTTGTTACAGAACTATTTGGGTTGATTAAGCTTTAAAATATAGAAGGTTGTATCCAGTGCTATTTTTCTAGAAAAAGAGGTGCAGGAACTCACCATGAACGCCTCTCTTGTTTTCTTATAGCGAAAATGGTGCCCACCTGAGAGGTGCCAAAACTGAGTTCCAGTGAGTTCTGTCTGGGGGGGGGGACCCCTCTCATCCCTTGCTTACTCTTGAGGGACCCCCCAGAGCAGATTTTTAGTTGCCACAGAGAGAAAAGGGAAAGGAGATCCCATTGCATGTACAGAACTCCCCATGTAACGTGTTGGATACAATCCATATTTTATGGAGTGCGTGGCTAATACAAGGCTGAATCTACTCTAAGGTGACAATGGCCACTTACATAATAAAACATCACAGAAATTTCCCCACCCCCATGCCATTAACTTCAATAGGTCCTTCAAAAGAAAATACAAGTTGTGGGAGGTTGAAGTAGGGTGTTTTTGTTCAGATGTGATATAAACAGAAACCGTACGTGATCAAAATGATCAGGTTTCATCATTCCTCTCAAAAGCTTACTGCGATGTGTCACGAATTCTAATAACATAAGAACCTACTTGCCAGCCTTGAGGTGCAAAGGCCACCCGAGATTTCCAGTGACAAACCACATCCATTTGAGCTACTGCAAACAAATGTCACTGATCCTTTGTGAAGGAGGTGAACATGAAATCTAGAATCAACTGAAAGTTAGTGCTGGGTCTGGACTTGTTCCCTGGGGAAGTGTATTTGATAATACATAATACATTCCGTTCACTAGTAGGAGCCAGGATTTGACCTTTTGGCAGCACGCTGATGTTCATAGGGACGTGTGTGGCACTCTAGTCTAAACCACTAAGCCTCTTGGATTTGCCAATCGGAAGGTCGGCGGTTCGAATCCCCACGACGGAGTGAGCTCCCATTGCTCTGTCCCAGCTCCTGCCAACCTAGCAATTCAAAAGAACGCCAATGCAAGTAGATAAATAGGTATTGGTGTGACAGGAAGGTAAACGGTGTTTCCGTGCACTCTGGCTCACGTCACACCAGAAGTGATTTAGTCATGCTGGCCACATGACCCAGAAAGCTGTCTGCGGACAAGCTGTTTGCCGGCTCCCTTGTCCTGAAGCAAGATAAGTGCTGTACCCCATAGTCACCTTTGACTGGACTATGAATACCTTTGGTGTTCATCATAGGAAAAGATCAGCTTTGGAAACTAAGAACTATAGGTAGGGCTTTGGAACTTTGGTAGTGGTCATAACTGAAGATGTCTACCTAGAGATAAGTTGGAACGCGGGTGGTGCTATGGGTAAAACCTCAAGTGCCTAGGACTTGCCGATCGTCAGGTCGGCGGTTCGAATCCCTGCAGCGGGGTGCGCTCCCGTTGCTCGGTCCCAGCGCCTGCCAACCTAGCAGTTCGAAAGCACCCCTGGGTGCAAGTAGATAAATAGGGACCGCTTACTAGCGGGAAGGTAAACGGTGTTCCATGTGCGGCGCTGGCTTGCCAGATGCAGCTTGTCACGCTGGCCACGTGACCCGGAAGTGTCTTCAGACAGCGCTGGCCCCCGGCCTCTTAAGCAAGATGGGCGCGCAACCCCAGAGTCGGACACGACTGGCCCGTACGGGCAGGGGTACCTTTACCTTTACCTTACCTAGAGATAAGGGACGTAGGTGGTGCTGTGGGTTAAACCACAGAGCCTAAGACTTGCCGATCAGAAGGTCAGTGGTTCAAATCCCTGCGATGGGGTGAGCTCCCGTTGCTCGGTCCCAGCTCCTGCCAACCCAGCAGTTCGAAAGCACGTCAAAGTGCAAGTAAATAAATAGGTACCGCTCTGGCGCGAAGGTAAATGGCATTTCCGTGTGCTGCTCTGGTTCTCCAGAAGCGGCTTAGTCATGCTGGCCACATGACCTAGAAGCTGTACGTCAGCTCCCTCGGCCAATAAAGCGAGATGAGCGCCGCAACCCCAGAGTCGGTCACGACTGGACCTAATGGTCAGGGGTTCCTTTACCTTTACCTTTAGCTAGAGATAGATAGAGAAAGCTTCACCCTGTCAATCTTACTAAGCTTTAATCCAGCTGGTGAGGAAGTGTTGACAAAGGTGTGTCACCTGCCAATCATTCTGGATCCACCAGTCCTTTTGTTCTGCACATCATTAGCAGAAGAAATCCAACAAAATGATAGTGGGCCTTTCATCAGCTGAGGTTCCTTGTAGAGTTCCACATGGTACCACTTTCCCCCCTTTCCTGTACATAAGACCTCTGGGGGAAATTATATTAAAATGCTTTCAGACTCCAGAAATCTCTTTCCCAAAGGAACCCAATACAGGTAGCACTGTCCAGGGAATTCGTTCCCTGTCTTGGGAGGAATTGGAGATGGCATGACATGCTGTTAGTATGCTACTGACAAACAGTACACCAACCATTGTTACCTCACAATGACAAAATAATCTGATCCCTGCAGGGCTGTTACGTCCTCACGATTTGGTTCTCCTCATAGCCACACCCATGCCCTTATGGAAAGCAGACCTGGTATAAGTAATAGGAATTCATCTCCTTATATGCAATTGCAGCAAAGTTTATGTTCAAGTCCCTTCTCTGTCAATCTCCGTGGATTTGGGAAACCCTCATTGTTATGCATGAAGTTTCAGTTCACATATAGGAATAAAAGGAGAAATCTTTCTCTGGCTGAAATTCTTTATAGCCGTTTTCCTTTTAGTAAAGGAGCGTTACCTGAACATTGCAACCCTGGAGTGGGGTACCTGGGGTGTGTTGAAGATGACTTAGAAACCCAGCTGTTATTGCTATAGGATTAATACCAGGCATCCTTAAATTCCGTTCATGAAAGCCCTTCAAGGCACTCCTTGAAAAAGAGATAAAAATGAAATTCACTTAGTTACAGTTTAGCTACAAAGAAGCATTTATTTTCCCGAAGCAAGAGTTTGCCTTGCATTCAAAAGTACCACCCCGGAAGAACACAGCTCCATGCTGGATCAGTCCAATGAGGGAATGATATTTTTTTTAAGAGTAAATGAAAAAAGACGGGAAAAAGACAGTTTAATTTGCATGTGAAAGGTACTGCTAGGAGTGTAATTACAGAGAGCGATCGTGATCAAAGCTAGCAAATAAACAACCTGGAAAACAATTACAGTCTTATTGTTTCAGCGTCAACAGAATGCAAGCATATTCCAAAAGTCAGCAGCACAGCTTAATAGTCTAGTGGCGGGGAGATGTAACACTGAACATTCTCTTCTCTTTGGAGACACCGTTGATGGAAACTTTCGAGGACCTGGAGATGGCGTTTATAAGTGGTCCATGTTTCACAAGCATACAGTAAAGTTGGTAGTACAATAGCTTTGTAAACAAGCATTCTGGTTTCCCTGCAAATGTCCTGGTCCTCAAACACTCTGCACTTCAATCGGGACAAAGCCTCACTCGCAGAGCTCAGGCAATGCTGGATTTCAGCATTTTCCAACGTTACACCACTGAGTTGGATTTGTGGCGCCTCAGAGGGGTTATTTTGTACTTGTTGGTGCAGCACTTTGGTTTTTTGGATGTTGAGTGATAGGCCAAGCTTTTCATAATCTTTTGCAAAGATATTTAGAATGGTTAGGATATTTAGAATGGTTTGGAGGTCATCCTCTGAACATTATGTTGTGTATGTCTCCATGCGGCCCTGGGATGGAATTTTTTAATAAAAATTATATAAACAAAAAAACCCTTAAAAACTGGCCTCTTCAGAGAATTATTTTCTGTACATGAGGAGCCTTGATTCTCTTGCATAGATGACTTCGACTCACTGAACTAATGTGTGAAGCCATATTGAAACTACAACATCAACTTGCTTTAGTCAACCTGCAAACCTGTGCATGTGTAGTTTTTCAGAATGCAAAGATGCCATGATGAACACCAAAGCTGCTGGCTCATGTGCTACACTGTTCACATAAGTAGACCCCTCCTCATAAGATTAGGGTTGCCAACGGAGTTCACCAAGTGAGACATTTGAAACAAATCCTGAGTTCCTCATTCAAGGGAAACGGCAGAAATTTCACAAGAATATAGCTAGTGACATTTCACACATTTCTACCATCAGTGAAGAAAGCAGCTGAAAATAGTGTGTGAACCAGTCCTGCGGACTCTGCTGGGTGGGGTGGAGGGAGATGCTGAGGACTAGATGGGGAGGTGCCATGGACCACATCTGGCCTGCAAGTTGGCAGTACAACACCTCTTCTCTCTCAGGGGTTCTATACTTCTGTGTCCCAGGACCTATGGCCTACTAATGCAAACTTTGAGGAAACTCTTCTTATTTGGTGATCACTTGTAGCTGAGTAAGATTGTCTTCCATAAACACGGTTTTAACAGTTAATCTGTAAGTGACTGTGAAGGCCAATTCTGAATCCACACGTCCTTCCACAGTGGGGACATAGGTTTCCGGGTGGGAGTTGATCACGGTGAGGGTTTGCCAAGTGTGCCTTCCTCATAGCACGTTTCTCCCTTTCGTCCTGAGTTTGATGATCTTCAAAATCCATGACACCGTTGGTAAGGGCTGTTCTCCAATTGGGACATTCACAGGCCTGTGTTTCCCAGTTGTTGGTGTTTATGCTTCATTTTTTTTAGATTTGCCTTGAGAGAGTCTTTAAAGCTCTTTTGTTGACCACCAACATTACACTTTCTGTTTTTAAGTTGGGAATAGAGTAGTTGCTTTGGAAGACGACTATCGGGCATCCACACAACATGACCAGTCCAACAAAGTTGATGTTGAAGAATCATTGCTTTGACACTGGTGATCTTTGCTTCTTCCAGTACACTGGCATTAGTTCGCCTGTCTTCCCAAGGAAAGTACGGTACTTACTTAAGGAAAGTACTTACTAATTCACATGGGGTATACTATTTGTATCTCTAGGGTATGCTCAGTGGTACAGCATATGTTTTTCATGCAGAAAGTGAGAGATATTCACATACTGCACAAAATAGTTGAGTTCCACACTTCTACAAGTGCACAGTCTGTGTACACAATAGTTGAGATGTCCAAATTAAGGGGTATACACGCTTTGACACAAACACTTATGCATGTGTATAGACAAGGAATGGGACTGAAGCTCATAAAAAGTCAACAAAAGGGCAAGCTTAGTCCCATTCACTCGTTCATGATCATTCACAAGAAAACCAGGCTTTGTGTGAGTGTTGGCAACATTTAGCAATAAACAAGATTTTCTTTTTCAGCAGAGGTAAAGGTAAAGGTAAAGGTACCCCTGCCCATACGGGCCAGTCTTGACAGACTCTGGGGTTGTGCGCCCATCTCACCTAAGAGGCCAGGGGCCAGCGCTGTCCGGAGACACTTCTGGGTCACGTGGCCAGCGTGACATCGCTGCTCTGGCGAGCTAGAGTCGCACACGGAAACGCCGTTTACCTTCCCGCTGGTAAGCGGTCCCTATTTATCTACTTGCACCCGGAGGTGCTTTCGAACTGCTAGGTTGGCAGGCGCTGGGACCGAGCAGCGGGAGCGCACCCCGCCGCAGGGATTCGAACCGCCGACCTTTCGATCGGCAAGCCCTAGGCGCTGAGGCTTTAACCCACAGCACCGCCTGCGTCCCTTTTCAGCAGAGAGAAAATAACAAACCCGAAGCAGACCACTACAGACATTTCAGGTCTGGTGTGCTGCTGAAATGTATATTTCCTTGAACTTTATTTCATGGAGGTGATGACAGTAGCCATTACCATTTATTATCATGTTTGTTATCCTGTCTCCTAACTGTGCAGCTCTCCTCGCCATTGCATAATATGATGGTGGGGCTGGTAGTAGGGCTTAATGGCACTAGGAACTTTATAAAGAAACCTGAGGTCATTCTGAATTACACAAGTTTTATTTAGCCTTCTCATCTTCATTTCATCATAGATTAATATCATGTTTTTCATTTATGTTTCATACAAAAGGGGGGGGATGGAGACACGTTTTGCATCAATGAGAAGCTGGCCATTCTAAGGAGAGGCAGTTTATGAATTTATTTAAAACACAGATCGTACCGGAAATATATTTTTTTATTGAGCAAGTAACAAGCAGTATAGTATGAACCCATGAATGTAGGACCATAGTAATTTATTTATTTATTTTCAGAAGGAAAAGTTAAGAAAGCTACAAACTATCTGCAGGTGTGGTTTAAAAGAGATGGGAACAGAAAACGCTCTGTTATCATTGCACAAAGTAGAACACCAAAGACGTTGCAAGATAGAGGAATTAAAATACTCCTGGAGACATGAAAAAGGATAGCTGGCGATGCAGTTCGGAGAACTGTAAATAGCAGAATCCATTGCAAAAGGAGCTTTTGCAACATGATCAGGAGAATAATTTTGACAATTATGTTATTTCCATAACGGCAAGATCAGGCTGAGTCGACGCACATTTTATGAAGTGCGAAATGAAGCAGGCCAGGTTTGTGCAAGGATTTAAAAAAAAACAAAAACCTGAACAGTTTCAGAAGGGCAAGTCCTATCCTAAGCAGAGACAACTTGTAGCTGTGTCACACTCAATTCTGTCCCCAGTTACAAGGATCAGAGGTAGCAGGAGATGGGAAAGCCCTCTGCTGCAGCCTTTGAAAGCTGTTGCCACTTAGGGTAGACAATATTGGCCTAGATGAAATAATAGTCGGACCTGCTACAAGCAGCAGCCTTATCTTTTTCTTTCCTTAGTACATCTGTTGAAGAGAGGGGGCAGGGAAGCTATGCATCTGGGAATGGCTGCCCTCATCAGCTTTGACTTTTCTATTTCACATGTTGAGGGGCAGGCAAAGGGACGCAACCAGTGCCAGATTTATGCATAAGCTAAACAAGCTATAGCTTAGGGTCCCACTCTCTTGTCCCCCCCCCCAATTTCACTATTAATACAGTGGTACCTCTGGTTGGCGTTTCCGTGTGCGGCTCTGGCTCTGGCTCTGGCTCTGGCCAGAGCAGCGATGTCACGCTGGCCACGTGACCCGGAAGTGTCTCCGGACAGCGCTGGCCCCTGGCCTCTTAAGTGAGATGGGCACACAACCCCAGAGTCTGTCAAGACTGGCCCGTACGGGCAGGGGTACCTTTACCTTTACCTTTTACCTCTGGTTACGAACTTAATTCGTTCCAGAGGTCCGTTCTTAAGCTGAAACTGTTCTTATCCTGAGGCATGCTTTCACTAATGGGGCTTCCCGCTGCACGTGTGCCTCCAGCACACGATTTCTGTTTGCATCCTGGGGCAAAGTTGGTAACCAGGAGCAGCTACTTCTGGGTTAGCAGAGCTCGTAACCTGAAGCGTTCATAACCAAAAGCGTTCGTAACCAGAGGTACCACTGTATACTTCTTCTTAATTGTATTTCAGTTCATCAATTACTTTGATAAAATACATATTTTGTTGTGTGCAAATGGCTTTAGATACCTATTAGGTCCATAAATTACCATATAGCATATATTCAACACAAAAAACAGGGACAATTTGTTGTTGACAAAGGACAGCTGGACATATAAAGGGCCCCATTACCTTCAGTAGTTTAGGGCCTCATCAAACCTAAATCCGGCCCTGGATGCAACATTCACATCCAACTCCCCCACCTATATGTGGAAAACAGGAATACAAGTAAACAGATGAAGAAGAAAAAAAGGAAGTTGCATAAGCACCTTGCAAGCAAATCTGGATGAATTCCAGAGGAAAGCTCATTGTATAACCTCCCCACAAAATCAGAACAAATGCTTAATAAAGACCAGCCATAGTCTAAGCTCCAGATAACCTTTATGCAAGCATAGAAGGATGAATCTTCCAGGTACTTTGGAGAACTCCTTAACTTCTGCCAGGCCATGTGTTGTTGCTTTGATGGTGTGAGTGTTTCATGCCATAATGAACAGTGGTAGAGCCTCAGCCTTCACGAGGGTCTGTCTCAGAGCTGGCCTGGGTATACTCATCAACAATCTGAAGAAGAAGAAGAAGAAGAAGAAGAAGAAGAAGAAGAAGAAGAAGAAGAAGAAGAGTTTGGATTTGATATCCCGCCTTTCACTCCCCTTCAGGAGTCTCAAAGCGGCTAACATTCTCCTTTCCCTTCCTCCCCCACAACAAACACTCTGTGAGGTAAGTGGGGCTGAGAGACTTCAAAGAAGTGTGACTAGCCCAAGGTCACCCAGCAGCTGCATGTGGAGGAGCGGAGACTCGAACCTGGTTCCCCAGATTACAAGACTACCGCTCTTAACCACTACACTACACTGGCTCTCTAATCTGAAGCCAAGTGTTGTCGGACAAGTTTTCTCACTCCCTTTCCTCCCTGCCGGCTCTTTTCTTCAGATGCCACTGCTGCTTATCATTCCTTGACTTGCGCTTCTGTGCTCTGAAAAGCTTTAGAGAAACAAGGATAACATTTTGAGCAGAAGGAGGTCACGATGGGAGGTATAATAACTTTCAGAAATGGTTCATTTTCCTCCTCATTTATGTGTGCCTTTAAAAGGGGGGGTGGGGAGTGGAGCTATTCTGAAAAAGTTGCATTTGCTTTGGAGGCCTCGTCATCTGCAGTTACATACAAGCATCCTCAGCAGTTGCTGCATTCAATGAGGAAATGTGAAGGATTCCATGACAATGTTTCTTTTATTAGCAGGATAGCATTAATAGTCTGATCAATGAAAGAATTAAACATGCATCCTGATTCTTACACACATTTGCTCTGAATGTAAGTCTCATGAGGGTCTAATAATAATAATAATCATAATAATAATAATATAACAACAACACAACAACAACTGTTTTGTTCCTAGAAGGGACTGGTCATGGAAAAGGTGTAATAAGCCATCTTTGTTGTCGTTTAGTCGTTTAGTCGTGTCCGACTCTTCGTGACCCCATGGACCAGAGCACGCCAGGCACTCCTGTCTTCCACTGCCTCCCACAGTTTGGTCAGACTCATGTTTGTAGCTTCGAGAACACTGTCCAACCATCTCGTCCTCTGTCGTCCCCTTCTTCTTGTGCCCTCAATCTTTCCCAACATCAAAAACCATGGTTTTAACTATACGGACCTTTGTTGGTAAGGTGATGTCTCTGCTTTTTAAGATGCTGTCTAGGTTTGTCATTGCTTTTCTCCCAAGAAGCAGGCATCTTTTAATTCCGTGACTGCTGTCACCATCTGCAGTGATCATGGAGCCCAAGAAAGTAAAATCTCTCACTGCCTCCATTTCTTCCCCTTCTATTTGCCAGGAGGTGATGGGACCAGTGGCCATGATCTTCGTTTTTTTGATGTTGAGTTTCAGACCATATTTTACACTCTCCTCTTTCACCCTCATTAAAAGGTTCTTTAATTCCTCCTCACTTTCTGCCATCAAGGTTGTGTCATCTGCATATCTGAGGTTGTTGATATTTCTTCCGGCGATCTTAATTCCAGCTTGGGATTCATCCAGCCCAGCCTTTCGCATGATGAATTCTGTATATAAGTTAAATAATCAGGGAGACAATATACAGCCTTGCCGTACTCCTTTCCCAATTTTGAACCAATCAGTTGTTCCATATCCAGATCTACATACAGAAAAAAAGTGTAGCTCAGTGGTATGCATGTAGAAGCTCCAATGTTCTGTCCTCAGCATCCCCAGTTGGCCCAGGGTGCAGTTGGAGCCCTTTGAAATCGTGCAGAGCTCTTGCCAGTCAGTGTTGAGTATATTGAGCTAGATAGAGCAATGGGTTGACTTGATGTATGGCAGCTTCGTGGATTTCTATGTTTGTCAAAGTAAATGCAATTTGTACATTTGTTTACCGGGCTCCCCACTTCTCCTGATTTTCCTAGCTTCCAAATAATGTCAAAAGAGGTCAAGCCTTGTTGGACAAGGCATGGACAATATAAGTAAACTTCTTTAGATTCAGTACAGTTTTATTTACTTTGACCTGGGAAGAAAAATTTAAAAATGGACAATAGGGATCTTAGGCATTTTAACTGCAAATCATGACAATTTTCAACCATGTCTCGATTCTATCATGTCACCTTTCTGTCTGTCTTTTCAAAGAATAGATATTTTACAGATTAGAAATTGACTGGGGTGAATTTCTCTTGTATTGAGTTGCATTCAGGAAAGCAGATGTCTCTTTGTCTCAAACTGAGATTTCATCCATTATTATTCCTCCCCCCCAAAAAACATAATGATCACATCAATTAATTTGCCACCCTAATTGGCATAAGGTTGTATGAATTCTGGTAATTAATTGCTCATTGTCAAAAATGGGAATAATGAATCCATTATGTTGTATAAGTACATGAAACCAGGTTTTAATAAACTGCAGGACTTCGTGGTAGGAGTAAATTTATCATTTGCCAATACTTAATTGAAAATTACTTTTGCTCCTGTCTCCCCTGAGCTTTCAGGAACCTCTAAATCAATAGCATTTGCTGGCTGTTTTAGTGTTAGGTTAATTACACTTTATTTTTCATAAAAATCTGCTTACATTAGCACATGGGAGAATTTTAAACCTGCCTATCTCTGTTGAAACTGCTGAGCCAGAATGTGCAGTTAAGTGTGTATGCATAGAAAGGGTTACATACAGTATTCATGCTTTGAAGTGATGTAGGATTTATATTTAAGCAAGGTGCAGGCAAATACATTTTTCTTAGCACAACAGGGCTTTATAAGGAAAGTCAAACTCCTAATGTTAACTCAGAATGATATATGCTCATTTCTACTAATTTATATTACTTATCAGTTCAGTAAGTTTGCTCTACTATATATCTATTCAGCTTACTAACTATTTAGCACAAAAGTTACTTCAACACTAAGAGCCGGATCTTACTAGCACACTTTCCATAAATCCCAAGACTGCTGCTCTAAGCACCCTTGAGGCATCTAATCATAAGCTTGCATTTTTATTAAAGCTTATATGTTTGATCAGGACCTGTATCTTAAAAGACCAGTCTTAGAAGACCAGCTGCCTAAGAACCTTGGCAAAATGTTTTTCTCCTAGACAAGGGGCCCCCCTGATTTATAGCAGAAAACAATTCTCAAAGTCGTAAAAAGGGAATTACAGGCTGACAGCCAAGGTTACACTGACCCTACAAATTAAGGGTGGATAAATAGTAAAATGAGCCATATCTTCTTCCTAAGGTTGAAAGGTCAAGAGCAGTGAAAAGCAACTGGTCTGGCTGGCAAAAACAGAACATTTTTGGGAAGTCTTTTCTAAAGCTGTTTCTTTCTTAAACTAAGATCCTTTTAAGATTTCTTTTCCTTTTAAAAGGTTATTTATGTATTAAATATATTAGCTTAAATATAATTATGCAAAGGATTTAAGAAATGCTAGATTCTTATTTCATATAGTTGTAAGAGTTATAACTATCCTGAAATTAAGTCAGCCACCAGCCCCCCCTTGCCAGACAGGAGACGTCATCGAGCACTCCTGATATATGGTTGTCAGGCCTTTTGTTTAGAAACCTTCAGATGAAGGAGATCTCTCAATGTTGATGTGAACTCAAAATCCTTGACATATGTTTAAGATAAAAATTCAAGATTAATCATCTGTTTTGGAAGGCAATAGGGCAAGGAGGGCAAGAGGTGAGCTGGTAATTAAGATTCCTTGTTGAGACACATGTAAGATATATTACTACTTATTTGTCATTTATAGATAGAAGAATATATAGCTTTTTGATTTCCATTAAAGGGCAGAAGGAAATGGGTGTATCTTTTGTGATTGGTTCTAGCAAACAGCCAATAGGAATTTTAACCAGGCTGATTGGACAGAGGCAGCCACAGGAGGAGCAAGGGGGCTGGATTAAGGAAATATAAGTGCTGGCCAGAATGGCAAGAGGCCAGGCCAGAGCTTGGTAACCATATACCACTGTGCCTCATATTTATTTGTCTGACAAATAAATTATTATTTTAATTTCTCTATTGCTGCGTTGAATATTTCATTCCAGCTAAGTGTTAACCACAAGCAGGGTGCTACACCCTCAGTATAAACTAAGGTATACCTGGACTGCGTTAAGTATAATGGTTTAATTCACACAGAAATGAAAAATGTATATGTATTAATGAAGGCCTGGATCTGTACTGATCTAAAAAAAGGAAACACAAAGAAAAAACATGATATAGCTCTCAATGCAATTTTCCATTGACTGTTGTACAGCACCCTGGGTGTAACATTTTTATAACACATTTATAATGTTATGACTCACCAGTATAGTTTACTCCAATATTTAAAAATGGAAAATGGCTAAATGTGCTTTGCTAACTGGGGTTTTTCCATAAGGACTCTGAGCTCTTGCAGATTTAGTGATTAACTAACTTACTGGTACAGGAGATGCAGGTGGCGCTGTGGTCTAAACTACTGAGCCTCTTGGGCTCACCAATCAGAAGGTCAGCAGTTCAAATCCCCGTGACGGGGTGAGCTCCCGTTGCTCGGTCCCAGCTCCTGCCAACCTAGCAGTTTGAATGCACGCCAAAAAGTCCAAGTAGATAAAAAGATACTGCTTCGGTGGGAAGGTAAACGGTGTTTCCGTGCACTGCTCTGGTTTCAGTGTTCCGTTGCGCCAGAAGCGACTTAGTCATGCTGACCACATGACCTGGAAAAACTGTCTGCGGACAAACGCCGGCTCCCTCGGCCTGTAAAGCGAGATGAGCGCCGCAACCCCAGAGTTGTCTGTGACTGGATTTAACTGTCAGGGGTCCTTTACCTTTTTTAACTTACTGGTGTTCTCTGGTAGCTAACATGTGAGGGATGTAAACCTGGGGTCATGTGAGAATGGCAGGTAACAAATTGAACAGCAACAATAATTCAACATCACTTGCTCCCTTGAGTCTTACTAGTTTTTATGTTCCTAGATTTGGCATTGTGCCAAAAACATCTCTTATTTTACAAAAAAACAACAACAACTGTTCTCTGTCAATTAATGAAAAAAGAGAAATGATCAAAGAGGAGAAAAAAACTTTTAAATTCTCATGGGTAGGGTGCAGGGTTTTTATCATGCTTACCTGACTTTTGATGTGGCCAAAGTGTGTTTATGAGTGTCTTTTCTTTCATTTATCAAATCATCTCGACAGTGGTCTGCTCTACTTCCAGGTGAGTCTGCATAAGATTGCAACCTTCATTTCCCCCAAAATGCCTTGGGAAGAAAATTGAAGAGGCAGGTGATACTGGTATTAGAAACAATAGTATAGCGCGCACACACACAAACCCCTTATTCACCCCCACAACAAACCCAAGAAGCTGGAATCCCAAACACATGTACTAAAATCCCATTGAACGCAATGGGACTTATTTCTGGGCAAATATGATTTGGATTGCACTTTGTCATACTTCTATTTGTGAAATGGGGAAATCAAGAGAGAAGTTTGCCTGAAGACAGTGATTTGCTGAAGTGCAAGATAGTGATTTGTCTGAAAGCGACATAGAAGAACAGTGATTTGCCTGAAGCCACCCTGTAAACCTATAACTGAGGGGTTTCAATCTGCATTCAAATAAAAATGGTTTTAAATCCAGTACTGGGCTTTTCTTTGGGGGGGGGGGGGGAGCTGAACCAGCACTTCATACTAATGAAAAATAATGAAATAGCAATTGAATTTGTATTGGCTTGATACTGTGGCCTGAACAAAGCTCTTTAGTTGAACCTATCTGAAGAAGCCATGGACATTTCAACACTTACAGCCCTTATAGCTTTTTTTTTTTTTTTTAAGGGAGCTGAGCTTCTGATAGTCACCCTTTTCACTTACATGTTATTGTTAAGCCACTAACAAATCTATCTCCCAGAGCTTCTAAAAAGAAACTCTGGAGATTGCAGCATGCCGTTAGCTTCCTTATCACAACCACATAATTCCTCTTTTTGCCCCTTTCATCCTGGAAATGCAGGAAATAGTTGTGAATTTGCTGACTTTTTCACTATTACCAAAGGCTTTGAAATTGATTTTTGTATATCTTCCAGCATGTGTGCGAGCACATACACACACACATAAGGTATCTATAGGGTTTTCACTCTCCCTCCCTGATCTACTGAGTCCAGGGAGTCTGCTGCCACTGCTATTCAGATGAGAAGAACACGTATTTTTTCTGGGAAGCTCCAGGACATCAGTAAATTCAGCACACTTATTAAAAATCAGTAAAAATGTTATTGCAGCTATAGCAACGTCCTTCATTTTAGTTGAGAGATGTCAATATTCTGATTTTATTTCTTCCCCCTGTGCTTCCTTTATCACAAGAGTAGCCTACATGGTGCTGTCCGGATGTGGCTGTGCTAAAACTCCCATCAACTCCAGCCAGCATGACCTGTGGTCAAGGATGATGGGAACTGTACTCTAACTGTAGTCAGGAGGGCAGCACATTGACTACTCCTGCTTAAAGACATGACAATACCCACCTGTGCTTGTGAAACATGGACCACTTATAAACACCATCTCCAACTCAAAATATTCCATCAACAGTGTCTCCCAGAAATATTGCACATCACTTCGGAAGACAGACAAACTAATACAGTGGTGCCTCGCAAGACGAAATTAATCCGTTCCGCGAGTCTCTTCGTCTTGCGGTTTTTTCGTCTTGCGAAGCACGGCTATTAGCGGCTTAGCGGCTTAGAAAAAGGGGGGGGAGGAAAAAAACTCGCAAGAACTCGCAAGACGTTACGTCTTGGGAAGCAAGCCCATAGGGAAATTCGTCTTGCGAAGCACCTCAAAAGACGGAAAACTCTTTCGTCTTGCGCGTTTTGCGTCTTGCGAGGCATTCGTCTCGTGGGGCACCACTGTATCAGTGTACTGGAAGAAGCAAAGATCACCAGTGTTGAAGCAATGATTCTTCAGCATCAACTTGTTGGGCTGGTCATGTTGTGCGGATGCCTGATGATCGTCTTCCAAAGCAACTACTCTATTCTGAACTTAAAAATGGAAAGCATAATGCTGGTGGTCAACAAAAGAGGCTTAAAGACTCTCTCAATGCAAATCTTTAAAAATGTAGTATAAACACTGACAACTGGGAAACACTGACCTGCGAGCGCTACAATTGGAGAACAGCCTTTACCAAAGGTGTCATGTGCTTTGAAGGCGTTCAAACTCAGGACGCAAGGGAGAAACGTGCAAAGAGGAAGGCATGCTTGGCAAACCCTCACTGTGATCAACTCCCACCCGGATACCTATGTCCCCACTGTGGAAGGACATTTGGATCCAGAATTGGCCTCCACAGTCATTTACGGACTCACTGTTAAGACCATGTTCATGGAAGACAATCTTACTCGGCTACGAGTAATCGAAGGAGGAGGAGGGTGTCCATTTCTCCATTTGCAGTTTCTGCCTAACTGCATCCAAACACACTGAACAGGAAAATGAGTGATTTGCTTGAAGGAATCACAAGCTTCCTTGCAGCGCATACCTGCTCACCCAAGACAGTCTATTGCAGAGCAGGGTTCATTTTCAAGTAGCTTGTTTAAGGGGTGGGAGTGGACCAGAATGAAGACTGCTACACTTTGGTCCACTCCCATGCCCCTGCCCTCTAGGCCTGGTTGGATTGTCCAGATTTCAAACTGATGACTGGTGGGAACTCCCAGCATGCCCCGCGAACCAGTCCAGGGATTTCCCAATGGCCGGTTACCTGAATAGACATTGCTCCGAGGGGTCTTGGAGCCTGACAGGATGGGTCGCAACCACCACCCACCCCCAGCTGGGTAAGCGGTCAATTTGTTTCAATGAATCACAAGCCTCCTTGGAAGGCACACCTGCTCACCCAAGGCAGCGTGCAAAATTCTGTAATAATATATAAAACTGTTGAATTCAGACGGCGCTCCGTTTAAAACTGAACCATAGCAATTAATTTGTCACAACAATTTATAAAACGCAGGCTGAAATAAAAATATCTTAACCTTTTTCTTAAAAGTTAACCAAGATTAGTTTCCCTACATGACAGCCTGACTTGTTTTGCCTTCTTTGCTGAAAGTTAGTAGAAGTTAAAGAGCTAGCAATATCTAACCCCAGAAAACTAAACTGTCTGAAACTGTGAGGGAACAAGAAGCCAGAGAGGTTGCCTGTCATAATTGTCTTCACAAATATTCTTCTTCTCCCTAAATTCAGATTGGGTCTCCCCTCCCACAGCAGAACAGAAGAGGGAAAGTTTTGACTGGTATATTTTTTTTTTAAAAAAAGAAACCTTCAACATTTAGAAGATCATGCTTCTTCTAAACAAGATTTAATTATGCCAAATCATTCACAGACTATGTACTATTGGTTTTTTAGGAGGACAATTGCAGTGTTTAGACAGTAATGACCTTAGAACCCACGCTGAGCTCCAAACAAAATAAAATGTGACGGTTCTCATTAACTCCTATAAAACTTTGATCACATTGCCTCTAGAATCTTTATTCAGTGCAAATCAGACACATTTTGTCTGGGGAGGAAGAAAGAATTGAAATGCTCAGCCAAGTATGTGTTTCTTAACGTGGAAGTCAAAATATCATTTAGGTAAAATTATGCATACACCTTTTTTTGTACTGAATTATGCTTTTACAACAATCGGAAATCAGTATGCCGTGTTTATCATCGTTATGCTCACAATCCGAAGCAAGATTAGCTTAAAAAGAAGAAAGAAAGAGACAGCACTTAAATATGCCAATCAAATCACCACAGAATCGTTCGTTCTCCCTCTGTCTTTCCCCACACTGACAGACACACTGTTGTTTATTAAAATACTTTTTCCTTTATGGACATCTCCATTTTAGCAAGGTCATTAATTATGCAGACTGCAAAGGTATTTTTAAATTTTATTTTATTTTATTAAAAATAGGATTCTAGAGTTATTACACAATGACACTCTTTCACTGAAGTGATGTTTCATAGACATTGCTGGAAAGGTCTTTTTTGTTGTTGTTTAGTTATTTAGTCGTGTCCGACTCTTCGTGACCCCATGGACCAGAGCACACCAGGCACTCCTGTATTCCATTGCCTCCCGCAGTTTGGTCAGACTCATGTTGGTAGCTTCGAGAACACTGTCCAACCATCTCGTCCTCTGTCGTCCCCTTCTCCTTGTGCCCGCCATCTTTCCCAACATCAGGGTCTTTTCCAGGGAGTCTTCTCTTCTCATGAGCTGGCCAAAGTATTGGAGCCTCAGCTTCACGATCTGCACTTCCAGTGAGCACTCAGGGCTGATTTCCTTAAGAATGGGTAGGTTTGATCTTCTTGCAGTCCATGGGACTCTCAGGAGTCTCCTCCAGCACCATAATTCAAAAACATCAATTCTTCTGCGATCAGCCTTCTTTATGGTCCAGCTTTCACTTCCATACATCACTACTGGGAAAACCATAGCTTTTACTATACTAAAGGAAAGGTATTTTAGAACTAAATAAAAACCGGGATAGGATGGGCTGATAAAACGGCACCCACAGTCAAGTTTACCGGCCTGATACATCTCTCCTCATGTCAAAACATCACCATTTTAAAAAGACTGAAGAGCAGAACCAATGGCATCAACACATGTGGAGATTGTTCTTCTTACCCATTCTTCTGGGGGAAAGCATGGCTTTCTTGTGGTCTGAGAACAGAAGAACCACAGAGAAGATAAAGGATGACAGCATTATGTGGGTGTGAATAAAGGAGTGAAACATCAAATGCCTAGTGCAGAGGTATGCCTTGTCTTCTGGATGTTGGTTTAATTTCCAAAGAAGAGTGTCAGTCATATAAACAATTATATATATATATGATTTGAGGGATGCAGGTCGTGCTGTGGTCTAAACCAATGAGCCTCTTGGGCTTGCCAATCAGAAGGTTGGCGGTTCAAATCCCCAAGACAGTGGCGAGCTCTCATTGCTCTGTCCCAGCAATTGCTCTGTCCCAGCTTCTGCCAACCTAGCAGTTTGAAAGCATACCAGTGCAAGTAGATAAATAGGTACCACTGCGGTGGGAAGGTAAACGGTGTTTCTGTGCACTCAGGCACTCATCATGGTCCTCCATGCGCCAGTAGCGGTTTAGTCATGCTGGCCACATGACCCAGAAAGCTGTCTGTGGACAAATGCCGGCTCCCTCGGCCTGAAAAGTGAGATGAGCACCGCATCCCATATTCGCCTTTGACTGGATTTAACTGTCCAGGGGCTTTACTCTTTTTTTTTTACGATTTGAATTTCTTACCTGTGATTTTGCTACTCTTATTTCAACAGAACCTAAGAGGAGCCAATGGCGCATCGAGCAACCTTTTCTCACAGTGGCCAGCCAGATACCTGTGGGAATCAGGACATGGGGGGATACCTCACTGAGAAACATTAACTTTGAAGTTGGCTTGCAGGCCATTTGTATTCAGCTGACTGATACCAAAAGTCCATCTTCAAAGATGCTTAGTGAGCCCCTTTCAAGTTGTCCCTTGACATCTCCATGACTCTGGTGGTTGGCAAATGGACATTCCCCAGCCACCTTTCAAAGCTGGTCTGGGTGGGAGAAGGAAAGATCTGGACCATCAGAGAAACAGCAGCTTGGAGGGAATTTAGGCTAGGAAAACAGCATGAGGGGAAATAACTATACAGTGGTACCTCGGGTTAAGTACTTAATTCGTTCCGGAGGTCCTTTCTTAACCTGAAACTGTTCTTAACCTGAAGCACCACTTTAGCTAATGGGGCCTCCTGCTGCTGCTGTGCCGCTGCTGCATGATTTCTGTTCTTATCCTGAAGCAAAGTTCTTAACCTGAGGTAATATTCTGGGTTAGCGGAGTCTGTAACCTGAAGCGTACGTAACCTGAAGTGTATGTAACCCGAGGTACCACTGTAGATGCAGACAGACCAGCTGAGGCTCTGAAATAAATGGCTTCATTTCAGTAGAAATAAAATCAAAAGTTGGGAGATACCATGAATATACCTCATAATATTTAAGTTTGCCCACAGTATCCCTATCTGCTAATAAGACCCAAATATCCTAATATAAGTACAGATATACATGTAGAAAAAGGGATGGAGAGCAATTTAATAAACACTTGACAAAGAATAATGCTCAAACATCATTTATCTTGAAGCATAAAATGATCACATCAGAGGAATTTGTTAACTTATTTCAATATTCTAATCTTTGAAAGTGTCCATTATGCTCATGCCCACCCCCTGAATGCCCAATCTCCCATATGGTAATGTCCACCCCACCCCCCACAGTATTTGAGCATAATGACAGGAGCCTGTTTGATGAATATAATGACTATAGGCATTTAAGAAGCTGTTAGCAACAGGAATCCTTTAGAGGCGATTAAAGACCGCTGCAGAGCTTTTCTAACAAAAGATTGCTCTGGGAAAGGAAGAATGCCTGACCCTAGTAGAATCAAGGAAGAAATAAACAATTACATCCATGGACCTATATTGCTAATGTAATCGTTCTTTTAAGTCAAGGAAAAAACCCATGCTTTGTTGCACATTAGGAAATGCTTGCGGACATGTCTAATTCACTTTTTTTAAGGGAAATAAAATATCATCAGGCTTTAATTTATCAAAAGCCCATGGCTCCATTGATTCCTTACACCCATTTTAGTTTACCTTTCAAGCTAGGTTTGTTTGAAAGCACTTTTAATACAAGCTTTTTTTAAAAAAAACCCCAAAGTTAATGGAAGAAATAATGGTTGTTCCGCAGAAGTCCTGAAAAGGGGGCATTTCAGGGGACTGGTGGGGGCAACAGGAGACATACCCCTATTTTAAGTTCCGTTCAGCAGAGATACATGACCATACAACCCTGCTCAAGTAACAGTGGAAAGAAGGGTGTTATAAGGAACAAGCTTGCTTTCTCCTGTTCTGGAGGGTAGGACTCAAACCAATGGCTTCAAGTTACAAGAAAGGAGATCCTGACTAAACATCAGGATAAACTTTCTGGCAGTAAGAGCTGTTCGACAGTGGAAGGGTTTCCCTCAAGAGGTTCTGGGCTCTCCTTCCTTGGAGGTTTTTAAGCAGAGGTTGGATAGTCATCTGCTATGGATGCTTTAACTGAGATCCCTGCATTGCAGGAGGTTCGACTAGGTGATTCTTAGGGTCTCTTCCAACTCTGCAATTCTATGATTCCAACTAAAAGGCTTGCTTTCTCTCTGCCAGGCTTAGGTAAGCTCAAGTCTTTCAATGGTGGTTGGAGGGAGGGTAATTTAAATTGGCATAATCTACCCCCCGTGTTTAGAAACAGTTTTTAGTGCTGGATCACTCACTGTGACTAGACATTATGATCGTATTAGCTTGTCCAATGGTCAAGAAGGTGTTTTCTGCACGTGCTGCTGATGTGGCCAGATGGGGCTCATCAACCTGGGAAGGTGACCCATCTAGGAGAAGGAAGACTCTGGTCCTAAGCTCCGCTGCCTAGCAGCTATAGTCATTCATGAGAAGGGCTTGGGAAATAAACCCAGAGGAAAAATCCATACTCAATGCCTTGCAGGACATATTCACGAGAAGAAAGGCCTAAGGAGCAAACCCCACTCTGGAGTGGAGTCCCTAAGGTGGTTTGATGGCATCTGGTATACCTTTCAGGAACTCCTGCTGCCAAGCTATTGCTAAATGTATTTCTCTGCTTTCTTTTAGACACCAGTGAGGCCGAGAGAGGGCTCTTGTCATCTGGGCATCCCAGGAGCTCCATACACACTGCCCTGGCTTGCACCCTAGTAAGGTCACTTTGGTGCTGCTAACGCAGCAAAAACAAGACAGGTGTCTTGAATGAGCCAGCTCCCAGTGAAGGTTTGCAGCCAACTGAAGAAAGCAGCCAGGAACAGAGAGAGTTAGTTGTCATGCAGGATGAACAGCAGCTAGTGCCAACTCCCCTACCCCTTGGAATGCCGCTTGATAAAGGAATGACTGAGAGCGGGCAGGAACCCAGCCAAAGCTCTCGGGAAGTTCAAACAGGCGTGAACAGAGAAGGAAGTATTCTGTCAGAACAGGAAGAGATTGGAGCTGATCCAATCCCTCCTAAGAGTCAGCTAAGGGGAGGGCTGTTAGACAGGAAGCAAAACAAGTGATGTAAGATACACAAGTTTAATATTTTCTGCAGAACCTGGAAGGGTCTTCAGAAGGGTCATCTTGAGTATTGATGCTGGTGGTTTTGTCAGAGCCATCTGGAGGTCAGCGGTTCGAATCCCCATGACAGGGTGAGCTCCCGTTGCTCAGCCCCTGTTCCTGCCAACCTAGCAGTTCAAAAGCACGAAATGCAAGTAGATAAATAGGCACTGCTCCGGCAGGAAGGTAAACGGCGTTTCTGTGTGCTGCTCTGGTTCTCCAGAAGCAGCTTAGTCATGCTGGCCACATGACCTGGAAGCTGTACACCAGCTCCCACAGCCAGTAAAGCGAGATGAATGCCACAACCCCAAAGTCGTCTGCGGCTGGACCTAACGGTCAGGGGTCCCTTTACCTTTACTGTGCTATCAAGTTGGAAACCTGGACTCCTGACAACAGGAGGAAACAGTTATTAGTTATAAGCTCAACTTGATATGCATAAGGCATGAGTGATGCAGGTTGCCTTTGTTGTATCTCACTGGTTAGCTACCACCCATCTTAAGCCAGACAGCCCCCACTTGATAAAGTGCTGACCTGCCATTGTCCACCTGCTTCAATGGGTGCTTGGAGCTCAGAGCATCACTCCGCAAGCAGATAGAACTATTGCACTACTAGGCAAACAGCCACAGCAAGTTCTGTGACTCTCCAGTGGTTTGACTTCACCCTTGAAGACAGACTGTCTCCCGAGGCAGATGGATGCAAACCATCCATGCCAACTCCACCACACTCTCAGTCTGTTTCCAAGCTCCATTCAAGAAGCTGATCTTTACCTTCAAGCCTTAGGAACAAGGCCCTGGAAGGACAACCCATCTCCTTCCATATGTACCCAACCATACATTAAGATCTTCAGTAGAGGGCCTTTTGTGAGTAGCCTGGTCTCTGAGCTGGTTTATTGCAGGTGTGTAATAAACACCTTCTCAGATCTGCTCTGATGTAACACCCCATTAAAGAGGTCCACTTGGCTCCTATTTTGTTGTCCTTTTTCCTAATTTTTAGGTGTAGTTTTAACCCTGCTGTCCATAAATCAATTGCATTTGACATGTTTTAATTGCCCTGGAAATATAACAGAAGGAAGGTGTCAGAGCTGCCCGAGGTCCCAGCTCACAAAGGACCAAAGCCAGTCCGTTGTTATATACAAAAGTCTTTATTGAAGTGCAGTTTCGATTTCAAAGCCGCGACGCGCAGCTCTACGTCTTAAACTCTAGACCGCTGAAGCTCCGTCTGAATCTCCTCCCCCCAGACACCAGTTTAAGACTCTAGCCTTGCTCCACCTCCTCCTCTGCTCTTTCCTCCTCTGGGCCCGCCTGTCCGCTGGGGTGTTGCCCTTTCTAGACTCTTCTGACGCTGAGTCCCCTGAGTCTTCCCCCTCCCTCCGGCGGGCTTTAGGACCTGGTTCCCAATCCGGGTTTCCTGCTGTGCCGCGCGCCTGTACATTTGAACTTGGCGCGCGCGCCCAGCCGGCAACCTTCCTCCTGACCGTTACACTGCTCCTGTCACTGCTTCCCCCTTTGGAGAGGCTAGCTGGACCTGACTTCCCCTCCGTTCCCTCACTCTGCGATGGAGGCGTGGCCAGCCCTGATTCATCTTCTCTCCCTGCTGGAGGAGAAGCTGGCCCTGATACATGGGACTCTTCCCCGCCACTACGCTCTGGTGGAGGAGCTGGTCCTGATCTCCTGCTGCTGCTTTGGGAGTCCCCGCTGGCCCCTTGCTTCTGGTGTGTCCCCCCTGGGACCCCCCTTGCCCTGGCCATCGGCGCCCCCCTCTGGGAATCTTCTGATTCGCTGGAGAAGCTCATGGAATCTCTCAGGCCACTTTCATACTCCCCTACGCTGCCCTCAGATTCTTCCCCTTCGCTCTCCATTTCCTCTCTCCCCTGTGCCTCTGCTCCTGAGCCCCTGACAGAAGGTATAAAAAGGGTTACAAAGAACAAACAACAGTGCTTCTTTGTCTAGGTGGCTGCCACTGAGATTCAAAGGCTTATATTTTTCTATATGCTCTTCATCATGCGCTGTGTTGTTTGGTATTATGAAAACCTCCTTGATGGCTGTTGTCGAGATTTATATCCTGCAACTTTTGCAGTCTCTAGTTCAGAATGCTCCCCACCCTCTTGAGATTCACTTGTTCTTCAGTAAGTCAGGCCAAGAGGAAAGGTTGTGCCTTTAGTGGGTTGTTTTTACAGACATCTCGTCCTGAAGACCCCATGCTGAGCAGTTTCCCTGCTCCGTGAAAATTTCAGTTGTGATGGCAACAAATGGATCACCTTATTCAACTAATACAGCTGCCCTCTCAAAAGTTGTATATATTCTAGAACGAAAGGAACACTGAGGATTCCTTCCCTCCCTCCCTCTCTCCCCACAAATATTTGCTTCCAGAAAAAAGTATGGGTTACTTATAAGTTATAAGAGTTCAGACATGTACTATTTGTGCCAACTTTCTGGTGCAGTTTCCATGTGTTCTTTAGCTAAATAAGAGAATATATTATAGATATGTAAATATTGGCATACTCCAGTACACAAATTATTTCAGAGGATAGAGACAAGGCAGTTATTGCATTTGCCTAGCTTGGCTATTACAATATTTCCAAGTTTTAATGATAATGAAATTAGCTTGGCACTCTTTGGCCAGTGCCTAAGGTGAAAATGTATATTGATAAGCGTTGGCAGCCTAAGGTGCAAAAGGCAATTGCTTTTATAAGCGAACCCAGAGATGTCTAAATATATTCTTTTATAATATTTTTTATCTCCAAGAGGAACAAAACTAATATTATCTGAATTCAAAGGGCATTAAGATGTCTGGCAAATTTTGTATCTATCTATCTATAAAAACTGGCCTGCACTGCAGCCCATTGACACAGCCAAACTAATTAGCAGAAAGGCTACTTTCTGTTTCCATGAATTGAATGCATGAAAAAAAAGTCCTATGCACCTTAATTCTATGATCTTCTTTCTTTTATTGCTTAATAAAATAAGCACAGATTACCATGCAAGCTGCTTATAATGGATTAATCTGTGCAGCCTAAATGTTGCCAATGGGAATCTTGTCCATTTAAAACAATTCTTCCAAGCTATCTCATTAGTTTCACTGTAAACTGTCTTTACAAGAGTTGATCTTTTACATTTTCCTCTTAGGTGACAAATGCCAAATAAAGGATTGGTGCCACTGGACAGAATCCCTATGTGATTTGCAAGCGATCAAATCCTTTAAATGCTCTCCTTGGTTTCCCTTTCTAAAAACGGTCCATTTTGGAACCAGTTACTTGTGAAATCCCTGGCCAGCTTCCTTAAGATTTGCTTTTACTGAGCTGCATTTATGCCGCCCCCCCATCCTAGATGATACCATGGTACAGTACTGTACAAAGACAGACTCTGTATATGTGGGCAATTGCAGGTGGAAGACATCTTGCACTATTTACTATATTGCCCACTATACATTGGACCTAAGAGGTGATTTCTCACTTTACCATCCATACAGGAAAGATGTCTCCCCACAGCAGAGAAGGTCCCATGGCTTCTTAGCAATGTAAATACTTCAGTAACTCATAAAGTCGCCCATTTTGCTTTGGCTGTCAAAAAGATCAGAAAGAAGACCCTGGACAATATAGCAGTGAATTGTAAGGGAGACATAAAGATCTAAACAGAGATTGTTATTTGTGGCGCGACACCCCTTTTGCTTGTACCATATTTATTTATTTATTTATTTATTTTTAAAAATCGTTTTTTCACAATTTTATACATTTTTAACATAACCATTTCAAACATTAAAGTACAAGGTTCATTTGAAGCTTCAGACCTCCTTCCCTCCCTCCATGGATTCCATGTTTAAGATTAAGTTTGCTGCATCTTTTACCATTATCCATCTATTAAACATCCATAACGATCATTAAAAATTCCACATTACAAGTGTCATTATATCCTTGCCAGTGATTTTAACCGTTTACAGTGGTCTTTTACAAATTTGCTCCAATCTTTGGAAATTACTTGATCTTCCTGGTTTCGTATTTTCTTTCCCCGTCAGTTTCACCATCTCTGCATACTCCATCAGTTTCATATGCCATTCTTTTTGGTACTTCTCCTTCCTTCCATCTCTGAGCTAGTAGCATTCTCACTGCCGTCATTGCATGCTTGTATTTATTTACAATGATGTCAGACTACTGTTGGACCATCAAACGAGAATCCCCTGTGCAAGTCCACAAATGCAAGAGCTACAAGCACAAATTCTTACCTGAATACCAACATCTTGTAGATACTGTGTATCCCAAGGGAATACATTTTTTTTGCATTCCTCTAACTGTACATAGATATGCATGTCATTTTCAATGCTATATATGTCATGTTCAAAGCTATATAAGTCACTTACATTTATACTCATATTGTACTACTTTGGCTATGTGTTTAATAAAATATTGAATTCTTGCATTGTGAAAAACAGAGATTATGGTGAAAAGTGAAAAACATGAATTGCAAAAAAAACAAACTAGAGCTTACAGAACAAAACCAACCTCAGATATGAAATCAGCACGTCAAAATTAGGTTAGAACAACTGCAGGTGTCAATGCAACAAAAATTTTGTTCCCCAGTTAATCAGTGTTGTTGTTTTTTCTGGGGGTACACAGGGGTACACATGCCCCTGAACATTTTGTGAATCTTTGTACTTGTGTCCATTTACTGTATTTATTTTTCCCAATTTGAACTATAAAATGGTGAGTTTCTTGAGTCAAAATGAGAGTACCCCTAAACATTTTTAAAGAAAAAAAGCACCAATAATAATAATACAGTGGTACCTCAGGTTACATACACGTCAGGTTACAGACTCCGCTAACCCAGAAATAGTGCTTCAGGTTAAGAACTTTGCTTCAGGATAAGAACAGAAATCGTGCTCTGGCGGTGCGGCGGGAGCAGGAGGCCCCATTAGCTAAAGTAGTGCTTCAGGTTAAGAACAGTTTCAGGTTAAGAACGGACCTCCGGAACGAATTAAGTACTTCACCCGAGGTACCACTGTAATAATAATAATAATAATAATAATAATAATAATAATAATAGAAGAAGAAGAAGAAGAAGATAGAAGAAGATGTTCATCAGAGAAATTAGAATGGGCTCATCTGACAACTTCCAGAACAGACAGCCCGATCAGCTAGATTCCTGCAAGCTGTGTGCTACAATAACCACAACAAGAGATAACCGTCTTAATTTGAAATGAATAAAACATGCTCATTTCATGTTTCTCCTTTTTAGCAAGGCTACAAAAAATTAAGTACTATCTCTGTCCATGAAATGCTTCAGTGATGCTTCAGTACCAAAGTCCTATGGGAGACATTCTGGCTCCTGCTTATGTATAGCAGATCTGACTGGGGAAAATGACAGTGAATTTGTGGATGGGAACAGCTGGCTTGTTAAGATGTGTCAAAGGGGCCAAGCGCGGATCCCATTTATTAGCTAACTTCGTGCAAATATAAAATAGGCGTAACTGCCAATTGTATTAATCAGCGTCTCTTCCATTGCTCCCCACCACCGCCGTGCCAGAGTCAGTACAGACACAGCCATTTCCCCCCAATGTTGTTGTTACTGTTGCTGTTGCTGTTATTACAAAGTAATAATAATAAATAAATAAGAATTACAGGTAAAATGTGCACCCCACCACCAAGACCATTCCATTGTAACTATCAAACCTCCCAAAATTTCAACACCTCTTGCGATGGTTTGACCCCTTTCCGTTTTAACAGTACCAATTCTACAAACACCTTCCATATCTCCTCAAAACCATTTCTCTTGCATATTCCCCATCTTACCTTAATGACACATGTTAATTTACCATTAATAGCTATACTGCACACCTCTTTATTATACCATTCTTCCATTTTATATTCTGCTTGCCCCTTCCACTTCTTGGCTATTATATATATTATACATAATAATTATTATAATATAATAATAATACTTCATGCTGCTGTCAATAAATTTGTGAGCAAGTCCTTCATAGCCAGTGAAACTTCCACCCCATTGTAAATTGATAATAATGCTACCTCTGGACTCTCGGTCAGCTTTAACCCAGTGATTTCTGTTATCTCCTTAAATATCCTTTGCCAAAAAAAACCACCACTGTACATATTTACACTCCCACCAAATGTGTAGCCATTAATACAACTTGATGGGACACAGGTTTACAAGGGAACAATGTATGCCGAAGCTCATGTTTGCGGTCTAGCAGGACTTGCTAAGTGTGTAACCTGTGTTTCTCTGGATTTTGCTACCGCTGAAGCCAGATGGAACCTTCCCTCAGAACGCTGTCTGGGAAGTGCTCCTAAATGACATGTTGTCACATATGTCAAGCTCTCCTGTGGTTTCACTCTCCCTCAGGCACAACAGTAGTGATGGTGCTGACTGTCACTGACATAATAATCATTTGCCACAGCTCTCTGAGGCACTTTCCTCCTCCTTCTCAGCATCAACAGTTTTCAGACAACTTTCCCCCACCCCCTGACATGTCATGCAGACTGCCTCTCTATTCACAAAGACTCAGTTTTGTATGCCTCTGCCGGAAATGCTACAACTCACCAATATGGGGGTTGTTTGTTGTTGGTTTTGATGATTGTATTGTGATTCTTGGGCTGCAGCTTTAGACACACTAAATATATATATATATATATATATATATATATATATATATATATAATGATTATTTCATTTATAAAAAGGGAAAAAGTGAGGCAGAATGAAAACACTACCAAACATTAATATACAAATATGTATATTCTTGTTATCCTAATACACATATACTTTTCAATAACCCGTTATATTCTGTATAAATTCATTTCAAATATCCCTTTATTTATCCAAAGAAAGTCTGCATCTATAAGCTATCTGTTTACATACAGTGGTACCTCAGGTTACAGATGCTTCAGGTTACAGACGCTTCAGGTTACAGACTCCACTAACCCAGAAATAGTACCTCGGGTTAAGAACTTTGCTTTAGGATGAGAACAGAAAAAGCGTGGCGGCAGTGCGGCAGCAGTGGGTGGCCCCATTAGCTAAAGTAGTACTTCAGGTTAAGAACAGTTTCCGGTTAAGAATGGACCTCCGGAACGAATTGAGTTCTTAACCTGAGGTACCACTGTATTGCTAGTATTGTCAGGTTTTCCAGTTCATCAGTACAAGGCTGGATCTACACACAAGAAAAACACACACTATAAATAAGTCATAAATCAGATTGTTATAACAAAAGAAAAAATCCCTATGTAAAATATCATGGTCAGTTTTTTGCCCTACAGCGACATCTGGTGTCGCATCTTTACAACGGAGTTACAACAACATAGCTGACTGAGTCCTCAGTCTCTTGGCCACGATTAGAGTGCATAGAACCCATTTTTGCTGTCCTGTTGTCAATCTCCATACAATGGGTATACAGTTCAAGAGCATATTCACCTTTGAAAATCTTATTTTTTTCCGTAGTGTCTTCTCCAGCACTTTCTCCCAAAACGTAATAAATGTGGCACACAGTAAAAGCATGTTTCAAGGAAACATTGTTTGTATTACATCTCGAACAAAGATCTACATTCGATAGTCCTTACTTATACAAATGTAAGGGAGTCCAATAGATTCTAATTAGTGTTTTCTGTTTATGATCCATTGATATGTCTGATACTGAAGCCAAGACATTTCTCACTGTCTTAGGCATGCTTAACCTGGGAGTAAATCCCAATGAATTTGATGGTGCAAGCATGGGACTGTAGAGGAAGAGTTCAGCAGCTCTTTTCCATTCCATCCATGCTGAATTCTGAAACCTCCCCATTCAAAACAACCTGGACCGTAACACGATGTTTTGTGCCACTCTCAATATCTAGTTTGGTCATAAAATTTGAATTTGTATCACATATTCCTGTGGCTAAGGGCACAACTTAGATGTGATGTTGCGGGACTCCCGATTGGATCTCCTCCCCCTCCCCTCCAAAATAGGTAAAACCAGCCAGTGTGTGTGGGGGGGTATTGAATCAGATATGCTACCTGTAGGTTTTGCCCTTTGGGACATTGGTATGCATGTTCATGCATGCAGGTAGGTGTCCATCAGGAAAATGGAGGGGGAAAGCATGAAATTCCCACCCTACTGGTGCCAGTGTCCTGATTTGATTTTACCACCCACACCCAACTGCTGCAGTTGCCAAACTTTTAAAAATCACAGATCTCCCAGGACTTCATCTAGTTTTACTCAGACTGAAAATCTTAATTATTAAAGTATTAATTATGCTTTACTGGTAGCCATCGCCCTTTTTAATTTCCTAGTTTATTTGTTATAAACTACAAAAAATAACAAAGCTACAGCTCTTTTATTGCAAAACAGGATTTACAAAAAGGAAAGAAAGTAAACAGGTTCTTCATATGTAGGAAACATAAAGCTTCAGCTTTGACAACCTGCTATGATTTGAAACAGACAAGTTGTAAACACCTTAGAAATATAGGAGAAAAGCACTGTAAATAATGGACAGGTCTCTAGCTTTAGCAGCAATCACATACCCTCTTGCAATAAACTATCAACCAACTATCCAACTATCTTTCATTTTCCAGAATGGAACTGGGGATGAAAAATTCCCTTAACTCGGAAAATAATAATAAAGCCAGGTCTCTGTTAATTTACTCTATTGATCGCTTCTACGTCAAGAGAAAGCAACCAATGTGAATATATAGATTCCCCCCTCCCCTGACAAAAAGAAATCTGCTTATTTTTGCTTTAACTCTGGAAATGTGTGTTGTGTTTAGAATGCTCTCATCTTGTGTAGTCTACTTAAATAAGGCCAGGTATCAATGTATCCATTCCTCGTTGTTTTCATCTGGCTTTAATTGTACTTACATGCTGTTGCAGGTCACATGCTGTCTGGAATGGGGCTGAAATCCTCCTCTGTGGTTGGAATATACCCTAGAACTGGATTGAGAGCCACACAGCTCTCAATGGTCTACTGTGGTCCATCCATTCTCACACATCCAATTGCTATCCCTTTCCATTTGCATTACAGTTCTTGAGGTAACATCACCATTAGGGAAATCTTGGATGTAGTAAAGCCAGTGGCTCGTGTGCTTCTGGTTTGCACTCTTTATAAAGATTTGAGGAGTGAGGTTCTTAACCCTCTACTATCGTCCATGCCAGGTCCCCCAACCATTGCTACTGTGTCCTTTCTTCTAGAAGATCAAGGTGATCAGGGGACAGCAAAAACTGCAAGGTTTTTAGCGGGGGCAATTAGAACAAGATCTACAAGGTGTGAACAGTGGCGGAGGAACCATCTCCGGCACCCGGGGTGGGACGCAAAGGGCGGGGCAAACTGCCCGGTGGCGCACGTACGATGTCTGTATGGACTGCGCATGTGCGACATTCTGTACGGAGTAGGCACGTGTGGCATCCCATATGGACGCCCGTATGGACAGTGTGAGAGAGTGGCAGCCCATACGGATGCTGCGCAAGCGGCGCCCATACTAACTGCTCATGCCCTTGGCCGCTCTACAGCTGGGGGGAGGCAGGGGCCATCTTGTCACACACACCCCAGAGTGGCACCTGGGGTGCCCACCCCCTCTGCCCCCCATTTCGTACGCTCCTGTGTGTGACCAGAAAGTAGGGTGAATCACCCCTGTATGTGATTATGGGAACTGCTGGAGACACATGGAAGGAGTTCGTCCGTATCTCAGCTAACATATGTACACGTATCTCAGCATTTGTTGACAGGCCTACGTCCATGCGGTAGCGTTTAGTAGCTGTGAATAGTGCACTGCGTTGGGACTGAAAATGGAGCAGAGAGTCAATATGAAATTCTGTTTCAAATTGAGTAAATCGGCGTCGGAAACCCACGAAATGCTCACAGTTGTGTACAGAGATGAAGCTGTAACTTGAAAGACAGTGTATGAGTGGTTTAAACGTTTCCAGTGAAGGGCAGCAAACCATTGAAGATTACCCTCGGTTTGGCAGACCGTCGATGAGTAGAATGGTGGCAAATGTCGACAGAGTCGTTATCCTGGTAAGTGGGTATAGGACTAGAGCCAAACAGCATGAAGCTGATAAAAGACCTTAGGGCCCTGGACCAGCTAGGATAAGTGAAGCCCTTTTGCAAATTGTTCAAAAGCCTTATAAAAACTGACTCCTTGAAGATATGTGTATCATTATGAGAGGATGTACATCAATGACCTTTTCAAAGATGTCTGCTCTGTAACTAGAGTGGTTATTTTGATGGCTGTGAGAGATGTGTAAAGCCCCCTGAGATGAACATTTTAAAAGCTGGAGCACATCAAATTGTGCATATACATTTGGAAAGTTGAAGCTCAGTGATTATACAACACCCTTCCCTTTTTATTGACAGCACTAAAAGCCGTTTATAATTAGGAGTCATTATTGCGCTCATTTACGCTGTGTTTCTGTTGCACTGAATAATTGTAGCTTAATTACAAGGTTCACCTGCTGTTATAAACCATGCTTAAAAAATTAGGAGCAAGCAAAGGCATTTTGACATTTGCTGTGTTGTCCAAACTTGCAATATAGTCAAATAGCAATGTGTTTAAATGACTGTATTGAACACACACTGTTATTTGTAATCAATCCAAGTGTTGCTCAGTTAACAGGTAAAGTTTCTAAATGATATGCCTTCAAATAGCTTTAGGCTCACTTCATGCGAACAAGAAGGATTTGTGGTGTAGCATGGGGGGGGGCCTAGGTGGGCTGTGACCATGGGTGCCAAATTCGTGAGAGGGGGACAACCAGGACCCCCCACAACAGGCTCTCTTCTGAACTCCTGCCACCTTCCAGAGCCGCAGGAAGGCAAGCTGTGCCTATAAGAAGAAGAAGAAAAGTTTGGATTTTATATCCCGCCTTTCACTCCCTTTAAGGAGTCTCAAAGCGGCTAACATTCTCATTTCCCTTCCTCCCCCACAACAAACACTCTGTGAGGTGAGTGGGGCTGAGAGACTTCAAAGAAGTGTGACTAGCCCAAGGTCACCCAGCAGCTGCATGTGGAGGAGCGGAGACGCGAACCCGGTTCCCCAGATTATGAGACTACCACTCTTAACCACTACACCACACGGGCTCTCTAGTCTGGCCCTTCAACCTTCAGGGCTGTGGTGGTGCCTCCTTCTCCTCAGATGCCCCAACATGCCCTGCCCCTTGGCTGGCCAAGAGGTGAGGGCTCTCCCAACCCACAAGGTTTAGAGGATGGAGGTGGCAGGGCCATGGGAGCACTGGGTACTGATGGGAGAGGTGGCCCAGCCCGGGGAGTAGGAGTCTGCTCCTGAGAAGGGGGACGGGTAGGTGGCTGTATTGGAGGCCAAGCTGAGGACATTGTGGTCACTGCAGAAGGAGTGGTGTGGCTTCCCCCTGGCACTTCTGGTGCTGGCCTTACCAGTGGCATGTGGCCATGGCTGGTGGGCAATGGTGGGGCACACAAGGGCAGCCCCAAGCTTTCCCAGTGTGGGTGTCCACAAACTTTGCCCCTGACCTGGCCAAGTGGGAGGGGGAAGGTGCTAGCACCAGTGCCGCCCACTGAGGAGGGAGGGAGGCAGGAAAGTGCCTGAGGGGGAAAGGGCCCCATGGTGTACATGTCTCCCCAGCTGCCCAGTCCATGGGGGGGAGGAGCAAAACACTTGTCCTGTCCTGGAAGCCAGCATCCCACGCTACACCACTGCTTCACCCTTCTTCCATAGTGGATGGCTTGTGTAAGCAAGATCAACTCAGGCAAGCCTTGGTTTACCAAAGTTATATGCATGATTACTATGGGAGAGGGCTCTGTCCGGATATTACTGCCTCGCCATATGTGCATATATGCTACATACCTAGCCCAGTGCTTGGAATGAACTTGGTCAATTTAATGATGTTTACTGAATTAGTTAAAAAAAATATCTGAACCACACCTGAGAGTAGTTCCCACAATTGCTAGGTTTGGGGTAATACTATGAACAATTTCTTCAAGTTCATTCTCTTACATATTTATGTATGTATGTTTGTATGTATGTATGTATTTAACAAAACTGCTTGGACCCTTTAGGGCTTTAAGCTTAAAATATAATAATTGTAAAAAATAAATTAAGCAATTTATATTCCACTGTCCTTGCATTTTGACGTTTCCTTCACCTTATTTTATACTTCAGCACAGCAGCTTGTAACATTCTGAATGCTGATTCTTTGGGCCAATAATTAAACTGTGAACTGATGCAGCTCATTTTTTACGGGGCCAGACCAAAAATGGAATTAATTCCTTTTTTGGACATGTTGAACTTGAACTAGTTCATTTTTAAAATGAACTTTCCAAGCTTTGACCTAGAACATGTCTAAATTGGCACTTAGGGTAATTTGTTTAGAAGAAAGCGAATCAGTTAAAAAACAGTGATATGATTTACATGATTGGTTTTAGATTGGGCTAGCAGATGAAACAGCTGAGCAAATAGGTAGGCTGATAAAGGCAGCGTAAATTAAATGAAAAGTCTCCGCTGGAATTCAAGCCTGCATCAAACATACTAGGAATTGGCTATAGAGTTTTAGCAGCTAAAATGACTCAGTTGGCTGAATAGATCCAAAAGCTTTTAGGACTGTGATGTTAGTTGATTTGTTGCATTTTCTAATAGCCCCTTTTAGTGGGAGAGCTGGAAGTGATTAATTTGCCGGCAACAACCAGTCCTATTTTTCTAGAAAAAGAGGTGCCAGAACTCACCATGAATGCATCCCTTGCTATCTTATGAAGATAATTGTGTCCACCTGAAAGGTGCCAGAAATGAGTTCCGTTAAGTACCGGATGGAAAAAAAGCCCTAGCAACAACTATCACTTATCTGGTGAGAGGGGTCTGAAAAAGTAACCCCTGTTGCCATGTAAAGATGCATTTCTCATAGAGCATGAAGGAACGGTACGTAGAAATTGAAATCTGGTGTAGAATTTTTAATTTCCATTGGACTCAGGTTCATAGCTACAGGGAAGTCCTTTGCGTGTGGAGATGGACTCTTTCAGATAGCACACATGGTTCTCCCACCCAGCTCAAATTATTATCACAAATACCGGAGAGATAGCTCAGTTGCAAAGCACTTGATTTCTATGCAAAAGATTCCTGGCATCTGAAACCTAGGGAATCAAAGTTCCAAGTGGTCAGTCAAAACCTTACCTTGCCTCCTCTTTTGTGGAAAGTCATGGAGGATATGTAGAGTTTGAGGTACCTTTCAACAAAGAAACGAAAACATAGGCCTTCCACTAAGCTTCCTGGCTGAGTAGGGAGCAAATGTCACTGAATTCTACAGGACTTCTGAATAAAGATTTTTGGGCTCATGCTATTCATTCAGATTTGCCCAAATAACAAGGCTGGCATTCAATGCTGTTATAAGACTCTGTAATCAGTGTGTAGTCTAGAGCCATGTTTACTCTTTCTACACTCCTTTAGGGCCATTTTTGACATTTTTCTAGTCAGTTCCAGGTTCAGCGCAATGCATGCAGTCGCAGTCACACATCAATTGGATGAGCGTGAATGGGGAGTTGCCTGTACTGTGTGTATATATCTATATATCCCTATTGCAATGTCTCCAGAGAATACTGCAGAAATTGTGCAGTTGAAACAATGGCAGCATGAGGGCATCATGAGATCATGAATCCATAGCTAGCCAAACACATGTGCTGCTATCTGAAAAACAGCGTGTAACCTTATGTTCATAGACAGATTTGTATAAAAATAGCTTTTAGGACACATTTCTATTACATAATGAGAGTCATCTAGCCCATTAGAAAATGTTTCTTGCTAAAGACAAAAAGGCTGATCTTTTAAAAATGAATGTTCCATGTGAAGCAATTTATTAAACGCAAACAGGAAAATGAATGCCATTTTCATTTACTTCAATGCCTCAGTTATTTTTTTTTAAGGTAACAGGGACTTTTATGAAGTATCCATGCCTACGTACTATTGTCTAAGAATCTGAGAATATTATGTACAAAGCTGATTGGAAGTCTTGATTGGCTTGCTTCTTGAATGTCTGAAATGCCACCTCCTTTCCTATAGGCCTGTTTGGGTGTCAAGATCAGAAGATGGGGGCCCATTGGTTGTTCCACTGCCCTCAGAAGCTCGGGGTGTGGTGGCACAGGAGAGGCCATTCCTTGAGGCAGCCCCTGTGTTGTTGAACTCACTCCCCACAGAGGCACATCTGGCATCTTCATTATACAGTTTTTGGCAAATGCTACCCTGGCTTTTGACACATGAAATTAATTGTTTTTGTGACTCACCAGTGGCTAATTGGCAGCCAGTTGAATTCTTGCAGCAGTAGCAGCAAGATCACATGATGGGAATCATCTGCCCTGGAGAGCAGTTCTGCCACTACATTTTGCACCAGCTGAATCCAGTCTGGAGGCTATCAGTGCATGAACAACGATATTCAGGCTATCTCAGTCCAGAACAGTGCTGTTTGGTCAGAGGCCTTGGGGGACTAGGCTAGTTCCCTAAATGTTCCAGGTAAATGAGACTATCAAACTATTAAAGCCTGGCACCTCCTTCTCAAAGCCCAGGAAGCTTCTGCCCAGCTTAGGGAGGAAGGTGTGATGCTCTGATGGGGTCCAAGAGCCCTCCTGCCACCTTCCCAAAAGCTACCCAGATTTGGAAAGGAGGCAGCAGGGTTTCAACATCCTGTCAGAGGCCTGGCACCTCCTTCCCAAAGCCCAGGAAGCTTCTGCCTGACTTAGGGAGGGAGGTGCGATGCTCATGCACATGATATCAGCCCTTGCCTATTATCCTCGCAAGCTGCTGGCTCTGGCCCTATCTGTTCTCATATGAAAAAATTCACTGCACGCCACTGGTCCAGAACAGCCATATCTTCTTCATTGACAATCACTTGTAGCCAAGTAAGATTGTCTTCCATAAACACAGTTTTAACAGTGAGTCCATTAGTGACTGGGAAGGCCAATTCTGGATCTACAATTCCTACAACAGTGGGGACATAGGTTTCTGGGCAGGAGTTGATCACGGTGAGTGTGCCTTCCCTTTAGAACTTTTCTCCCTTTTGTCCTCAGTTCAAAACCCATGACACCTTTGGTAAAGGCTGTTCTCCAATTGGAGCGCTCGCAGGCCAGTGTTTCCCATTTGTTGATGTTTAGACTGCATTTTTAAAGATTTGCCTTGCGAGAGTCTTTAAACCTCTTTTGTTGACCGCCAGCATTATGCTTACCATTTTTAAGTTTGGAGTAGAGTAGCTGCTTTGGAAGATGATCATCAGGCATCCGCACACGACCAGTCCAACGAAGTTGATGTTGAAGAATCATTGCTTCATATAAATATATTATTAACAATAGTATTCCAGTAGCTAAAGGTAAAGGTAAAGGGACCCCTGACAGTTAAGTCCAGTTGTGAACGACTCTGGGGTTGTGGCGCTCATCTTGCTTTACAGGCTGAGGGAGCCAACGCTTGTCCACTCCACAGTTTTTCCGGGTCATGTGGCCAGCATGACTAAGCCACCTCTGGTGCAACAGAACACTGACACCAGAGCATGAAAACGCCGTTTACCTTCCCACTGGAGCGGTACCTATTAATCTACTTGCACTTTTGGTGTGCTTTCGAACTGCTAGGTTGGCAGGAGCTGGGACTGAGCAATGGGAACTCACCCTGTCATGGGGATTCAAACTGCCGACCTTTTGCTTGGCATGCTCAAGGCTCAGTGGTTTAGACCACAGTGCCACCCACGTCCCTATTCCAGTAGCTAGTGGGCAAATAATGGAGATGTGGGACTGTTGTTTTCCTGCTCTGCTTGTGGGTTTACTGGAAGCATCTAGTTGCTAAAGTAAGTGGCATGATCACCCAGCTGGATCTTCTTAGGTTCTTATACTTTTCATGGGTACTTGCAACCTTCTGTTGCCTCAAGGTCTCGACACAAATAAATTGAAAATTTGCCACTTCCAGTGCACTTGGTGGCTCTTTCTCTTCTCTTCTTTAGACACTGACACAAAAAACTTTCTACATGCAGGTTTATTTTCAAATACACTGTTCATAATTGGGACTTGCTTGAACATTTGGAGGAAGTGATTGACAGACAGCACTGTTTCAGTCTTTCATAAACCTGGCTGGAATGAAGCTAGCAGGCAAAAGAAGAAGAAGCTTTTCTGAGCAAAAGAATGGAAGTGTGTGAAATAGGAGCCGGTATTACCTCTAGCCACTCAAAATAGGGTTAACTGAGGATTTGCAAGTTTTGTCCTTCGCTTTAAATCGTGACTCTTTCCAGAGAAGAAGAAAATTGATTACCAGCACTGGCACTTCGCACAATGGAAGAACAGTATATTGTACAAGCCAAGAAGGGTTCAGGTCAAGCTGCCAGAAAGACGCAAAGGAGTCAACAAGAGGCACAGACTGCTAAATAAAGGAAAGGCACTTTCTCCTTGGAGGGTGGTGAAAATGGGAGGATCAGCCAAGCCCTGAAATATGAAGACATAAGAAATGCCAAATAAAATACAGGAATTGGTTGTTAATACACCTGCTTGGGCCACATCATGTCTCCGTACCCATCTACAGACTATTACTCATGTTCAGGGAATAAGTTCTTCTGGAACACAAATGTCCTGTGGGGGGTGGGGCGGTGGCTTTATCTCAAATGTGTTTAGGGAACCTTTTTTTTTTTTTTTTTTACTGTGACTCAGCCTCTATTGTGCCAGCGGACAGGCTCCTGGTAGTTCCACATTTCAGAACATTTTCAAAATGTAAAATGTGCACAGCGTGAGTACCTTCCGATTGTTTCATCCCGGTAGCAGTCTCCTTCTTAGGTGATTGGGTAGCAACAGAGAGATCATAGGGTGTGTGTTTTAATTATTATTTAAGAAACGGAGTATGATTAAAGAAGAATAGCAAAATGGCACATGGAAAGGCATGCATGATAAAAACAAAAAAAGACATAGAAACTTATCACAGAAAATGATAGGAAAAGTATGTCTGTTTAAAGCTGTTTCATACACTGGGCAAACCTGAATATGAACGAAAATATTATCAGCTGTACTTATAACTGGTGGAGATGCAGACTGGGATAAAGAACAGAATGGCTAAGATTAATATTTTGTTGGGAGCCGCCCAGAGTGGCTGGGGAAACCCAGTGAGATGGGCAGCATACAAAAATATTATTATTACTACAGTGGTACCTCGGGTTAAGTACTGAATTCGTTCTGGAGGTCTGTTCTTAACCTGAAGCACCACTTTAGCTAATGGGGCCTCCTGCTGCCGCTGCGCCGCCGGAACACGATTTCTGTTCTCATCCTGAAGCAAAGTTCTTAACCCAAGGTAATATTTCTGGGTTAGTGGAGTCTGTAACCTGAAGCGTATGTAACCCGAGATACCACTGTATTTATTATACAACCTACACTTATTGTGTGACCTTGGACATAGTTACTAGTCCATAGTTACTAGTACTTAATGTTTTTCTCCCCATCTGTAAACAAGGAGATAGTGGCCTATCTTTCAGAGGAGGGAGTAGGAATGTTCAGGAGTGAAGACATCAAGTACAGGGCATAATGACTGCAATCCAAGCCACCTTTGCTCCAGGTAGGACCAAGGATTGGAATGGGTGGAGTGTCACTCCACTGCTGAACTCCCTATTCTGTCTGCTGAATGTACAGGCAGACAGAAGTCTCACCAGAAGAATGTACATGGGTTGCAGACCACAGAAACATCCCCCCAAATGAGGCACTCTTGGGGGCATGGAGTGGCTGAGACACCCCAGGATCTGCTGGATCTCAAGCCAGCCCCACTGCCATCAAATGATGGCATTGGGCACAATCCAGGCCCAACCACTGCACCAGTTCTGGGCTGGGGAAGAAATCTGCCTGCCACCCGCTGCCTTCTTTCCTGCCTGCCATGATGCCATGAGCAGCAGGGCTGTAGATTTGGAAGTGGTCCCACCACTCCATCAAGCTCTGCCACGCCCTGGCTAAGATTTGGATGGCAACAGAGGCATAGGAAGGCCAGGTGGTACCCAGTGCGGAAAATTTCTTGCCACCCCCCATATTGATTTTTTATTTTTGTTTTTGCCTGCAAAAATAAAAAAAATTCCTTCCAGTAGCACCTTAAAGACCAACTAAGTTAGTTCTTGGTATGAGCTTTCGTGTGCATGCACACTTCTTCAGATACCTGAAGAAGTGTGAAGAAGTGTATCTGAAGAAGGTATCTGAAGAAGTGTGCATGCACACGAAAGCTCATACCAAGAACTAACTTAGTTGGTCTTTAAGGTGCTACTGGAAGGAATTTTTTTTGTTTTGACTATGGCAGACCAACACGGCTACCTATCTGTACCTGCAAAAATAGTTTTACGTTATTTCATATTTTCTTACAAAGGAATGTGGATTATGGGCCTCTGATAACAAGGCGGCGACTGTGGGCAGATACTTAAATCTACAGGATGGATTGTGTTTTGGCTCCATTGAACTGAAATTTCAGCCTTCACGACATATGAAAACAGCCAAGTAAACAGTTATTTTTGTGGAGGAGGGTCAAGATATTAACTGATAGGCATGAAATTTCAGATAATGCTATATAATCCCTAGTGTAGTAAGATAAGACCTTTGGAGAAGGCATTTTTTATATATATAAAAAATTTATGAACTACCCTAGTAGGGCAGTAATTGTTCCTTTTTGACACCCCACTCCATGATGGAACTTGGGCCAGACCGCCCCTCCTGCCCCCTTCCTACACCCCTGGATGGCAACCAAAATCAATGAAATCAGCAAGCAGCAGCAAAAGTGGAGACTTAACAAGCTTAGGGATCTGCATCAAGCCTAATAGTGTTGAGAATGCCCCCATAGTCAGTGGAGCTTATGGAACTATATATAACCTACAGCATTTTTTTTCTTTTCTTTTCAGGACAGCTGACAGGCCTTTAAAGAGAAAAACAATTAGTTTCAAATGGCCTCCAGCGTCATGTTATTAGCACACTTTTCTATGTCTTCTCTCTCTGTGGTTTTTTTTTTTATAATAATAATAATCTTGTTACGGGAAATATGTAAAAGAAATCTGCTTGGAGCATGCATTTAGATAATGAATCTTGCTGCTGCTTCTGCAACAAACATGAATCTTTGTGTGTCCCAGCCCCCAACTACAAATATAGCGTTAGGGGAACATTTGCTCTCTCGTTTTGCCACAGTATGCCTCTCAGTGGAAATATCAGAATTAAAATAAAAATTACAAATAATAATAAAAAAGTTTACAGCTGAGATGCTCACAACCCGTATCTAATAGTCTGCCTTGGGAATAATTACTGGAAATGGGTATCCAAGGGCAATAATTGTCTTCCACTGTGAATTAGGGATGCCACAGGTGGTGTTAATCACTTGGAATGTATTGGAGGAGAACAACAGCCCAGGCGGAAGGCTGCATCAGCTTGATTTGTGGAAGTATTGTTGCCGGACGCTTCAAACATAAATTGACTGCATGGTAGCAATAACACACTTTCAAGTTGCCATAAGGAAACAAAAGGATGGGAATATAAATGGGGAAAAGGCAGATTTTATTTTCAGACTTGTGTCCAATTCAGAGTTGTACGGAGAAGGGGGTTAATCCAGAGCTTAGATATTTTTCTGCGCAGATATAGAGGGGGGGGGGGCTGGAAATGTCCAGCCGCCCTCTCACCCAGGAAGGACATGGTAAAAGGGAGCAGTGCAAAGCTATCTGAGGGATGGGCTGAGCTAGACTTCAGCTCCAATTCTGCAAATACAGATCAGCAGGAGTGCCAACTTGGCCAAACGATTGTGGGTGCCATGCAGCGTGTATGGCCCTAACACCAAAATTTGTGGGTGCCTGGCCCTTTCATGGGGAATTTTGTGGGTGCTCAGGGACCCAGGACCCCATGGAGTTAGCGGCCATGCAGACCCTCCAAGTGTCACTATTTTCCAGGGACATTCCTGGATTTACAGTTTCTGATTTGATCCAGGAATGTCCCACTTTTCCTTAGGGCAGGGGTCAGCAACCTTTTTCAGCTGTGGGCTGGTCCACCGTCCCTCAGACCATGTGGTGGGCCAAACTATTTTTTTGTGTCGTGGGGGGGAATGAACAAATTCTTACGCCCCACAAATAACCCAGAGATGCATTTTAAATAAAAGGACACATTCTACTCATGTAAAAACACACTGATTCCCGGACTGTCGGTGGGCTGGATTTAGAAGGCGATTGGGCCACATCTGGGCCCCGGGCCTTAGGTTGCCTACCCCTGCCTTAAAGGTAAAGGTAAAGGGACCCCTGACCATTAAGTCCAGTCACGGACGACTCTGGGGTTGTGGCACTCATCTCGCATTACTGGCTGAGGGAGCCGGCGTACAGCTTCCGGGTTATGTGGCCAGCATGACTAAGTCGCTTCTGGAGAACCAGAGCAGCACATGGAAATGCCACTTACCTTCCTGCCAGAGCAGTACCTATTTATCTACTTGCAATCAAAAAGGCTCAATAAAGTATATCTATGCATGTAGAGAATCTTTTGCTGAACATCAGCAAGTTGACCCCATTTATGATTAAGGAACAGGGCTTTCTTTTAGATTCGATGTGAGCTTAGGCCTGTATTAAGTTGTGGGTGAACATATCAGACGACACAGTGATTCTTCAAACAGCTCTTGTTTATTCACAGGCCAGAACAGAACTGAACTGAAGGGTTCAGCCACCCTGCTTATATAGAGCACCACTACAAAGCAACAGTAACCACTTTCTGTAACTATCCAATCACTGAATGTCACTTTCAATCCCTTATTTGCATATGCGGACCTGAGTGAAAACTATCTACAGTATCCCCCTGCTGGCCCAGGGTGAGAACTTCAGTACATAATAGCCTGAGCCTCAGTACCTCTCTTTTTTTTTTTAAAAAAAAAAAAAAGAAACTGAGCATAGCTGTCACCGTATCGGTTCAGCATTTGGGGAACTGAGTTTCCCCCCACCAAAACAAAACAAAACAAAACTGTCGGGAAAGAATCCTTTGAAAGCCCATGGTAGTATTCTAGCATTATCACTAAACTCAGTACCTGCTTACTCACTCTCTTATCACAGAAGTGACCTGGGAGGGGGGGGGTCACTTCCAAAGACTGCCAATATGCAAGGCCATACCCTTTCCTCTTCAGAATAGAGCTTCTAGCCAACTGATAAGCAGAATAGAAGGACTGTTGCTACTTTCTACGGCTGTCTTCATTGATTGCTGTATTTACGGAAAGTTTGGCTAGATAAGCATGTTGTATCTGCAGCATACAGAACATCTATGTGTCTCGTATCTGATAGTGAGTGTGGCGTTTAAGCTCACCCCTGTCATCTTCTTGATTAATGATCGCCTTGATGCCTTAGATTTGACACCATATTAAGAGAGGATTACACACGGAAGATAAATGTGCTCTGCAGTGTGAAATGATTAGTGTTTCCAATGTTGTTGTTTTTTTTTTAAAAAATATATATAATAATAATCAAAAATCAAATGCCTGTATCTTATCAGAACATACCGCAGCCCACAAAAATGAACCAGGTTTCAGAGATCAAGTGCTTTCGAAGATTTGCATTAATTCATACCTTTGGAAAAAAATGACCTAATCCAACAATATAAATTCTAGATAAATTTAGATTCCTAATCAATTACTCTCAAGACCCAACTAGAAACTAGCAATTGCTTAATAGAGCATATTCAAAAGTTTGTTTACATGACCTCAGACCCATTGATCAGCTAGATTGGCTTAAGATTGGCTCCTGCAGTTGAAGCATGATCCTATGCGTGAGAAGTAAACCAAAGGAAGCTGATTCTCTCCTGCTTTTTAGGAAGCCTCAACGCTTTCTGTACTTGCAGGGTTCCTCACTCCCCCTGATAACCTTTGGGCCCAATTGCTTCCAAAGCATTTCTAAGATGCTGCTCAACACATCTTTTCCTGACCGTTTTTCATGGCTGTCAGCTGATTAATCAGCTACTCTTTTTTATTTATCAGATGCATTCCTCCAACTTCTCTTAATAGGCTTTTAAGGCTTAACCCTTTAACATATCTGATTACTGCATTTTATTCTACAAAAAAAACAAACAAAAAAAAAACCTCAGGGTAAGTTCCATTATTAGGGTAGAGAAGTAATAACCTGTGAATTCATAAAAGGTAACACACTTTGTTTGAAATAATGGTCCTATTTCATATTTTCATTTAAAAAATAACAGAATACTATTGAAGACATTTTAGCATCATGTTGGACGGGGCGGGGATAGGCCCCTCAAGATAAACCAAATGTTTTTAATGCGGACCTCATGCCATTAGTAATTCATCAAGTGAAAGTTTTTCTTGCATTACTAGTGGCATAAGGTCCACAATAAAAACATACATTTATTGAAAGATGCACCACTGGACTTTGCAAGAGCTTGCCAATTTCAGAGGCAGTTCTTTTGGTGCCAGCATTTTTAATAAAATAGGAGGCCCTTCCAAATTGGTCTAAGGGATTGCTGCTAAATTCCTCTGCACTTTGAGGCAGGTAGGCACCATTTTATTGCTGTGCACCATCCATCCACCATCTTGATTTATTCTCCTGACACTATTCTTCTGCCCACGGAAATTGGGGAGACCCAACGCTCCTTTGGAGGTCTGTCTCTTGCCCTATATTCTCTCTTTGTATCTGCAGTAGCATCAACACCATACCCTCTTTCCAATGAAAATAGGGACGCCCTGTTCCATAGTAATAGTAATAATAATAATAATGTTATTTATACCACACCCAACTGACTGGGTTGCCCCAGCCAATCTTATACAACTTATTATATAAAATATAAGAAAACATTAAACATTAAAAAAAACTTCCCTATAATGGCTGCCTTCAGATGTCTTCTAAAGGTTGTATAGTTACTTATCTCCTTGGTTTGGGGGTCGCATAACCATACCCTCCAGGATTTCTCTGATGAAAATAGGGATGTCCTAAGAAAAAGTGGGGACACGGGAGGCGCTGTGGGTTAAACCAAAGAGCCTAGGTTTGAATCCCCACGACGGGGTGAGCTCCCGTTGCTCGGTCCCTGCTCCTGCCAACCTAGCAGTTCGAAAGCACGTCAAAGTGCAAGTAGATAAATAGGCAATGGAGGAATTCCTCTGATCGGGAGGAATCCGCTCCATGGAATTTAGGGTCTGGCCGCCACGGCGAAGGCGGAGACCCATTAAAAACCACAGGCGGGAGAAGCCTGTGGACGTGGGATTCAGCTGGCACCTTTTGCGCCTCCCCTACTCGCGGGGAAACCCGGTTTCGGGGATCCGGAGCGATGTGGGGTGAGTGGCGCGGTGCTTTGAATCGACTGCTTTTTTCACGGAGTGAAGCCGCATTGCTGTTGCCGGAGAGCGCTGACTTTTTCCTGTGGACAATTTGATCCTGAAACAACTACCCGTGAGTAGAACGGAAAATTGGATTTTTAAATGTCTTAATTTGGTATTGAACGGGGGAGGTTTTAAACAGGAAGTCCGCCTCCTCTTTTTGTAAATAGACTAAAGCAAAGAGGTTGCAAGCTAAAGTCTTGGAAAGTCTTCTGTAAAGAATTAAATTTCCATCGGTTAAAATTGTTAAACCCCCCTTGGAAGCAGGAGAAGAGGGGGGAAATTTTAGATCGTCTAAGCCTGCAGGAGAGAGAGTGAAGAAAGATAAATTATCACCGTTTCGAACATGGAAACGGGCTGCCAATAAAATTGACGTCTTGGGAAAGTTCATTGACTGTGAATAAAACCTATGTGGACAGATAGTTAAACAAGAGAAATATATTGTTTCCATTGTTTCCTTCTGCGCTCAAAAAGGAGTAAAAGTAACTGAAAATTGAAACTAATTTTGTTGCTGGATCTGCATTTAAAAGGATTGATACAAATAGAAATTGTTTCCTCTAGAGGGAGTCTTTGAAACTGTTACAGGAGTGGAGCTGGGGAATTTCCCAGCTGCAGAGATAAAAGACCGTGAGAATCAGGGATTGACCTTGAACGGGTAAGAATGTCGACAGAAGAAGCCTTAGTGTCTGCATTTTGTAAGATAAGTGCTTTACTGGATCAGCTTCATAAGAAGACGGATGTTATGATTATTAAAATTGATAATCTGGGACAAAAAGTGACTGACTTGGGACAAAAAGTGAACATCTATACAGAAACTACTCAGGAATTGATTCAGGAATCTACTTTGACATGGCAAGTTGTGGAGAAGGCGAGAGAGAAAGTTGTTGTTGAACCTCGAGTAATACAAGTGGAGAGAGCCCCAGCCTTACAGAGGCAATTTGATGATTATAAGTTGTTGCCTTCTATGACTGAATTTAGAGAAAGTCAGATTTGGAGGATCAGAGCCTCGCTTGGATTGGAGAAGGAAAGATGGACAGATCCCCTTATACAGGGATGTTCTGGCTTTTGGGATTTGGATTTGGGTCAGGAGGAGATCGGATTGTGGGGGCCTCCAGCTTTGGAGGGATTTTGAAACATGTCCTGAAATATCTTTTGGACTTTAATTTTGATTACGGAGAATGGGCTGACCTGTCGAGAAGGAATAAAGACATTGTTAGGTTGGAGATTCTCCGAGATCTACTCCTCAGTGCCAAAGGAAGGAAATTAAGAACAAGATCAGCAGAAGATAAAGTAAAGCGTATGTATAAATATGAAGAAGATCCGCAGAAGGGACATGGAAAAGAGTTAAGAGCCTCGGACAGAAGATCACCAGGTTGATGGACCATATGGATAGAAAGGACTGGCAGAATCCGAGACCAGGGAGAAGAGACGGTGGAAGAAGATTGGGGGGAAAAGTTTAAAAGTTATTTATAGAAATATTGTAAAATTAATGAGTGTTTGAAAAATGTTGGAATGAAATTACATGGCTTTAGTAGAAATGATATAAGGAGTTAAGCATAAATAAGTTTTATGGTATTAATGGTAAGATAAGGTTAAAATAAATTAAGATAATTTTATGACAGAAAACAGAGAAAGATGGAATGGATTTGCTGAAATAATTAATAACTAGAATACAAAAAAGGGAGGTGTGAGGAGGTCGATGAAACAAGTAACTGAAAGACAAAGAAATGGAAAAATTGGATGTGTTTTCAACTGTTTTTGCTTTTATTTTTGTTCTGGTTGTATTGTTTTCTTGTTTTTGTTTCTTTTTTTTTCTTTCTTCTTTTTTATGTATTGTAAATCTTTTTTCTTTTTTCTTCTTTCTGTAATCTTTAAACTTTTAATAAATATTATTTTTTTAAAAAAACAAGTAGATAAATAGGTACCACTCTGGGGGAAGGTAAACGGTGTTTCCAGAAGCGGCTTAGTCATGCTGGCAACATGCCCCGGAAGCTGTACGCCAGCTCCCTTGGCCAATAAAGAGAGATGAGCACCGCAACCCCAAAGTTGGCCACGACTGGACCTAATGGTCAGGGGTCCCTTTACCCTTTACCTTTAAGAAAAAGTGGGACATTCTGGGATCAAATCAGAAACAGTGGACTCATAATCTGGTGAACTGGGTTTGATTCCCTGCTCCTCCTCATGCAGCTGCTGGGTGACCTTGGGATCGTCACACTTCTCTGAAGTCTCTCAGCCCCACTCACCTCGCAGAGTGTCTGTTGTGGGGGAGGAAGGAAAAGGAGATTGTTGGCCGCTTTGAGACTCCTTAGGGTAGTGATAAAGTGGGATATCAAATCCAAACTCTTCTTCTTCTTCTGAAAATCCAGGACTGCCCCTGGAAAACAGGGACACTTGGAGGGTCTGCAACACTCTGCCCAAGTTGTGATGTTGTTCTGGACATCCTAGGTTGCAAACAGGGCTCTGGTTTGCATCTCTATCCTTGACATGCCTGTTCTTTGAATCCATCAGCGGCCTTACATTTTATTTAGCCCCAGTGCATGCTCATGCTTGAAGCATCCGAGATAAAATTTCAAGTCATGATTCCTTCACCACACCTCAATTGAAAGGCAATACCCATGAGTCTAAGGGCATATTTTCTACTAATGTCTTCACATCCCTAAGAATACGGTAGGAAGCTGAATGCCTGATAAATAAATGATATGTGCAGAACAGAGCACTCCTTGTACCAAGCAAGAAAACACTGCATATCATTAAACATTAAGTGTAACTCCATGTTATCTTATTCTTTCAGCTGAGGATGACAAAAGATTGACATGCCCTTAAAGCAAAACAGATAGTGCTAGGTCGCCCAAGAAATTAAGGGCATTACACTAGACAGCTGTATTGCTCCCTAGCCCCAGCTATCTTTTAAGCTCTTTTTTTTATAACAGATAGGTTGTCCGAGTATCTTAGTAGAAAAGGCTGGGATAGGGGAAGTATTTTCTGGCTGTAGGACAGATATTCCCAGGTTATATTTCCATGAGAATAAAGAGGTTCTGCTGAAATGCTAGCTAGATCATTAATAACTCTAGTTTTGACAGGAAAAAACACACAGATGCAGCAAATATATATATTTCAACTTTCCGTATTTATGGAAGACAAACCCTATATTTTTGGTACCTGTCCAAAGTAAATCACTGTCCCCAGTTTACCTTCTGGGGAGACTCTGAGGATGTCTTTTTAAAAACAACAACAGGGTGCCCACATTTATTTATATTTATTCATTCAATTTCTATCCTGCCCTTCCTTCTCAAAGGAGCCCAAGGTGGAAAACACGTCAATATTTTGTTTAGAAAATTATAGAAACTGTTAAATACATTCTAAAAACAGTTATCTCACAGTTGCCATGGAAAATGTCTTTCAGCCACCAAATGTCTAAATAAAGAGGAACGATTTTAAATTTCTCCTGAGAGTCAATGAGGGAGGTGGTTCTTCACAAATGGAGAACCACCAATAAAAAGGCCCTGTCACAGGTCAATGGTAATCCAGATAGTTCCTGGTGACAGCACTACCAACAGTAGGGTCTGATATAGTTTTTCTTTAAGGTACTTGGCTCCAAGCTGTTTATGGCTTCATAGAGTGAAATGTGCCTTTCATTCTTGATAAATAAAATAATTCCCTTGCACCACTTCCTTGCTCACAGAAACATATTGCAAATAATGCTCCCAATATTGCTAAGCTTGCCAAAAGAAGTAAAACACATTCCATAAAAGCATCTCTATAGAGTAGGTAGACTTTTCTTAATACTACAATTTTCATAGGAAAAAAACCACAATAATCCATACATATAAATGATCTAGAGTCTTTTATAACATTGTCACCTCTGTGTATTACATGCAGAATAAGAATGCAATTACTTTCTCATCTGATCATAGCGCTTGATCAAGCCTTGAAATTTCAACAACAATAAAGAGCTTGTCCATTCTGAATTTTTAAAGATAAAATTGTTAACCATCAAATGCTTTCAGCTGCAAAATAAAATGTTCATGCAACTTTCACACCCAATTCTAAACTGCTTAGAATTTAACCGAATTGTCTGAAGACACAGTAATAACCTGAATCTTGTTACATCCTTTGTACATAGCAGTGCCAGTAAAGGTAGTCTTGGGACTCAGCTATTTTAGTAAAGAAGAAGTGTTTTATATGTATTCTAACACTGTGGCACCAGATGGTGCTGTGGAGCCCCATCTTCATCAACGTGATTTCCCATATTAAAGTTTACGTTTTCCTGAAACACATTTTTGATGTGTCTAGATCCAGCCTTTATAGTATCATTCCAATCCATAGCTGTCATCTTACAGATTTGAAAATAAGGGACCAGCAGCCTCAAAAATAAGGGATCAGCAGCCAAAATAAGGGATTTTCCCAGCACAGGTATGTTCAACTTCTGAGCCCCTCCAAGCCAAAGGCAGAAAGCCCAGCCAGCAGCCAAATGAAGCCTCAAGTGGTGGTTCCCACAGCGCAGCAACCCAGCAAAGGGGATGCAGCAAGGAAAACCACCATCACCTCTCCGCTGGGAAGCGCTGAGCAAAGGCGAGTCCCCAGGCAATGCAGCCAATTTGATCTGCACAAGGCATGCAAGCTCCACCCCCCAGTTGTTCTTAGACTCCTTATTGGGTGAGCAACGCAGCCAAGCAACACAGTTGGAGCCTCCCTCTTTCCTGGCCGGCAGGGAGGGAGGGAGAGGAGATGCTTCCTTTGAAACCCGGGAAATTTAAGGGACATCATCAGTAAGGGACAGCAGCGGGACACGGCGCTGGGATAAGGGACTTTCCCGCCAAATAAGGGACGGTTGATAGCTATGTTCCAATCAAGTTGCATGTTTCCTCCCAAGAAGTACAGAGGTGATCTCTAACATGCTGGTGTTCATTGTTCGCTGAAGTAGACGCTACAAATTATAGCAGATTAGCATATCAATACATGGAGGTTAACTTTGCTGGTGATTTGGTTGGCTGCATGTGTTACGATTAAACTGCAACAGGTGAGGGAGACGAATTATCCTTGGTGTAACTGAACATGTTCCCACTTTGACTGCAATGAAGCTGGGTAGCAAGAGGAGGAATAAATTTCACTGTTCTTGATCTATAGTGAAGGATATAGCTGGTTTGCAACCTTGACCACGTGTTAAAGTTCAAAGAATAAGAGGCACTCAAGCAGAGGATCATAATTTGATATTTATTACACAATAATATATTGTGGAGGTCCTTAAAAAGCATTAGATGTGTTCCCCAGGCTATTTATTTTTCTTATACCTGATTACAACTGGACAATATGAGATACCTAACAAAAGCAAGTTACAGTCTGGATAAATATTTTAAAATAAAACTCTGCAAAACAGGAGCAGATGAAGTAAAAATTGTCAATGCAGAACTCCAGGGTTTCTGTTTTATCATCACCCCGCCCTACCCTGTATGTTTCTCTTTGTACCAACAACACACCTGTCTTTAGCTTTGCTCTCTCCCTGCATATGTTACCTCACTAAGCATTTATGGCTTTATGGTTGCTGATGCTTGAAGCAGTATTTTTTAAAGATGTCTTCTGTACATTCAGACCCACAAACATGTTGAAGGCTCATCGTAAATTGCATTGAGGGAGGAATGTGGTCTTTGAGTTGAACAAGTTTCCCACCATTATGCTCTGGGGCGGGGAAACTTGTTCAACTCAAAAGACCACATTCCTTTGTGGGGAACTTAACAGGGGATGCGTGCCGGAGGTAGATGGGGTCAGAGGCAAAAGGGAGACTCTCCTGGAGTCTACCTTATGTATCTGTAGGCACCATTCCTCTTCTCCAAGGCTGTTGGTGAATTATCAATCTATGGCCATTTAACTTTTTGTTACTATGCTATGCATTCTTGTGTTTTTATATTATAAAACATATTGTGATCCTCAGTTGATGGGCAGTATAGAATTATTACTATTACTTTTATTAAGGCTGGCAACACCAACCTTGTCATGTTGAAATCCACTGAAGACAACCGCAGTGCCTAGACACTGACAGGCAGGTTGTGCATCCATAGCAATAATAATAATAATAATAATAATAATAATAATAATAATAATAATAATTTATTATTTGTACCCCACCCATCTGGCTGGGTTTCCCCAGCCATTTTGGCGGCTTCCACAAAGACCAAAAATACACTAAGATGCCACATATTAAAAACTTCTCTGAACAGGGCTGCCTTAAGATGTCTTCTGAATGTCAGGTAGTTGTTTATCTCTTTGACATCTGATGGGAGGGCGTTCCACAGGGTGGGCACCACTACCGAGAAGGTCCTCTGCCTGGTTCCCTATAGCTTTGCTTCTCGCAATGAGGGAACCGCCAGAAGCTGGACCTCAGAGCTGGACCTCAGCGTCCGGGCAGAACGATGGGGGTGGAGGAGGAATCATATGACCAGAGGAGGAATGACTGCTGGGAGGAGCGCAGAGAGAAGAAACCCCATGACGCATCTACAGCAAACCAACTGGACACCTTCATCTGGCCCAGCTGAAACAAAACATGTCTCTCCTGTATCAGTCTCTACAACCACAGCAGGCACTGTAACCTCCCAACAGTTGACTTCACCTCGAAAAGTGCATTTCTCTTGCCGCCGGAGACAGATGGATGCCAACCACTTAGGGAGGAGCAATGGGTGCAACTCTGTACAACTGGCTACACTCCAGCCACTCCATAGTCTGAGGTTTCTACACTAACACACCTCCATCCTTCTCCCAGACAACAAAGGGGCACTATCACAGTTCAAAGTTACATTCCAGCAAGCCGAAAGTGCTCTGCAGAGGAAAACCAGTAAGGGATATGATCTGGGGAGAGTAAACAGCCTAAGGCAGGGAGGCAATAGGTTGGTGGCCTTCATGCATTTTGCAGTTTGATTGGGGTGGGGGAATATTAAAAAATAAATAAAATGAAAGGGGAGGTGACAAGCACTTCCTTCACCCATGGCGGGGGTGTGCTTGAAAGAGGTGCAGTTGGGCAGAAAGAGAATTTATTATTTGTGCTTTGTGAGAGACGATGTGCACTATGGCAGAGAAAGGAAGAGATGTGTGTGGCTTTATGTGTGAGTGAGAGAGATACCCCAATTCACATCATTTTAGGAATTAAACACCATATGCCATTCTTTACCCTAAGGAGTGCCATTTTGGATTTTAGAAGAGGCAAGGCCAGCTATGTGCGCACAGGAAACAGGAAGGCAAAATTAATTTAAGGTTAAAACATGAAAAGTAGCACATTTTTAGGATCATTTGTGGCAATTATTTTCTTTGCTCCATAATAACTATAGAAATGTTATCAGCGTACAACAACCTGGCACATTTGGAGAGAAAATGAGGAGGAAAGATTTGTGCTTCTGGCACTATAGATATGTAGTACCCAAGTTCAATTAAATATAAATGTCTAACAATAGCCATTCAATGTGTAGAACCTAGGCACTGGCCAGAGATAAAGGTGCTCTTCGGGCAAAATCAGGAAGTCTGAAACACAGGGGAGGGGAATTGGTTTCCTCAAATGGCTCCTGTCCTCTTTTTCTTTTATCGTAAAAGGAAACCCTAAAAACCTATTTCTTACTGTTGGTGGCTGTAGAAAGAGGGAAGATAATCGAGGGGGGGGATACTATTATATACCAACCAGTCTAGAGAATTACAGGGTTTTTAAAAAGCAAATACTGTGGATAAAACACAGATACTGTCTTACTTTAGACATGGTAATTTTCTGTTCCTAGCCCTTTCTGGCCCCCATTCCATCCACCTCCTCCGCCTATTTGCAAAGAGCCAACTCCTAGGTTTATTTTTCTGGAGAGCACAAACAGCGACTTCACCACCCTGTGTTTACGCATTTGAGCTCTTTGTGTGAAGAGCCCTCATGTGAAAAACAAAAGGTTAGACAGAGCCTCTCTCTACCTCAATAATTTATTCTGGCAACGATAGCTTTATTAATTTTTTGCATCTAAAACACATGCAGTGCTACTACTGCAAATGTTTACATGGTTGCCATGGCAGAGACGGTTCCACAGAGCTCTTCAGGGACCTGTTGGTGACACAGCGACTGGGTTCTGCTCTTGAGCAGTAAACCCAAGTCCTTCTCTGCAGGCGGAAGTGGACGCCAGCCCCCTACTCTTCTTAGCATCTTGTGAAAACTTTTCACAAGATGGCAGTCAATTGGTGCAGCTTCCAGGCAGGCTTGAGCATCAGCATAACTCATCTTAGAAATTGGCTACTAGGCTGCTGACCACCAAGGCAACAGCTGAGACCTTGGGGGCTACACAGTCGAGTCCAATTTACACAGTCGAGTCCAATTAGCTTTTTTAAAGTAAATCATTAACGAATGTCAGTTTCTATCCTATCTTTCCTCCAAAGGGCTCAGGGTGGACTGAATCAAGGGTTGCCAACATGGTACCCGCAGGTGCCCGTATGCCCGCAAAGCTCTTCCCTGGCACCCACAAGGTCACCTCTCACTGCTGAAGTTTGGCTTGAAAGAAGCCTTTTATTGTAACCATCAAAATAGGTTATGGTTTGTGCTTGGTTGTTATTTGGGTGTGGTGCCCATGCTTTCCCCCAGTTTGGACCCAGGGGTCCAAAAAGTCTGGCATATATAGTTCAATTTTCCCTCTCACGACAGTCCTTTGAGATGATGCTAAGCTGAGAAAGAATGGCTAGTTGGTCTTAAGATTTGTGATTGAGTAGAGATTTGGACACAAGTTTCTTTAATGTTGTATTTTAATCTTGTTTTTAAGTTGTATTCATTCAACTTGCTTTTATTATTGCTTGTTAGCCGCCCTGAGCCCAGCCTTGGCTGGGGAGGGCAGGGTATAAATAAAATTATTATTATTATTATTATTATTATTATTATTATTATTATTATTATTCGCCAACCCAAGAATCTAACCACTGGTTCTCTGGTCGAGCCAACGAGGCAATAAAAATACCGTTACTTTCCTCCAATTCCACTTCTGCCTGTGACTGGTCCAACACTTAGCAAACCTAAAAGGATGCCCTGGCTTTCTGTCTCCAACCCCACCTAAATTATCCAATCCTTGTTCTTTCCATGTCCCCAGGCCTCTCCCTGGCACATCAAGACATCATGTTCTCTCATTCCCATGGGTGTGCACCTTGTTGCAAAAGACTGACCCTCTCCCAGACTGAACATGTGGTGGCATGGAGTGGGGACCCAGCATATCCTCATTTCCTCCTTTCATCAACATGGAGACACAAGTTTGCAGAAAGAAAGCTCTTAGAGGAGAAATGCTTTCCTTTAGAAAGGCAAAAAAGCAAACTCAAATGCAGCAAACCACAGGTGCCACAGCCATATTCACCTGATATCATTCCCAGCACCACTTGTAAACAAGGGATTGTAGAAGAGGGTTCCCCCTCCCCCAAGATCTGAAAATACGGCCGTATTTTTAAAAGTTTTCAGTCACTTTCATTCATCTCCCCCCCCCCCAAACCTGTGGATTTGACCCTCAGAGTTAAGGGCAACCTGTTTGCTTTCTCAGAAGAGAAGCAGAATATCTCTTTGGACATGTTAACAGGGAACCCCTTTCATGGGGTAGAACTGGTTAGATCTTCTATTACTGTGCAACCTTGATCAGACGATAAAAAACCCCACCCAGCTAGGGGTGTAATGCACAGCAAATTATTTTTAATAAGTGCCACCTAAGTAGTAACAGATGATTCTCAAGGTAAACTTTAACTGTCAGTGGTCTCTTATATTAACAGCCCCCCAACCTACCACAAGTTTCTAATCTTCTTAGAGCTAGTCTAAATGGAACTTTACCTCTTACTGAATAAAAAGGTATTAGCACACCCCTGGAAAAGAGCAAAACTTATGAAAGCCCCATTTTTGCTTTGTTTTAGTTTGCTTCTTTGTTGCTATAGTTGTGTTAATATAAACTAAAAGCAAAACACTATCTATATCTATATCCCCATATCCTGCTATTCATTTCACGCCCTATTTGTTTATTACAGGGATGCAAATTCCATAATTTGTTGAATGCAGAGAAAAATACATTATTTGCCAGGTGGGAGAACTGTTTCTTCTAATGGGCCTGAAAGCAAGTGGGATGCACATATTGCCTGCGGGCTTTTCTCACGTAAGGAGAAAGTGCAGTGGCATTTTCAATACTGATTTATTGTTGCATTAATGTTTTGTAGCCTCCTTACATCACATACATGAACCAAATTATGAAGATGGGCAGCACACGCAGAAATGAATTGAGCATGCTGACGGATAAACGAAGCTGACAAGGTGACAGTAACCCTGGCTCTCCAATGTGACAATTCCCAACAGGTATATATCACACATTCATCACCCGAGTTCCTCTCTCAATCTACAGTTGCCTCCTAGCTTTAAGGAGGAAGGGTTGCTGGTGGCAGCTTTTTCCATTGCCTCATCTCTTTCCCCTAGATAAAGAATTGCTGTCGGGATGAGATAAAAGCTGCAAACCACTTCTGCACATATTTTTCAAAACAGGGAAGAAGGGCAACAGACAAATTTATTAAGAATAAACTTCCCTTTTACTAACAGTGTTTTTTGTGTCTGGTGGTGCTCACAAATGCAGAGTAGCCATTTTGTGCTGGCACCCATCATTGAGATATGAGTACTCGCCACGTATTTCCGTACCAAAAAAGCACTGCTTACTAATATTATTATTATTAATATGTTGGTAAGTTAAGGCAATAGGTTTACTAGAGTGAAAAGATGAGGACAGGAAGTCAAAATTATGTACTAAATTGATACTAGGAAGACTTACATTCTGTTGTTGGAATTTTGTTCTGATAAGTTAGATTTATAGATAATAATATGTCTTGAATGTATGGATGCAATTATGGTTAATAAAGCATTAAAAATGCACTGCTTACTAAGCACTGCTTATGTCTAGGGGAAAGGTAAAGGTACCCCTGACAACTAAGTCCAGACACAAACGACTCTGGGGTTGCGGCGCTCATCTCTGGCGAAACCAGAGCAGTGCACGGAAATGCCATTTACCTTCCCGCCGGAGCGGTACCTATTTATCTACTTGCACTTTTTGGTGTGCTTTCGAACTGCTAGGTTGGCAGGAGCTGGGACCAAACAACGGGAGCTAACCCCATCGCGGGGATTCGAACCGCTGACCTTTCGATCGGCAAGCCCAAGCGGCACAGTGGTTTAACCCACAGCGCCACCAGCGTCTAGGGGAAGCCCTGACACAAAAGTATAGAGTTTTGATCCTGGAGGAAAAGAATGATAATATCCTGGATATTTATCCTGGATATTGAAGGTGCAATCCAAACTGTACTGGGGCTTAACATAGTCAAAGCCCTGTCAGTCATTCTGGCAAGTGGGGGGGGGGGGGAGAGAAAGGCAAATATGTGTGGCCAATCTAGAGCTGGTACAAGAACCAGGTCCATACACAGGACCCAGCTCCTTTTGACTAAGGTGCTTCCAGACTAACATATTTGAGCATTTGCTTGCAGGCAGATTAGGCAATGTTGTCTATTTAATGAACATTCTTTCTGATGGTTTGAGGGTAAGTAAGATGACCTTGAGCCAAATGAAATGTTATCCCACACATTCCAGTACATTTTCTCACCACTTCCTTTATTGCACAAAGTCTGGTGTTTGGGAAAAGCAGGCTTGTTGAGCAAGACTTCTCAATTAAGTATAACTGCACAACCTGAACATTGCCAGTAAGTGAATACTACCTGAAGGTATTGAGTCTCTAAGAACCCTAGATCACAATCGCATTCTGGCTGCACCAGGAAGTGCTGACCCTAACATGGTATGCACACAATAATTATGTCCTTATGTTTTATTTCCCAAACACCAAACAGGTAGGCACTAAACACAGATGAGGGTTTCGAACTTCAGCTGCTGAGTCCAGCATCAAATAGAAACCGCAGCAAGATGTCCAAAAAGGGAGAGGTAAGTTCTCCAGGGTAAGATGTTAAATCAGAGCAACAAGTTATGAGAGCAAAACTAACGTTGACCAACTAATAATAATAATAATAGACACAGGAGGCCATTTTCATTAACACTGTGGCATTGTGGGGAAGAGAGCATGTTTAGTTTGGTCTTAAGAAGGCTGACATAAGTGCCCACATTAGTTATCTTTTTTTCTGTGAGTGGAGTATGCCCTGTAAGTTTATGAGTCTCTTACCTCTCCCTATACATTGTGGTATAGATTGAATGTTGTTTATTTCCTCAGTCCTAGCTGGACAGGCCATCTTTTTTTTCTCCTTTAAGGAAGTGGGGGTTTGGGGGGAGAAAATCGGAAAGTGCAGGCGTAGAGATACCTTTGACTTCCATGGGCATCTAAGAAGGTGCAGGCAGTGTGTGGGTTGGGGGGGGGGAGCAAGGGAAGGACCTGTCTCCTTGTAGAACTGGAGTTAGAGGGCAGGTGGAAAGGATTTTGTTTGTTAATTGCAGTGCTTTTTTCTAAAAAAATGTTTAGGGGTACTCTCATTTTGACTCAAAAAAAAATCACCATTTTGTAGTTCAAATTGGGAAAAATAAATACAGTAAATGGACAAAAGTACAAAGATTCACAAAACGTTTAGGTGTGCGTACCCCTGCGTCCCCCCAGAAAAAAGCACTGGTTAATTGTAATATAAAATGGTAAGGCAGCTCGGTCAGTAGAGAGCATGAGGCTCTTAGAACTACAGGATTGTAAGGGGTCCCCGAGGGTCATCTAGTCCAACCCCCTGCAACATATTTCCAAATTTATGCTGTTGTATACAGAATTGTCCTCTGAGAATTAACCCCCTCTGAGAAACACAGTCATACTATAGCAAGGGAAATCTGCACATGAAAATGAGTGACTTGGATGTAGACAGGGAAGTAGTCCGACCTCCCTGCAATGCAAAAATCCAAACCAAAGCATCCATGACAAATGGCCACACAATCTCTGTTTGAAAACCTCCAATAGAGAAGAATATTCATCTCAGGGTCCTGGGTTCAAGCTCAATGTTGGGCAAAAAGATCCCTGCATTGCAAGGGTTTTGACTATATCCATTCCAACTCTACAATTCCATGATTTGTGTGTTTGTGTTTTAGACAAATGCCGGCTCCCTCAGCCTGAAGGGAGATGAGCGCCGCACCCCAGTCGCCTTTGACTGGACTTAACCGTCCAGGGGTCCTTTACCTTACATTTTACACACACAAACACACACAATTTTAAGGTGTCACAATGCTCCTCCCCGCTTCAGCTCACTTCAGTCTGAGATGCTATTTCTGTTAGAAGGGTGAGGAGTTGCACTTAAGTTGTTCTGTGGTGACTGTTTGCACAGGCTGTTTCTGGACCACCAGTTTTTGATGTTTTTAATACACACAGCATATGTTTTAAGGTCATCATACATGCAACTCTAGTGTTCATTTGTCCAGAAGAGGAAAATGGGCTAAAATCACCCACCCACTGAGCTTCATAGCTGAGTGAAAGGATGCTACACCACAGTCAACAGAGGCAAATTTTGTTCCATAAAGGGAAATTTGTATGCAACAGCATAAACTTGGAAGGGGCAATATGTTGGGTGTAAGATTCCTGCTTTGCGGGGGGGGGGGGTTCGACCCTTCCCTTGCCTCCCCAGCCCCCACCCCGGGGACCCACGCACTGCCTGCACCTTCTCAGATGCCCAAAGCATCTCTATGCAGCACATACCACTTCCGCCCTTACTTGAAGCTAGCCTCCGACGCAGCGCAGCGCCTGCGCTTTCCTCCCCCGAAACCCCGCCCACTTCCTTAAAGGAGCAAGAAGGTAAAGAAACAAGTCCGAACGACGCGCGAGCGCCTCCCCCTCCCGCCGCCGCCGGCGTTTAACCCCTTCCGCTCCCCTGCGCCGCCATGAGGAGCTTCCCGCGGCATCTCCGTGAGGCGGCGAGGAGAGCGCCTGCGTAGAACCAGCGAGGGGAGCGAGAGGAGGCCATTGGCTGGTCGGGCCCGGCTCTATGAGGTAAGGCCGCCGTTCCCTTCGCGCGCTGTCCCGCTTCCCGGCCCCGCCGCCGCCGCGTGAGGGGCAGAAGGGGCCTCCTCGCAAGCCGGCGGGGAGAGCCTTCAATACTCCTCCTGACAGGGGAACATGGCGCTAAGCAAGCCTACCCTGTGGTGACAGGAGCCCTTTCGGTTCCCTGTCTTTCTCTCTTTCTCTCACCCACACATTTCCCCCCCCCCCCGTAATATTTGGAACCGACCCTGGGCATTATGCAGGAAGCGGCGGCGGCAGAATTCCGGGCTGTACCACTTCAGGTCGCAGGTGAGCCTCGCCTCGCGCTCCCCGCCCCCAGGCGCATGCGCGCGCTGCCGCAGAGGAGGCAGACGCTTCGGGGACCCGGTTTGCCAAAGCGGTATGGGCGGGGCTATAGCTGCGCTGTGGGCGGGGCGAGGGGCGGGGCCGGGAAAGTGCTTATTTGCATTTCTTTTTCCCTCCTGCTTTGAATGCATCTCTTGAATTCATCCCAGGGGTCGTCTAGACCAGCCCCCTGCAATGCAATAAAGTAATAATAATTATTATTAATATTCACCATTTAATAATAATAATTCTTTGTATAATAATAATAATAATAATAATAATAATAATAATAATAATAATTTCTTTGTCATTTAATAATAATAATAATTCAGCATTTGTTGGCATCCCTCTGACAATAAAGGAGTGCATCTTTGGGGGTGAAGTCAAAATGTTGGAAGGTCATTTAACCCAACTCCCTGCAATGCAATAAGGATTAACAACGGCACCATATTGTTGTTGGGGTGAGCACTGTGGTTGGGGTTGCAGCGCTGGTCATGGTCTTACATCATGTCCTGCCGCTGCTGGCCAAGAATTTGAACCGCTGTCTGTATTTTTGCTCAACTGGGAAGAATTGTTCAGGGACGTTCTTCATCGTGGTGGTGTGGGGAACGAGCCTTTCCAGAATACTTGAAGTTGACAGATGATGCAAATTGTTGTTTCCACAGCATCTGAAACTCCCATTTTGCGACAGGGAATTTCATTAGCGCAAGTAGTTTCTGAGCTCTGGGTGCAGTACTGCACCTAAGATTTCAGATTAAGACTGCAGAGTGGAAGGAAAGGAGGATCTTTTTCTGCCTCCCCGCTTCCAGCTACTCTCTGAAGACAGGAGAAAAGACCCTTTTAAGAATATTAGGGGGGTGGGCGGGGAAAGGACTAGGCCATGTGAAAAATGAACATAATATTTTAGCATGCATTTTCAGCTTTGTATGCTTTGTATCCTTGTTATTAAAAAAAAGTGCCTAGACATTCCATTGTTTTGCCCATAACCTAGGTTTAAGGTGCCATTTAGCTCCCAGCTTTCATATCTCAGTTTCTAGCACTTGTGTTTCCCTTTTTGGAAGGCTAGAAATCTGGGAGGTACTTTATCACTAAGATTCTGTAATACTCACATGGCGAGAAGTTTTGAAAGCATGCTTTTTCAGGAGTCTTCTTAATTAACGATCTTTGTCCTAGGGTGTCAGCCTCCCCAGTGTTCACCTGATGGAGAATGTGGCAGGCGACCTACCTGCTGGGGCAGTGGCTGCTGTGCTGAAGCCCAGTGAGGGACTACCTGAGGGGAGCTTGACAGTGCATGGCTATGACTTTGACCGTGGATTAGACTATCATGCCTTGCTCCAGTCTTACCTCACCACGGGTTTCCAGGCTACCAGCTTTGGGCAGGCTGTGAACGAGATCAACCGCATGGTGAGTAGCCAGGATGAGTCCCGATGGTGAGAACTGGGGTAGATCAGGTGGGAAGGAGGAAAATTGGGCTGGATCTCATAACTGTGGAGTTAGCTTGCTGCTTTGCTGCAGCACATAGAGCTCTATAAATTCCTGCATGTACATCACAGCATTCTTCTCTGACACCAGTCATGTATCTTGCACAAAGAGAGACAACACCCATCTACACATACAGTGCTAAGAGTAAGACAACACTGAAGTTGGCTACTTTTTTTTACCCTTTCCCAGCAATATTCCATAGTCCTATTAGCTCTAAGCCTTGGGTGTGAACAGTATTTTATAAGTCTGAGCTGGTATGATGTTCATAAACATCTACATTGATTGATAGGAAAGTCCTACTTTGATTGCATGGATTGAGAACACACAGTCAATACCTTCAGTGGCTTCAATACTTCAGTATGCCCCATGGAGGACTTTAAGGTCTATAAATAGCAACACCCTAGTGGTCCCGGGCCCTAAGGAAGTTAGATTGGCTTCAACCAGAGCCAGGGCCTTTTCAACACTGGCTCCGGTCTGGTGGAACGCTCTGTCTCATGAGACCAGAGCCGTGCAGGATCTGATTTCTTTCTGCAGGGCCTGTAAGACAGAGTTGTTCTGCCTGGCCTTTGGCTTGGTGCCAATTTGATTCCCTCCCCCTCTTTCTTTTTCCTTTCTCCTCCTGTGATGAGGCTGCATTTTAATATTTTAATGTTGTGTTTTAATCTTGTTTTTAAGTTGTATTCATTCAACTTGTTTTTATTATTGCTTGTTAGCTGCCCTGAGCCCGGCCTTGGCTGGGGTATAAATAAAAATTGTTGTTGTTGTTGTTAAAAAAACTGCAGTTTACATTTATCTCCTTTTCTGATGATCACGTTTTCTGATTTGAAGATAAAGTGGTCAAACCAGTATTTTTCTCCAAATCTGCATATTTTGTGCATTGATGCTACCCTCAGTTCTCTACAACTGTTCACCAGTTTTTGTTTTTGTTTTGCTTCCTTCATATGTCACTAGCAAACTTCTTGCTGCTTGTACTTAGCTAGTTAGGGCGATGATGTGCTAAACTTTGTGGTGCTGCCATTTAGTTCAATCCCTGCATTGTGCTGTTGTGCTGAAGCTTGATTCAGATAGTTGGGTTCTTCCTTACAGATAGAAGCGAAGCTGACGCCACTGGCCGAGGATGAAGGGAACAATGCCGACTTGAATCCCTGTTCCCGCCACCTAACAGGCTGTACAATCTTCTTGGGCTTCACTTCCAACCTCATCAGCTCAGGTGTCCGTGAGACCATCCGCTTTCTGGTGCAACACAACATGGTATTGTCCAAACCTGGGAGGTGTTTCCTCCTTCTGTATATCAAGGAAAAATCTTCCTTTTCAGTTATGTGGTTGCGAAAGGGTAGAGAAGAATCCCTAGTGTTCTACACCAATATCATTCTTGTCTCTCTCATATGTTCTCATGATAAACATTGTATGCCGTCTTCTAATGGGCTGGAGAGAACTTTAAAGGAACTACCTCCACTTATGGGAAAGAGATACTGGCTACTGATGCTTCATGACTTAAGGATGGATTAATCCCTTTACAGAACTTGGGTCTAAAGGATTCTCATAGCTGCAAGTCTTGGCAAGCACTATAGCCCACATTCTTTGGTTTGTGTAGGTGGATGTGCTGGTGACCACAGCAGGTGGTGTGGAAGAAGATCTCATCAAATGCTTGGCACCCACTTACGTTGGAGACTTCAGCTTGCGTGGAAAGGAACTACGACAGAGTGGGATTAACAGGTACCAGCAGAGGTAGTGGGGAGGGGACGGGTGCGAGTGGCGCTGTTGTCTAAACCACTGAGCCTCTTGGGCTTGCCGATCAGAAGGTTGGTGGTTTGAATCCCCGCGACGGGGTGAGCTTCCCTTTCTCTGTCCCAGCTCCTGCGAACCTAGCAGTTCGAAAGCACACCAGTGCAAGTAGATAAATAGGTACCACTGTGGTGGGAAGGTAAACAACGTTTCTGTGCGCTCTGGTTTCCATCACAGTGTTCTGTTGCGCCAGAAGCGGTTTAGTCATGCTGGCCACATGACCCAGAAAGCTGTCTGTGGACAAACACTGGCTCCCTCGGGCTGAAAGCGAGATGAGCGCTGCAACCCCATAGTTGCTTTTGACTGGACTTAACCATCCAGGGGTCGTTTATCTTTACTTGTAGTGGGGAGGGCTGATGATCTGATGGCCACCATTGGGAAACAAGATGGGTGATTTATTTGTGACCAGAGAAATTGATCCCTTCTGGGTTTCCTCTGGTTTGTATGATCCAACCAGTCTCATACTCTGCTGCAGGGAGGGCATTGACTGTATGTTTTAACTTCTGCGGGAGGAAGGAGCAAGGTGGGGCAAAGTCCCTAGCCAGGCTTTACTTCCCAGCTGTGTCCTCCTCTTCTCCAGGATTGGGAATCTGCTGGTGCCCAATGACAATTACTGCAAGTTTGAGGACTGGCTGATGCCAATCCTGGACCAGATGGTGACAGAGCAGGACACAGAGGTGAGAGTTGAAATGTTAGGAATGGTGTGCCTTTGTGCTATTATTCTTTCTCCACCCCCCATGTATACCCCCAACGTGGTAATTGCAAAATACACTTGAGAGCTGTCTGCCGTGAGTTCTGGCCTCATCTTTGGAAAAGGAAAACTCCCAGCATGGAAGAGGATGAAACAGCAACGGAGACATGTCTTATTCTATCTAATGTGTGATCTCAAGGCCATTTTTCCCCCCTGCCAGTATTGTTGGGTTTCTTATTTGCTCCCACAAAGAGGATTTTTCTTTTCTTTTTCTTTGAAATCGCATGTATTAAGACTGTGCAGGTTCACCCCGGATCTTAGCTTGCCCACCAATCTGGGGAGAAGTTGGCATAGTCTGAAGTTGTGGTCTGTCTCCCTGCTTTTCAGGGGGTGAAGTGGACTCCATCAAAGTTTATTGCTCGGCTTGGCAAGGAAATCAACAATCCCGAATCTGTCTATTACTGGGCACAAAAGGTAGGCTGAGGAAGTCTTCTGTGTTTTAAGTTCCATGTCTCGCCTTTCGTTAAGATTAGTTTCCAGTAATCTGGCTGAAATGCTGCTTGTTTGTCACTTCCTGATGGGATGTGTGCCTTCCACTCTTCAATCGTCTGAGGGTCTGTCCTATGTATGTGATATGGCATAGCCTATTATTTTTCTGGCTTCGTAATCCCATTCATTTCCCAGCTGGTAGCCTTGACCCCTACCATCCAACCATTAAGGCATAGTTCTGTGTTGTGCATTTACTATTTTTCTGCATTTCAATTCTGTCTCCCACTCCCACGCTCTGCCCTCCCTTCCAGGATACCTCTGCCATATGAAATAAATACCCACTTCCGCTTATAATGCTAATTGTGTTCCTGGCAGAACAGCATCCCTGTACTGAGTCCGGCGTTGACTGATGGTTCCCTGGGGGACATGATTTTCTTCCACTCCTATAAGAAACCAGGCCTTGTGCTGGACATTGTGGAAGGTGAGCTGAGATTTGCGCAACATAAGTAAGTCTCTCCCTGGTTTCTGTTATGTACCTACCACTGGTTTCTACTTTCAGAGGAAGGGAGACAGCTAGTGGAATCTGTATGCTGTGTACCAGACATTCTGGGTCTACCAACCCCCAAAGTATGACACTGTTTACTGTGCTGCTTGTCTAATACTTAAACTTATATCTCTCTCAGATCTGAGGCTCATCAATACGCAGGCCATATTTGCCCGGAAAACAGGAATGATCATCTTGGGAGGAGGACTTGTCAAGCACCACATTGCTAACGCCAACCTCATGGTGAGGCAGATTGTGCAGTAGGGACAAATGCACAGTGCAGAAAGGCAGGGTTTGTTTGGGGTGGAAGATGTTGCAAAAGCATGGTATGCGTTCGTAGAACAAAGGCACATGGGTTGAGATGGCATGATGCTGCTTGCTTGCTGGCTTTGGGCATGGGGAGCTAATTCTAGATGCTGTTGAACTTCCATTAGAATCATAGAGTTGGAAGAGACCACAAGGGCCATCGAGTCCAACCCCCTGCCAAGCAGGAAACACCATTAGAGCACTCCTGACATATGGTTGTCAAGCCTCTGCTTAAAGACCTCCAAAGAAGGAGACTCCACCACACTCCTTGGAAGCAAATTCCACTGTCGAACAGCTCTTACTGTCAGGAAGTTCTTCTTAATGTTTAGGTGGAATCTTCTCAGCTGACATGGCCACTCAGCTGACATGGCCACTGGTCAGCAACGAATTCATATGCTGCATAAGTCCTGCCAAGCTATATAGGCTCATTGAACCTATTAAGCCTTGAGTGGTTCACTCCAAGGCACCCCACCCCATGCAACTTTCAAGTTCCTCCCAGGCTGAGCCTTGGAAGTTCCTGATATTTGGGGGAAGGGAGCCCATATTTCAGTGAATTAGTACACATTTTGCACACAGGTTCGGTTCCTGCCATCTTTTTAAAAGGATCTTGGCCACGAGGAAAGAACTCTATGAAATCTCATAGTGCTTTTGTGCTAATTGGACCACTCATCTTAAATTGATATGCTTTGTATCCCAGTTTCCCCTTCCTCTCCCCCCTCCAATTGCAATTAAAAGATCAATAAACAGACCACTTGTCTTAAAGTGATATAAGGTAGTTTTGTATATGCATCTCCGCTTATCTCCAAGTCCATATGTGGAACAGTTGTATTTGGTATCAGATTTGCTGTGCAAGCAGACCTTTGGTTACCACTGAGCCAATTCTGCTCCGTATGTCTGATGTCACCAATTATTGTACCTCCTCAGAGAAACGGTGCCGACTTTTCTGTATACGTCAACACGGCACAGGAGTTTGATGGCTCAGACTCAGGAGCTCGGCCTGACGAAGCAGTTTCCTGGGGGAAGATCCGCATGGATGCCAAGCCTGTCAAGGTACATGCGGGGGAAAGGAGGGGACTGGCATATCATGGTATTGGCAGGGGTGGGACATGGAACTTGCCATCGGCAAGACCGGTGAGTTTTAGAGTAAACAAATGAAAAGCTCTTGAGGAGAGGCACTCTTCGGTATTCTTCTCTTGACAGGTTTATGCTGACGCTTCCCTGGTTTTCCCACTGCTGGTTGCGGAAACCTTTGCACAGAAACCAAATGCCTTTGCTCCAGAGAAGCAAAACGACTAAGCTGCGGGCTGCTGCGTGCCCATGTGCTTCTCCCACATACCACTGCAGCTGCTGGCACCTGCACTGAGACTGTTTTGCAACATCTGTTTGAATGAATGGAAGGTAGTCAAACCGTTAGCACGACATCCTTCTCCTCCGTGCTGAATAGAAGCTGAGCCCCAGTCTCAGAAAGTGGCGGTCTGTTACTTGTGTGTAATCGCAACCCATCCTCCTCATGAGCCTGCCAAGAAGATAGTGTTTCTCTCTTTTTGCTCTTGCAAACCCTATACACTCTGAGACACTTGGTGATATACCTGCCTCTCCAGCATGCCGCTTTTGTGATAGTAGGATGGTTCTTGGAGTCTGAAGTTGACATTTCCCCCCCTCCCTTTAACAACTGGCCCAGCAGTATCTCTCTGTTCATGGCCTCCCTGCCCACTTCATTTTAATTCTTGGATTTTCTTCTCTGTCTCTTTTATTTACTGATATGACGTGTGTCCATCTGGAATCTGCTTGAGATCCCCCAGCCTCCGAATAAACCACTGTAGTCTTTAAATGTATGCGAGTGCTTTTGTTTTTGCTAGAGTTGGCGTACTGTACCCAAAACCCAACTATTAAAGGCCTGCTCTTCTGTGGGCCTTATAACGACAAGGGAAGGCTAAAGAAAATCAGAGCAGTTCATTTTTGCTTGGCTGAAATGGGTAGAATTTTTATTTATTGAAAGTTGAGCTCCAGCTTGGATATACCATTGAAAGAAATGAATTGCATTGCCGGTTGACTTGAGCCTCAAAAGACATTCACACCTTTACATTAATTCAAGTTGACAGTGGAGAAGGGGCTGTAGCTCAGGTGTGGTGTACTTGCTTTGTAACCACAAGATCCTACATTCGGTTCTTAGCATTTTATTTAAAAGGTTCTGAGATAGCAGTTGTCAGAGCTGCCCCTAGGTCCCAGCTCACAGAGGACCAACGCCAAATCGTCGTTATGTACAAAAGTCTTTATTGAGGTTCAACTTCCATTCCAAAGCCGCAGCGGGCAGCTCTACGTCTTAAACCCTAGACCGGCGAAGTCCTGTCTGAATCTCCTCCCCTCTGACACCAGTTTAAGATCCTAGCCCTGCTCCACCTTTTCCGTTGTTCTCTCCTCCTCTGGGTCCTCCTGCCCACCGGGGCTTTCCCCTTTCTGGACTCTTCCGACGCTGAGTCGGCTGACTCCTCCCCCTGTCTCCGGCGGGCTTTAGGACCCGGTTCCCAATCCTCATTCTCTGCTGTCCCGCGCTCCTGTACATTTGAACTTGCCTCTCGCGCCAACCCAGTGACCTTCCTCCTGACCGTCACACTGCTTCTGTCACTGCTTCCCTCTTCCGGGATACTGCCCGGATCTGACCTCCCCTCCGTTGTCTGGCTCTCCGATGGAGGCGTGGCCAGCCCTGACTTATCTTCACTCCCTGGTGTGGAATCCTCTGCCCTCGATGCCTGGGACTCTTCCCCCCCACTATGCTCTGGTGGGGAAGCTGGTCCTGATTTCCAACTGCTACTCTGGGAGTCCCTGCTGGCCCCTTGCTCCTGGAGTGTCCCCCTTGGGAATCCCCTTGCCCTGGCCACTGGCGCCCCCTTCTGTGAATCTTCCGATTCGCTGGAGAGGCTCATGGAATCTCTCGGGCCACTGTCATCTTCTTCTACGCTGCCCTCAGATTCTTCCCCTTCGCTCTCCATCTCCCCTCTTCCCTGTGCTTCTGCTCCTGAGCCCCTGACAGCAGTGTTGCCCAAGAACATCACTGTCAGTCCAATTACATGGTAGTGAGAGAAATGGACCAATGGTTTGTATGGTATGCAGTTTATATAGTTAGAACTGCATTCATAAATTGGATGTGCATCCAAATGCATATCAGACTGCAGATTCAGTCTTGTCCACATTGCATTGTTTCATGGAAGGTGTACCCCAATATACTTCCATATAGCGGATGGATGAAGGTGCATATATGAATAAACACCCTAGCACATATTCCATTTAAAACACAGCTGTACTCTGTCCCTCAGATATGCATTTAAATGCACAAAACATACCTGGCATTTCTTGCTATATACATAAAATTGTATGCCTGTCGTCACGCAGCCGCCATTTGCAGTGCTGCATCACAGTCCTGGATTTGCATGAAGTAGGAGCAGTATAGGGGAGCCATAGAGAAGACAGGCTGCCCAGTACCACCAATGGCCTGGTGATGGTGAGGAGAAAAGTGGTTTAGAACAGAAATAGAGCTGAAAGGAAAATGACAGTTTTAAGCAATGGCCAAGGTAAAGTACCTTAATACACACTGTATTAATACAGTTGGAATATTTGAGGTCTCTGCATCCTTTATCTTGTAACGTGAGACAGGAATGGAAGAAGAAGTTTTGAGTACAGTGGTACCTCGGGTTACATACGCTTCAGGTTACAGACTCCGCTAACCCAGAAATAGTACCTCAGGTTAAGAACTTTAATTCAGGATGAGAACAGAAATCGTACAGTGGTGGCGCAGCAGCAACAGGAGGCACCATTAGCTAAAGTGGTGCTTCAGGTTAAGAACAGACCTCCATAATGAATTAAGTTCTTAACCCGAGGTACCACTGTATAGCCAAAAGGGAGAGACACTGAAAGTGGGGAAGTGGCTGATTTAAACAGTCTGGTTGTGGAGAGAAACGGAGAGATTTAAAAAATGGCAGAGCTTTGAGTAGAGAGCAGGAGATGTGGCCCTTTATACAAGGTTTGTGTACAACGAGAAGGAAGTTTGGAAAGGCTCTGTTGTGTTAACTTTTTGGTATTCGCTTCTGTGTCCTACCCATCGCTGCTATTACTCCTACGTTTAGAAAAAGAATGTCCCGAGTTCCCGCATCCCTATTTTATTCACACCACTGCTACTTAAAACCACCATTTCCACCCTGACTTTGTGCAAGGCCAGGATTGAGATGATGAACTATAAATGCTCTAAAGAGAGCTGCACTGTGAAGGTGAAAACCAGGGCAAAACAGAACTGCAGAATAGAAGAACGTAGCTTTATAAATGAGATTGAAAAGGTCAAAAGCAAGCTTAGTAATTGCATAGGGTGAAAAGTAAAAAGTCTAGGGTGCTAATGGTGTGGATGGCAGAGGTTTGGTGAGCAAGCGAGCAAGAGCACAGCCCCTTGTGTTGCATACTTTTTCATTCATAGCTTTCTGGCTGGGGCTGGGGTTCCAATTTGGGTCAGGACCAGTGCTTTTTTTTTCGGGGGGGGGCACAGGGGTATGCATACACCTAAACATCTTGTGAATCTTTGTACTTTTTGTCCATTTACTGTATTTATTTTTCCCTATTTGAACTATAAAATGGTGATTTTCTTGAGTCAAAGTGAGAGTACCCCGAAACATTTTTTTTAAAAAAAGCACTGGTCAGGACCCCCTGGTTTGGGTACAGTGGTGCCTCGCAAGATGAAATTAATCCGTTCCGCGAGTCTCTTCGTGTAGCGGTTTTTTCGTCTTGCGAAGCAAGCCCATTGACGGCTTAGCGGATTAGCGCTATTATCAGCTTTTAGCAGCTTATCGGCTTAGCAGATAAGCAGATAAGCGGCTTAGCGGCTTAGAAAAAAGGGGGGGAGGAAAAAAAACCCGCAGGAACTCGCAAGACATTTTCGTCTTGCGAAGCAAGCCCATAGGAAATTTGTTTTGCGAAGCACCTCCAAAACGGAAAACCCTTTCGTCTAGCGGGTTTTCCGTCTTGCGAGGCATTTGTCTTACGGGGCACCACTGTTAGAAGGCCTTTTCCCCAATGCAAACTGCGGCCATAAGAAGCTCAGCCTAGATCCAAGCCACAATTGGAAGCCCCATGCCAGTATCCCAATCCAGATGGTGTGGGAACGAAGGATCTTCTACTCAGGCTTTTTAAATAGTTTTTTTTTTTTTTCCCCCTTTAAGGATGGGTTAATTTCCTTGGGTTAGATTCAGACCGGGCATGCGCCTTCCTTGTGGGATGCTGTGGAGGGAAAGACAGGAAAGTGGGTGGGAAGGTGAGGCTGGAGGAGAAGAATCAAAGATATAAAAGGGTAGAGAGAGCCATTGCATTCGCTGGATGGGACATAGAAGAGTAATACTACCTGCATTTCAGCCTCATAGTTGGGTTTTCAGTGTCTAACACTTTCTGGGTCATTTACAAATTTTTCCTTTGAAGTGTTTATTTCACTCATTTCCCAAAAATATTCTTAAGTTTCACACTTAAGCGCTGTGAAACTGCAGCAATAAGCCCCACATAGACAGAAATTCCAACATGTTGTTCTGTTAGAATAGGAGGCACTGAATTCTTTCCTTTGTTAATATAGAATGCAGATTTCACGAAATGGAAATAAGTACAAATGTTGTTGTTGTTTAGTCGTTTAGTTGTGTCCGACTTCGTGACCCCATGGACCAGAGCACGCCAGGCACTCCTGTCTTCCACTGCCTCCCGCAGTTTGGTCAAACTCATGCTGGTAGCTTCAAGAACACTGTCCAACCATCTCGTCCTCTGTTGTCCCCATCTCCTTGTGCCCTCCATCTTTCCCAACATCAGGGTCTTTTCCAGGGAGTCTTCTCATGAGGTGGCCAAAGTATTGGAGCCTCAGCTTCAGGATCTGTCCTTCCAGTGAGCACTCAGGGCTGATTTCCTTAAGAATGGATAGGTTTGATCTTCTTGCAGTCCATGGGACTCTCAAGAGTCTCCTCCAGCACCATAATTCAAAAGCATCAATTTTTCGGCCATCAGCCTTCTTTATGGTCCAGCTCTCACTTCATGGATCCCTTCATAGATCACTGCCTTGCTGTGGCGAAGGGGCTTGAAGAACTCAGAGAAGCTATGAACTATGCCGTGCAGGGCACCCAAGATGGACAGGTCATAGTGGAGAGTTTTGACCAAACGTGATCCACCTGGATCAGGAACTGGCAAGCCACTCCCGTATCCCTGCCAAGAAAACTCCATGGACAAAGACAACAGGCATATACAAATGTACCTGCTGCCAAGTCCATAATTGCTCCAATGGAAAAGAAGGTAGCAATGAAATCATTGTGTTTTCCAGGCTTAAAGATGTTATATGGTGCAAAGGCCATACGAAAAACAGTCACCGCATTGGCAATTGAGGCCAATGGCATCAAGTCCTGGGCAAGGATGATTTCAGAGGGTAGGGACTCCTCATCGTTTAATGGTATGCATATAATGTTGATTATCTTCCTTGTAATTCTACACATGGAACAGGCACCCCCAGATGCCAATCCCTACAATGTCAGGTTTGTTGCTGCCCAGGATGTTCTCAACCTGCCACACTCTCCATTCAATATTGGCTGTGGAGCAGATGCTCATAATGCAGCAGATAAGAGCCAGGACAAAGGCACCCAGCTGAAAACAGGATACCCTGCACAACAGCCATAATTGAAAGGAGCCATAATGTGCCTGGGGTGGAACTTTAGCTTTGGTCCTGGGAAGGCTGGCGAAAGAAGGCATGCTGGAGAAAAACACAGATGAAAGATAGCCATTACATACTTAGGCACAGTATCATATGGACATCTCCTAAAGTTTGAGCAAATAGTGATCTGCAGCTAAAACAATGCCATCGTTCTAGGGCGAATTCTGCATTTTGCCCCTTGAGATGTAGGAATGGAAAAGTCTGCTCAACCTGTAATCCTAGGTACCAGGAATCAGACTTCCCCAGGGGTGAAGAAATTGTACAACTGCACAACTCCTTTTGTTGCATGGACCCCCTTCATGCAGATAAGGGGGCTCTTGACTTGTCCACTCCTCTGCATTCCTATGCTCCCCTCCCTTCCCTCTCCATTGTTAAAATGTCAGGTCCAACCAAAGTTACACATTCTACCCTTGAAAGAAAGTTTGGTGCAACAGACCAACCAGCTACTGTTCCTGTTCAGGAAAGAATCCTTTCTGACTTTAGTCCTCATTCTCTCTCTCTCTCTCTCTCTCTCTCACACACACACACACACACACACATGTCAAAAGCCTACCAACTGGCTCTCAGACAGGACAAAAGGAACTACAAGTCAATTTCTTCTTATCTGAGAAAACACTGCTATGTTGGTGGGGAACTGAGGAGTGCTGCATATATGCACCTACAGGAAATCAGTTCTTTAGCCAGCCTCTGGTACACAAGAGCTTTTTTTCAGGGCTTTCTCTATGGCGTGTCTGACCTCAGAGAAGACCTGAGAAGACTGAAGCTGGTCTGAGCACTGTAGCAACTGCTCCTTGGAGTTCTGAGGCAGTTAGAATGCAGCTTGCTTTGAATGCTCAGAACAACACAAATCATAACTCCAGGGTACTGGTCATTTGGAACATTTGGCAACTGCTTGGAGGCAGTATGCTTTTGAATACCAGTATGATTCTGGCACTTTTAAAAGACACTTTTTTGTTAGATGTAAGCTTATGCAAAGATTGGGTACAAAATGTGGAAATAAACACCCCAAGCTGCCAGTTCCAAAGGAATGAGCGAGCAAGATTTGAAATAAACGAATAGACAAATAAATAAATATTGAGTTGTTTCCATTGGGTTTGAACACCACTTTGAATTACAGCTACTTGGTTCAGTAGTACTGGTGGATCAGACTAAGAATCCATCTGGTCCAGAATCCCTTTTTCTAAAAATAAAAAGCTTTATAACAATTCTGTGGGGACAGACATTTACTATCTCCTTATTGCAGTGTGATAGAGGTGTGCAGATGTCGGTGTGAAATAATTTCTTGCTTAAGTTAAGACCACTCTGTAAATTCATGGAGAGGGGGACCTATGAGTCAGAGGTTTCCCAGCTCCTTGATTGCTTTCCTGGTCACCCGAATATCAATTCTCCCTACTGTCGCTGGTCCCCAGGTAGACTCTTTTGCAATTCACTGATTTTCATGTGCTACGGACTCGTCATATTTGTTTGTAGATTTATAAAAAAATTCTACAAATATTTTTTCTGCTTCTGCTCGTGGCGATTCCTTCCATTATAAAACATGGGACTGAAAATATCCTGCATTCCAGAGCAGATTCCCAATTTGAACCCCTGAATGGGAGACAGCCCTCTTGTTCCAAACATGGCTGTCGCTAGAAGGTGCTTATTTTCCAATTAAAGTCGTGTGTGTTGCTGTGATTGCCTTGGAATGAAAACTCCCTCATTCTGCAGCAAGAACAGAATAAGAAACTGCTTAGTTGGAGACGACTAAGCCCAGTGCCACCAAGTGACAGAAACGGACAATAATGCCATGCTTAGTTGCTGCGTTTTTAAGTGCACTCCCTGCACACACAGCTCTTTGAGGTACTGTTGGTAGGAAGTGGCCTGTGTTTCAAACAGATCTTGCTCCTTATTTGCTCAATGATCTCTAGGGCACTTCACCCAGTCTACAAGGCATGAAAAACGTCTTCCCTAAGCCACAGTAGCAGCAGCCGCCCACTGGAATGGTTTTACATCGTTTTAAAACAAAAACGTGGGACGCGGGTGGTGCTGTGAGTTAAACCACAGAGCCTAGGACTTGCCAATCAGAAGGTCAGCGGTTCGAATCCCCACGACGGGGTGAGCTCCTGTTGCTCGGTCCCAGCTCCTGCGGCTTTGTCATGCTGGCCACATGATCCAGAAGCTGTACACCGGCTCCCTTGGCCAATAAAGCGAGATGAGCGCCGCAACCCCAGAGTCGGTCACGACTGGACCTAATGGTCCTTTACTTTAAAATGCCTGCTCCATATCCCCTTCACACCCTGAGGTAAAGACCAAATCAAGGTTATGCCTTCTGCATTGTGACAGATGACAAATTGTGACAGCCTCATTGTTGTCATGAAGGCCATGAAGTCTCAAGCTGGCCCAGTCAATGTGGCCTTGGCATTGAAGCCTCCCAGGACCAGGGGTGCCAACTTGAATCAAACAGGAGGAGGGAGGTAAGCCCTACCCCACATAATCAATCACAGCATCAATTTTGTGGTCCCCCAGACCCCTCAAATATTTTATTGGGGGCAGGGCTTTTTTCAGGGGGAACTCTCTGGCATACAGTTCCAGCACCTGTGAGGGTTCCAGATCCTCTCAGGTGAGTTCTGGTACGTCAACTCAGGTGAGTGCCATGGCCATTCTAAGAGAAATTGTTCATGATGAGTTCCAGCACTTCTTTTTCAAGAAAAATAGCACTGATTAGTGGACCTGAAGGGATGTCAGCCTCTAAGAGTTGGCTCCTATGCTCAGTACCAACCTCCTGGGGTACTTGAACACACTCAAGACCACCTCAGTCAAGTAAGTGATTAGACAACAGCGTTGGCAGTACACCTAAAGCAGGCAGAGTCTGTCCTAGTATAGGGTTGCCATATGTCCGGAACTTCCTAGACATAGCTGGGATTCGGCCACCGGAAACCGTGTCTGGGTAGAAATCGTGGAAGTGGCAAATTACCTTAAAATTACCTCTTGGCAAATTACCTTAAAAATAGCTCAAAAACTTCTTTTTTGAGATTTTGCAAAAAAAAAAAAAAGAGCAACAACTTTTGTGTCTGGATTTTCACTTTTTGAAATGTGGCAACCCTATCCTACTAGTCCAATGAAAAGTACAGGCCTTTATGACAGGCTGTATATACTGTGGTTTCAGTCTCCAAGGTAATTAATTTCCTACATGTTGAGAGATCCTGAAAGAATAGCGCCGCCAAACGGTTTGAATGTGCCTTCGGCATGCTGCAATTAGCAGCAATACTTTGGGCTGCAAGAAGCAAAATTGTGTTGAGAGGCAGGACAAAGGGGAAAAGGGATGTGGGTATAGGGGCCACCTATTTGATGTGACAAACCACTCATCAAAAGTTCGGGAAAGCACCAATGAGCCTCCTCAAGAGCAGGGGCTGCAGATGTAATAGCCAATTATTTTTGCTTAATCGGTTTTCCACAGCAAGAGGTAATGATGACAGTCTTTGTATGCTGCTGTCATGAATAACAGTGGTACCTTGGTTGTCAAACACTAAAAACCCAGAAGTAAGTGTTTCGGTTTTTGAATGTTTTTTGGAAGCCGAACATCCGATGCGGCTGTTGGCTATTGTTTCTGGGGCACCTGCACCAATCAGAAGCTGTGCCTTGGTTTTCAAACATTTCGGAAGTCAAGCACACTTCCGGAACGGATGAAGTTTGGCGCTCCCCACCCCCCACCCCCAATTTATTCAATTTATTCTGTGTTTCTGTTTTTGAGGCTTTTTCAATTAATTTTGTGACTGTGTGGAACCCAGTTCAGCTACTGATTGATTGATTGATTGATTGATTGATTGATTGATTGTGTGACTGTGGAGATGGATAAGAGCCCCCCATCCAAACAATGACTATCATCAGTGCAGGTAAGAAAAAAATTGTAATTTTAATCATCTACAATACTGTCTTATTTATTTTATAGTACAGTTCATTGATTATTGCTTTCATTTTATGGATCAATGGTCTCGTTAGATAGTAAAATTCATGTTAAGTTGCTGTTTTAGGGATTGTTTTTAAAAGTCTGGAACGGATTAATCCATTTTGCATTACTTTCTATGGGAAAGCGCATCTTGGTCTTGGAACGCTTTGGTTTTGGAAAGGACTTCTGGAACAGATTAAGTATGAGAACCAAGGTACCACTGTATATGCATTCTGATGCACACCTTACCCTAGTATGTGCATTTTCTTACACATTACTTGGCATGGCAAAATTCAGATAAGTGCAAATTTCAATAGGCGACTGTGTTTCATGGCACATATTTTTTGTCAGAATGAGTAGATTAGGTAGCCTCACCTTTAAATGAGGACTGGTTCAAAATTTCGCCTGGTCCTGTTTCTGCTCTCAGGTATTTCCAACTCTCATTGTAATCAGTCGAATGACGATATGCTTGTTGCGCTTCGGATCCCAAGTCTGATATCATCAGTGTCGGGGACAGCAGGGATTACTGAATATGTAATGATGAATATTCTATTGAAAATTGGTCATAATTACCTTGGGCTCCAATAACCCTTAACCTGCAAACTTTTACTCATAGATTAAGAGCACCTTAGAGAATGTTTTCCACTTTCCCCTGCATTTTACATCCTACACCAAGGTCTCATCTCCTTCATTTTTAAAGTGGCTCTACACTACATTAACCTTATCCCCTTGGTTCCTCTAAATAGTTGTAGAAGATAATATCCTGTTCTTCTTAACCTTCTTAGCTTTCCTACTCTGTACTTACACGTTTGTGTCAGCAATTAAACTCTTACATGCCCTCATTAATGCACTGAACCTTGTCTCCATTCCTCTATCCCTCACTTCATTCTGCTATGTGGTATAAATATGGCTCTATTGTTCATTAGCATACAGCCCCCTTAATCCCTCAAAGAAGGTACAGGTGTGGGTATATTCTGCCCACTGCCCCACCCCTGTTGCAAATGAGACCCACTTGAACTTCTGTGCCATGCCTTTGAAACAGCAGTCCTGTTAAACTTCACGATAATTCCGAAAAGGAAGGGAGGTGGAAAAGACTTCCCTTTAAAAATTCCAAGCACATGTATTTACTTTTATCTCACAAACGGCTATCATGGCACGGCTTTGTCACTGCCGAAACGCAAGATGAATAATGCATTTTGCAAACAACAGGAACCTTCCATTGTGAAAATAAATTATTCCAAATAAGACACATGTTAGCCACGGATACGTCGGTGGGCTCAATAAGAGAAATAACTAGAGGAAATTAAATGACCTGTCTACAGGAGGGCGGGCAAGGTAGTTTGAACTGTCTCTTCAAGTTTAAAATTTATGAACCAGTGGAGTTGTGCCTCTCGCCCTCATACGTGATCATATTCAATGGAATCCAAGAACAACACTTGCATAAACACACACACACACATCTATAGACTACCTTTCCAGGACTGAGCTACTAAAGAATCCTGAAGAGCTTAATTTCAAATGGGACTTAAGTCAATTTTAACCAAGATTCCATTTGGAAGAAAATTATTTCTGACTAGGGCTTTAAAAAAATAAATAAATAAAATGCAAACACGATTTTCAAGGCTTGCTAACACAGTGACTTAGAACATCATAAAACAATGCACATTTGACCTCCACGCCCCGCCAAAAAAAGTTTTGCCACACGCAAAGTCATTTTATGCATCTGAGTTACTTCTCGCCATGTTGCCCATCAATCAAATATGTGCCATGGCAAATCAAGCTAACTGCCAGTTGTGCATCAGGACAACTGAATGATTAATTAGTGGTTTTAATTAAACTCCTTTGCGGCAGTATAGTGAGAATTAAATCTGAATGACAAAATGGAAGCCTACCTGGGAAGCGTTAAATATTGTTGCAATGATCATCAGGTCAGGACTGTTTCGTTTCAGGTTTTCTCTTTTAGTTTCTTCTGTGGGCACTGATGGTTAGAAGATACCTGAGGAATGAAGCATTAATAGCTTTTGATGGCTGGTGCCTAGTAGCTGGATAGGAAAGTAGAGCAGGAGTTCCAAAATTGTGGTCTGTGGACCACCAGTGGTCCATGCGTTTCATTCAGGTGGTCCTCGACTTGTCTGCTTTAAATATTCATATTGGTTTTAAATTGTATGTTTATTGTTTCTTTTATTTCTTACATTGCAGTACAATAAATTTCGTATATAAGAAATAAAACAAACAACAAAAATACAATTCAAAGTGATACAATATCTAGCCTAGCATATTACAATAGCTGAAATGGGCAGAAAAAAATATTAAGTTTCCCACCAAAACCCTCAGCAATTTTCAAGTGGTCCACGAGGGAATTTATTTTCAGAAGCACTGGGATAGAGGAGAGAATTTGATTTGAGCCAGCAAATCTGTTTTTACATGTATCTGCTAATAAAAATACATTGAGACTCCATGAGAATGCTTCTTGGAAACAGGTGCTGGTTTGAAAACAAAATGTCTGTCTAATTATCTATCTGTTTCTCTGATACTTAAGCTATACACCTGTTAAAGGAATCCAGTCCAAAGCTTATTCCTCACAAGAAAACTGACCCATGTGAAAGGGTTCTCCAAGGAAGTGGGGAGTGAAAGAATATTAGTCACAAATAGGGTAACTGACAAAGAGGCATTGCAAAAACCATACACAAAGTTGTTCGGCTTAGCAAAAAAAGGCAGTTCAGACAACTCCTGTTTGCTTGTGGTTTTCGTCTGTGCCCACACTGATCTTCCTGGGATTGATGGAAGATTCATAGTTCTGCCATCCATTTAGCATACTTAAACATTCACCACATTTAAATCAAATCCCACAGAGTTAGCATACTTAATCATTCACCACATTTAAATCAAATCCCATAGATTTGTTTAATCAAACAAAGTACACTTTATTTACCCAATTCTCTCCTGCGAAAAGACAAAAGCAGAATTTGACGAGGAGCACATGCAATTTGCTTACTTGAAACAATTAGCACTGCAAATTTGTTTACACCAAAGATTGAACAAATTGCTCGAAACAATGCGCGTGCCGACTTTCTCATTTACACTAATGGGCTCGCATTTGTAGCTCTGAAAGCAAAGTCTGATGGATTTCATAACATCTATGTACCTGGTGTGTATCCCATCGACTTTCCAAGGAACTTGTTTTATTCTCACATATAGGTCTGAGATATGTCTGTTTTATTCTCACATTAGTCTGAGATATGCCTGTTGTCTTTGTCCATGGAGTTTTCTTGGCAGGGATACGGGAGTGGCTTGCCGGTTCCTCCTCAAGGTAGATCACGTTTGGTCAAAACTCTCCACTATGACGCAGGTGGCGCTGTGGGTTAAAGCCTCAGCGCCTAGGACTTGCCGATCGAAAGGTCGGCGGTTCGAATCCCTGCGGCGGGGTGCGCTCCCGCTGCTCGGTCCCAGCGCCTGCCAACCTAGCAGTTCGAAAGCACCTCCGGGTGCAAGTAGATAAATAGGGACCGCTTACCAGCGGGAAGGTAAACGGCGTTTCCGTGTGCGGCTCTGGCTCGCCAGAGCAGCGATGTCACGCTGGCCACGTGACCCGGAAGTGTCTCCGGACAGCGCTGGCCCCTGGCCTCTTAAGTGAGATGGGCGCACAACCCCAGAGTCTGTCAAGACTGGCCCGTACAGGCAGGGGTACCTTTACCTTTATGACTTGTCCATCTTGGGTGCCCTGCTCGGCATAGTTCATAGCTTCTCTGAGTTATTCAAGCCCCTTCGCCACGGCAAAGCAGTGCCAACAAATGTCCATATAGTTAAAGCTATGGTTTCCCAGTAGTGATGTATGGAAGTGAGAGCTGGACCATAAAGAAGGCTGACCACCGAAGAATTGATGCTTTTGAATTATGGTGCTGGAGGAGACTCTTGAGAGTCCCATGGACTACAAGAAGATCAAACCTATCCATTCTTAAGGAAATCAGCCCTGAGTGCTCACTGGAAGGACAGATCCTGAAGCTGAGGCTCCAATACTTTGGCCACCTCATGAGAAGAGAAGACTCCCTGGAAAAGACCCTGATGTTGGGAAAGATTGAGGGCACAATGAGAAGGGGATGACAGAGGATGAGATGGTTGGATAGTGTTCTCGAAGCTACCAGCATGAGTTTGACTAAACTGCGGGAGGCAGTGGAAGACAGAAGTGCCTGGCGTGCTCTGGTTCATGGGGTCACGAAGAGTCAGACACGGCTAAACGATTAAACAACAACAATTAGTCTGAGATATGGCAGCTGGCCCACAGTCAGACACAGCAACTTGAGCAGAAGATTGCCGTGCGGGAGGGCATGACACACACATGGCATCCTTGTGACACAGGGAGGAGCCATGGGTGGAGTTGAATGTGGCAGCAGCCCATCTTCAATGGCTGGTGGCTCTTCCTCTTTGGCACTCAGCCCCCTCCTCCTCCTACTGCATCCACTGTCTGGGTGATGCTTCCCTCATCCTTTCCCTCTGCAGCAGTAGGAGGAGTTGCCAGCGACACAATTTTGCTTTGAGAGCTTTTATAGCTTTTTTTCCTGTAGTGTTTTTTTTTATATCCATATAGATCCAGCCCTGGTCTAACACTGTAGCCCATTTAAATAATGAAAGTGATATGAAAAGGAAATGATACTTGCTTGATGTATCATCATATAACCTCATTGCAGCCAAATCCAAACAAATGTTCAATAATCAGCATTGTCCAACCTCCCTGAGAAATTTGTGCAAACGGATCAGGATCAATAAACAGGTCGTTTGGAAGTGACCAAAGTTTGACTTCTGTCCAGCTGCCTTCAGAACACATTACAGTGGTGCCTCGGGTTACAGACGCTTCAGGTTACAGACACTTCAGGTTACAGACTCCGCTAACCCAGAAATAGTACCTCGGGTTAAGAACTTTGCTTCAGGATGAGAACAGAAATTGCATGGCAGCGTGGCGGCAGCAGGAGGCCCCATTAGCTAAAGTGGTACCTCAGGTTAAGAACAGTTTCAGGTTAAGAACAGACCTCCAAAATGAATTAAGTTCTTAACCTGATGTACCGCTGTATTTGGAAGCAACGGGGCTTTCATAATTCTTCCTTCCTTCCTTCCTTCCTTCCTTCCTTCCTTCCTTCCTTCCTGTTTCTTGACCATATTGGAAATATTTTTTCTTCTTCTCACTTCTCATAGGCCATCTTCTTTTGGACCACTCATAAACATATCTGTAAGAATTGTAGCAAGAAACTTCACTGGGTGGCCATTCTATATGTCATATTTTCCCTTACAAGGAAAATCTCTATTTACAATCTCTATTTAAGATGCATGTTTATTTTGCTCAATCAGTGGTACCTCGGGTTACATACGCTTCAGGTTACATACGCTTCAGGTTACAGACTCTACTAACCCAGAAATAGTGCTTCAGGTTAAGAACTTTACTTCAGGATGAGAACAGAAATCGTGCAGTGGCAGCAGCGGGAGGCCCCATTAGCTAAAGTGGTGCTTCAGGTTAAGAACAGTTTCAGGTTAAGAATGGACCTCCAGAATGAATTAAGTACTTAACCTGAGGTACCACTGTACATGGAGGATCTATGCTTCTTGTTTGATGGTGCTAATTCTTCCTACACAGGTGGGTGCAGAATAAAGATGCATGAAATAACTCTCATTATTTGCATTACAAAGGTTGTCCATACATGTCAATTGTTCCTGGGTGAATAACACAGAACACAAGACCATCACTGAGCTTGTGAACTGGAAGCATTCCTGCATCAGCATGAGAAGCCCATCAGATGTCTCCTTCTGGTCTTCCTCTAATTACTCTCTCTCTCTCTCTCTCTCTCTCTCTCTCTCTCTCTCTCTCTCTCGTTACTTAGGAAATGACTGTAACTCAGTGATAGACCATTTGCTTTCCCCATATAAAGTCCCAGTTTAATCTCCCAGCATCTCCAAGTAGGGCAAAACATTTCCTGTCTGTCACAGTCAGTTTTCTCTTATCCCATCAAAACTCATGATCTACCACCACTCAGACTTCCCACTTCCCATTTCACTGTATTCTCTGAAATCTTCTTCCGATAAGCTTTACCCCCTTGACCTCCAATCTCCCATTTGCTCTTCAACTTGTCTGAGGCATCCATGCTGAATATTTATTGAAATATACTCGGAGTCGAGTGTGGATTTCATGCTCATAGATTTTATTCAGCTCATAGTAGTGAGGAATTAAAGTTCCCCTAAAATATCTGCTTTATATACATTATTTACAGAATGGGCCGCACATGATTGGCTAATTCTGGGATTCTCCTGTAGGCCAATCAGGTTGCGGATTCACTTCCACCTGAAGCTGGATTGGGTGGCTCCTGCGGACCAGTCATACAGTACTGCTGCATTGTTCTAGGACCAACCAGACTGCTGCATTCTGGACCCTATTGTTCTAGGACCAATCAGACTGCTGCATTCTGAATCCTATTGTTCTAGGACCAATCAGACTGCTGCCTTTTGGATCCTATTCAACTCAGTACATAACATTTATATTCTGCTATATTTATAAACTGCTGTAAGTTTTATAAGTGTTTTAGGGCAGAAAATCCATTGCAGTAGGAAAGGTTAACTCAAGAATGCAGAACCTGTGGACTTTTAAGTTTAGCTGGGCATCAGCACCCACCTTGGTTTAAGACAGTCTCAACCATCATGGCCAACGATCAGGGATGATGGGAATTTTAGTCCAACAACTTCTGAAGAGCTACTGGTTCCCCATGGGGGTAATGGATAATACTGGTTGATCAACAAAATGTTAACACTCACACTCACTAGAAATCACTGTGTTAACCAGTCACTAAAAGCAATAATGAAATTTGTCTTCTTCAATAGCAAGCTTGGCTTGGTTGAGGCATTTTCAAACTCTTGCAATTATTGAATTCACAAGGGTTGTTAGTTTATTTCCTGGACTTACAAAAAAGCCACCTTCATGTTGCTAATAGTAAACATTGGCTGTACAATCACTTTGCACCTGATGCGTGTATAATTTCTGAAATGTCTGAACTGGTTAAATTAAAATAAGTGTGATCCTTTCCCACCCCCAAAACAACAGAAACAAGAAAACTGTATTACCACTAAGTGGAAAATTTTGTCTCTGATTTGGGTCTCGAATGTCTTTCACAGATTCCAGAATCGAGGCAACTCCCACCCCCCCCACCCTGTAAAGTGGAAAGAGGCCCTTAACGCTATTGTTTACTTTATGCTTAATTTCAGACTTACTAGTATAGCAAAAGGTATTCCTGAGAATTTACTGGTTCCATTCTGTACAAGTAAAACGAAACAATTTTGATAGGTTTGCTTCCTGGAGAGTCGGAAAGCTAAAGGCTACTCTTACACAAATGGAACGCTAAGATAATTTTGGAAGGATGTCAAGTAAAGAATCACAACCTATAAATTTTCACTTGCTCACTTGGTGCTTGGTTACTTTTTGGTCTGATAGGTTCTAAATAAGATGCATGTGGCTTGGATTCAATGTGTGGCCTTGGTTGCTAAGCAACTAGTTTTATGTGCCTAGAAATCCCACTCTTCACCTGATATTGATGAATGGGTAGCAGAACTCCAAGAATTGCATCTCGAAAGTGCGTGACATATATACAAAAGGACACCCTGCACTCATTTAATGCCACATGGCATGCCTTTCTGGAGCACTTTGACTGCAGTCATAATATCCAAAAATTGTAACTGTTGCCTGGTAGTCTGACTGCTCCCTTGACAATCACAAGAATCAACACTTCCCCATTCTTTCCTTTCCAACTCTTGCTTCCCTTTCATCTTCATCTTGTTCTTTATCTGCTTATTTCTCTCACTGAAAACAAGGCTTTATGCTTGAACATTACATTTCAAACCGAACTGGGAACAAGTGTGCCAACTCTAGGGGGCAGGGCTGTCATCAGCGGCAGAGCAAGCCAATCAGGCGCCTGGGGTGGCATGCGTGCCCTGCATCCAGGGGTGGGGCCAGCTGCCCATGGGACGGGGCCAGCCACCCACTGGGGCACCGCACTGGGCATCTGCCAGCCTCCTCCCACTCAGCCTGAGCGGGAGGCAATGGGTGGATCATTTGGGCAACGCAGAGCCGGTGGGCACTCAAGCCACAGCTGCAGGCCCAGCGTGAGTGCCGCCCACCATTTTGTCACCCCCCTCAGTGGGGACAACCGGGGCGGACTACACCTACCACACACCCCTTGCTATGCCTCTGGGTGTCTTCAGCTCCCTCAATATTCTTTAGCAGGGGGCTCTGCCCCCCCAAATATTAAGGGGGCAAAGGAGGTTGTACCGCCGAGCCGAGCATGACATCTTCGCCTCATGGTGGCACCTCTGACTGGGAATCAGCCCGCTGAGATGGAGATCCACTGCATCTTAAGCTGTTTATCCCAGTAGTTCTTGCATTTCTTCCTTTTATAAGCCAAAGCTTCTTCTGCCTTATATTTCCCTGAACCAAGGGTTCCCAAACTATGAGCTTCATTCAGGCGGTCTGTGGCCTCTTCACATTTAATATTCATATTGATTTTTAAATGTATGTTTCATTGCTTCTTTTCTTTCTTATATTGTATTTAATTGCATTACAACGTGAATGCAAATTGCAATGCAGTGGCGCTGTGGGTTAAACCACAGAGCCTAGGACTTGCCGATCAGAAGGTCGGCGGTTCGAATCCCCATGACGGGGTGAGCTCCCGTTGCTTGGTCCCTGCTCCTGCCAACCTAGCAGTTTGAAAGCACGTCAAAGTGCAAGTAGATAAATAGGTACCGCTCCAGGGGGAAGGCAAACGGCGTTTCTGTGCGCTGCTCTGTTTCACCAGAAGCAGCTTAGTCACGCTGGCCACATGACCTGGAAGCTGTACGCCGGCTCCCTCGGCCAATAAAGCGAGGTGAGCGCTGGAACCCCAGAGTCGGTCACGACTGGACCTAATGGTCAGGGGTCCCTTTACCTTTACCTAAAACACAATAGAAGAAGCAATACAATACAATTAAAAATCATTCAGCATTTATCACAGCACAGTACAGTTGCTACAACAGACAGCGGGGGCTGGGGGGGAACATTAGGAGGTTCAAAATCCTCCACGATTTGGAAGTTGTTGGTGGGGAAGTTTGGGAACCACTGCCCTAACCTATTTTCCCAGGACAATTATACAGTTTTTGGACGAGTTGCTTCAATGCTTGAAGCGTTCACCGTAAGAAATTTTGCTGCTTACATTCTCTGGAATTGCAATACTTTACTAAAAAAAGGTAAAGGTACCCCTGCCCGTACGGGCCAGTCTTGACAGACTCTGGGGTTGTGCGCCCATCTCACTTAAGAGGCCAGGGGCCAGCGCTGTCCGGAGACACTTCCGGGTCACGTGGCTAGCGTGACATCGCTGCTCTGGCCAGAGCCAGAGCCAGAGCCAGAGCCAGAGCCGCACACGGAAACGCCGTTTACCTTCCCGCTGGTAAGCGGTCCCTATTTATCTACTTGCACCCGGAGGTGCTTTCGAACTGCTAGGTTGGCAGGCGCTGGGACCGAGCAGCGGGAGCGCACCCCGCCGCAGGGATTCGAACTGCCGACCTTTCGATCGGCAAGCCCTAGGCGCTGAGGCTTTAACCCACAGCGCTACCTGCGTCCCAGAATACTTTACTAGGCAGCACTAATTCCACACATAAGTTTGCATCTGCTTGGTGCTGGCTTTAGAACTAAAAGCATTCATAAAACACTTGGTTATTAAAAGAGCCGAAAAGGGAACACACACAAAAAGAGAAAGAGCTTAACAATATGATCGGAAAGAGCAGAGGTATAAGAATATCATGCAAAAGAAGACGCAATAATGCTGAGCTGGCTTATTAGCACAATAATTGATCTCTTTTAAATACACATGGAGCTTTAAGGAGACAATTTTCTGCCATTTATCTCCACGCCGCATACGTATCATTATATCTCCCTGAATAAAAAAGATTGGCATGAATTATGGAGATCCTTGATTGTGTTATCAAGCACGCTTGTACCTTGATAATAGCCGTTTGAGACTTTGCTCTCTGGGACACTACCTTGTGCAGCATTTTCTCAGCCAAGTTTGCAATTTGTAAAGGGAATAAATAACGGAGGCTGCTTTACAAAAGTTAAAGGATTACAGCCAGATGAGTCATGAGTGGAGTTCCTGTGATGGGTAGAGGGGATGACATTTTTCACCATTTTCTCCTTCCCCAGTCAGCATAATGCACCCCTGGTGAAGCTGCCCTGGAGGGCTGAAAGGAAAACGGGGAAGGGGGCTTCTGTGGGGGAGGCATAATGGTATCAAATTATTAGTTTTAAGGGTCTGGACCAGGGCTTCTCAAACTTGGGTCTCCTCTAGCTGTTTTTGGACTACAATTCCCATCATGCTAACCACTGGTCCTGGAAGCTAGGATTGATGGGAGTTGTAGTCCAAAAACAGCTGGAGACTCAAGTTGGGGAAAACCTGGTCTAGACTATGGATGTTTGCTGGTTGGTTGGAACGGGGATCAATCTCAATAGCTGTTGAAGCACTACTGTGGGTGGACAAAAATAAAGGGGCTGCAATGGTTAAAGATGTCCCTCCACTGGGCTCTACTTCTTCTTCTTCTTCTTCTTCTTCTTCTTCTTCTTCTTCTTCTTCTTCTTCTTCTTCTTCTTCTGCGATCACTTATAGCTGAGTAAGATTGTCTTCCATGAACAAGGACTTAACAGTGAGTCTGGAAGTGACTGTGAAGGCCAATTCTGGATCCACACGTCCTTCCACAGTGGGATACAGGTTTCTGGGTGGGAGCTGATCACGGTGAGGGTTTGCCAAGCATGACTTCCTCTCAGCACGTTTCTCCCTTTGTCCTGAGTTCGAACGTCTTCAAAGCCCATGACACCTTTGGTAAAGGCTGTTCTCCAGTCGGAATGCTCACAGGCCAGTGTTTCCCAGTTGTCTGTATTTATACTACATTTTTTAAAAATTGCCTAGCCCTAGAGAGAGTGACACTGGCATCACTCCACCAGATCAGATCTCCTCATTCTGTGAGCAGAAACATCACTGGTGGTAACACATGGAAAACCCTAACACGGGGAGAGTCAGAGCCAGCTCAGGATCCAGTGGATCCCAAGCTCTCCCCACTGCCATCACTGGACAGCATCACTGATGCAGTGCCAGCTCACATCAATTTGCCTGGCACTCAGGCCAATGTTAGTAGTAGTGCCTGGCTTGGATTTGGATTATCCTGTTATCAGTGGGGAGGAAATTAGGAAGAGAGGACAATTTTCACTATGAGATGAAGATACATTGAGGTAATTTGTTGTAAGTCGTGGCTAACAGATGCCCTGTCTGTCCCATCTCAAGAGGGGTTGTTGCCAACAACATATATTTCCAGTTATAGATGTTGTTTACTGTAACTTGGAATTTGTTTTTGTATTTCTTTTGTTTGGCTTTACTATGATTGTTTCATCCTAGTGTAAAAAAAGTTAAAACTTATTAAATGTTTGATTTTTAGAGACAATTGTAACTTAATGAATTGCAATCCCGCCAAGTGTCCCTGTTTTCCAAGGACAGTCCCAGATTTACAGAAGATGCCCCAATTTCTGATTTAATCCCAGAATGTCCTGCTTTTCCTTAGGACTTACCTATTTTTGTCAGAGAAATCTTGGAAGGTATGGAATTATTCAACCCACAAGAAACCTGAAGGCAGCCCTGTATAGGGAACTTTTTAATTGTTTGATGTTTTATTATGTTTTTATATGTTGGAAGCCACCCAGAGTGGCTGGGGCAACCCAATAAGATGGGCACGGTATAAATAGTAAAATGCTTATTACGGAATAGGGTGTCCCTATTTTCATCAGAGAAATGTTGGAGGGTATGGAATTATCTTCAAATGTTGCAATAATATGTATTCTGTTCTGACACTGTGAGATGCTAGGAACGTGGTTTACCATAAAAAGCAGCATACAAATTAACTGATGATGACTAAACCAGAAAAGAAGCAATGCACAATATTATGAATATAGGGTTTAGATACCTCATAAGGACTACCTGGGGGAAAGATTCATATTAGAATTGTACAGTTTTCACTAAGTAAAGATGTAATTTGACCTTCCAGTGGTATATGACATAGATTAAAAAGGTCCTTGAAAATCAAATACAATTAACAGTTGGAAATGCCATGATGATTATGCAGACTTCCCACACATATACGGCAAATCTTTTCATGCTCGGATATATTGGAATCAAATCACTGAGATTTCCCCCTACCCACCCATATAATAGTTAAAAGTATAAAGCGTGAGCGTTTAACAGTGTTACCGAACATCTTTGAACAAGACAGGTAACTAGGATTATTACTACAGAAAAAGCTAATTGCTGCTAAAATCACCTGAGCCAGGCATTAGAAAACAATGACTGTTCCAACAAGTTTGAAGTGGCTAATTATGGCACTGGAGATTGTGGAAACTGATATATTTATGGGGTAAGTGGTTTAATGGAATGGGCTACCTGTTTTAATAACTTGATGTGTTCAAGGCCGTGTACACACCGTACAATAAAAGCAACCTCAGCCCCAAAACCTTGGAAAGTGTAATTTGTTAAAGGTGATGGGAATTGTAGCTCTGTGTGGGGCAAACTACAGTTCACAAGATTCTTGAGGGAGGGTGATTTTAAAGTCCTTTAAATATATGTTGGAGACATAGGCTGGATGCTAAGCCCTTTCATCTCAGCCACATGACCTGGAAACCCGACATGAAACATTGGACTTGTAAAAGGGTAAAAGAATATTGGGATATGGTCCATAATGAATTGGAAAAAAAAATGTTTAAAAGTATTTCCCCCCCAAAACCCAGAGTCCTTTCTGTTGGGGATAATTCAGACGGAAATTCCCAGGTGTCAAAAAAGGTTATTTATGTATGCCACTACTGCAGCCCATGTACTGTTAGCCCCAAAATGGAAAACGAATGAGGTCCCAACCAAAGAAGTATGCCAACTTAAGTTGACAGAATATGCACAACTCACAGACTTAACATATAGAACAAGAGAACAAGAAGAACATACGTTTAGAGATTTGAAAACGTTAATTGAATATATGGGTAATAATTGTGTACAGCTGAAAATGCTGGCAGCATTAAGATAAATTCAATAGCAATAATGGAATACCGAATGGTATAGTTTTTGTAAAATATGCAGGGATTTACAATATGCAAAATGAACCATGGAAAGGGAAGATGGGAAGCCATAGATATCTTAAGGATGCAAAAATGAGTACTTTAAACTGTAAAACAGAAAACCCAATAAAAAAATATGCAAAAAAAGAAAGAAAAAGAAAAAGAAACCTGACATAAAACACTATTTTGAAGGAATATTTTTTCCTCTGCCAGGCTTAGTCATGGCAGCAGTAACCCCACTGCTGAATGGGATTTAGATCTGGTGTAAGTTTAAGCTGGCTGCAGTGGTGTAGCACGGTCAGGTGGTACTCGGTGCGGAAAATTTCTTGTCACCCACCCCATTGAAATTATTATTATTATTATCATTATCATTATTATTATTATTATTAAAAGAATAATAATTCTTTTAATGGCTGCTCAATATCCTCCAAGGAAGGAGGGTCCACCACCGTCCCAGACAGTAAACATACCCAGCTGCCTCAACCGTCCCTCACCAGGCTTTGTTTTCCAGACCCTTCATCATCCTGGTCACCCTCCTCTGCTCACCTTCCAGCTGCTCAATATCCTTCTTCAACTAGCCTGCACTGACTGGCAGCAGCTCTCCAGGGTTTCAGATGGGGGAGATATTCCCATCCCCTTCCCCCCGGAGATGCCGCCCAGAATAGAAGATCTGCATGCAAAGCAGATGGTCCAATCCTGCTCTATGGAGACCCCTAGCCTGCCTTAAAGGATCTGAGGGTGGTCTCCTTTTTGAAAAGGGGCTGCAGGAAGAAGGATGTGAAATGCTGATATGAATCTGATATGAAGATGCAGTCCTGCTGCAGGAGGAACAGAAGGTGCCTCCAAGTTCTGACAGAGAAGCATCACCTCTCAGGAGGCACCAGGTCCAGGTGGAGGGGTTGCCATGGTGACAAGAACCTGCCCTCCTTTGTGACATCTCTTAAAACCTTACATCACCTTAAGACCCACTGACTTGCAGGCGGTCATTGTGGGTTAGTAGTGAGGTGAGTTGAGTAGTAGAGAGAGGTGGTGGTGGTGGTTGGAGACGATAAGGAGAGGTGTTCATTTGATTTATTACTTTTATTTGATTTGATTTATTTTCATTTTATTTATTATTTTACCTTTTATTTTAACACTTTTATTTTACTTTTTAATATTTTTTTGTTCTTTGTTTTCATATTTTTTTAATTTTACATTTTCATTTTGTAATATATTTTGTATATTTTCATTTTCATTTTGTAATATATTTTGTATATATTTATTTTGTGCATAGAGGAGTAGTTAGGGGTAAGTGCAGGGTTAGGGTGGGAGTTAGCATTAGGATCACTCACACGTTGACGTATGTTAAACTTGTGGTCCACTAAGACCCCTAGATCAGTGCCTAGGACTTGCCGATCGAAAGGTCGGCGGTTCGAATCCCTGCGGCGGGGTGCGCTCCCGCTGCTCGGTCCCAGCGCCTGCCAACCTAGCAGTTCGAAAGCACCTCCGGGTGCAAGTAGATAAATAGGGACCGCTTACCAGCGGGAAGGTAAACGGCGTTTCCGTGTGCGGCTCTGGCTCGCCAGATGCAGCTTTGTCACGCTGGCCACGTGACCCAGAAGTGTCTCCGGACAGCGCTGGCCCCTGGCCTCTTAAGTGAGATGGGCGCACAACCCCAGAGTCTGTCAAGACTGGCCCGTACGGGCAGGGGTACCTTTACCTTTACCTTACTAGCAAACCAGGTATCCCTCATCTTATATTGGTGCAGCCGGTTCTTCCTGCCGAAGTGCAGAACCTTAGATTAGTCCCTATTGAATTTCTTTTTGTTTTTGGTCATTTATGATTAAGTTATTAGAAAAAAATGGAATTAGGAGTCATATTCGTAAAAGGAATTAAGGCAGATCAGATCAAACTGCAAACCTGATTTTAAATAATGCCATTACAGGAAAAACGTAAGATATAGAAGGGGACAAGGCAAGAATGCCCCCTATCACTCCTTCAATCTATATCAGCCCTAGAGGTGTTCACACAGAGGATAAGAAATAATTCTGACATAAAGGGGATATGGGTGGGCCAACGGAATTATAAGATAAAAGCCTTTGCAGGTGATGTGGTGTTTTCTGTAGAAGAAGCATTGGCAAGTATACCTAAGTTATTGGAGGAAATAAGGAAATATGGAAAAGCTGCAGGTCTTAAAACAACTAAAACTAAGGTTTTAGTGAAAAATATGGATGCACGGGCAAAAAAAGATTGGCAGATGGCCAGTGGGCTGACAACTGAGAAAAAGGTGAAGTACCTGGAAATATGGTTAACAGTGAAAAACTCCAATATATTTCAAGATAATTATGTAAAGACATAAGAAAAAAAGTTATGGGGAAGAATGAAACTCCCTCTAATGGGAAGAATTTTGGTTATAAAAATGAATATTTTGCCTAACCTGCTATTTTTATTTCAAACCGCGCCAACAATAGGCAGAACAAGATGCTTCAAAGAATGGCAAAAACATATTTCTAGGTTTGTCTGGCAAGGGAAGACACCGAGAATTAAATATAAAATTTTAATAGAAATAAAATAAAGAGGTGGATTTTCGTTGCCAGATGAATGGTTGTATGATGAGGCGGCTTGTCTCCCCTTCTCCCCCAAACTGCGCTGCAGTGAATCAGGCCAGTGTCCAGCTTGCAACCCGGTTTGCCAGGCGCTGCTGTCCGCCTTTTGCCAAGGCAAGGAGAGACTCCCCAGGGAAGGTGTCTCGATTTGCCCTGGTAGGAGCAGGGGGGATGAACCAGAGACTGGAGGGAACCCAAGCCCTAAAGTCTCTTTCTTGGAGGCCTGAGGCAAGAGGGGTGGGGGTGCTGGGAAAGGAGGCAAGGAGAGGGGCTGGCTTGGGCTCAAAGTCTGACTGATGAGATGGGGGCCTGGCTGAACTTATACTGCCTTACTTTATGCCAACTGTGTGTGTGCAGGATTGCTACCTAAGTGTGTGCATATTACTGTGTAGTCTTATGGAGAACGTGTGTGTGTGTACATGGACTTGGAAATGCCAGTGGGATTTCTTGTCATACTTTTCCAATTGTTTGATGGATGGCTTGGCATATTTTCCACTGTGTTCCCTTATAGCAGGAATTATTATGAAGAGGGGAGGTTATTTCATTGCCATCATCATTCTTGGTTAATGCAATACAGTGGTACCTCGGGTTACATACGCTTCAGGTTACATATGCTTCAGGTTACACACTCTGCTAACCCAGAAATAGTGCTTCAGGTTAAGAACTTTGCTTCAGGATAAGAACAGAAATCGGGCTCCAGCGGCGCGGCAGCAGCAGGAGTCCCCATTAGCTAAAGTGGTCTTCAGGTTAAGAACAGTTTCAGGTTAAGAACGGACCTCCAGAACGAATTAAGTACTTAACCTGAGGTACCACTGTACCAGTTCTTTAACTAATGGGTGTGTGCTATCCGTTCACTTTGGCTTAAATACTTACAATGCTGTTTGCGGACCCGAAAATTGCATCCAGGTTAGCTCTAGGGAACGAGAGCTACACTCTGTATCACAGCCAATTCTTCTTGGCACTAACAACTTCATTTCTGGCAGAGATATCCTCCACTCCTCCTCAGAAAGGCACAGACTTCAGAATGGCTTTCTCTGTGCAGAATGTTTATTTGGCATCCAAGAGATGCTGTTCTGTACAGATATTCTGGTAGATGTGCTTGTCACTCGAAACACAAAAAGCTTGAGGACTTCAGCTGAGCATTGGGATACAAATCCACTAAATAAACAAGCTCTCTCACATGAAATGAACCAATGAGAGGAAAGAACAGGGAGACCATGGTTCGAATAATGCCAAATATATATATGCGTAAGTGTATATATATGCATATCACACACAAGTTCATATATACAGGGAAAGCCTGTGTGGTAAATGACTAGGGCATCATACATTTGAAGCACTGTGATGACACTTTCAACAGCCATGACTTCCCCCAAAGAATTTTGGGAACTATAATTTGTTAAGAGTGCTGAGAGTTGTTGTTTAGTCGTCTTAGTCATCTTCGACTCTGTGTGACCCCATGAAGCAGAGGATGTCTTGCAAACTCTCACTTTCTTCTCAAAGCTTCTCTTTTTTTATGTCCATGAAGTTTTCTTGGCAAAATACTGGAGTGGTTTGCCAGTTCCTTCTCCTGGTGGATCACATTTAGTCAAAACACGTCTATGACCTGTCTGTCTTGGGTGGCCCTGCACGGCATAGCTCATAATTTCTTCACCCCTTCGCCACAACAAGGCAGTGATCCATGAAGGGGCAGAGTTGTTAAAAGATAAAGGTAAAGAACCCTAAGTCCAGTCACAAACGACTCTGGGGTTGCGGGGCTCATCTCGCTTTACTGGCCGAGGGGGCTGATGTTTGTCCGCAGACAGTTTTTCCAGGTCATGTGGCCAGCATGACTAAGCCGCTTCTGGTGAAACCAGAGCAGTGCACGGAAACGCCGTTTACCTTCCCGCCAGAGTGGTACCTATTTATCTACTTGCACTTTGACATGCTTTCGAACTGCTAGGTTGGCAGGAGCAGGGACCGAGCAACGGAGCTCACCCCATTGCGGGGATTCGAACCGCCGACCTTCCGATCAGCAAGCCCTAGGCTCAGTGGTTTACACCACAGCGCCACCCACGTCCCCAAAGAGTTGTTAAGAGGCCCTTATTCCCTTCTTAGAACTGCAGTTTCCGGGCACTTTAACAATCAATGCCTCTTTCCAGGGAACTCTGGGAATTGTAGCTTTGTAAGAACAATAGGAGTCTCCAACAACTTTAAGCACCCTTCACAAACTACAGCTCCCAACATTCTTTGGGAGAACCCATGGAATCATAGTGCTTTTAATGTATGGAGTGAATATGGCCCAGGACTAAAGATGTTCAAATTCCTACTCAGCTATGGCATTTGCTAGTTAACTTTGGGCCACCATATTACTTTCTGCAGCTCAATCTACCACACAGGGTTGTTGTAAGCATGAAATGAGCTGGGGAACCATGTGTTCTGGCCCTGATGTCCTACATGGGAAGGATATCAATGCCACACATAAATGAAGTAGATATTTGAAAGGCAATACAACTGGTACATTGACACAGGATGCAAGGCCCCCTTCACTGACTTGGCTGACAAGTGCCAATGGGTTCCTTCTTCCTTCAACTGTCTCCTACAAAATAGCCACCCCATCAGGCTACAGCAGCAGGACAGATGGAAAGCAGTGTCCACTCTATTGGCCAATGTGAATGACCAGCTGCCTTGGCTCTTCCATTCCCTGAGTTGCTTCCTTCAAGCTAGGCATTGCAAGAACATTGTAACTTTCAGCACTGGTGCCTGAGTTTTCTGCTATTCCTCCTCCCCTTCAACTTTTGTGCCTTTCAAGCTGTAAACCTGAGAGCAGAGTCCATATTGCTTGTGATTCATCTTATGTAAGCCTCTCTGGAAACCTTGTTGGCTAAAAAGCGGGGTAAAAATGCTTTTTTAAAAAATAATGAATGCTCATATTCCAGACGGTTAGGAGACTAGAAGGATCACAGTTCCTTCAAAGGAAGGTAAGCACAACAAAAACCTTGCACCTCACCCATGAGAATTTTGCCAAAAAATCTTTTCCCATCCATCATTTTTTGAATGCAATCCTTAAAAAAAGAAGCTCTTAAATGGTTGGGGAATGATTTTTTCAAAAAACACAAGAGTTTTTTTTGGTACAACACTAGTTCAAAACTTCCATCTCTAAGACAAAACTGAAGTATCTTCCAGTTTGGCTCCCATATATCTATGCTACCGTTAATTGTTTGCTTTCTGTAACCCACACTTCTATTTATAATTCTGTGTCATGTTGCTTATATAATAAGAAATCTTGAAAGGTTTCCAGATGAGATGACTAAGCTTCTCAATCATAGTCCAAAAATTGCAGGTTATTTGAATATGTTGCCCTAACATTGCTTTAAATCATCTAGGCTAGCCAACCTTTGGTGTAAATTGCGAACTTCCATCGGAGACAAGGGCAGCAGTATTTGGCAAACTTTTCCCGTTAGCAATCAGGATCATAGTATCCAAAAGTCATGCTCCACACCCCCCCCCCCAAAGTAGGAAGAATATTCCAGATAGGGATGTGGTGAGTATTAAATTAGGGCTGCCATACATCCGGGTTTTCCAGGACATGTATGGGAATTGGACTGTCAAAATGTCATCTGTGTCGTGCTGAAGAAAAACTTAAACACGTGGCACGATTCCCAAAAAATAGATTCCTTATAAATATTAGTATTCTTTTTTGTAAGCCAGATTCCTAAGTATTTAACTTTCTTATGAATCTCTATTTCTATAATCTGAGATACTGTAATTCTTTTTTCTCTAGTTCTGACAAATTTTGACTAGCAATTTGGTCTTGTTTTTATTTAGTTTGAAACCTGCCACTTGCCCAAATTCCTGTATTTTTTCTAGGACTTTTGGAAGAGAATTCTTGGGATCTTCAACTGTGATTACAAGGTTATCAGCATAGGCTTTCAATTTATATGATTTCTTTTCCTACCACAATTCCTCTAATATTTCCATCCCCCCTAATATTTCTCATCAGGACCATAATGAAAAGTAAAGGTGATAACGGACATCCCTGTCTTGTTCCTTTCTGCATCTTGCACTCATCTGTTACCACCTGATTTACAATTAACTTTGCTTTTTGATCTGAATATATTGCTTGGATTGCTGTCCTAAGATTTTCTCCAAAGTCCATTTCTTTCAAAACGTTTTTCATAAATTCCCATGAGACATTATCAAAGGCTTTTTCCAGTATTGATAAACATCAATGCTGCTTGTTTTTCATTTCTCACTTTCCTTTATTTGTCTCCCTGGTAACTTACCTACTTTCCTTCATTTGTCTCCCTGGTAACTTACCTGCTTTCAGGTAGTCCTCCGTATCTATCTTATTTTCAGATCCTAGGTGGTGCTGTGGGTTAAAGCCTCAGCGCCTAGGGCTTGCCGATCGAAAGGTCGGCGGTTCGAATCCCTGCGGCGGGGTGCGCTCCCGCTGCTCGGTCCCAGCGCCTGCCAACCTAGCAGTTCGAAAGCACCTCCGGGTGCAAGTAGATAAATAGGGACCGCTTACCAGCGGGAAGGTAAACGGCGTTTCCGTGTGCGGCTCTGGCTCGCCAGAGCAGCGATGTCACGCTGGCCACGTGACCCGGAAGTGTCTCCGGACAGCGCTGGCCCCTGGCCTCTTAAGTGAGATGGGCGCACAACCCCAGCGTCTGTCAAGACTGGCCCGTACGGGCAGGGGTACCTTTACCTTATCTTATATAAATCTGTGAAATATTTAACAAATGCTTTCCTGATTTATTTTGGATTATCTATTTTTTCATTAAATTTTATTTATTGAGTTTTTAAGCTCATTTTTATTCAGTTATCATGCCAGCAATTTCCCTGGTTTATTTGCATGTTCAAAATCTAGAAATATGGGGCAGAATGAATTTATCACTATTAGGAAGAATAGCAGCAATCAAAATGAACACATTGCCAAAAATGTTGTTCTTATTCCAGCCAATACTGGTGATAAGTAACACAGCATGCTTTAAGAAATGGCAAAGGGATATTTCAATATTTATATGGAAAGGAAAGAAACCAAGGATAAAATATAAAATACTTATGGACACTAAAGATACAGGAGGATTCTCCCTTCCAGATTTCAAATTATATTATGAAGCTGCTTGTGTTACTTGGATCCAGGATTGGATAAAATTAGAAAATATGGATATGTTAGATCTGGAAGGACATGATAATAGATTTGGTTGGCATGCGTACCTATGGTATAATAAAGGGAAAGTACATAAAGGATTCCATAATCGTATAATTAGGAGATCACTTTTAAAAGCATGGGGAAAATACAAAGATCTATTAGAACAAAAGACCCCATGGTGGTTGTCTCCAACAGAAGCAACCTCAATTAAAAAAATAAACAGGGAAGAAAAATGGCCCACATATAGAGATCTGTTAATAGAAACAGTAGAAAAATTAAAGTTGAAGGATCTTGAAGAATATTGTCAATTAAATGAGATTTTTAAAGAAGATAAAAAGAAAGGATTTCGTTATACTTTATCCAGATTCCAAAGGGAAATTATAGAAGATAATACTAAATTGTTGAAGAAGATGTTTAATTTATTATTAGAATGGGAAACCAAGGGTGAAGAGGTCAAATGTGTAATGATGAAATGGGCACAAGATTTAGGACATAATATATAAATGGAAGACCGGGGAAAACTATGGAAAGTGAATTTAAAATTTACTGATTGTATAATGCTGAAAGAGAATTATATGAAAATGGTGTATAGATGGTATATTATGCCTGTAAAAATCACAAAAAAATGTATAGAACAGGCTCCAGTATGTGTTGGAAATGTAAAGAAAAACAAGGCACATTCTTTCATATGTGGTGGAATTGTGAAATAATCAAAAACTTTTGGGAGATGAATTGAAAAGAATGTTTAAAATAACCTTTGTTAAAAAACCAGAAGCCTTTTTGCTTGGCATTTTAGCTTGCCAAAAGAACAGAAGAAATTATTCATGTATGCTACAACAGCCACTAGGATATTACTAGACCCAAATTGGAAAAATGACAAGATACCAACCAAAGAAGAATGGCAAGAAAAACTGATGAACTATGATGAAATGGCGAAATTAACTGGAAAAGTCAGAGATAAAAACAGCAGGGCAAAAAAGATTGGGAATCATTTATGCTGTATATTGTAAAGAAATGGGCTCACTAGCAGGATTTGAGTAAATATTTACAACTAACAAAACAAATATAGAGATTAAGCTGTGGTCTAAACCACTGAGCCTAGGGCTTGCCGATTGGAAGGTCGGCAGTTTGAATCCTTGTGATGGGGTGAGCTCCCGTTGCTCGGCCCCAGCTCCTGCCAACCTAGCAATTCGAAAGCACGCCAAAAAGTGCAAGTAGATTAATAGGTACCGCTCCGGCGGAAAGGTAAACTGCGTTTCCGTGCACTGCTCCTGTTTCGCCAGAAGCGGCTTAGTCATGCTGGCCACATGACCTGGAAAAACTGTCTGCGGACAAACGTCGGCTCGCTCAGCCAGTAAAGCCAGATGAGCACTGCAACCCCAGAGTCAAAACATAGCAAAACATACAAGGAATAGCATTATTATTATTATTATTAAAAAAGAAATATTAAGGTATAATAAAACAGGCAGGAGAAGATAATATGCAAACAACCAGAAGAGGAAATTGAGGGAAGTTGTGGGGGGGGGTGGATAAATTTTGAGATAAATGTTACGGTGGTGAATATATAACTGTAAAACTTAAAAAAAATATTTTTTTAAGATAAATTCAACAGCGTAAATAAGTTTTGATGGATGTAACAATGGTTTACTGAATTGTTTAGTTCATGTAAAGTATGCAGGGATGTATGGTATGCAAAATGAGCCACAGAAAGAGAAGAAGGGAAGTCATTGATTGAAGGTTGTTTAAACGAATATTTTGAAATGTAAATTACTAAATTTAATTTTAAAAAATTCCAATTGTTTCCTCTTCAGCCATTGCAGTGTCTCTGCCTCTTCAAAAACCCCATATACTCACCTCATCTTTGTGAATGGTGACCTCCAGTCATTAAAAGAATGTTCACAGTCTTTTGTCCAACCCAGGGCCCTAATCAGGAAACACTTTAGGACAAAACAACAGTAATAGATGCAATGTAATCAAGATGGAAACTCATAAGAGTATGTTACAGGCAAATGTTCTTTTCTAGGAGGTATATACAATAGCTTTTGTCACTAGTATTTGTACATTCACAAAATACTTCGTAAAAAACCCCAAACCCAAAGATAAACACAATGATTTTCCTCAGCAGACAGAACATTTGTATGTATTTATCTAACTGCTTCATACTGGAAACTACAGGAAAACCATTGTGCATAAATACAGCTGATAGCACCCAGTTTTTAATAGGGCTTAAAGATGCCCGACAGACTCTAATTGCAGCCAACAACAAAATAAATTAATAAATGTATTTATGTACCTGTAATTTGGTTATAGATTTGTAGGCCCGTCTGAATTATAATGAATTGCAAATGGCAGCTAAAAGATGCATAATGAAAAATCATCACACTGGGAAGTCTAGGGTGAAAGAAGGTCAATAAAATTAATGCTTCTGCATAAAGGAAGCCATTTTAAAATTTGGAAGATTGGAAGTGCCTGCAAACAAAATTAATCCACTGAAAGTCTAAACCAGCCTAGTGAAAATGAATGGTGGGAGATATGATTAGCATAAAATTCAGAGGCTTCCAAAGGCTGCTTATAAAAAAGGATTTGACAAAGGGTTTTTTGGAGGGAGAGCTACCAAAGGTCCTAGTTATAAAATGAAAATATGTTTCCACTCTGGCTAATGGGCCATGAAGCTCACTAGGCGTTGATTTTGATTTTTTAAAAGTTTTTATTGTTAAAATAATTCAGCATTAATACACACATATTGTGAATATACAAACATACATTTCATACAATCCTTAAAAAGATTCAAACTCATTCCCACAGATAATTCCTTTTCCCATCACTATCCACCACCCCTCACCCCACCTTTGTGTTAGACTTCCAATCTACTCAATTGCAATTTCTTTCCACTTCTATTACTTTCTTTCACACACCTTTAACCTAATTTCATGCTTCTTTTTCTATTGCACATTGTTATCCATCTTATTTAGTATTCCAGTATTTAAAACGGAACTTGTTTATTCTAATAGGAGTTCTGATTTTTCAATTTGGTTTTGCAAATATCCTTTAAACACCTTCCAGTCCCTGTCTATCTTCTCTTTTAAGATCCTTCCAATTTCTCCCATTGTTTTGGATATATTGTAGTACTCCAATAATTTGGCAAGCCACTCTATTTTTGTCGGTATAATACCACTTTTCCAATTTTTCACAATCAATAGCCTTGCGGCTCCTGTTGCATATAAATATAATGTCTTGTCGTCTTCCTTTAGACTTCCTGGTACTATTCCCAATAGAAAACCTTCTGGTGTTTTCCTAAATGGATATCAAAACATTTTTTTTCATTTCATTATATATTGTTTCCCAAAACTGTATGATGTTTAAACAGTTCCACCATATATGTATCATATGTATCATAGTACCTTTTCCAGTGTTGCATTGTGAAGGTCACTAGGCGTTGATCTGACACATGAGCCACAACTCAAGTATACATTTGGACTACAACTCCTAGCAGCATGACCAGTGATGAGGGATGATGGGAATTGTTGTCCAAAATATCTGGAGTACACCAATTTGAAGACAGAACTGGTTAAACCAAGGATGGGGAACACCTGAAGAATCACAGGTTCCTTATTCCTGAATTAAGGTAAAGGTACCCCGCCCATACGGGCCAGTCTTGACAGACTCTAGGGTTGTGCGCTCATCTCACTCTAGAGGCCGGGAGTCAGCGCTGTCCGCAGACACTTCCGGGTCACGTGACCAGCGTGACATCGCTGCTCTGGTGAACCGGCACCAGAGCAGCACACGGAAACGCAGTTTACCTTCCCGCCAGTAAGCGGCCCCTATTTATCTACTTGCACCCGGGGGTGCTTTCGAACTGCTAGATTGGCAGTCGTTAGGACCGAGCGATGGGAGCGTACCCCGCCACAGGGATTCAAACCGCCAACCTTTCGATCGGCAAGTCCTAGGCGCTGAGGCTTTTACCCACAGCGCCACCTGCGTCCCTATTCCTGAATTAAATAATAGTTAAACAATAATTCACTCTCCATATAGTAAAGTCAGGAGCACATTTCCACACAGGGAGGCTAGGAATCAGTAAGGGAGAAATTCCTGCATCTTACCAAGCTTCGGTGCAGTGCAATTTTGCATGTTCTTTTCAGTAACACGCACATTCTTTCATACACTTGAAATAGTGTGTGCATTTTGGAACACATTACTCGGTCACAGAAACGCACAGCAAAATTTGGAGATGTGCAAATTTGGGAATATGGGCATTTTTCAGTCCACATGCTGTTTTTGTTAAGTGCAAATTAGGTAGAATCACTTTAAAATGTGAAGTGAACTGAATTTATCCCCCACTCCTAGCTATAATTATCTTTATAAACACTCTTATGTTTCTTCAACACCTGTTTCCAACATACCCTTTTGGAAACTAGTTTAATCCTACCTACACTACTTGCCCCCACCCCACAAACAAACAAACAAAGCAATCCAGCCCAAACTGAGCAAGCTAGGCTATTACACTGTTAACCTTTGACCGGATTGTGTCCATAGAGACCAGCAGAAAAGCTCCACACAGGCTAAGCTTTTCACAAGCAGGTGTGAATTTATTTTGTTGCCTATCCATTCTTTGCTGGTGTTCCAGCACTACTACTATTATTATTATTATTATTATTATTATTATTATTATTATTATTTTATAAGATGCACTAAGTCATAAATCGGTCCAGAGGGTTATTAGCCTGTGATGCTGCCATGGCAACCATGGAAGGATGAAAAGCTTTCCAGCTCGTCGAGGTGGCCTAGATGCCATTCCAAACAATTACCAAGTTACAGCTATGATACTGGACCCTGTACAGGAAACATCATTTGTGTGAAGTGCAGCAGAGGCAGCTAAACAACAAGACCCTGAATAAAGAAAGTGGACTTTGACCAACAGTAGACATGCTGCTACAAAACTATCTTATCATTTTTGAGTTTCTTGCTGTACCATAAATTAGTAGCTTTAAGCCATTGCCCTTAGTAAATCTAGTAATTTACTTTTGCCCATTATAAACAGCTGTCCTTATTAAGCACAAACATGATGTAACTGAGTGTGCAGTATTTTAACCAAGCTTTCACCTGTGCATACTACTCTGTTCAAGGGGAGAGGTTATGGTGTGAAATTCTATCATGATCAGAGGTATAGTGGATGTCAGACTATGGATTTAGAATATTTTGATACAATCAGGTGTGGCTTGGTTTTTACCAGTGCTTTTTTCTGGGGGGATGCAGGGGTACGCATACTCCTAAATATGTTGTGAATATAGCTTTGGCCTCATTGAGGGGCAGTATTTCGATATGAGTAGGAAAATGAGAGTACCCCTTAACATTTTTAAAGAAAAAAGCAGTGGTTTTTACTATGATTTACAAAATATTTATTGTACTCCAATAGGTTCAAAAAGGTAAAGGTCCCCTGGATGGTTAAGTCCAGTCAAAGGCGACTATGGGGTTGTGGCGCTCATCTCACTTTCAGGCTGAGGGAGCCAGCATTTGTCCACAGACAGCTTTCCAGGTCATGTGGTCAGCATGGCTAAATTGTTTCTAGTGCAATGGAACTCCCTGATGGAAACCAAAGTTGTTCCTGATGTTTAGTCAGAATCAACTTTCTTATTATTTCAATCCATTGGTTCAGGTCCTACCATCTGGAGCAGCAGTAAACAAGCTTGCGCCGTCTTTTAGATATTTGAAGATAGCTGTCATTTCACCTCTCAGTCTTTTCATCTCCAGAGACAAATCACATTTTCATAAATATTTATCTTAAAATGTGTATGTTAGGGGCAAGTGTGCATACAAATGGATATATTAGTGAAAGCAACATACAAAGAATCATTACCTTTGGGGAAAATCGATTGCAATTCTGGGTATATTAGGAATTTTTGTGAAGACTTAAAACAGTGATGTTGTTATGGTTTATAACATTCATTCTGCATTTCCTATAGATGTCAACCATTAAGTAACAACAAAAAGTTTGGAAGATGGGTTTTGTCCAGCCTAAATAAGCAAGAACAAAACCTGCAGCTGATTAGCATTTCCCCATGATGCATTGTTGAATTTGTTGAGTCCTGAAATTAAATACAGAAGTTACGGCTGCAATTACATTTTGCAGAATGTGTGCATTTATTCACACATACCGTTTCATTAACATTACAGTGACAATGAACTCACTTGGACTGTATTTATTTCATATTTAGGGAAATTTGTCACCACTTTTATCCCAGAGGTTCAGGGTGCACAGAAGCAGATTAAAAACAAGTCTGAAATAGTCAGTTAGAACTCAATTAAAGTAGCAAATTCGCCACAGAAGCTAATCTTCTGCATATCTATCTGCAAGTTTAATCTCCCCTCCAAACCCCAAAGCCACATGAGGCTGGTCAAATGTTTGTACCCAGATTGTGAACCAAATATTAATTTGTTCCTTTAATTATCTGTTTCACTGTCCCTAAAATGTTGCAGCATTTTTTTAACTGGACCTTTGTGTTTCCACCCCTTTGTTTGCAGATATGATAGTTCCACTTGTTTAAAGAACCCTGCTTTTAATTTTGAATGTGTTCCTGGCACTCCATTGTTTCTGGAGACAGACGGATGCAAACTGGATCCTGGAAGTCAGATCTTCTCTGATATCAACTTGCCTGTAAATTAACATTGCAGACTTCTCAAGTGTCCCAATTTAAACCGAACATCATATATCGGCAGAAGCCGCCCCGGCTTCTGTTCCCAATCACAAATGCCCTGATTTTGCTCCCCTGTGCTGGTCATGCCAGAGCGAGGGACCAAAATACAGTGGTTTGGGGGGCTTTGGTGCAGGTCCTGAGAGGGTGGACAAGGAAGGGGCCAGCAGTAGGGAGAGGGCAATTGACAGGGTCAGCGGGCTGGTGAGGGTGCCCCGAATTGCCCTCCCAAAATGTCAGTGGAAGTCCTATTTTGTGTTCCAACTGTAGGAGAAGTACACTGTGCAGGTACATGAGAGAGGGCCTTCTCTGTGGTAGCTCCCCAAACGAAATACTCTTCCAAGGGAGGATACCCATAACCGACACTGTATTTCTTTGGATGCCTGGTTCAAACCTTTTTTACTTGCTGAGACATTGGAAAGGATTGTATTTTGATCTGGTTGACATCTTTCTAATTTTAATGTTGTACACTGGTACCTCAGAAGTCGAATGGAATCTGTTCTGGAAGTCCGTTTGACTTCCAAAATATTTATAAACCAAGGCGCGGCTTCCGATTGGCTGCAGGAAGCTCCTGCAGCCAATCGGAAGTCACGGAAGTCGTGACAGACGTTCGGGTTCCAAAGAACATTCACAAACCAGAACACTCACTTCCGGGTTTGCGGCATTTGGGAGCCAAAATGTATTCACAAGGTGTACGTACGTGTATTGCTTTTTCATGTTGTTTTAAATATTGTGTCCTAGATTTCAAATTCTTACACATACTGTCCACTTTTGAGTTAAGGAACTGTTTCTATTCTAATTAATAAATAAGTTTTAAATGATCAGGCTCAACCAGGTCAAATTCTTCTTTCTTCTTGTTGAAAATTGAGCGGTTGGGGGAGAAGAGAACCACAATTATTATTATTTTTTGGGGGGTGGGGAGAGTAGGTGCTTTAAATAATGGTCTCACCCCCACCAAAATGTGGCCACAGCAGCCCTCTTAAAGATACAAGTCTGCCAGGTTTATGTGTGTCAATCTTATTAGCTCAAGCCTGGTTGTTGATAAAGGACCTGCTGATCCTTTTCCTGTTCCCGCACTATCAAATCTTAACACAAACTAGTTGCGCTCCTGCAAAGTTCCTAAAACTTGAAGCGTAATGAGAATTGAACCATAATGTTGCCCCGTGGTGACTCCCTGTGAAATTTCCTAGTTAAGAGGGTAAGCAAATGGCTTTCCATAATTGCTTGTGCTAATGACTATCAACATGCCCTACCAGATTAAGAGCCTGCCTGTGTTAATTCTGATAATGAACAGCCTTGCCATGCCACCTTTTCTGCTTTTTGACTGCCTTCCTTTCATGTATTTGAATAGTGTTATTCCATCGCTAGTGGAATGATAGACAGCCTGACCAGGCTCACGCAGGCTTTCAGTCTGCTTTGAATGGGTGCCAGATTGGAGAAGAATCCTGTTTTCCCTGAGTTGTAAGCACTTTATCATTTCACAACATGCTTTTAATCTCTTTTTTCATCTTAAATAATGGCACCCTCTCCCCCCCCCCATGCATATGTCTGTGTTTGTCAAACAACAGAGAATATAAATGCATCTATTCCTAACACAGTGGACAACCATTACAACTCCTACAGCAGGATCCTACATCTGTCATTCACCATATTTTCGTTCAGGTTGCACGTTTTCAGGTTGCATCCCACGGCGACCCAGAAGTACCGGAAAGGGTAACTTCCAGGTTTGCAGATGTGCAAAATGACATTAAGCGCATGCACAGAAGTGGCAAATTGTGACCCGCGCATGTGCAGATGCGGGTTGCATTCCTTTCAGGTTGCGAATGGCGCTCCTGAACGGATCCCGTTCACAACCAGAGGTTCATGGCTCCCTTGACCAACTAAGTTCTTTCTGAAGCTCCCCTGTGGGGAAAATGCCCCGAGCCTGGTCCCCGAGCCACCCCAAAGAGAGGTACCTGCTCACGTTGCACGGAAGGAGCCTGGGAAGAGGATATCCTCAGCCTTAGCGGCCCAAAGGTGGATAGTGTCCATTAAACTTTAATTAGTTTAATGTTAAGTAAACAGCCAGTGCGCTTCCAAAGTCTTATCTCAGCAGAGAATTTCGTGCAGCGGCTGAAGAAGGCAGGAGAGTCAGTACCTTTCAATGAAGAATCCTGGAGCAAGCACTTTGGAACTCAGGGGAAAAACTTTATTCACAAAAGAAAAACCCTGGCGATAAAGCACACATGCTTTTATCTCCGGCATAAAGAAAACTTTACTCTAAACTTAACTCATATCAGCAAACACGCCCATGGCCACAAACTGAGTCTGCAAGTCAGGTCAAGGGGGGAAGAAGAGAGAAACACGGGTGAACTGACTATTTATACAAACTAACTCACATTCCTGGATGCTTAATGACTTCCAGCTGCTCAGTGATTAGAGCGACTTGTTACCTCTTAACCCTTTAGTACCACCAGATAGGAATCCATCACCTTTTTCACCTTGGCAGGCAGCAGCGGGCACCACTGGGACAGCATGGCGGAAAGGCTCCCCTTTGGTGCCAGGCACTCAGCTCCCAGGCAGGCATTGCACACAGCAAGCACAAGAAAGGCTAGCACAGCACCTGCTTGCTCACCCAGCTTCCCAGGTGTCTGTCCATTCCCAACAGCAAGGGCGGTCGGACGGGCAGACTGGCTGGCTGGGCTCCCTCACCCACTTGCTTATCACTCTGAGGCTGTCTCAGCTCCTGGCAAACAGAACCCCCTGGCCAGCCCCAGAGGCACTATTTGCCTGGGGAGCTTGTAACCAGGGCTGCTGCCACAAATAGCCGTGCAAGCCTTTGGGAGGCAAAGATGTGAGGGCATCAGAGGAGGGAAGGAAGGAAAGAGGGACAGAGGCCCATGTTGCCCGCAGCACCCCTGACCATCATTCAAGGCACCCTGGGGTGCCACGGCACACTGGTTGAAAACCCCTGCCTTACATGGTTGGCCTACAACATCACCATCCCTGATTATTCTCTCTCTCTCTCTCTCTCTCTCTCTCTCTCTCTCTCTCTCTCTCTCTCTGTGTGTGTGTGTGTGTCTGTGAAAGGCTCTCTCCAACCAGATAGCTAAGCCTTTATTGCCAAAGCTAACACAGTCATTTCTACAGCTCCAAATACCACACACACCAGTCTAGCATCTAGGCCATGGGTAAGCAAACTAAGGCCCTGGGGCCGCATCCAGCCCAATCGCCTTCTAAATCTGGCCTGTGGATGGTCCAGGAATCGGCGTGTTTTTACATGAGTAGAATGTGTCCTTTTATTTGAATATTATTATTATTATTATTATTATTATTATTATTATTATTATTTAAAATGCATCTCTGGGTTATTTGTGAGGCCTGCCTAGTGTTTTTACATGAGTAGAATGTGTGCTTTTATTTAAAATGCATCTCTGGGTTATTTGTGGGGCACAGGAATTTGTTCATTCCCCCCCCCATACAGTCCAGCTATTCACAGATTCATGCTCTATGGGACAGTTGCAGTAAGAGGGGGCCACTTCTTCTCCCCCAGTTTATTCCCCCCCCCAATGGGTTGCATGCATGCAGCTGGTGACTGTGTCTGCATAGAATTTTCCTCTGCTCTTCCCTCTTCAGTCCCCTACTGGTTCTGGGAGACAGCAGAGCTGGAGAAGGTAGGAAAGCCTTCACTTGCTCAACCTTCCTCTTCATCCTCTTCTTCCGACCCATACTGGGCTTCACACCTACAGACATCTTTGTAACACAGAGTTGGTCTGCCAATGGGCCTGGTGTCTGAAGCCAGCTCCCCATAGAGCACATCCTTGGGGATCTTGCCATCTTCCATTCTGTGGGCATGACCAAGCCAGCGTAGACATTGCTGAGACAGAAGTGTGAACATGCTGGGAATGTGGGCTTGAACATCAGTGATACAGCTCACCTGAATGAATCTGTGGCTAACTAAGGCAACTATACTACAAGCACTTTCCTAGGTCTAGTGGTAAAGCGTGGCGGCCAGGCCAGCCCTCTGTTGCCAGGCAGGTTAATGATTAGGGCCTGGCGCAACGATTGGCTGACCAGGTTGCTGGGGCCAATTGCATGTAGCAAATTGGGTGGGTGGGACCATAGGCTTTAAATATTGGGGCACACTGCTTTTGCTTTCTCTTTCGCAGAGTGCATCAGATCACCCGCCCGCCCACCCTGTGTTCCGGTTGACCTTGCTATGCCTGTCATGGGGTCTTCTGCCGTTGGGGCAGGGGCCTAGTAGGAATTTTGCCATTTGGCAGATTGGCTGGTGCCATTTGTTTTTTGCCTACTACTTAGCAATTCATCACAACTTATAAGGTTGCGGTTAGGCATTGGTTATATAAATTAGTGGAGGAGGGGTCAGGATAGGCTGTGCCTGCCCCTCCAATGGTGCTGGAAGGGGATTCCATTAAAGGAACACTGGGGCTTGCCACGATTTTGTACAATCCCTAAAATGGGACCAGGGCCGGCAAACCTTGGGGAGCTGGTTGGGTGAGTGGTGAGGGACTGTCGCTCAGCTCAACTGATCCCCAACATTGTCTTTCCCTTCACTGGCTTCCGATGGAGTTCGGAAAGTCATTTCTGTCCCAGGCGGGGGGACAGATAGTCATAACCAATGCCTAAGCAACCACTCACAGATTTTGTATTTTAATAAAGTTGTGGCCAAAATAGTGCCAAAAACCTTAAACTAAAATTACGTGTGATGTGTGAATTATTTGAGGGGTGGCTTGGGGACCTCCACACGCAAACATAACTTAAACTCGGTAGGACATCCTTCTGAGTAGACACGTATAGGAATGTTCCCTGAGTTAGAAATTCAAAAATGCTCCAAAAGGGACCAGATCTAAAGTATCTGTCTTGCCAACAGTTACTTTGCTAAACACCTGCTATTGCTTTGTAAACAAAATTCCTTTCACACCACTGTGTTTACAAGTTGATAATAAGCTAATCACAGTGGTAATTATCTAAGGTGTTCCACATCCAAGATGTAAATATTTGCTTTTCAGCTTTCTTATGCAAACATTGGCTTTTGTCTCTCTCCCTCCCTAAGCTTGACTTTTGCTTCCAAATTTGCAGAGGAATCTTCAGGGATCTCTTTTTCATGTATTCCACCGTGTTTTATTTATTTCTCTACACTGTGGGCTATTTTTTAATATTTTATTTTACACAAGCAAATGTGGAAAAGAGGTAACTTTGAGCCACTTTCATTTCCTTTTGCAGGCAAGTTTCTGAGAACAATTCTACACCGCACAGATTGAGATGGTAGAGTCCTAAACTAGCAGCAGAGTCCACTATACCGTACAGGTGATTGGGTCATCATTCTGAATGCACCCCCAATGCATTTGTAAGCTCACTTCATTTAGCAACTGTGCACCCCAGGGACAAAGGCTTAGCAGATAATTTTCTCAGCCAACCACCTGAATTTCCATAATAAAAATTTGCTCATTTGCCAAGTCTCAGCATTGCATTTTCTTAATATGTGTATATTTCCCCCCGTACATATTCACAGACATTGGATCATTATACTTTGGGGCATTGGCGATTCTTGAGTGAGTTTTTTCAGCAGTTTCTGTTTGGAGTGTACACTGTTCACTTTAAGGTAAACTGTCCAAGGACCTCAAGTCAGAGAATATTGGTCCCATGGCTACAGCCTGGGACTTAAGTTCACTCTACCTGGCCCTGGGTGAGACCTGCTGTCATTAGTCACTGACCAGGTAGTTGTTGTTCACAATATTGCATCCACAACTGTTTCCTGACCTAAGAAATGATTCACACTTAAACTGAGCAGATTTCCATGGCTGATGCTCCAACATTCAGCCATGTTAGCTAAGACTACCAACATTTATACGGTCACTTAGTATATTTTAGCATACTACTTTTTCTATATATGTTGCCGGCATTGAAATGAAAGTAAACCTTTCTGTTTGTCTTAATAAAAATGTGCAGTTCATTCTCAAAAATGGGGGTGAAGAGGGGAAGATCAGCAGGCCACAAATAAATGGGAATAAACGGTGTAATTGCTGAATTCCTAAGTTTTAAAGGTAAAGGTAAAGGGACCCCTGACCATTAGGTCCAGTCGTGGCCAACTCTGGGGTTGCGGCGCTCATCTCGCTTTATTGGCTGAGGGAGCCGGCGTACAGCTTCTGGGTCATGTGGCCAGCATGACTCAGCCGCTTCTGGCAAACCAGAGCAGCACACGGAAACGCCGTTTACCTTCCCACCGGAGTGGTACCTATTTATCTACTTGCACTTTGATGTGCTTTCGAACTGCTAGGTTGGCAGGAGCAGGGACCGAGCAATGGGAGCTCACCCTGTTGTGGGGATTCGAACAGCTGACCTTCTGATCAGCAAGTCCTAGGCTCTGTGGTTTAACCCACAGCGCCACCCGCGTCCCTTCCTAAGCTTTAGCAAGCTGCAAAAATATATTATAACTCTGCTTAAAAGGCTTCACAGGCTTTTCACCCACAAATGGGATAGCAGATAAGATCTAAATCTACAAACTGAACCCTCATTTCATCTCTTACAAATGCAATAGTTTACATAGAGAAAATGTGCCATAATTTGGTTCTTTCTTCATTATTTAAGCTATTTATAACATTCCCCTCTCGCTTCAACTGTAGAGCTCAGTGTCCTCTTGCCTTTTATCCACACAATCTCCTGTGAAGCAGCATTGACTGAGAGATAGTGACTGCTCAACGGTCACTATCAGACAGGTTTTTTGTCTGATTCGAAACCTAGTCTATATCTTTGTTCACCGCATTGGCTTTTCCAGTACCTGCCTAGTTTCCAAATCA